>NC_079480.1:32523290-33145094 GCF_026230105.1 Diorhabda sublineata
GTCAAATCGAGATGATGAGTCATCGTCAATGTTTTCATCTCGGGAAGTTTCGCCTACGAAATATAATATGGAAATGTAAATAAACACAAAGTGATTTTCGGAGAATCTCAAAATCGACGTACCTGTGACGAAATTTAAGGGGCTCATACTTTTTCGACACGATTCGTCTTCCGAACTATGAGTCCCGTCTAAAGTAGTTGGTTTGGATAATGGTGTTAGTCTACTATTTCTACACAATTGATCCAATAGCGCTTTATTCGACATATTTTCCGGAGCGACGTTTTTATCTTCATTCAAAGATTTATCTTCGTTTCCGGGAACACCAGATTCCAAACTCGATCTTATAATACCATCGAGAAATGAACCGTTTGCTGAACCACCGTCTAATAAAGCTTCCGCTCGTTGCCTTGCGTTTTTAGATAGTGGTGGAGCAGATGAGGCTTGAGGTGTTGACCTTGAAGAGTCTTCTTGAAGTTTTTGCATCATTTGAGATGCAAAAAACTCCGTATTCGGACCGGGAAATGGTGATGTTGGAGCCCTCGTATAATCTAAAATAGGAGGAAATCCCGGGGGTGCCCAAAAAGGGAAAGGAGGAGCGTTATATCCCGCTAAAGGTGCCATACCGGCTTCAAATAATGGCAACTTCATTCCATTAGGCGAAGTTGGCGAAAACTTCTGCGGTGGTTTCATTAGAGGCTTGAGTTTATCTTGGGAATTTCGTATGTCGTTTTGTTTGAGACTGGCAATTTTTTCGTCAACTGGATTTGGTTTTGGATCGCGCTTGCGAGGTCGCATCAAATGCCTTTCTTTTACTTTGTATTCGAGGGTGGAATGAGGTACTCCGTAGTAACTGCCTGCACGATGGACTGACATTTCACCTCTTTGAACGGCGCGTACAGCTTCCACTAAACTGTCTCGATCGTAATTTCGGTATTTTCCTCTTTTGGGTCTTGTACCTGTAAATAATATAGGAATTATGACAATAAGAGCTTAAAAATGGGAACATTCACCTTTTCCACCAGTTGGAGCGTTATTAGTTTGAGGTTTTGGTGGTTGCTGTTGTTGGTGTTGAAATTGTCTGTTGATATCATGTTGAGTTTTTATAACGGAAATTCCAGCTCCTAATGGGGGTGTAAATCCTCCGCGTTTGAATTCAATATCTAGCATTGGCCTTCTTGGTTCCATAGACTGTTGGAATTTTTGACTAATACTTTGAGCTATCACGTCTTTAACGTCTTTTATTATGTGACCTTTTGAAGGTAGTATTGGTGGAGATCCGGACTCGCTGGTTACGGGGGGAGAGATTATGCTTCCAGCTGAAAACAATATATATATATATAACTCACTTTAATACATGGAGATTTCAATTTATTAATCAAAGGAAAGAGAAAATCATATCATGAGATATTTTAAATTACTTAGCAATTTATTGTTTTACTCACCTGTAGGTTCGATTTGATTTCTAACGGGATCGCTTCCATTTTTATTTGATGTCGTCGGTTTGTAGGACGGAATTTTAAGTATCACATTTGATGGAGAATCTTCAGTTTCCATATCGGATTCTGATTTAGTTCTCTCACATTTCGTTATCACCGAGTTACTCGGACTCGGCCTCGAAATAAGCTTTTCGCTGGCTCCGTTATTTTGCATCTTCATCAACTGATCTTCGGTGATCATTCGTTTCATTAACTCGGGTATCATATTTGAGACAATTGAGCCGTCGGGGGGTTTATGGGGGAGCATCGATTGGGAGGCGAGGAGGAAGTTTTGAAGGTAGGGCATTTCGGTTTGATCTAAACCACCCTTTTGGAGAAGTGTTTTCAATGTGTCGGGAATCTGAAATAATAAAAAATTATAATAGTTTAAAATGCTATGGATATTACTGTATTTACAAGAGATATTTCGCTTATTTTTACCTCTCTACCAGCACTAAATCTAAACAGATCTTCCATAGATAGTAGAGGAGCTTCTAAAGCTTTTTCTACTTCTTTTTCTTCCTCCGTTCCGGATAAATCTTTTTCATCTTCCATAGCTTCTTCTTCTATCGGCGTTGTGCTATTTAGATGCGATTCCCTCTCTTTTTCCAGAGCTAACTTATACACTTTGTTGCGTAACGTCGATCTGTAAATAAAAAATATTCATGTTCTGATACCAACAATACTCATAAAAAATTTTGAATAGTATTACATAGCTATACAAAACCATAGAAACAAGTTTGGAGACAGAGCTCTTGTCACCATAAAAGAAATATATTCTATTTAGGTGAAACATGGAACAATGAGGAACATGCACAGAAGAAATTTTGGCAAGATGGAACAGATGCAAGTCGAAAACAGATTTTTCCAAATAATTCATCTACTGGATTGAATCCACTAATAGAAAGTGGAGGGAGACAGATAATAGTACAGATAATAATACACACAATAATTTATCTACTGATTTGGATCCATCAACAGGAAATGGGTGCAGACTGAAGATGGTACAAATTTGGCAGATCAAATGGTTTTGTTAAACGTAGTTTATTGGCTTACGAATCTACTCGTTCAGGTGATTACGATGAGGACATGTTTGGTGATGTTTATAAAGACTAGTTTGAAGAAATGATAGAAATCTATACCAATAGAAAGAAACATGGATCAATAAGAGACATACAACAAATAAATTTTGCTAAGATTGAGTTTAAAAGAGGATTTTTCAAATAATTTATCTACTGATTTGGATCCACCAACAGGAAATGGGTGCAGACTGAAAATGGTACAAATTTGGCAGATCAAATGGTTTTGTTAAACGTAGTTTATTGACTTACGAATCTACTCGTTCAGGTGATTACGATGAGGACATGTTTGCTGATGTTTATAAAGACTAGTTTGAACAAATTTCAGAAGTCTATGCCAATAGAAAGAAACATGGATCAATAAGGGACATACAACAAATAAATTTTGACAAGATTGAGTTTAAAAGAGGATTTTTCAAATAATTTATCTACTGATTTGGATCCACCAACAGGAAATGGGTGCAGACTGAAGATGGTACAAATTTGGCAGATCAAATGGTTTTGTTAAACGTAGTTTATTGACTTACGAATCTACTCGTTCAGGTGATTACGATGAGGACATGTTTGGTGATGTTTATAAAGACTAGTTTGAAGAAATGATAGAAATCTATGCCAATAGAAAGAAACATGGATCAATAAGAGACATACAACAAATAAATTTTGCTAAGATTGAGTTTAAAAGAGGATTTTTCAAATAATTTATCTACTGATTTGGATCCACCAACAGGAAATGGGTGCAGACTGAAGATGGTACAAATTTGGCAGACCAAATGGTTTTGTTAAACGTAGTTTATTGACTTACGAATCTACTCGTTCAGGTGATTACGATGAGGACATGTTTGCTGATGTTTATAAAGACTAGTTTGAACAAATTTCAGAAGTCTATGCCAATAGAAAGAAACATGGATCAATAAGGGACATACAACAAATAAATTTTGACAAGATTGAGTTTAAAAGAGGATTTTTCAAATAATTTATCTACTGATTTGGATCCACCAACAGGAAATGGGTGCAGACTGAAGATGGTACAAATTTGGCAGATCAAATGGTTTTGTTAAACGTAGTTTATTGACTTACGAATCTACTCGTTCAGGTGATTACGATGAGGACATGTTTGGTGATGTTTATAAAGACTAGTTTGAAGAAATGATAGAAATCTATACCAATAGAAAGAAACATGGATCAATAAGAGACATACAACAAATAAATTTTGCTAAGATTGAGTTTAAAAGAGGATTTTTCAAATAATTTATCTACTGATTTGGATCCACCAACAGGAAATGGGTGCAGACTGAAGATGGTACAAATTTGGCAGACCAAATGGTTTTGTTAAACGTAGTTTATTGACTTACGAATCTACTCGTTCAGGTGATTACGATGAGGACATGTTTGCTGATGTTTATAAAGACTAGTTTGAACAAATTTCAGAAGTCTATGCCAATAGAAAGAAACATGGATCAATAAGGGACATACAACAAATAAATTTTGACAAGATTGAGTTTAAAAGAGGATTTTTCAAATAATTTATCTACTGATTTGGATCCACCAACAGGAAATGGGTGCAGACTGAAGATGGTACAAATTTGGCAGATCAAATGGTTTTGTTAAACGTAGTTTATTGACTTACGAATCTACTCGTTCAGGTGATTACGATGAGGACATGTTTGGTGATGTTTATAAAGACTAGTTTGAAGAAATGATAGAAATCTATGCCAATAGAAAGAAACATGGATCAATAAGAGACATACAACAAATAAATTTTGCTAAGATTGAGTTTAAAAGAGGATTTTTCAAATAATTTATCTACTGATTTGGATCCACCAACAGGAAATGGGTGCAGACTGAAGATGGTACAAATTTGGCAGATCAAATGGTTTTGTTAAACGTAGTTTATTGACTTACGAATCTACTCGTTCAGGTGATTACGATGAGGACATGTTTGGTGATGTTTATAAAGACTAGTTTGAAGAAATGATAGAAGTCTATACCAATAGAAAGAAACATGGATCAATAAGAGACATACAACAAATAAATTTTGCTAAGATTGAGTTTAAAAGAGGATTTTTCAAATAATTTATCTACTGATTTGGATCCACCAACAGGAAATGGGTGCAGACTGAAAATGGTACAAATTTGGCAGATCAAATGGTTTTGTTAAACGTAGTTTATTGACTTACGAATCTACTCGTTCAGGTGATTACGATGAGGACATGTTTGGTGATGTTTATAAAGACTAGTTTGAAGAAATGATAGAAGTCTATACCAATAGAAAGAAACATGGATCAATAAGAGACATACAACAAATAAATTTTGGTAAGATTGAGTTTAAAAGAGGATTTTTCAAATAATTTATCTACTGATTTGGATCCACCAACAGGAAATGGGTGCAGACTGAAAATGGTACAAATTTGGCAGATCAAATGGTTTTGTTAAACGTAGTTTATTGACTTACGAATCTACTCGTTCAGGTGATTACGATGAGGACATGTTTGGTGATGTTTATAAAGACTAGTTTGAAGAAATGATAGAAGTCTATACCAATAGAAAGAAACATGGATCAATAAGAGACATACAACAAATAAATTTTGGTAAGATTGAGTTTAAAAGAGGATTTTTCAAATAATTTATCTACTGATTTGGATCCACCAACAGGAAATGGGTGCAGACTGAAGATGGTACAAATTTGGCAGATCAAATGGTTTTGTTAAACGTAGTTTATTGACTTACGAATCTACTCGTTCAGGTGATTACGATGAGGACATGTTTGGTGATGTTTATAAAGACTAGTTTGAAGAAATGATAGAAATCTATACCAATAGAAAGAAACATGGATCAATGAGGGACATACAACAAATAAATTTTGGCAAAATGGAGTTTAAAAGAAGATTTTTCAAATAATTTATCTATTTATTTAGATCCACCAACAGGTGGTTTATTGACATTTGGATCTACTCGTTTCGGTGACTACCATGAGAACATGAATACCGATTTTTTAAAGAATGATACGAACAAAAATCGCACCAAGTAGTTGGCTAAATGCAAATGAATCTGATGTATCCAAGTCTCCAATAAAAAAAAACAGTTTCACAAGTGAGTATTTCTTCTATCAAACACCTTGAACACTTCTGGCAAACAAATGCTTATGTACCATTCAGAATTGACGGTTCTACGTTGTTTTAATGAAACACGTACACCATTGAAAATGTCAAACTTTCAAATATATTCACATCAGTGCCTTATATCAAAACTTAAAACTACATTGAACATGATAAAAATATTTTGTCTGGTACTTCCTGTGCATTCACTTCATTTTTAGTTGGTATAGGTGCATACAAAAACTTTTATTCCTAAATTCAGTGATAAAAAGTTAGGATCAAATTCGAAGGGACCGAAAAATCGAATATTGTCGACCAAGCTGCAAATCATCAACATAAATTGAATATAAATTAAAAAATGTATCCGATAATAAATTTTTGGATGCATTTGAAACTGGTAAATGTAAAAACAGCTAAAATAGGGACAAAGGGCATATTCCCTACAGCCCACACTATAGTTTACTAGTTAATGAATAAGTATGAAGATTTCCGCCAAGGAAGTTTTCCCGCTGGAATCAATTTCCGCGGAAGAAAGTCTATTGGTGGGAAAATTTAATATAAAACAGGTTTTAGTTTATCTTCCTTCTCTGAAGACGATAACTTGGTTATCGAAGCGCGCGTCAAACAGTGTGTGTTGTTGTAGTGATATTCTAAACAGTGTGTTTCCAACAAACAACAAATATATTGAGGCATCATAAGAATAAGACCAGGTAGATTAACAAGAAAAATAATAGAAGCAGCAAATACTGATAAACAACGAAAGGCCGACAAAGAAAGAATATAGCGAATGAAGAATGAATAAACAAAGAGTTGAAAGACAGAGAAAGGTATAAAGGATTTTAGCACTCTAGTTAGATACTTGAAAAGAAAAAAAGAAATGGGGAGAAGATGAATAAAGTAGCGTGTTTACCTGGGAATCCCATAAATTACGGCTGCTCGTCTAGTACCCAATTTTCCCGATTGTATGTCTCTGAGGGCCGCTTGAAGTTCGTCCTCTGTGTAAGTTCGTCGGCCTGCAACGGCGGACATTCTAGGTTTCGCTCTGAAATCAGAACTAAAATTATAGATATATTAAGAGGTGTTGTTACGAGTCTATGTTTTCAAAATTCATTATTTTTTTGATAACTTTCGTAATAATGCAACGACCGATTAGAAGTTGAATATTATTTGGATAAAATGTTTGTTTACAAAAGACAAATTTGTTGTAGATAAACATCTTCACGAAAACAAAAGTTTTCTTAACATAACATAACAGAAAAAATTGAATTTATGAGATAAATAAATGCGTGGTTGTTTTGAAGAAGCCTGCAATTTTTGGCCAATTTTTTTGGATATTACAAAGAACATAAACTATGTTGACCTCCAAGATTTTAATTGCTGCTAGTATGTCAGCAAAAACAGGAAATTATTGAGACGTGTACATTTTTTAATTCTAATTACAATAAATCATGCATCTCGATCGAATCAATGTCATCCATATTCGTTAATTTTGTTTATTAAACAACTGAGCAAAGCTAAATTAGATTTGCTGTAAGTATTCCCAGTAACCAGTACAAATTGACTTATAAACTATTTTTCCCTAACAAGTACTTAGATTAATAAGTTATTTTACTTGAAATTGAAAATTCAAGTACCCAGTACAAAGTATACTAATATCAGTTGCATAAGACAGTTATGTGGGGCACAGAGTCTCCAGAACTGATTAAAGAGGTTATAGAACTTGTAAAGAAAGTTCTAACAACAAACCGCCAAGAGCTTTGGAAAAATTGTGTTAAACATGTTATTAAAGAAGAAGATGAGTATGTGGTACCACCCTCTTTACAACCCTTCATAATTCAATAAAATGATGAATTTAATTCAGAGGATTCTGACTATCATTAATATATATAAATATAAAGATACTTTGGAATTGAAATGTTTTTTTTTGTAAAAGTTAATTACGATTTTTGTTTTTGCTATGAAATTTCGTTTTCCAAAAAAAAAAGGAATGAGGTACAAAAAGGGCTCAGTTCACGTCTGATACCCGGTTTAAGCCAAACTCCCTAACATAAAGTTACATTTTACTCGTCTATTTACGTTTTATAATTTAATATTTTCATGTTCCAAGTAGAACTACAATTCAATGCATCTACATATTTTGAAAAGTATTTATAAAAATAATAAATTTACAAAATGAGGTATCTACGCCTATGGTAGATCAAATAAAATTGTCGGCAATGGTTTTTATAATCTGCAATTGATATTGGAAGAACTACAACTATTCCTTTAAGTACTTTAGTCACTTCAATTACGTACATTAATTAAAATAAATGAATGGAGGTACGCATATGGAAGAAACTTCAGTATTATTTGAAATAGTAATCAGTTCTATTCACGAATTCCAAAGTATTAATTATTTGTATAATGTTGTTGTTTATGTATACTTTCAAATCATTCACTGATTCTGAAAATTAAATATTCCAATGCGGACCCGGAAACGTCGTTTACTATTCAGTGCTCTTTTTGTAAAGATATAGTTGCCCAATAACCACTTTGAAATGAGCCTAATATTCTACATCATACTGGATCATATATCTAGTCTTAGAAATAAATGTGATGTAAATGCTCGAAGAACTTCTTGGCATTGTCGGTCAATTCCTTTACGTCTATTTACTATGAATCTGCGCGTTCTAATTGCCTCTGTTGACGTGCCTCTTGTGATTCTGATTGACGCAACTGCACCGTGCTCACACGCACATCTGCATTGTTTTGTTTGCCTGATCTTCGTGCTCTTATATCTTGCAGGTCTTGGTGGTATTATAAATAAATCAAGTTAAAATACTTATTTGTGAAAAACACTGACTTAATATTGTATTCGTTTGCTCAGTATTTGACTACCCTTCACAATACATAAAACAAGTATATTCATTAAACACTTACACGTTTCTGTTTTGATTTAAAACTATTTTCAAAAAATGTTAAGTACAATATGTACTGGTACGGTAATGGCCGTTGTTAGCGGGAGCTCACAACACGTGTTTATTTACATGAGACGACTCAGTTATTAATAAATCATTATTGCACTGGAACTTAATGATAAGTTCACGATAAGAGTAAAATTAACATGAGGGTTGCGGAGAAAAATCAAAAAGTCCAAGGAAATTGAATTGAATTGCCATCTTGCAATCCTATTGCGAATTTGTGGATAAAATAGAAAAAGTAAAAATCGCGTTGGAAAAATAGGGGTTGATCGTAGCAGGGTGAAACATTGAGAATTTTGACAGTTACAAAGTAAATATAAAAATCTTGCCAAAAAAAAAATGAAAAATTTATAATTAACTAATAACAATAGGAGTAGAGGATTGAAAATTTGCAAAAGTGGACTAAACTTGACATTTAAGGGAATGAAAAATAGATGTTGTTCGATACTCAGACCTACCCGATATGCACACAAAATTTCATGAGAACCGGTCACGCAGTTCAAGTACAAACATCGCGAGAATTTTATATATTAGATACTCTTTAATAAATTGTAAATTATTTTACTGACTACTTAGTCAAAGTACTGGAAGTAAATCGAATTACTTTTTATGTACTTCAAGTACTTCTTGATCAAACAAGGAGAAGTACTCAACGTAAAAAAGTACTGAAAACTTGCAGTACATTTTTACTACAAGTACCTCATTTCTGAGCAAAGCACAATTTTTCTACTAAACACAACTTTTCTATGTTATGTAGATTTAATTTTCAAATGAGGTGCAAATATTGGTCTCAAAGCTCCAGTTTTTACACCAGTTGTGACCTACGACAAATCGATGGTTTTAAATCTTCTTCTGCTCTTTCAATAATTATTTTCAGTACGCGCAGTTTGGGTAAGAAATAAATTCACAGATTTATTTAAGTTAAGCGAGTCTGGATAATTTGATGGATGTGTTCAATTGTGGGAGTATTCATGATGATTTGATGGAGTGTATTGATAACTGATGCAAAAAGTTAGGTTAGGTTAGGTTAGGTTAGCACATTATGACAGTTCGTTTGACAGTTATCATCTATCTGACTTAGAATATACCCACTTCATTGTATTTTTTAGTTGATTAAGTTTTATGATATAAGATTAAAAAATAATAATACTTGTCTCATAGATTCACCTCCTACGCCTCTGTAGTTCAATTAAATGCAGAATACCTAACGTAATAGATGAATATATACGACGACCTATGAGAGAGACATATAAATGCAATTCTGCCCTTGTCCCACTTCAAATTCGCCTCTATGGGAAAATTCATTGACACTAATTCAAAACCGGCAATTTTAAGCACCGACAGAACTTGTGATTTGCATTTCATCGACGTAATTTCGAGTTTCGTCAGAACTCAAAACATACCATTACTTCAAAATGATTTAATTTTTACATCAAGAGACCCAACATTCATTTTTGAACTATAATAAAATACGAGGTGTAATGAAAAATACGGTGAATAAATTTTTGTAGCATCTGCCGTTACATTTAATATGTCTTAAGCCGGTACCACACGATGCATCCAGCACTCGGATCTTGGTATGATTGGGGGCAAGTTATTCGACGAATGTTTCGCTTCCAACGTTGGACGTGGAAAATCCTAACATTAAAACAAACTTGGAACACTTGTGGTATAACCACACACATTTCTTGTCTTGTCTCATTACTTTTTTGACACGTTTTCATTTATTTATGTGAGTTTAGGTAAGGTTCTAGCCAAACGTTGGACGTATCGTGTAGTAGCGCAGTACAAGGTAAGAAATAAGTGAAAAATTTATAGAAAATTGATAAATCGTAGTATTGACAATTTCGAAAATACTGACAAAAACAGATAAATTATATGCATTATCAAGTGCAAGCTGAAAATTAGAACAGAGGAAAAGTTGGATAAATGTAAAGAAATGTAAATGCCGGTAAACTTTGTTCAGCCTTAGAGGCAGTAAATTAACAAATTTTGGGTTTTATCAAATTCTATTTTTCTTTAGGACAATAAATATAACTAAAAAAATATCAAGTATTTTGATGAGTCTTTTTTGGCTAGGTATTTTAGTCTATTAGTTGTACTCTTTAGTGAAGCACCTTTTGATAGACATATTTTTTGTTTCTTATCAGGTTCCAGAACAAATAACGCAGATGTTATTTCGATCCTTCAACATTCAGAGATTGGCCTTGAGATTTGTTAATGGCCATGGCAAATGCAAACGGAATGGAAATTGAAGTAGTTTAACTTAAACGGCAAATCGTTTGGGATCATCGAGATCCTCTGAATACAAACTTCATCAACTTCGATTTTTCCTTTAAGTATAATCACGTAAATCACATCATACATAAAGTGAATTACTATCAAACGCGTCTAGTGGTTGGTTCATGTTTAGAAGCATGATTATCTACTTCCAACCTAACCTCCACTCTTAGATTCTACGCTGATGAACCAGACACCAGCCAGACCTTCAATGTTGGTTTAAATCCTTGTTCTTTGACGATATCTGCCACAAATTAGGTCATTTAGAAGCAACAAATGTGTTTTTGTATCGTGGCTATTGAACCATGTTTCATGCGTTATCCTACATAATGATACTGTTTACATGTAGTGCTGGTACTAATTTTTCTTTGAACGAAGACTAAGACTCGGAACGAATCCCTTCAATATCCTGGTGATAATCTAAACAGCTGTACTCAACATGTTTTGTTTTTCTTTTTTATCAAAAGACTACTTTTCATCTATTGAATATGAAATATGTAAGTTCTTACAAGTAACAGTCGCTGAGCTCCTTGAAATATTATCTGCCTATATTAATAGGATCCCCGCTTACGATTGTGGACCCCCAGTTTTTAGATTTTCTGTTTATTTCGTTTTTTTATATCACATTTGATGTCACGTCCAACGAAAACAAGATGAAAAGTATTCTATATCCTTTTCCTGGCTTTAAGCTATCTCCATACCAATTTTGAGCCAAATCTGTTCGGCAGTTTTTACTCAAATATTTATTAAAAATGACACAGTTTTGACTCATATGAAATATCTCTAATATTTTGTTCTCTAAAATTTTTTTTCAATTCCAAGTTTTCTTTTGAAATAATCTCAATCGGTATCGGAAAAGTAAAATTTCCAAGTTTCATAAATCTGTATTTTGTTGATTTAACGGCGTTGCCAGATGTAGTTTTCGACGAACTTTCAGCGATTATTTTAACCCTTACACTGCCCAAGAAGAATATTCTCAATCTACTCGAGACAAAATGACTTTAATCCAATACCAATCCAAAACTATACAGAGCAATAGAGAAACGTTCAGACTGGTCAGTAACCTTATATATTGAATATTACATAACCTTTTCATATCATAGATTAAATACGTATTTGCCAATAAAAAAATTTACCAAAAGTTTCAGCAAAACCAAAATTTCTAATAGAAAATCAAATAAAAAAATACTTAGAAGGCAAGTACTTTTTTAAAAAGTCTGTAGACAAAGTTCTTAACCGGGTCTAGATGTTGAGATAAACCCAGAATTGAGTCGAAATAGGTAATGGAAACTTTTAAAAGAAATAGGTTCTTGTTGAAAAAACAGCATTCCAAAAAGTTTGGTTCAATAGACAAAAAAGTGTAATAGTGTGGGACTATAAAAAATTAAGGAACCAAAGTAGAAATATATATTATATTGAGATGGATCAATGAAAGACAAGATGGTGTTGAAAAGAGGCTTTTTCAAATAATTGATCTGCTGGTTTCAATCCACTAACAGGAAAAGAGAGCAGACGGCAGTTCAAGCAGTTTTGTTGAAGGTGGTTTGATGACTTTTGGATCTACTGGTGACTACCGTGAGGACATGAATGCTAATGCTTTTAAAAAATTGATAAGGGATAATGCAAGTCGTGGGTTTCCTCCATAAATAAAAATTTGAAAAGTATGATATTGATGAAATTGCAGAAAATCGTGGAGAACCGAACCCGATTGAACTGGTATGAATTCGGATGAAGGGGGAAGTTTCAAGAAAAAATAATTTCTCTAAAGGCATCTAATTAAAGAAGCTGGACAATATTACTGATATAATCGTGCCACTCCCTGTGAATATTGCTTGCAACAGGATTATTCCGATTCTTATT
Source organism: Diorhabda sublineata (assembly GCF_026230105.1). Lineage (NCBI taxonomy): Eukaryota > Metazoa > Arthropoda > Insecta > Coleoptera > Chrysomelidae > Diorhabda > Diorhabda sublineata. The sequence goes on from NC_079480.1 coordinate 32,536,040, forward strand.
TATATTTGTAAGAATAGTTATACCGATTAAGTTTTTACCTACTTATATAACCACTACGATGTATTTCAGGAGTTTGGAAGTTGTCAACAGATTAGTTAGGTGAAAATATATTACATCAATCAATAAGTCTTATTTTTCTAGTTTTTTTCGGTAAAATTGATGACTGTTCTGAGCTTCTCACATCAAAATACGCCCCTGTGTGAAATTTGAGCGAAATCGGAGGCAGAAGATTTTTTTTGTTAATTTTATAACCTTCGAAATTTAAAAAAATGGCCTACATCGAAAGTAACCAAAAACCACGTGGTATTATGTATTTTCTTATGGAGATTTTAAAAATCACATCAGTTTTTCAGTTTGAGCAATGGTTTTTCCGAAAATCCGATTTTCATGACTTTTCACCACTTTTCTACCTTTAAAGAATTTTTTCGGTGAAATCGATTTTGTCATTTTTAAACCTTCGAAAATTTGAAGGAATGGCGAACTAAGTAACGAAAAAAACACGCGGTATCATGCATTTTCTTATGGAGATTTTGAAAATCTCATCGGTTGTTCAGTTTGAGCAATGGTTTTCCCGAAAATCCGATTTTCATGACTTTTCACCACTTTTCTACCTTTAAAGAATTTTTTCGCTGAAATCGATTTTGTCATTTTTAAACCTTCGAAAATTTGAAGAAATGGCGAACTAAGTAACGAAAAAAACACGCGGTATCATGCATTTTCTTATGGAGATTTTGAAAATCTCATCGGTTGTTCAGTTTGAGCAATGGTTTTCCCGAAAATCCGATTTTCATGACTTTTCACCACTTTTCTATCTTTAAAGAATTTTTTCGGCGAAATCGATTTTGTCATTTTTAAACCTTCGAAAATTTGAAGAAATGGCGAACTAAGTAACGAAAAAAACACGCGGTATCATGCATTTTCTTATGGAGATTTTGAAAATCTCATCGGTTGTTCAGTTTGAGCAATGGTTTTCCCGAAAATCCGATTTTCATGACTTTTCACCACTTTTCTACCTTTAAAGAATTTTTTCGCTGAAATCGATTTTGTCATTTTTAAACCTTCGAAAATTTGAAGAAATGGCGAACTAAGTAACGAAAAAAACACGCGGTATCATGCATTTTCTTATGGAGATTTTGAAAATCTCATCGGTTGTTCAGTTTGAGCAATGGTTTTCCCGAAAATCCGATTTTCATGACTTTTCACCACTTTTCTATCTTTAAAGAATTTTTTCGGCGAAATCGATTTTGTCATTTTTAAACCTTCGAAAATTTGAAGGAATGGCGAACTAAGTAACGAAAAAAACACGCGGTATCATGTATTTTCTTATGGAGATTTTGAAAATCGCATCGGTTGTTCAGTTTGAGCAATGGTTTTCCCGAAAATCCGATTTTCATGACTTTTCACCACTTTTCTACCTATAAAGAATTTTTTCGGTGAAATCGATTTTGTCATTTTTAAACCTTCGAAAATTTGAAGGAATGGCTAACTAAGTAACGAAAAAAACCCGCGGTATCATGTATTTTCTTATGGAGATTTCGAAAATCAGGCTACCATTGTCAAATCCATTTGACATTTAAGTAAGTATCAGCTCTCACGACTACAAGTAAATTTTCATGGCTTTCGATTAGCCAGAACATTCATTTGAGTTAATTTATCATTCGTCCTTGATGAAAAAAAAATTAGTTTTTCATACCTTGTGGAAAAATGAAACATGATTGGAAGTTATAAGCAAGTTATCTAGATGAAAAGAGTAAACTGTCTATAAAATAGTGATACGCCTATGGATTACGAATGCTTCTTCATTTATTACTCTCTCATTAATAAAAATAGACTATAGAAAATTGATTCAACCTTGCGACATATGTATGGTACAACTATAAAATAGGTAAATAATCGTAAAATGTGTAGAAAGTTTTTTTTGTCAATATCCTTTATCTGGAATACGTCGATGGGACTACAGCTTCTATGGATAAAATATTTTTACATATTTAAAGGCTTCAACCGAGACCATGGAGTTTTTTTTTAAACGCGAGTCTTATTTTGGAACATTATTTTAACATAGTAGATTAGATAATTACTGCGTAATAACAATTTCTTACCACACCACGTGATTTTATAACCTAAATCCAATCAAAATAAATTAATTACAAATACAACACAGAATTAATTCACTTATTCGGCTATATTCGCTTGTTTTGATTTCCAAACCATCATCGTGATTGTTTATCGAGTTAGCATTTTGCGAGGCCTAAAAATTGAAGCGTAATTTGTTTTCGAGTGGGATAGGTTAGTCAACTCTGTACTGTTATCAATGTTTTATTTTCGATTCTACGAAAATTTTAGTGGTAATACTCTCTGATAATACCGTATCGTTTCCTAACTAACTTTCGTATGAAATTTAATGATTTTCATTCGATACAAGTTCATATTTTTAACCATAAAATCCTAAAGCTTCATTTTTTTACGTTAATACAGAAGATACGTATAATTCAAGTATCTTTAATTTAAATGTATATAGAGTTATAGGCCAAATTAATATATTTTGAACAAATAATTTCCAGCAATATGAAAACCGTTTCAAAACCTCTAAAACCGTGTAATTTGAGTTTGTACCATCCCTCATTGGCGAGCTTAATATTTGGTAGCCAAAAGAACCGCAAAACTATTTCACTATTTAAAGTTTTTTGCTTGTAGTTGGGAAACGGTGTATCAGAAAATGTAATTCTATTTAAAAATACAGAGAACTAAATTCTGCATCAATTGACATACGAAACTTCAAATTCGGTTGAGTGGTACAGCCGAAATCGAATGTTTAAAACGAAAAAAAATTGTATTTCGGTGCAAACTCACATTTTGCGGCTTCAGATACTCTTATTGAAAAAAACTCGTGGAATAAAAGTTGTAGAGTATAAAATTCTATGTAAATTTACTGCCTCAGTTCCTCAATTGAGTCAATTTTGAAATGGATGATCAAAAAAGTGTTCAACCATTACATGCTGAAATCTCAACTACAGTATAAGAAAAAAGAATAGAAACATTGACAAAAAGAAGTATAGAAAAAAAGAATGAGACACATCTTCGACGTCAAGGTCTTGCTTCAATTGTGCTTCACGAAAGATGCAAGAAAATATATCCCAAGGAGAAAATATGAGACAAAGAAAACCCACAGAGTCATTACAGGAATTTGTGGTCAAAGAATCCTTTGATTAGGCAAGTTTGCATCATCACTGCCTCAGTTTTTCAATGGAGTCAGTTTTGAAATGAATGATTCAAAAAGTGCTCAATCATTACATGCTGAAGCCTAAACTACAGTAAAAGAAAGAGGAATGGAAACATTAAAAAAGAAGTATAGCAAAGAAGAATGAGAAACATCTTGTGATTCACGAAAGATGCAGGAAAATATATCCCAAGCTTCACCTAAGTATAGCTACATAGCTCAACCGTATTAGCTGGCTTGCTCTTCATATAGATCCTAAAACGACCCTCCCATTGAAAAAGTATTAGCTGTTCATCAACGCAGAGATGGGTACTGAGTTTCAGCGCAGTTTTGCAATTTGAAACAAATTTTTCTGATCGGAGCGCACAAATAAATTTGAATCGATCTCGAGCCATCAATGTTGTGATTATTTTATCAGTATACGCAGGATTAACAGAGTACAGCATTTCTATTCGTTCCGCACTGCTTTTCAAAGCACAAATTGTTTGACGAGGTCAATAAAAACTGTCTTTTCAGTGTTGTTTTTGAGAATGATCACAATCCTATTTTTTTAACATTCCTCGTCCTTACTATTTGTTTCTCCTGATGACTTTAGACCTAACACGTATCAGCCGCGGAGTCTTTCTTACTATATCTTGTTGCCTTCTTCAATAACGTTCCCTTTTTTGTTATTTTCTTCGAAGGTTTTTCACCCGCGATACTGATTTCAATAACACCAATATTTTCAGGCAATCCAATGAGAGCAGCAGCCGGATGACGTGATTTCTCCTTTTAGGAAGCTTCTATAGTTTGTACAGATCTTTCAAGTTCTTCATCATCTTTATCTTCGGCGAAAATCTCTATTATTTCTTGTTTGCGACCTTTCGGTTTCTTTAAAGGTCTCTTTCTTATGATTTCTTCATCACCGGTTTGTGAATATCGCTTGATGATTTATTTCTTCGGGATATTCAAACACAACTGCACATTTTCCAAGTGTAACGTTGTATTCCAAAGGCACTTGAGGCAGAGGATGAGATAGATGCTTTTTAATCAGCTGTATTTCCAAAATATTCAATATCTCCTCATCAGTGAAATCACTTTTGCTTCGTGTAAGGAAGGGACGAACAGAATTTTCTCTGGCTGGACTGTTTCTTCAGGAACCTTCAGTTCTTCTACAGTAACTGTTGTCTCTGGTTTCTTGCCGTCTTCTTCGACAGTAATAATTTCTGTCTTTTCTTGTTTTCCGTTTTTCTGTTTCTTGTTGACGCGTTTCTTTATAACATATTTATTTGACTCTCGAACGGTACCTTTAGGGTTACCTGGCGGAAAACTTGATTGAACTTAGTCTTCAATTATTTCTTCCATTTCATACCATTTTTTTCTTCATCGTCACTTATATGATCAACATCACTTGCCTCTCATAGATATAAAAATTCTTCATACTTCGAGTCGTTATTCTCCAAAGCAACTGACTCTATACAAACAAATCTATACTCATGCACGAAGGGTTTTTCACCAAAATTGAAGGTAGAAAGTTATAATCTTTGTTAAAAGTGTGTAATAGAGTGAGCTACATATTACTAGACCTGTATTACTCCAAAAAAGATCACGAAAATGTTCGTTTGGGGTACGTCAGTACCATCCTCTTAGCTTTGTGAGAGTTAAAAATTCATTAATTTCCGTTTGTTATCTTAGATAAGCTGCACTGTATATTTTATTGAAGCTGATGAAAAATTTGTTTCTTATAATAATTGAGAACCATTTGACCGAACCCCGTATATGAGTTAGCAAAGCAAATTACACAATGTTAGCATTTATTTTATGACACAAACAAATTAAAAAAATAAATAAAACGGTGTTCAACACAACCACTCACCGACGTGGTATCAAAGAAAGATGATGCGATCAAACCCTGGCACTGCACTTTTATCCATGGCCACTTCACTTGCAGTGATGGAAAAAACAAAAACCGAATTATTTTCGCGAGTTGAATGAGTGTGTGGCACTCGGCAAACATAGACGGTAAACAATTGTGATACATACGCAGATATAAAAAACAAATAGACCATATGCAGTGTGGTGATTGACCCCGATGATAATAGGAACTGCATGGAAATTATTTGGGATTTTTAAAAAAAAAATACTCACGGCAAATATTGAATATATAGGGAGTGAAAAAATTCAGTGATGGGGCTTCTATCACCATTAACATATCACTTACAAATAATTGTTTTTTCTATTCGCTCAATCAAATATTGATATTAATCAACTAGAATTTATTTCAATTACGAAGCTTTTTTTCTAGTGAAGTAGAAACCACTACATCCTTGTCAATATGCATACCAAACAGATATTGCATTGGCACAATTGCACACAAGAACAGCAGAAATGAAAGTAGGGCAGACACCATTTCTATTACTGCTAACAGAAGATGTTCACAAGGGGAGTTGCATCCCCATTTATGTGGAGTTTAGTGGTAGACGAACTCTTATGCGAGCTGACTGACCTCTGTCAAGGATACTTAGAGAATCAACACTATGATATAATTCAAAGAGGACACAACTACACAAGAAGGTGTAGGATACCTACCCGATAACCCCCACTAAAGAAAAAGCCTATCGAACCAGACAGGTAGGTCATTGAATGGCAAACTTTTGTGGAACAAATATGAAGAGGAGGTAATCACTAAAGCCACGAAAGTACTGAGAGGAATTGGGGTGGATGTACACGGCAGTTGTGAGACCAATCATCATATATGGTGCAGTGGTTTTGGGTAAGAGAGCTAGTCTGAACACCACGAGGAACGATCTTTCGTAGGTACAAAAACCAAACCGGGGCTGAGCTATGATGTATAAATTATTTCTCTTTTTCTGGAACTTCAAAGCTGAAAAACTAGATGAAGGGATATATATCAAATTTTTCAGCACAATTTTCTCTATAACATACCAATTTTTCACTACTGTCAGTATCTATATTATTTATTATAAATTGGTATAATTATGTCCTACTAAAATATTTAATGGAAATTGCGATTTTTATCAAACCACGAATGAAAACTAACTTAAGAATCAAGAAAACTTCTGGCAGTTGTGTCAACTAAGTTTTCATCGGTTTTTGTTGATTCTCCATATTAAGTTGGATATGAGAAAAACGTCACTTTTCATAGCAGTTATAGAAAAAACATTTTGGGGCTGAGACAGGCAAAAAATATAACCAGTGGAGATCTGCTGAATGTATTAGTCTAAATAAAATATACTGCAGGTGAGAATTATATATTATCACAAAATTTGAAACATCAAATTATTTGATTTTGAATAGGAACCGAACAAAATAATAAAGATCTCTAATTTTACTAGTCTCGACAGAGCATGAAAATGTCCTGTAAGCGCGAAAGCATTTTAATACGGTCGTTATTATACGAAAATGTACAACTCTAAATCTAGTTTTCATATTAGTATTTCATATAGTAAAAGACTCAAGATAAACGTAGCTATAAACGTGAAATATCTGAAAGGTTACGACGCCGTTTTCGTGAATTGGAAGTTTTATTGGTTATTTTACGCAGTAGAGAATATAACAATTGCGTTTATTTAACTTCGCTGGTTTTGTAGTCATAAAAAGTAATTTTTGTTATAATCTTTACTTAAAGTTATGAAGTAACGAATAAATTCATCACACATACAAAATTCTGTATCGATTACGAATCGCAGTTCTTTTACGTATCTTTATTTCCAGTTGCTGAATATACCAGAGTGATTCAAGTATAAAAAATAATTTTTGAATAATTTAGTGGCGTAAAAGTGCTAGACCGGTCTGTTACAAAGTGTAGAGTGTAGCCGGGACCGCTTAAACTCACTTTTGAGTTTATTTATAGATATAAACGAGAAAAATGTACTAGTGTCTGTTGATCTACGCATCAAGGACGAGTAGTGGTGGTAAAATTCCACATGTATGGCACCCCTGAGCAAGTATTACCGATGAGAACGTCAGCGTTGTAGAAAAACTCACTTTAGAAGACCGACGCAGTATTGGGCATCAGCGAAGGTGATACTGAATAAATAATCTATGATCTGCTCCGTTAACGTAAAATTTCAGCGAGATGGGTGTGAAGACATTTGAATATCGAGCAGAAATTCACACACTGGGAAGTTTGCACGCGTCTCCTGCAACGGTATGAAGAGAAGGATTTATTGCACCGAATATTCACTTCCGACAAAAATACACCACTACATAGAAGACACTACAATACCCATAATGAACTACACCGCTGAAACACGGCCAAAAACTGCGAAAACCAAAAGAATGATGGAAACAGCAGAGATGAAAGTGCTACGGAAAACCTACTGGACAGGAAAGGAAGTGAGTGCATCAGAAGATTGTGTAAAATAGATGACGTCAACGAATGGATTCTATCAAGAAAGAAAGGAGTACCTAGAGTATCCATAAAAAGGTGGAACGACAACCTTGAAGCAGAATCTGAGGCAAGGATGTCGAAGATAAAACAGGCAACTACGCCTAATAAACGGAAGAAGAAGTATATAAAACTCAGGTTTATTCCAAATGAAAAAATAAAGGGTTGAGGAAGTGTCAGATATCCGTTTCGTAAAAATGTGCTCCCCTCAGAACAAAAATCTAATACCAATTGGTATGCGAATATTGAAAACCCTTTTATCATATGGATTTCACCTCGTATTTATTATTTTCCTAGATATTTCATGTGTCATCTTGATTTACTCGGCACTCTAGTAAAATTTAGAATCTACAAGTATCTTTAGTACATGCATATTTATAATATAAAATAAAATACCATTAGTCTTACAAATACCGTCTACAAAATAAAACATACGATAAGAAAAGCTTGTGACCGATAAAAGCAAAGTCGTTCCAAGAAAAAATATTTAAACTTTCATTTAACAAACCATCTTTTAAATGGCGCTGCATTTATTTGTTATTGACCCCTTTCGTTGGATTAAAGTATGTGAGTTCATTTAACTGCCTATGTTTTGTTTTTAACGAGAAAACGTCTAATTTTAACACAATAGTTCACTTGAAAGTACTTTGCCATTGGCGATATCACAAAATGAATGACTTATTAATTTTATTTCACTCGATTGCACTCGATTTATTATTATTGGGACAATGAAATTATTTCTCATATTTTGTTTGTATTTATTTTCCGCCATTTTGAGTTATTTCAATTTATTTTCCATCGTTTTTTGAGTTGTCAAATGACTATATACGAATTCGTTGAATAGTTTTTTGAGCGATTCAATTATATTTGAAGACATTGAATAGTTTTTGAGTCAATCGACTTTATTTCGAAACATTTTGAGATAATTCAATTTATTTTGGATCGTTTTGTGAGTGAATCGACCATATTTAAAAACATTTTGAGTTATATGTATTTATTTTCCGCAATTTTGAGTTATTTCAATTTATTTTCAATCGTTTGTGAGTCAGCTGACTATATTCAAATTCATTGAATCGTTTTTTGAGTGTATCGACTATATTTGAAGACAATGAATCGTTTTTTGAGTGAAGCGACTATATTTGAAGGCAATATAACGTTTTTTGAGTGAACCAACTATATTTCATAGCAATTTGAGTTATTTCAATTTATTTTGGATCGTTTTTTGAGTGAATCGACCATATTTAAAAACATTTTGAGTTATATGTATTTATTTTCCGCAATTTTAAGTTATTTCAATTTATTTTCAATCGTTTTTGAGTCAACTGACTATATTCAAATTCATTGAATCGTTTTTTGAGTGTATCGACTATATATGAAGACAATGAATCGTTTTTTGAGTGAACCGACTATATTTCAAAACATTTTGAGTTATTTCAATTTATTTTGAATCGTTTTTTGAGTGAATCGACCATATTTAAAAACTTTTTGAGTTATATGTATTTATTTTCCGCAATTTTGAGTTATTTCAATTTATTTTCAATCGTTTTTGAGTCAGCTGACTATATTCAAATTCATTGAATCGTTTTTTGAGTGTAGCGACTATATTTGAAGACATTGAATCGTTTTTTGAGTGAAGCGACTATATTTGAAGACAATATAACGTTTTTTGAGTGAACCGACTATATTTAAAAACATTTTGAGTTATATGTATTTATTTTCCGCAATTTTGAGTTATTTCAATTTATTTTCAATCGTTTGTGAGTCAGCTGACTATATTCAAATTCATTGAATCGTTTTTTGAGTGTAGCGACTATATTTGAAGACATTGAATCGTTTTTTGAGTGAAGCGACTATATTTGAAGACAATATAACGTTTTTTGAGTGAACCGACTATATTTAAAAACATTTTGAGTTATATGTATTTATTTTCCGCAATTTTGAGTTATTTCAATTTATTTTGAATCGGTTTTTGAGTAAATCGACCATTTTTGAAAATATCTTGAGTTATATGTATTTATTTTCCGCAATTTTGAGTTATTTCAATTTATTTTCGATCGTTTTTGAGTCAACAGACTATATACAAAGTCATTGAATCGTTTTTTGAGTGAAGCGACTATATTTGAAGACAATATAACGTTTTTTGAGTGAACCCATCATATTTCATAACATTTTGAGTTATTTCAATTTATTTTGGATTGGTTTTTGAGTGAATCGATCATATTTGAAAACATTTTGAGTTATACTTATTTATTTTCCGCAATTTTGAGTTATTTCAATTTATTTTCAATCGTTTTTTGAGTCAATTGGCTATATTTAAAGACAATATATTGTTTTTTGAGTGAACAGAAATTTTATTGTAGATGCTTGTCAAATTCACTCTATCATCCGGAATCTGTATGTCTACCTCATACATTTTTTTAAAACACGTCTTGGATTGAATTAAATTAGATTTCGAAGCTTCATTTTTATCTTTAGAAAAACAACAGCGAGTGTCTAAACCTATCTAGAAAAGCCCCAACCAAGTTTCTAGTAAACCTTCAGTCTCTGAAGACGATAACTTGGTTATCGAAACGCGCGTCATACAGTGTATTTGCGATTGTTGGTGTATTGGTATGGTGTTCGATATGATTATCACGAGTGGTACAAGTAACTTCAATTTAGTTATATTATTTGGGTTACCTAAATGTTTATTATAGACGATATGATGTACTATGAATTTTTTCAATTAGGGAATGCACCTGCGGTTTCCCCAATTTTGGTATTGATAATATTTGATTAGAAATATACTCACTTGAATATATGCCTGGAATCTAAGGTAGGCAATCTAGCATGGTTTGCAGTCCCCACTTTCTGCTCGTGTGTTGTAACGCTGCTATTATTATTAACGGAACCTTTACTTAGGTCCAATGGTTGTTCTCCAGCCGCATTGTTTGATCCTCCATTACTTTTCTCGGCGTCGTTCAACGTCGCCGCAGTATGGAACGATCTCGCAACGTTCGCCAGGTACCAATTCGGGTTAAGGAGAGTGGGGTTGTAGAAGGGTAAATTGGGGGTAGGGGTTCCTACGGGACTGGGGCCCCCAGATAAAGCCGCTACTGCTAGCGCGGCCATAGACATGTTTTCGATCGTTGTCATTGCCGTTTGTGGTGGCAGTGAGTGCTGAATGCTGGATCTGAAAAAATAAACGACATTAAATTGGACGATACTTACTATCAATTATATCGTCATATTCGTTTCGAGATATTTCGTTTTGACTTATTACTTATGACTAACAAGAACCTTTGGAAACAGTAAATTTTGAATAGAGACGAGATCCAATATTCTATTCGATTATTTCAAAATATTGTAACGAACAAGTCGGCCCTGGAGCCGGTCGTGTCCGGTTGTAGTGGAATTCTACAATTCGGCGAAGGCGCGGCACATTGATATACGTTTTATATATCCGGAATTCGTTTGATGTTTGTTTTTATATAAGATTTCATCATAGCAAGCGATTTGTTTACATTGTTTTTTTTTGAATTAATTTCTAGAAAGGTCTATTTATTTATTTGTTTTGTTTGTTTATTTTCTAGAATTTTTAAGAACTTTGTTTGGATATATAAACGGGTGTGTTTATATATCCAAAGTTAAGTGTAGCGTTTAAATAAATTAAGTATGTGAAAGACAGTGTTTATAAATTCCTTCGTCATTATAAATAAATAAAAAAAATATATAATATCGTTGTCAGTTGTGGGGTATTGTAAATAAATAATCACATAAAAATGGCTAAAAGACTTGAAAGTAACGGAACTGAAAGCCGAACTGGATAATCGCGAGTGGAAATGTCGTCCTTCATAATCGAAATGTTATCGTCCATTTTAGTAGAAATTGATGAGATCAAAATGGGGGTCTCGTCTTTGAATGCATTAATTTCTGACTCTTAGGCATGTTTATATCACTATTTATTTACCCCACCAAGTTAATGATTTTCTCATTTATTTATACAATACTTATATCAGTTGGGTGAATCTATAAGAAAAACAATATATTGGTTAATCTGAGGAACGATCTTTCTGCGGATATCTTGTCATTTAGAACTGATATAGCCAATGACATGGAAATTAAAATTTTATTTATTGAATTGGATATGGAGAGAAATATGAAAACGTTGAATGAGAAGAAGAAATCTGACATGGAGAATGAAATGACAACGATGAAAAATCAGATGGACGAAATAATCAAAGACTTAGAAAAAAGGATTGGAAATTCGAGAACAGAAAATATTCTAGGAGAAGAGTAGGAGATCGAACAAATGAAATCCTGCAATACGAAAATACTACTCAAAACAGAACGCAACGACAGTTTAACACGTGTTAAGGTTTGACGGTAAAACGTCTTGGACCAATTACGTTTTTTGAGTGAATCGACTATATTCAAAAACATTGAGTCGTTTTTTAAGTAAAGCGACTTTATTTGGAAACAATATAACGTTTTTTGAGTGAACCGACTATATTTTAAAACAGTAAAACATACTTAAAACATTATATTTAAAAACATAAAATTTATTTTGGATCAATATTTTGGGTGAATCCACCAAATTTGAAAACATTTAGAGCTATATGTACTTATTTCCTGCAAGTTTTGAGTTATTTCATTTTATTTTCAATCGTTTTTTGAATGAATCGACTATATTTAAAGACATTGAATAGTTTTTTGAGTGAATAAATTATTTTTGAAGACATTAGAATAGTTTATTGAGTCATTTGACTATATTTCAAAACCTTTTGAGTTATTTCAATTTATTTTGAATCGTTTTTTGAGTAAATCAACCATATTTGAAAACATTTTGAGTTATATGTATCTATTTTCCGCAATTTTGAGTTAATTCAATATATCTTCAATCGTTTTTTTAGTGAATCAACTTTATTTCAGAACATTTTGAATTATTTCAATTTATTTTCAATCGTTTTATGAGTGAATCGACTATATTTGTAGATATTGAATAGTTTTTTGAGTCAATCGACTATATTTCAAAACATTTTGAATAATATCAATTTAATTTGAATAGTTTCTTGAGTGAATCGACTATATTTCAAAACACTTTGAGTTATTTCAATTCATTTTGAATCGTTTTTTGAGTAAATCAACCGTATTTGAAAACATTTTGAGTTATATGTATTTATTTTCCGTAATTTTGAGTTAATTAAATATATCTTCAATCGTTTTTTGAGTGAATCAACTATATTTCAGAACATTTCGAATTATTTCAATTTATTTTCAATCATTTTATGAGTGAATCGACTATATTTGTAGACATTGAATAGTTTTTTGAGTGATTCGACTATATTTCAAAACACCTTGAGTTATTTCAATTTATTTTGGATCTTTTTTTGAGTGAATCGACTATATTTGAAAACATTTGGAGTTATATCTACTTATGTTCTCCAATTTTGAGTTATACCAATTTATTTTAAATCATTTCTTGAGTGAATCGACTATATTCAAAGACATTGAAACGTTTTTTGAGTGAATCGACTATATTTCAACACACTTTGAGTTATTTCAATTTATTTTGAATCGTTTTTTGAGTAAATCAATCATATTTGAAAACATTTTGAGTGAAATGTATTCATTTTCCGCAATTTTGAGTTAATTCAATATATCTTCAATCGTTTTTTTAGTGAATCGACAAAACTCAAAGACCTTGAATCGTTTTTTAAATGAATCGACTATATTCAAAGATATTTAAACGTTTTTTGAGTGATTCGACTATATCTCAAAACACCTTGAGTTATCTCAATTTATTTTGGATCTTTTTTTGAGTGAATCGACTATATTTGAAAACATTTGGAGTTATATGTACTTATGTTCTCCAATTTTGAGTTATACCAATTTATTTTAAATCATTTCTTGAGTGAATCGACTATATTCAAAGACATTGAAACGTTTTTTGAGTGAATCGACTATATTTCAACACACTTTGAGTTATTTCAATTTATTTTGAATCGTTTTTTGAGTAAATCAATCATATTTGAAAACATTTTGAGTGAAATGTATTCATTTTCCGCAATTTTGAGTTAATTCAATATATCTTCAATCGTTTTTTTAGTGAATCGACAAAACTCAAAGACCTTGAATCGTTTTTTAAATGAATCGACTATATTCAAAGATATTTAAACGTTTTTTGAGTGATTCGACTATATCTCAAAACACCTTGAGTTATCTCAATTTATTTTGGATCTTTTTTTGAGTGAATCGACTATATTTGAAAACATTTGGAGTTATATGTACTTATGTTCTCCAATTTTGAGTTATACCAATTTATTTTAAATCATTTCTTGAGTGAATCGACTATATTCAAAGACATTGAAACGTTTTTTGAGTGAATCGACTATATTTCAACACACTTTGAGTTATTTCAATTTATTTTGAATCGTTTTTTGAGTAAATCAATCATATTTGAAAACATTTTGAGTGAAATGTATTCATTTTCCGCAATTTTGAGTTATTTCAATTTATTTTCAATCATTTTTTGAGTGAATCATCTATATTTGAAGACATTGATTAGTTTTTATATGCGAAACAACTATATTTGAAGATATTGAATAGTTTTTTGAGTGAAGCGACTATATTTCAAAACATATTAACATCTCCGGCAAATCGTAGACGGGATGCTCGGTAGGCTGGGATAAGTTTGGAGCCAGTAGCTGGGCTTGTGTCTCCTTTTCCTCCTTTCAAAGTCAATCCTCGCGTATTTCTGAGCTTTTGTTGGACTTGAACACTAGTGAGGGTCCGATTTTTCAGTAATTTGCTTACAATGACTCAAACTCTGTATTTTAGCAGATACCACCAAATAACATTGTAGTAACATGTTATACGGCTGGAAGGACCATAAAATATTATAGTCGACCGAATTATTTAGTACTTTTAACTTAAAATTGATTCAATAAATGAAAAGTTGGTTTATAATACAAATGTCGTGTTGATACCTGTGATGGTGATTATTGTTGAGCAACCCCCTAGAGGTAGGTAATAAAGATGTCGGTACTTCGCCGTCGCTATGACTGTCGGAAGTTTCCGAGTCCGAAAGGCGGGGACTCTGAAAAAAAAAAAGAATTATGAAAATAATTTCACATTTATATGAAAACATCTTTCAGTTCGGTTAATAAAAAGGATAACAACGTTATATTTGGGCTGAGAAGACTACTTCTTGCCGATGGATAGGATAGCTGAGTATATGAGGTACTGGATGAATTATACTTATAATGGGACTTAAATGTTAAGGTCTCAGTTTATTTTCCATAAGGAATTAATGAACAAACTCATTATATTATAGAAATATTAATAATTTGTAAGGTATATTCAATTTATAAGTCTTGAAATAAAAGTAAACATTGACTGCATTATTGAACTTCTTCGGGAACAGTACTGACAAAAGGAGACCCAGCATCACCATCTCTATTCATAAGAAAAGAAAGAAGATAGCAAATACCGAGGCATATGTTTACTTAGCACCATAATTAATCTTCTAGCTCTACCCATCGCAAAATATCGTAATATGTTAATAGCAACAAGGCTTCTGACACAATTGTACTGAGATGAATTATAGAATATAATAAGCCTATGCTTTGTTGACCTAACCGAGGCTTTAGACTAGGTAAAACTCAGAAATTCATCACGATTACACACTCAAAGATGACGTTCCAGTAACAACAGGAACTAGACAGGGCGACAGTCTAAGTCCAATGCATTCAAACCGTTTCCTGGACCACATGATAAACAGAATCAAAACTGTAGGAAGAGGATACACAATGGGAAGCAGCGAGTTCCGAATTGTATGCTACGTAAATGAATCTGTCCTTATAGCAGAATACGATGACAATATACGACGAATGCTTCAACCAAATGACAGAAGAGTCCAATATGAAGATATCTATCACCAAGAAAAGTCTCTAACAAAAAGTAAAGACCAAGTACGTCGAAAATTAGTAAGTTATGAACTTCAACTATCTAGGAAGTATAAAATCAAGAAATAAGCACTCACAGTAGTCAACAAGGCCGTGAGAATCTCCGGAAGTTTGTGCGACGTTCTATGGCACAAAATATTCATATCTACTGTACGTCCCATATTAACCTTTGCAATTAAAACAAGAGCGGGTACAAGCAGGACAAAGCAGCTTCTCCGAAAAACAGATATGCAAACCCTTAGATCAATAAAGTAATCCTCAGAGACAGTAAACGCAGTTAGATAGGCCTACGACCAGATAACAGATGTAGTCAGATGGTTACAGAGAAGATCAGAGTGGAAGGCACACGTGGGGCGGAAAAAGAATTCAAGGAGAAGCCAATCATCAGAAGATAAGCAGGCAGATCTCCGAAGAGTTGGGCCGAATCATAGACATCGATATTAAAAGCTCGAAACTGATTGAATTGGAGAATACATGAAAAAGGGTTTAAAATAGTATATTTTCAGGACTATATTCAGTTTTATCGTACACTCAATGATACCAAAATGTATATCATACAATACTCCATCAAACTTCTCCCTGATTTTCTTAATTTCATATACGTTATCAATAATTTTTATTAACTTCAAGATTTTCTTTTTGGAAGTGCGAAATTGGACAATGATTCGTTGCCTGTCTCGAGCTTTTGAGGCACCGCGATTGAGTTTGTTCAGCATTTCCTTGCGTCAATTGCCACGAGCTTTCTTTTGAGTTCTCTGGCACCACAGCCGATTTTGGACGACCTTCTAGAATTTCATCCTGTAGCGAAGTGTGACCACGATTGAATTCGGAAAACTAGCTAAACACAGTGGTTCGAGATGGTGCTTCAAGAAGAAAATTGATGGGCACTGCTATTGGTTCCACGTTGAAAGTCATAGGAAATCATGGCACGAAAATTTTGATCAAGATGAATGTTTTCAGTAGTTTTCAGTACGTTCTCCGTCATTATACTTTATAATGACTGTGTCAGATTTGACATATTCACACCGATGTTGCCATATGTCAAAATTTAAGTAGCAGTCTTCGTTCCTGCTTAATATTGATTGCCAAGGAACTTGTGGTCAGAATTTTTGGAAGAGGTTGGATTAAGTTAAGGGAATCTGTGTGGATAAAGTAATTAGGAAAGTCTATCGAAGCAGCGATATTGGATCACATTGTTATCTAATACTGCCATCATTTGTTCACAAAAATATTTGTGGGCTTTCTTGGAACTCAAACATAATATTCAATTCTGTATCATCACTTTAAGCATTGGCAGGTATTTATATCTGTCGTACATGAGCAAGAATTTTACATAAACGTAAACGGGATGAAAAATACGCATCAGTAGTATCGTTTTGTGAAGAATACTAAGGTGGGTATATAAGATTTCAATTTTTCACAGAAATTTTTGATTTCAGTGATATTTCCGTATACTTTCAGATATAACCGCTTATTTAAACATGTAGGTGAGAACCACAGTTTTGTATCTTGTTCTTTAAGAGAGAAAATAACTACTTTCCTGGCTTATACCTCGATGAATATTAAAAACGAGATGTAATTCAATATCTTGATATATTGGAAGCACCTCGCCATAAAAAAACTTCAGTTCCTGTATGTAAATATATATTTATATACAATTATCGAAATATTTGGTAGTTTCAAAACCCCTAAAGGTTCGTGTCCGATTAGAATATATCAATATTTTTTATCACCTCAAAAAATGTAGTGTATTGTAAATTTAAACATAAACATCCTTTCCAAAATCACGGATGTTATTTGTTATTGTTCAAAAATAAAGTTCTGAAATTAAAAATTGAATTGAATAAATTTAAAAGAAACCCATCTTACACATTTGTTTGATTTATTATTAGTAAGCTAGAATTTCTGGCAAACTCACAATATTACACTCTGACGCGCGTTTCGATCGATAATCAAGTTATCGTCTTCAGAGACTGGAGGTAAACTGCAGTAGACTTTAGTCTCTGAAGACGATAACTTGGTTATCGAAACGTGCGTCAGGTAGTGGAATTATGAGTGTTGGTGTAGTGATGGCGTGAATAGTGTATTCAGTTTGATTTATTATTGATTAAAATCTTAGTCAGATCATGTGAATTGGACCCCTATCACTATTTGATAGAAAACTTATTAAAATTTTATTATCGAAAGCATAAAAATCATCCCATAAAATTATTACCTTTAAAATCTATAATTTCACATATCATTCTTTGGCAAATTTCATTTATTATTATTATCATATTTGTTATTAACTTTTTATTAAGCAAATTGATATTTTAATGAATTTTCAGTACGACAATCGATTTTTAACGCATTTTTTATCAAACTATCACTAGTTTTTTGTTCGACTGTTTGTCTGCTTCACTGATCTTTCCTCATAGGAAGCATGTAGCAGCTCAGGTTTTTCGCGTTTAATTCCTGTATAGCTGTAGTTGTGTCTACACCAAAGAAATTTTTGGGAATTTGGAAAAAATTCAATAAATCAAAATTTCAGAGACTGGTTACGAAAAAAGTGTTTTATTATGAAAATTATTCTACATTTGAATGCTCCTTTTCAATATACTTCCCTCCCCTCTCCACACACCTTTCCATACGTTTTTTTTCATTGATCCAGGCAGTGCTGGAAGTCTTCTTTGATGATGGCCTTTAGGAGCTCTGCCGTTTTTTGCTTTACCGCTTCTATCTATTCAAATCGGGTCCCCTTCGACCTTCTTCTAACCGTTCAAAGAAATTAAGGAGACCCGTTGACGCTTTTGGTCAGAAGTAAAATTTTTTGGCACCAGCTTCGCACAGAATTTTGTCATGTGTAATTCCCTCGTGTAAAATTTTTCTACCCGTTTATTTATCGGCGTTAGCAGCCTCGGCAATCATCCGGATGCTCATTTGACGATCTGCACGCACAATTTGCTTGATTTTGTGACTGTTTCCGGAGTTGAAACAATCACAGGGCGACCTGGGCGCTGATCATCTTCAGTGCTCTTTCGGCCCTCACTAAAGCGCTTAAACCACTCAAAAACACGCGCACGAGATAGAGAATAGGGCTCTTGCAACAATTTATAGCACTCAGTTGGAGTTTTTTTTTAATTTAACGAGGAATTTTTCGTCAACCGCTACTGCACAAATAGTATAATAGTGACGTATTTTGGGACGTGCACCCGTCTAGGGCGCCCTCTAGGCGAGCAGTCTCGTTATTTAATAGCCAGATAGCACTATTATTTTTGGACCGAATATTCGTGGATCCAACCATTGTGAAATTGCCTCTAGTGATAAATTTACTCTAAAGACCGCTTGATATGATGCAAGTCAACTTGCAAGAAATTGCATGCAATTTATTGGTCAATACACTGCATAGATAAATATTGCATTTCATTTAATATTTGTGTAGTGTTTAAATATGAACATTTCAGCACTAGGTAAACTAAACAAGAAAAAAGTGGTCAGTGCAGTAGAGAAAAGGGTATTAATCCAAATTCTAACCTCAAATTTCATTCAATATTTTGTGCCTAGATTAACAATGAGAATTAATTTAAGTCTTACGAAAGTCAGCTGATCTGTTGAGCCAAAAGTAACTAGATTTCTTCAAAGAAATGCAACTTACATGCAATAAAATGACATTAAACTGATAAAGTTCCAAGTATGAGATCTTGCATGAAACAATCTGCGCATGCTTTTGATCAAGAAATATTGCGTCTTGCATTGCATTGCACGTTGTCTTGCATCATGTCAAGCGGCCTTTAAGAGTCAATTAACATACATAAACCCTTTTAAACGGTTTTTCCTCAGTATTCCCTTTCGGGGGTACTGAAAATTTTTATTAAAAAAAATTGTTGTTAAAATCAAAATTTTCAAAAACTGTTTTATAGGATGATTTTTAGGTATGACTACTTTCGATAATTTATATTTTACATACGTTTTCTATCATTAATT
The DNA here is from genome assembly GCF_026230105.1 of Diorhabda sublineata. Lineage (NCBI taxonomy): Eukaryota > Metazoa > Arthropoda > Insecta > Coleoptera > Chrysomelidae > Diorhabda > Diorhabda sublineata. The sequence goes on from NC_079480.1 coordinate 32,555,556, forward strand.
TGTAAAGGGGGGTCCAATTAACATGATCTGACTCCCCTTTATACCATTTTCTCGTTAAATAAAAAGTTTTCTCCAAGAATCACCAGAAGAAAAAGGATTTAGTTAAAACATACAAATATGAATCATTTTGTAGACATAGCGTCAATGAAATTTTAATAATATAGACATTTTAATATTTTAATTCGAATTTCGCGCTCTAGAAAGAGAATTTTGAGAGTTCAGGTTGGTAACATCGATCGAAAAAGTTTTTTTAAATTTATTCCGGCCATCCAGGAAAGAAGTTTACTATAATGCTTTTACTTATTTGCTTCTATGCGAATCGTAAGCAATAAAACAGCGTATCCACGCTGTTTGGTTCAAATTGCATTCAATTATCAGCTTGAAATTATCATATTCTTGATATCGACAAGTATAATTTGCTTTTTTAGTATGTTTCCAATGAAATAAACCACATCCTGTGGATTTTACAGGCTTCTTAATATAATTTTGCATATTTAATGGTTTCCAAATCGGATTAAATGACGCATCGCTACCGAACGAACAATCGCTTGTTAAATATTTATCTACTTTGGTTTGGAATTTATGATACATTGATATTATGTAATATTAATGTTAAGAATCAAATAAATCACAGTTAATTAAAAATTAAGATAATTCTTGGTATAAGAATTGACGAGAAACTAATGAGTTTGATATCGAACACCCCACACTTATAAGTGCTACTACACGAGCTTATCCAGTTATTTCTTTGAATTTCTATGAATCTTGAATCTCTTTTCGGGACATCGTTAAACCTGATGATTCCTATAATGACAATGAAACAATATGATTAGATTATTATATTGCCATCGGTTACTGACAAGTGTGAAAAATCGTAAATTATCTGATCGTTTAAAATAGGTACAGACCAGAGGGTTAATTTTATATTAATCTTGTGAATCAGAAAAAGATAATGTAGTAACTACTGATAACATTAATCAATACAACGATGAAAATATTAGAGAAAAGAATCAGATTATCAGTAGAAGACAAACTTGAAGAATCTCATAGTGGATTTAAAATGGAAAGAAGTACTCAAGATCATGTATTTACTATGAAACAAATGATAGAAAAAGCAATACAAGAAATAACGAAATTTTACGTGGTCTTCTCAAATTTAGAAGCCTTTGATAGTGAGTAAATAGAGAGAAAGTATGAAATATACTGACCAAAAGAGGAGTCAACTTATGGATAATGAAGATAATATAAAATATCAATGGAAATAATGGGAATTCAGTCATAAGAAATCAGAAAATATCAGAAGGCTTCACTACAAACATGGGATTAAGACAAGATCAAAGCTTGAGTCCAATACTATTGTGTGATACATAAGAATGAAAATAAACAGGAACAAAACAAAAGTAATTGTTTTTGGAGAAGAACAGACCAAGATAATCATGAAATACAGAAAGAATGGAACAAATTAAACACTACCAATAACTACGAACCATAATAGACGAAATCGGAACATAAGATGATAATATAAACAACAGAATTACAAAAAATAATAAGCCATGAACACTAAATTCATCAAGATAAAACAAGATACAGATCAATTTGGATTTTAATCTAGGGTATTCACAAAACGACAAAAGAATGAAATTCGGGCCTCAGAACGACAAAAAAAATGAAAAAAACCCGAGAATATTTATTTGATCGGTCGATTGAAATTTTGATATGGTATTAGGAGGCAAAAAATCGATTTTTATTGATTTCATGGTATGTCTCTGCGTGCGTGCAATAATCAATGAATAATAGGATCTTACTTCTGTCTAAATTCATTTTATTGCCGATGTTCATGAGCCAGTTTCGAAAGATTACAGAAGTCATCCATAGTGTATGCTTCATATTTTAATGGCAGCGGTTTATATTTCGACAAACAAAACTATGTTTTCCACCATGTAATTTATATCATCTCTAAAAGTTAGAGTTTTATAGGTGTCCGGCTATTTATTGTTTGCTCTGAAACAATAAAATTCTAAAGACTTTGAATGCATTTCAGCTTTTTCAGGTAACAAGGGCCTACTAATGTTTATATTTTCATGACCACATTGGTTAAACCACTTATTTAAGCACTATCCCAAGTCATGAAACTCAGGAATTCGTCCTTTTTTGACTATTCCCAACTTTTTTTTATTATGTATATCTTCTTATTCTTTACGATCGTGGAAAGAGTATTCAACGGTATAACAAATTGTTGACAACATCTTTCTTTTTAAGTTTATTCTTTACTGCTTCGAATTATCAGCAAGATTTAAGGTTTTTAATTAACGTTTCACACTTATTTGTTATCAATTTCTTCACTTGAAGGCCCTTACTAAGTCTAAATTTTATAATCGCCAACAGAAAATTTTTTTAAAAGGTTTTGGTGCTTGAAGGGAAACGGAAAATAATATTTCTTCGAGTTTGGAAGGTTTTCGACTTACCGTGGTTCGTTTATAAGAAAAGATCTAAACATACAACCCAAATAAGAATATATAGAAGGAAATAATGAAATGTTGGGGATACTTACAATGGAAGATATGTTTGAATAATTTGGAAAGCAAAAATTGAAAACAAAAAGCGACGCAGTCGAGTTCTTTCTTCAATATTCCTCAATATCAATTTCTTGAGCTATTCATTCTTCCAATGCTTAATTACCTTGAGCTATTTTTATATCAAAACATTTGCACTATGTCGAAAGTCATCTGCATGGATTTCCTTCTTGTTAGCGATCATTTAAGCTGCCTTAGAAACATGCAAATAATGAAAATATAACTATTTATTCATATTCTTGCTTGTAGAGCTCACAGTTTCACGTATTAGTAATAATATAACAAGCTAAAAGTGAAATTAATCAGCTATACTATCCGGGCATAGAATCATTGAAACTTCATCACCAGTAACATCGCTGACCAATTTCTATGAATTTGGAAACGACATTTGGATTATTATGTTAAAGAGAGTGGTTACTTTATAACTCAAATCTAGCAATTTATTTGATTTTTCAAGCATTTTTAATTATCACACAAGTTATCAAAAGCTCGGCCGACAAGCTACGTCATCAGCGCCGATCAGTTGACTAAAGGATCAGTCAGTTCTACTGAAGACAATGTTTATTTTGACCAATAGAACTTCACAGAAATCGGAGCTAATTAGACGATTCGAAATAACAAGATCTTTATCTTATATCTTACGAAGTTTATGCTCTGGTGTAATTCGGGCTTTTACTGATTCTCTGGTGATAAAATAATTAGTCATTGCAAGGGAATCTATTTAGAGCAGGTTGTCTGATTGACCACGAACAAACCCCTGCTCCATATTTATCAATAAATCAACACTTCAGCTTGCGAATCAAGTCAAGTCAAGTCTATACAATCGGCGCTGATGACGTAGTATCTATTTGGAACGGATCTCGGGCAGTATTTTGGAAAAGCATCCATTTTTTCTCAATTTTTTCTGGCCAGTTGCCACTTGTATTACTTTTTCGTTTTTGGGACAGTATTTTCATGAAATGAAGTGCCAATGAATTGGTCGCTTCTCCACTTCTTTTTTTCTTTCCTTAGCTTCTTATATAAATTTTATTTTGATTATGGAATTAAAAAATTTGATATTCACAATAAATTCTTGTATTTATTGTATTAATACTTTCGCTTGGTTTATTAGGAATAATATTAAATCATTACTCAATTCATAGAAATATAAAAGCTGCGAGAATTGTCAGAGCATATTTTAGTATTGCTCAACATTGCCTACACGAATTTTGTTAAAACTTTCTTTAGTAACCCAATAAACAAACCTCCGCATTGTTTTTATAATGATATTAAATAATATATTATTCTCATACATAGGCGTAACTTTATTAATGAAGAAACCCCAATTAGTTTTTAAAAATTGGTTAAAAGTTTAAAAGATTTTCTGATATATCATATTCGTCACTCTGGATTTGTCCCTAATTGATAAAAACTCCGCTTGGGGTTAGTTACTAGGTGGATTAAGTCACCTAGTGGCTAACCTGCTGGTCCCAAGCCCGGATAAAGAAGGAGGTTTCGTAGATGAAGCCTATGGTTAAAGACACTCACGTTTACAGAACCAACGCGCAAACGTCGAAAACAAGATGGATACAACAACGGCACGAACAAAGAAAAAAAGGGTATGGAGGACAAATATGCTACGAATAGGAAATTGGAACGGAATCATGGAAGAATATTCCTGAAACTGAAAGAAAAGGAAAATGTATCAGGTATGAAAACTTCATCCTGATTTGTAGTCGAAAACAAAAAGTTCAAAGCTCCAGTTTTGGAGTTTGCCTGTTACTGCATTAGAGAGAAAATTCCAGGGAATGACAACGTAAAAATCAATCAAATTACAGAGGGGTCGAAACAGCGATTCAACCAAGAAATAATCAATGACATTGTTTAGAATATTTTCGATATTTTCACCTATTTTGACGTGGAAGAGCGACTGATCTGCAACCTCTTCTCGGTCATTTTGAAGACGTTCAAACCACTCAGAAACAGAACACTCATTACCATTCAATTGCAGTTTTTGTAAGTTTCATGTGAATGTTCACACCAATCCGTTTAACCTCGATCATTTTTAAGAAAAAAAAACAGCTCATATACAAAAGAAGGTAATAGCTACACTGATTTGTCTACAGACACAGTAGGCATCGCATTCGAAAGATTAGGCTGCCACAGCGCTAGTCTCGTTACTTAATAGTCACACCTGATACTTTTTGTTTCCTTATTCTATTTCAACCCCGTATTATCTAAATTAGTTTAAAAAAAATTTAATACGAAATCTAGATCATAATCTATAAGTTGATTGTAGCTAATAGCAAAGTTAATAATAATTTTGAACGAATAGGAAACAAGGTCTTGTCCACATGTGTGAAGTAGGAATGTCCGTTAGGCTCTAATTATTTCTTTAATTACTTTGAACGCGATACAAGTAAAACTAGAACTTTAAAATGGAATTAGAAAAAAAAAATTAAATTAATGGTTTATTAGATTTCCAATTACGCTTTCGATAGTTACATAGAAGGATCTTTTATTGCTAATTTAATTATAGCAAAAGTTATTGGAGTCATATTTTGTATGAATTAATTTTTATATTTTAATATACTGAATCACTTAGACATTTTTTAATTAAACTTTCCTAAGTTTTCGATATTTTTTCGAATGTTATTTTCACGTAGAATCTGATTCCAAGAAAACTCCTTAAAAAGAAATAAGCTGAAGATAAGTCTAGACTGCGAGGAGGCCACGCGATATCCTTGTAGCAGCATCCATGTTCCAATGTTGTAATTATCAAAATGTTGTAACATGTTTATAGATTATTTAGATTTAACAGTTGCTGAATCGTGAATTGTAGTTGGATCAATGAAAATGTGAAGGTGTCTGATATTTTAATCCAGAGTTTTCGGTACTCCAAAATCTATATTAATTGTGTTTGTTGGTATGCCCATAAAGGTAAAAGTAGTCCTCGTCCAAGCTGATTTGTCAAGCTGGAACATGGTAAAGATGAAGATTTTCTTCGAAACTAAATCATTTACTGCAACTTGTAACACTAACCAGCTCCTTGGTCGCCCGGTTTGGTTTTTATTAGCATTTTTCAAACCTCACATATCCAGTGAGGAGTTTCGCTACTTTAATATCCACAGTTTTGTTTTTTAACCGTTTCGTTTAAATGAAACGTCGTTTCATCGGAAAAAATTATTTTGTTCATGAACTGCAAATCTGCGTTCATTCTATACATGACTAATTCCCAGAATTTTTGCCTTGTATCAGGATCATCTTCATTAAACTCCTGAACGAACTGAATTTATTAAGGGTGCTAATTTTCTTTATGCAAAACTCTCAAAATAGATGATTTACTTACATCATTGTTGGAGGCAAGTACTGGAGTTGTCTTATGTGGATTTTCCTCAATCTCTAGACGTACATCGAACTTTTTTTCATCAGTAAATTGAACATGTCTGCATGGTTTTTCAAGATTTTTTACGTGTCCAGTTTTACCAACCGTTTTTTCAATTTTGCCAACTTTAGACCGCGAAACGTGTTGACCAGGATATTTATTAATGAAAATTTCACAAACGTCATTTTGAGTTCTTGTTTTATTACCCCAACCAATCATAAAAAATGTCTATTCTTTGAGCCATAATTAAATTTAATACCTAAATGACAGCAGCCTACTAGATTCATATCAATTTTTTATTTGGCTTTCCGATTAATATTTCAGTATCTTCAAAGATTTTTTCCTGATGTTTAGCAGAACTGTATTGTGAGCTAAAGTGTCTAATTTCAGAGATTAATAAATGAATAGCCAACAAACGGCAAATCTGTAGCTCCGCTACAGGATATAATCAACAAAAAAAAAACAGAAACAACTGAAAAAGTAAAAGACTACAGCACTTATTCTATCGTTAGTTATTATTATTGAATATCAATTGAAACAGTTTACGTTGGTACAACTGCATTGACATTCCTGTCAATGTCAATTTTGATAATTTGTTTTGGCTGTCTTATGTTACAGATTTTCACTTGAAAAGTTTCGTTAAAAATAAAATATATTCACTCGACATCTGTGCCTTTTTCCACAATAACAACAGCAATTCGTAAATATTAACAAAAATCTAAATTATAAAAGGTTTCCATGAAAAATAAAACAAGAAAACTAAATAATTTCATTTATTAACAAAAATATTATAGTACCAAACAGAAAAAAATTGTACTGAATAAGCAGTAAAATATTTGAGATATTGATAAGACAATACAAAGCTGAAAAATCAATAGTACGAGAAAAATTGAAAAAAAAATTTGATGAAGAAGTTGTTGAAGAATATGAGAGAACACCTAGGAAATTGAATTATACAGGGTGAGTAATGAAGATCTTTACTTACTTCTACCATATGAAGAGACCCTCAGGGAAGATACCAAGTGTCAACTCCTCTTCTTCATTAATTTACAGGGTGATTTTTGTAGTTTACTTTACATTTTAGCTGTTTAAAACAGCTCTTTTGATTTTTTAAAATTTTTTCATGATGTTTTGTTTATGTAATAAAAAGTGATATTCGAACTACATAAATAACCAATGGAAAGGACATATGTGACAAAGTTGTCGCATTTTTATTCAATTTTCAGTGAACGATCAGATATTATCAAATAATGAGGCATTAATTGAAACAAATTCTATAAATTTCGAGTATTTGTCATCTGTCATTTGTCATGTATCTGTCACTTTGTATTATTTCCAAACGCAGAATTAATTGTTTTTTAATTTTGAATTTTCAGACAAAAATCGCATTAGGGCATTAATAAATTAAATTCATTGAAAAGTCAAACCTAAAAAGTTTTAAGATATCCAATTGAACTTTATATTGAATTCCACAAATTATTATAAGGCTAATGATATGGTAAAAGTATGTAAAGTTCTTCATAACTCACCCAGTTGTTTTTTGATTTTCTAAGCGCTTGAAAGAATTTTTTGATTTTGCTGTTTTTGACAAAAATAATCGAATGAACTGTTGGACTTCAAACAATTTAAATGTAAATATGTACAATTTGAAAAAAAAACTATACCATTAACTTCATTATACTGGTCAAATTACATCCACCTTGAACCAACTGCAATTACTCAAGATAAATTAAAATTGGCTAATTGCAACCTGGTAATTTTATTGACACAAAAATTATAGCAAAAAATTATGCAAATGTTTCATCAACTTATAAACAGCCTTACTACATTTAGGCCAAATTTAAACAATTATCTGTAAAAAAAATTAGATGTCATATTAAAACAGTTCAAAGTTTCATGTAACTCGGATGTTATAATTTCTTTTAGCGTTACTAAAATCTAGGACACAGTAAATATCAAGAATATCTTCTGAATGAATATATGAAGCTGATGATAATATCAGACAAGGCCCAATTTATAAAAGAAATTTTGTCTTCATTATTTCTTATTATGACATGAATTGACTTCCTTCAAAACCTATTGACGTCTATCGTCATTTGATGTTGATAGAAGCTCTACAGTTTTGTTTTGAACTACCTAACTACAGACTTGAGCAAATAAATCGACTCTGACGACACCTCCACAATCGCAAAAGATCAGTAAGACGTCGCCAAATGTCATCCGATTCGTTAACAAAAAACAAGAATTCTAACTAAAAATGGAGACGACAAGTGATAAAGCTGCTCAAGCGGTCATCCTATTGCAGAGTCAGCGCGAAGTGGCCATTGCGCTAAACATGAGTAAGTCTGTTTTTGCCAGGCTTCATCGTCGTTACTAAGAGATTTCCATAGAAGACGCAGTTCCGAAAGAAAAAGATGCACATTCCAGAGATACGACCTGCTCACTTCTGAGAAATTAGAACCTCACTTGGGTTCAACTACAGCAAGAGCTCAGTGAAACGCGAGGACAGTCAGAAGGAATCTTAAAGCATCTAGCTTTGAGCTAAAAAGGCCAGCCCGCCAAGCTGCCGGTACACCTTTTGCCAGAATACACGTTCTACAGACTGACAAACAATGAAACTCCGTTATATTCTCAGACTGAAACCTGTATAGTAAGTATAGAAAAGAACGAGTCTACTGAAGACCTGGAGAAATATATTTGCAGTATTGCATTAAAGAAATAAAGAAAACTAGATTGTGGAGAAGGTTCTTGGATAGTTTGGGCGAGCATTTCAATTAAAACAAAAATCGAGTTGGTTTTTATGGAAACTGGCGGTGGAGCGGGGGGATTAACATCGCACCGATACATAGAAGAAAGTTTAGGGAATTACGTCGTTTCCTATTCCAGATTAATCGGCGAAAACTTAATCATAATGCGGGACAAAGTACGTCCACAAATTTCCGTTACGGATTTGCCAGAGCGTAGCCCGGATTTAAATCCTATCGAGATTTCGTGCACCATCCACGAAATCGGACCTCAAATCGAGGATCACTGAAAAATAGTGCGATTTGAGTTGATTTTTTGTTCATGAGTGCAGTTTTTGTTCATTGTAATTCCTACAGATACAAATACAAATAAATGGAATACATGCTACCACCGACATTCACCAAATAAAGATGAAAAAAATCGTACAAATATACTGCTATTATTTTAGTACAGGCAAATTAGATGATTTTGTGCTAAAGCCTTAAGTTAAATTGGGCGGCTTCCATTTTCTAGATTCTGGGAGATTTTGTAAGATGTAGAATACAAAATTCTTTGCAATGATGTAACCCAGGTTTTGTTCCTAACCTCAAAATTTTCACCTTAAAATGGGTTTATACGCACAAATATATTTTGAATCGCAAATAACTCGAAAATTACGTAAAATTCGAAAAAAGTGCCAGAGCTAAAGCTATAGAGCACGAAATTCTCCATAAATTGGTTCGTAGACATTTTTCCCTAGCTTCAAAGTTTTTACCATAAAATGGGTTCATGTACTCAAAAACATCTTTAATTGCGTTTAATCCGAAAACTATCGGGATTTCGACACAAACTGCCGGGAAAACAAAAATGTGAAGCACAATATTCTGTACAAAAAAGGCTTCAATTTTATCTTAACCTCAAAATAACTCGAAAACTACGTAAAATTAAGTAGAATCAAAACTGTAGAGCACAAAATGAGTATTCAAGTCTGTAAATGTTGAAATAAAAATCAACCGAAAACGAATTTTGCATTCATGATCCCGTTTTTTAAAAGATAGACACCAAGAAGAGGTTCATGAGCACGATCGACAAATTTCTGGTTGGATTTTCTTTTTTTTTGAAAATTTCCTGAGTCGAAAATTATACTAGCTTATCCATGTAGTACCAGCATGATGCATTTTGATTTTTTGAGCTCTTTTTTGTGGAAAATTCTGAGCTCTTTTTTGTAAAATATTTTGAGCCATAAATTTTTTGTTATAGGGCTATTTTTTTTCGAGTTTCTCTTAGTTTTCGAGTTATTCGTTATTTTTTTTGAGTTTCAATTCCCAAAATTTCGAAACCCGGTGCCTGTATAATCTGCTAGGCTTATACAGTAACCTAAAACATCTGAGAATCTAAAAAATCTTCTAATTTAATTCTAAATTTTTCGTTTATTTTCATTTTCATCCTAACAAAACGTTCAAAAAACTCCTTGTGTCCCAATTAGAAACTTCGTTACAACTCGTTGGTTCTCCATATGTATCTTCCAAACCTCTCAAATATACAAGGTGTGGCTATGAAATAACGAGATTGGTGATATTAAACATATTATTTTCATATTATGGATATTTAGTCATTATCAACTTCAACATAAGGCCATCCTTTATCTATACATCGCTCCATGTTCATTGAATTTGGTAGAATATTTTGAATTTGAATGATAATCATCTTGCCTGCAGCAAATTTTTCATCGGAGCGATTTACCTATTCACAATACCTGATCGGTATGCAATTTTGATTGGTCAATTAGGTGCTCCTTTTTTTACAAATTATTAGTAGAGGCAAAGAGCGCAACGATCATTAACATATTAATGCGATAATTAATGAAAATTTATTTAAAAATCTTGTTTGCGTTTTAATAACCAATTCGAAATTGGCTTGAGAAATAATAAGGAAGCAGCCTTCAAATGTCGAAGGCTTTTTTTTCTAATTTAGTTTGTTGATCTATACTAGAAGCAGAGGCGTAGATTTCAATTGATCTTTAGATAGTATTTTTTACCATAAGTGGATAAGAGATTCAACAAAATAATGAAGAAACTGATATAATTTCTATCTCTGGCAAAGCTTTTTGAAAAATGCTTTCATCGACTCATTCGTTAAACATCTCTGTTAAAATAAAATTTGGGGTACAATCTGTGAAGGATTTAACGGGACACATTTTGAAATGATCAAAAAGGCTTCAATTTTGATGAGGGATAATATTTTTTCCTTGCAAAAAGGTACGTCTTGTTCATTTTAAACGTTCTGCAGTCCATCATGGAACGATCTTTCAGTGCAAGTCCTGGAAATAATGTTTGGACGAAACAAATGTTAAAATTGGAAAGTTCAAAAGCAGATAAAGTATAATTAGATACTATAAAGTAAAACACCACAAAATGAAGACAGGAATAGGAGATGTGTACGGTTTAAACGATCTGCCGTCCATCATGGTATTATGTGAACTGCGTTTGATGCTTTGTAAAAAAGTTAATAACGATTATATGCGAAGAAGTACGTTTATAATCACATTTAAAGTCATAAAACTATATGAAATCTCCAGATGAGATATTTCCCATATTTTTTTTCCTAAAATCCACCGTAAAAACGGAAATTTGAAAAAAAATCATTGAAATCGGATGATTTGTTGATTTTCTAGATCCAAAAAACGAGGGGACCGCGAAAGTATAAAATTACCTTAGAAAAAATTGGAAAAAAGATTTTATGCAAAATGTGTAAAAATACCATAAGTGTATTAATGAAAATTCCATTGATCCTGAAGAACAAGAAATTACTTTGGTTAAACAGGTTTACACATTCTAATTTGGATGTTATTTTGGACTTGGGATATAATGGTCTTTTTATGTGAAAAGCCTGCTGTTTGGAGATTCCATAAGATTGCACTTCTTCAAAGAAATGAGTATACTCCAAAGATTGACAATTCTGAGCTTTGTAGAGAATTGGAATCTGTTGAGGAATATATAGCTTTTTGGTCTTGAAGGAAGCTCCAAGTTTTTGAGAAGCTGCCTTAGCTATTTCGGCCACGCGACATATTGCTCCTAACTTCAACACCAAACAAGCGAATTTATGGTGATGGTGATATTTTTTCGTGAGTTACAGTGCCAGCATTCTTTGTAAAAACAACAACCTTGGTATTTACTGCATTAAACTCAATAAGATTGCTTTCAGCCACTCTAGAATTATTTGAACGATAACACCAGTGTGTTATCATTGCTACATAAAATAAATATTACGATGCAAGACATAGGGCTTATCAAGGCAAGAATTTTTTGCAAATTCCTCTCTGTGAGTGGCTTTTTTTCATAGTATTTATCATAAAAATTCACTTACCAAAATTGTATTCAACTATTTCAAATAAATAAAAATAACATGAAACTTTTTTGCTCATTCCAATTTTTCTAATAACAGCTTAAAACATTCTCAAAATCAGTTATTGTACAATATTAAAAGTTTTCACCATTTTCACTGCGTTTGATGCAAGTTTTGAATGATTATATGCAAAGAAGTACGTTTGTAATCACATTTAAAGTCATAAAACTATATGAAATTTCCAGGTGAGTTATTTTCCATATTTTGTTCCTAAAATCCGCCGTAAAAATGGAAATTTGAAAAAAAATCGTTGAAATCGGATGATTTGTTGATTTTCTAGAGCCAAAAAACGAGGGAAAGTATAAAATTACCATAAAAAAAAATTGGAAAAAAGATTGAACAAACAAATGATTGAAAAAAAGAACCATCAAGATTCAAAGGATTTAAACTGCTCTAAATTTACCTATTTTGTTGCCAAGAATCAAGGACAACAAATTACTCATTTTGTATATCACTGTGTCTGAGTATACTACAATTTTTCTCAATTTAATTACTGTATAATTTTCCTTTAAATATCAATTCACATCGTATACAATAATTAGTCGTGCATACTAACTAATTATTTATAGACATAACGACATATTTTAAAACTATCTCAAATATCTTTGTATCCATATATAATTATTGTTTTTGTTTGGTTACTGCCCTGTGCAGTAAATAAATTTAACACCTGGAATATTTTCAAGTTCAGCTGCGGCCTGCGGGCATGTGAAAGCAAATTGCACTCGCTAGTAACAAAGCAAAATGATTGCAGCATGATTTGCAACAAAATTAGAGAAATATTATACATACGGAGCATAAAATATCAAACTAATATTCGTGTTGCAACCGTGTGTAAATGAAATTTGAATCATTATATCCAAAAATAGAAGAAAAATTTCAAATCAAGGGTTCGTACCAATCAAAGTTTTACACAATTGTAATATATCAATAATATATTATTGTTGTAAATTTATAAATTGCAATTATATATTTGGTATTTTTGGTAATATTTAACAAGAAGAACGAGCATTCCACCAAAAATTACAAACTAGTTATCATTTCGACGAAAAAATTATTAATAATAATTATACAGAGTGTTCGGGGACTTGATGCTAGTCAGAGAGTGAGTAGATAACGTGAAATTATAAACAAATTTTCTATTACGCACCCTCTATTCTGAGTTATAGGGCTTTAACGCCTAATGATAAACAATCCGTAACTTTGAAGGGACAACCTGTACAATCTGAAGATTACTCTATGCTTAACTCGATAAAATTTATAGTTTAGGAAATTTTTAGATCGTTGTACGTTGTATCAGGGAAATCGTTCGCCATAAAGAGACATTCTGGAAAAAATTATCATAAATTTGATTATTTATTAAAAATATTTACAGGAGGGTATTTAAACTCAAAACATATTCAATTGAACTGCATACTGTCGAACATCGTGTTACTTACATAAAGAAAAAATTGAAATATATAAAAATTCAGTTGGTTAGCATACAATTTATCGAATAAAAACAAAAAAAAATGTTCGAAGTGGGCACTTCGTAATCCTGCACACTTCCGGAGTCTACGGAGGATATTTCTTTGAACTTGGAAGAGAATTCCAAGAATCTGCCTTTGTGGGAATCCCCGAATATGTGGGCTGTCTCGTACATAGAAATAAACATTAAAAAAACTCGAAAATTAGAGATAAGAATTGACTTGAATTGGTATATTGAGATTTTATCATTTAGATCATGAAGATTGTGTTACAATTCATTTCAAAATAAACTGTACAAATTACAAGTACAAAAACAAGTATACTTTTATTCACGACATTCTCTTTCCTTCGACAGTTTCCACTAAAAACTTCCTCAATAATACTTCCACCCCTGACTGACCAATGACTGACTCAGATATTACCAAGTTACCTTCTTTTGGGACTTCCAATTTATTATTATTTTATAACCCTTCTTATGTTCTTGTAGTATGCAAATAACTTCATCCTCTCTTTTATACCTAATGCACGTTTTAGGAAAAACCAACGTACTTAGACAAACTCCAACGAGACGGTTTGAATAGAAGAGATATTCACATTTTTTGGATATCTCGAAATCTACTTGAGTTTTATTTTTTGTGTATATTATTTCGTTGATGTATACAGGTTGTTTCGGGAGAAAAAACTCAAACGACTCCTCGATCTAAAAATCTACAAATCTTCTAAACCATAAATTTTATCAAGTTAAACAAAGGGTAGCTTTTTGTTAAAAAATCGATTGGAAAATTTATTGATTGTACAGGCTGTCCCTGTAAAAGTTACGGATTGTTAACCAATAGGCAAGAGCCGCCCCTGGCCTTCAGATAGTAATGTAGAATTATTTATTATGTCAAGCACACTACAGGGACATACGTAATCATCTATTGAAAGTTCATAATGTTCGAATGTATAATTTAGGAAAAATACGTAAATATAAGTGCTGATTTCGTGAGGGTTCTTATGGGAAAATTTCAACGGTAATTTTTCTCTTCTACGATAAAAGTGCTTCTACGCTTCTTAGGATTAGTATTTTCCATAGCTTAAGAATAAATTTTACTCACAAAAAATATGTAAAGATCATCAAAACCTGCACAAACCGGAAATATTTCACCAATATTTATATTCGGATGCCAGTCCTCAAATTACAAATTTTGTTTGTTAATTTCATAAATTATTTGGAAAAGATGATGAAAATTAATTGAGGTAGGTGGAAAAATCTTAAAGTGTTTTCCTTTTCCTTGAATGATTACTGAAACTGCATCTATATTTTTCTATCTATATATTTAAGAAAATTTTTCACTGAGCAAACCCCGAATATTTTTCAGTTTTCTATCTATCCTAGAGACGGGATCACCTTTTTTCTAAAACACCCTGTATGCAGATACCTAATCTGGAACATTTTCTTATACTTCATATTTGACCAATTTTTTTAATCAACTGATCTTACTCTACAATTTGCGTTCCTTGTGGTTCCTTCATTCTAAATTATTTACATTTGATCAGAGAGTTATTATTTAGTTTGTGATTGATTATATCCAAACTTTATAATTTTAGTATGACTAGTATTTTATGTCATCGCTTCCAATCTAGTAATTTTCTCGTGATTTTTAATGGTGTGATTCAGAATGAGATTCACAAAATGTATGGTATGTAATGTAATGTATGGTATGGAAGTTGGACACAGAAAACCAACACCATGATCATATTGGAGACATTTGAGATGTGGATCAACCAAAGAATTTGATAATGAGAGTTGGCAAGGCAAGGAAAACCAACGAAGAAAGTCTGAGATCAATAAGAAGAGATCGTGCATTCCTGGGCATGATAAAACGTAGAACTTAGGACATGTGGTATAAAGCGAGAGGTGCCACTTACTTAAAATTTTGATAGAAGAAGAAGAAAGGCTGGACACGGAAAGTTAACACTATGATCATATTGGAGGCATTTGAGATGTGGATCTACCAAAGAATTTGCTAATGAGAGTTCCTTGGATGGCAAGGACAACCAACGAAGAAAATCTGAGGACAATAAGAAGAGATCGTGCATTCCTGAAAAGAAGAAAAAAGAAGATTGGGCAGAAAGAGGATGTCGTGGCTCCACAATATCAAAAGCTACAGGAGAATTAATTCATAGCACCAAAGACAAGATAAAATAGTTTCGTTTGCATATGTTCTGAACATGGAAATAATATTTATTAATCATTTACCTAATCAAGTAATTGATTTGATGTTAAAATTAATTTAAATTCAACTTACCAAAACCCCGTGGGTAGTATGTTCACTATCCAGCTTGCCGTCCACACAAAAATGACACTTGGTTTGCGGCGTCCAGTCTTTCAGTTTCTCTATATCCTTCTCGTTTTCCTTTTGGTATTCCCCCTTTATTTTTTGCTGTTCCCCTTTTCCTTTTTCTCCACCCGTTTCTATTCCGTTCACTTGTGCGCCTTTGTCCAACTCTACTTCGACGGTTTGGGCTTGTAGACGTATGGACTTGGCTGATTCTTTTTGGTACTCGTCTTCTATGTCGACTTGGGAGTTTGTTCTTTTTATATTGTTGTTCAATGGTTGCAGATAACTTCTCGACATGGATTCTTGATACAGATTCCATTTCCTACGGCCCATCAACTCTTCAGCGATCCGTTCCAACCCTGTCAACCAACAAAAATGTATCATGGACATTCAGTTAGATTCCTTCAATATAAACATGTCGTAATTTCTTAAAACAAGTCTCTTATCCTTAGGAGACAAAGATCGCCTATTTTCTTTTTAGAATAGTGTATAGGGCTATAAATAAACGGCACAGCGTTGGTTTAATCGTGGAACATTGAAGTGTCAAGGAAAGTAGTGGAAAATCTACTTAGTACCAGCACTCAACGAAAATGGGTAAAATCAATGAAAGTTGTGCTACACGAATTAACCCAGATTCAACCGAAACGTCGAATATAGAGATCGATTCGAGTTGAAAGACTTCTGGTGGAATTATGAGGGTTTAGTTAACTTCGAAATATTTCCATATGGTCGAACTATCGATGCCACGGTGGACAGTTTATGCGAGTGAACTTATATCAGAGAAAAATCCAAGTTTAGTTAATCGAAGACAACAAGACAATGCTAAGCTGAAATTTGCGAAAATTATGTGGAATA
This sequence comes from Diorhabda sublineata, assembly GCF_026230105.1. Classification (NCBI taxonomy): domain Eukaryota; kingdom Metazoa; phylum Arthropoda; class Insecta; order Coleoptera; family Chrysomelidae; genus Diorhabda; species Diorhabda sublineata. The sequence goes on from NC_079480.1 coordinate 32,572,268, forward strand.
AGGTCGAAGAACTTAATGGTATTGAGCTTGTGTAACATTAAGTCCAGATCTTACAAGATCAGTTTATAATTCATTCAGATCTTTGGCGAGATTCGTGCTTGAAAAAAATTCCAATCCAAAGAAGATTTTTAAAATGTAGTTCGACAAGTTTTTGCATCTATGCCCAAAGAGCTTGAACGTTGGGTTAAAACCATAGAATATGATTGGCTACTAGCTTCTTTTTTTCATTATTTGATAAAAAAATGGAAATCAGACTAGGAAAAAATTAGTGAACACACATTGTATTGTCCTCTAAGTTTACGTACAAGGGGGTGTTTAAATAAAAAAGTACGAAATGATACTGTGGGTATAAAAATATTTATACAAAAGTAATCACCAAAGGCACGAGCGCAACTATCGCACTGTATAACGAGCTGTATAACAGCTTTGAAATATATTATTTGAATTTAATCATAGTCTATAGCATAATTGTTTCAATCTTCACCTTTTTACATTTTCCTTGTATAATAACTGAATACACTGCTTAAACCACCACTCGCTAATAGTTTACCTTCAGTCTCTGAAGATGGTAACTTGGCTATCGAAACGCTTGTCAGACAGTGTAATCGCGAGTGTTGATGTAGTGGTAATTTAAACAGTGTGTTCAGTATGAATATCATCAACGGTTCCAGAAATTCCGACTTGCACAAAAACATTTTAATGGGAAATTATTGATAGGGTACGATTGAGGGATGTAACAACTCTACTGAAGGGAAGTAAGATTCACTTCAACATAATAAAAGTAGACCTCGTGGACAGAATGTCATGTTGGCAAAGATTCCAAAAGAAGAGAAACCTAATACATCTCGACCATCTACAAGATGGTATGAAAGCTGGTCTTCATCATCCTAACTGCGGCTAGCTAACTATTGATGCAAACATAGTCCTAACGTATGATGGAAAAGAAGATTAAAAGTCATCAAATGAAAACAAAAAAAAATCTATGATGAACGTTCGAAGTGGGCACCTTGCATTTCTACACATTTCTAGAGCCTAAAGAAGATATTTCTTTGAAGTTGGAAGATAATTCCAAGATTCTCCCTTACTAACTAATTTGACTTGGACGTCAATTAATTATGCGAACAAAAAGGTTGTCTCCTTGTCTGGTATTCTACTGCTCAGTGTAATTATCGGTGTTTAAGTCTTCGATTACTTTTATTATGTTGAGGTGGATCTTCCTTCTCTTCAGTAGAGTTGTTACGTCCATCAATCGTACCCTATCAAATGCTTGGGTGAGATCGATGAAGTACAACATATAGACTCTGTCTTTTGTCTTTTCCGTAATTCGGCGGATCATAAAAATGGCGTCTTTCTGAATCTCAGAGATACCAGATGACATCACTTCTTCCAACAAACTTTTTGTGAAAAGTTTTTGTATTGCACTCATACCTCGATAATTTCGTGGATCATTTTTTTCACCACCACAAGTTTCAGTCAAACCAAGTAATTTTTTTAACATTTCAATTTTTTCTTAATATAAGTAACACCATTTTCGACTTTATGTAGTTCATTTCGAAATGTTTGATCGTGTTTTAAAACCTCCCGTAAATATTTTTAATAAATAATCAAATTTATGATAATTTTTTTCAGAATGTTTGTTTATAGTGAATGGTTTTCTTGGCATGTACAACGATCTAAAAATCTACATACTTCTGAATCATAAATTTCATCGAGTTATACAAAACCTTTTTGTTGAAAAACCGAATGAAAAATTCATTTTCAGAATGATTGAATCTTTGAAAGACGGGGAAAAAAGGTTGTATGAGAAAATTTTTTTGTCACGTCTACACATTCCTGAATTTTTTCATCAAGTGCTAGAACACCCTGTAAATATTATTAAGTTCCCGATTACACGTTACATGATTTTCTTCTATTTGGTTTATTATCTTTTGTATACTTTGTAAATCCGGATTCATTCATATCATTTTTATATTGGTTCCGTTTTCTTTCTCATCCATCTGATTACATAATTCTCTCTAATTCGATTGCTCCCGTTCAATATACTCCCCTCCCCTCGCCACACACCTTTCCAAACGTTTTTTCCATTGATTGAAGCAGTGCTGGAAGTCTTCTTTGGTGAGTGCCTTTAGGAGCTCTGTCGTTTTTTTGTTTTACCGCTTCCATCGACTCAAATCGGGTCCCTTTCAAAGCAGATTTTATCTTCGGGAACAAAAAAAGTCGCACGGTGCCAAATCTGGTGAGTATGGCGGGTGTTCGAGCACTGGAGTGCGCTTACTGACCAAATACTTCTTCACAGATAACGCGTTATGGGCAGGTGCGTTGTCATGGTGCGAAATCCACAACTCGGGTCGTTTTTTACGAACTCGTTCTTGTAGTGTTGCAAGAACTGACAAATAGTAAGTCTGGTTGACAGTGTAACCCTGATTGTCAACTATTGTCTATCTTGTTATAATTCTCAAACTTAAAACACTGATACAAAAAAATAAATAAGTTGATTTAATAAGTCAGTTAGTTTCTTATGTTTCAGTAAAATGTTTGATCCTTTTTTTGTTACTTCTGTTTCTTATTTGTGTCTTGTATGCGTCATATTTTCCAAAGCAAACGACAGAGGAAAAGATAACAAAAAAAATTAATATGAAGCATAACTCTACATGAATTTGAAATATAAAACTTTTTTATTACAATTGCGTATTCGTATTTCTATTACAAGAAGCAGAACAAGAAGAATCATTCTCATCTTTGAAATCGATACATTCGTTTTTTACTTCGATATCGTCATCGATTACATTGAGAATCTCCTCTGAATTATTATTTTTCTTGAAATTACATTCATATTAATAAAAATTAATAAAATAAAGGTAAATAAAAAAATTCGATCAAGTGCAAAAATCTTTTTATTTGCTCCAATAATAAAATTACAAAACAATATTACTTAATTATACAAACAGCGTGTGTCGATCAACTTGCTTCCACTTTTGGTGATGAAGCACCATCTCTAACCACCACCACGAGCCTTTCGCTGGTTTTCCGAATTCAATCGTGGTCCTTTTCGCTACAGGTCGAAATCAGCTGTTATCTATCAGTTCCACTCGCATAAAATCAATATTGCACGAATATTTGTATGTCAAAAAGTCTAAGATTTGTTCGCGTTGAAGTACTGCATAATTTGACAATCACTCAAAAAAAAAACTCGTGTCGTTGATGCTCAAAAATGCCGGAAAAATTCAATTACGGTGCGACAAAAAGAGTCTATAAGATCGTAATAAGCGATGAATCTAAGCATATGATTGGGTTTTTCCCATGAGTTTTTCCAAGACCAAATCTAACAAAAGTTGTTTGCGCACGAAGCAATTCAAAGCAACCGTTCCATTGGAGCAACAGAGAATGGTCAATTCTTAATGGTACATCAATATTTGTTTGCCAGAAGTGTTCGAAAAACCAATAGTAGAGCACGTTTTTGAACAGTCAAAACATCGAATTGTTGGGTCTTCCCCTTGTTTGGTACCCAATGATTTCCAATTGTCGTATATTAAAAATAACTTGCGAGGTCAACGTTGTTCTACGCCTCGAGGAACGGTTCATGCATTCAAATCACATTTTTTGAGGTACATCAATAGGAATTGGAAAAATGCTTGGGCAATTGGTTCAAACGCATCCAAAAGTGAAACATTATGTTTCGGTGAAATGCTTGATATATTTTTTTTATTTTTTGTTAAATAGTTTGCCTTAGATATCCAAAGAAAGTTACTTCTGTTTCTTACTTGTGTCTTGTATGCGCCATATTTTCCAAAGCAAATAAGTAAGGAAAAATAACAAAAGAAATAATCAACAAATACAAAAAGTAACAAAAATATACGTGAACTGAAAATATAATACCATCCCAATTTTTTTTATTAACCCCCATTTTTACAGACAAAAAAAGCTTATACCTCCCGGAGAATTTTATGAGGAGGAAATTGGGTTATGTACTCACAGAAACTCAAAGTATAAATATTGTGAGTCCTATGCTAATTTTATAAAAAAAATCACTCAATTGGAAGGCATTTGTTTTCAATATGATCAAAAATATATGTTTCTACTTTGACTTTCTATAACTGTTAATTAGAGATTTTGTAGGTAGCAAATTATATTTTACCAAAAATTAGTTTTCGGAAAAAATAATACCCACATCCTACCCAATGACCTATTTAAGTGATTCGTCCACAAAACACGCCCTCGCTTCGTTGTTCAACCCACGTGTGACTATTTTAGTACAGACAACGATTTTTAATGGGCGATCTTTTGTACTGAATTATTCATCGGTATAGGGTGTTTACAGAACTTGAATCTATAAAACAATTTCAATCAATATTACAAAGAAAAAGATATAATAGTTCAAGCTTTGCGTATTTATACACAATACCTATTTAAAATCTTTCTTTCAAGTCACAAATTAAATAAGGTATAAATCCAAATGAATTTTAGGGTTTGTGGATAAAAAATCGATAGAGTAACGATTTGTGTGGGGAAGTTTTTCTCTAACTTAATGAATTTTAAGATTTTTTTTCCAATTTTCAAATTAAAAGAAAAGAACTGCTTTTTTGAAGTATTCTTACATATTTTTGTTTAAAATGTATCTTTAGTAAAACCGATGTTATTTGAATACAACTTCCTAGACCTTTTGCCATTTCTCGTGAAATGTATAGACACAAATGCATTTTAGGGTTTGTGGATAAAAAATCGATAGAGTAACGATTTGTGTGGGGAAGTTTTTCTCTAACTTAATGAATTTTAAGATTTTTTTTCCAATTTTCAAATTAAAAGAAAAGAGCTGCTTTTTTGAAGTATTCTTACATATTTTTGTTTAAAATGTATCTTTAGTAAAACCGATGTTATTTGAATACAACTTCCTAGACCTTTTGCCATTTCTCGTGAAATGTATAGACCCAAATGCATTTTAGAGTTTGTGGATAAAAAATCGATAGACCAGCGATTTGTATGGGGGAAGTTTTTTCTGTAACTTAATGAACTTTAAGATTTTTTTTCCAATTTTCAAATTAAAAGAAAAGAGCTGCTTTTTTGAAGTATTCTTACATATTTTTGTTTAAAATGTATCTTTAGTAAAACCGATGTTATTTAAATACAACTTCCTAGACCTTTTGCCATTTCTCGTGAAATGTATAGACCCAAATGCATTTTAGAGTTTGTGGATAAAAAATCGATAGACCAGCGATTTGTATGGGGGAAGTTTTTTCTGTAACTTAATGAACTTTAAGATTTTTTTTCCAATTTTCAAATTAAAAGAAAAGAACTGCTTTTTTGAAGTATTCTCACATATTTTTGAATAAATTTTATTTTTAGTAAAACCGATGTTATTTAAATACAACTTCCTAGACCTTTTGGCATTTCTCGTGAAATGTATAGACACAAATGCATTTTAGGGTTTGTGGATAAAAAATCGATAGAGTAACGATTTGTGTGGGGAAGTTTTTCTCTAACTTAATGAATTTTAAGATTTTTTTTCCAATTTTCAAATTAAAAGAAAAGAGCTGCTTTTTTGAAGTATTCTTACATATTTTTGTATAAAATTTTTCTTTAGTAAAACTGATGTTATTTGAATACAACTTCCTAGACCTTTTGCCATTTCTCGTGAAATGTATAGACACAAATGCATTTTAGGGTTTGTGGATAAAAAATCGATAGACCAGCGATTTGTATGGGGGAGTTTTTTCTGTAACTTAATGAACTTTAAGATTTTTTTTCCAATTTTCAAATTAAAAGAAAAGAACTGCTTTTTTGAAGTATTCTTACATATTGTTGTTTAAAATGTATCTTGAGTAAAACCGATGTTATTTAAATACAACTTCCTAGACCTTTTGCCATTTCTCGTGAAATGTATAGACACAAATGCATTTTAGGGTTTGTGGATAAAAAATCGATAGAGTAACGATTTGTGTGGGGAAGTTTTTCTCTAACTTAATGAATTTTAAGATTTTTTTTCCAATTTTCAAATTAAAAGAAAAGAGCTGCTTTTTTGAAGTATTCTTACATATTTTTGTTTAAAATGTATCTTTAGTAAAACCGATGTTATTTGAATACAACTTCCTAGACCTTTTGCCATTTCTCGTGAAATGTATAGACCCAAATGCATTTTAGAGTTTGTGGATAAAAAATCGATAGACCAGCGATTTGTATGGGGGAAGTTTTTTCTGTAACTTAATGAACTTTAAGATTTTTTTTCCAATTTTCAAATTAAAAGAAAAGAGCTGCTTTTTTGAAGTATTCTTACATATTTTTGTTTAAAATGTATCTTTAGTAAAACCGATGTTATTTAAATACAACTTCCTAGACCTTTTGCCATTTCTCGTGAAATGTATAGACCCAAATGCATTTTAGAGTTTGTGGATAAAAAATCGATAGACCAGCGATTTGTATGGGGGAAGTTTTTTCTGTAACTTAATGAACTTTAAGATTTTTTTTCCAATTTTCAAATTAAAAGAAAAGAACTGCTTTTTTGAAGTATTCTCACATATTTTTGAATAAATTTTATTTTTAGTAAAACCGATGTTATTTAAATACAACTTCCTAGACCTTTTGGCATTTCTCGTGAAATGTATAGACACAAATGCATTTTAGGGTTTGTGGATAAAAAATCGATAGAGTAACGATTTGTGTGGGGAAGTTTTTCTCTAACTTAATGAATTTTAAGATTTTTTTTCCAATTTTCAAATTAAAAGAAAAGAGCTGCTTTTTTGAAGTATTCTTACATATTTTTGTATAAAATTTTTCTTTAGTAAAACTGATGTTATTTGAATACAACTTCCTAGACCTTTTGCCATTTCTCGTGAAATGTATAGACACAAATGCATTTTAGGGTTTGTGGATAAAAAATCGATAGACCAGCGATTTGTATGGGGGAGTTTTTTCTGTAACTTAATGAACTTTAAGATTTTTTTTCCAATTTTCAAATTAAAAGAAAAGAACTGCTTTTTTGAAGTATTCTTACATATTGTTGTTTAAAATGTATCTTGAGTAAAACCGATGTTATTTAAATACAACTTCCTAGACCTTTTGCCATTTCTCGTGAAATGTATAGACACAAATGCATTTTAGGGTTTGTGGATAAAAAATCGATAGAGTAACGATTTGTGTGGGGAAGTTTTTCTCTAACTTAATGAATTTTAAGATTTTTTTTCCAATTTTCAAATTAAAAGAAAAGAGCTGCTTTTTTGAAGTATTCTTACATATTTTTGTTTAAAATGTATCTTTAGTAAAACCGATGTTATTTGAATACAACTTCCTAGACCTTTTGCCATTTCTCGTGAAATGTATAGACCCAAATGCATTTTAGAGTTTGTGGATAAAAAATCGATAGACCAGCGATTTGTATGGGGGAAGTTTTTTCTGTAACTTAATGAACTTTAAGATTTTTTTTCCAATTTTCAAATTAAAAGAAAAGAGCTGCTTTTTTGAAGTATTCTTACATATTTTTGTTTAAAATGTATCTTTAGTAAAACCGATGTTATTTAAATACAACTTCCTAGACCTTTTGCCATTTCTCGTGAAATGTATAGACCCAAATGCATTTTAGAGTTTGTGGATAAAAAATCGATAGACCAGCGATTTGTATGGGGGAAGTTTTTTCTGTAACTTAATGAACTTTAAGATTTTTTTTCCAATTTTCAAATTAAAAGAAAAGAACTGCTTTTTTGAAGTATTCTCACATATTTTTGAATAAATTTTATTTTTAGTAAAACCGATGTTATTTAAATACAACTTCCTAGACCTTTTGGCATTTCTCGTGAAATGTATAGACACAAATGCATTTTAGGGTTTGTGGATAAAAAATCGATAGAGTAACGATTTGTGTGGGGAAGTTTTTCTCTAACTTAATGAATTTTAAGATTTTTTTTCCAATTTTCAAATTAAAAGAAAAGAGCTGCTTTTTTGAAGTATTCTTACATATTTTTGTTTAAAATGTATCTTTAGTAAAACCGATGTTATTTGAATACAACTTCCTAGACCTTTTGCCATTTCTCGTGAAATGTATAGACCCAAATGCATTTTAGAGTTTGTGGATAAAAAATCGATAGACCAGCGATTTGTATGGGGGAAGTTTTTTCTGTAACTTAATGAACTTTAAGATTTTTTTTCCAATTTTCAAATTAAAAGAAAAGAGCTGCTTTTTTGAAGTATTCTTACATATTTTTGTTTAAAATGTATCTTTAGTAAAACCGATGTTATTTAAATACAACTTCCTAGACCTTTTGCCATTTCTCGTGAAATGTATAGACCCAAATGCATTTTAGAGTTTGTGGATAAAAAATCGATAGACCAGCGATTTGTATGGGGGAAGTTTTTTCTGTAACTTAATGAACTTTAAGATTTTTTTTCCAATTTTCAAATTAAAAGAAAAGAACTGCTTTTTTGAAGTATTCTCACATATTTTTGAATAAATTTTATTTTTAGTAAAACCGATGTTATTTAAATACAACTTCCTAGACCTTTTGCCATTTCTCGTGAAATGTATAGACACAAATGCATTTTAGGGTTTGTGGATAAAAAATCGATAGAGTAACGATTTGTGTGGGGAAGTTTTTCTCTAACTTAATGAATTTTAAGATTTTTTTTCCAATTTTCAAATTAAAAGAAAAGAGCTGCTTTTTTGAAGTATTCTTACATATTTTTGTATAAAATTTTTCTTTAGTAAAACTGATGTTATTTGAATACAACTTCCTAGACCTTTTGCCATTTCTCGTGAAATGTATAGACACAAATGCATTTTAGGGTTTGTGGATAAAAAATCGATAGACCAGCGATTTGTATGGGGGAGTTTTTTCTGTAACTTAATGAACTTTAAGATTTTTTTTCCAATTTTCAAATTAAAAGAAAAGAACTGCTTTTTTTAAGTATTCTCACATATTTTTGAATAAATTTTATTTTTAGTAAAACCGATGTTATTTAAATACAACTTCCTAGACCTTTTGCCATTTCTCGTGAAATGTATAGACACAAATGCATTTTAGGGTTTGTGGATAAAAAATCGATAGAGTAACGATTTGTGTGGGGAAGTTTTTCTCTAACTTAATGAATTTTAAGATTTTTTTTCCAATTTTCAAATTAAAAGAAAAGAACTGCTTTTTTGAAGTATTCTTACATATTCTTGTTTAAAATGTATCTTGAGTAAAACCGATGTTATTTAAATACAACTTCCTAGACCTTTTGCCATTTCTCGTGAAATGTATAGACACAAATACATTTTAGGGTTTGTGGATAAAAAATCGATAGACCAGCGATTTGTATGGGGGAGTTTTTTCTGTAACTTAATGAACTTTAAGATTTTTTTTCCAATTTTCAAATTAAAAGAAAAGAACTGCTTTTTTGAAGTATTCTTACATATTGTTGTTTAAAATGTATCTTGAGTAAAACCGATGTTATTTAAATACAACTTCCTAGACCTTTTGCCATTTCTCGTGAAATGTATAGACCCAAATGCATTTTAGGGTTCGTGGATAAAAAATCGATAGAGTAACGATTTGTATGGGGGAAGTTTATTCTGTAACTTAATGAACTTTAAGTGTTTTTTTCCAATTTTCAAATTAAAAGAAAAGAACTGCTTTTTTGAAGTATTCTTACATATTTTTGTTTAAAATGTATCTTTAGTAAAACCGATGTTATTTAAATACAAATTCCTAGACCTTTTGCCATTTCTCGTGAAATGTATAGACACAAATGCATTTTAGGGTTTGTGGATAAAAAATCGATAGAGTAACGATTTGTGTGGGGAAGTTTTTCTCTAACTTAATGAATTTTAAGATTTTTTTTCCAATTTTCAAATTAAAAGAAAAGAACTGCTTTTTTGAAGTATTCTTACATATTCTTGTTTAAAATGTATCTTGAGTAAAACCGATGTTATTTAAATACAACTTCCTAGACCTTTTGCCATTTCTCGTGAAATGTATAGACACAAATGCATTTTAGGGTTTGTGGATAAAAAATCGATAGACCAGCGATTTGTATGGGGGAGTTTTTTCTGTAACTTAATGAACTTTAAGATTTTTTTTCCAATTTTCAAATTAAAAGAAAAGAACTGCTTTTTTGAAGTATTCTTACATATTTTTGTTTAAAATGTATCTTTAGTAAAACCGATGTTATTTAAATACAACTTCCTAGACCTTTTGCCATTTCTCGTGAAATGTATAGACACAAATGCATTTTAGGGTTTGTGGATAAAAAATCGATAGACCAGCGATTTGTATGGGGGAAGTTTTTTCTGTAACTTAATGAACTTTAAGTGTTTTTTTCCAATTTTCAAATTAAAAGAAAAGAACTGCTTTTTTGAAGTATTCTTACATATTGTTGTTTAAAATGTATCTTGAGTAAAACCGATGTTATTTAAATACAACTTCCTAGACCTTTTGCCATTTCTCGTGAAATGTATAGACACAAATGCATTTTAGGGTTTGTGGATAAAAAATCGATAGACCAGCGATTTGTATGGGGGAAGTTTTTTCTGTAACTTAATGAACTTTAAGTGTTTTTTTCCAATTTTCAAATTAAAAGAAAAGAACTGCTTTTTTGAAGTATTCTTACATATTGTTGTTTAAAATGTATCTTGAGTAAAACCGATGTTATTTAAATACAACTTCCTAGACCTTTTGCCATTTCTCGTGAAATGTATAGACACAAATGCATTTTAGGGTTTGTGGATAAAAAATCGATAGACCAGCGATTTGTATGGGGGAGTTTTTTCTGTAACTTAATGAATTTTAAGATTTTTTTTCCAATTTTCAAATTAAAAGAAAAGAACTGCTTTTTTGAAGTATTCTTACATATTGTTGTTTAAAATGTATCTTGAGTAAAACCGATGTTATTTAAATACAACTTCCTAGACCTTTTGCCATTTCTCGTGAAATGTATAGACCCAAATGCATTTTAGGGTTCGTGGATAAAAAATCGATAGAGTAACGATTTGTATGGGGGAAGTTTATTCTGTAACTTAATGAACTTTAAGTGTTTTTTTCCAATTTTCAAATTAAAAGAAAAGAACTGCTTTTTTGAAGTATTCTTACATATTTTTGTTTAAAATGTATCTTTAGTAAAACCGATGTTATTTAAATACAAATTCCTAGACCTTTTGCCATTTCTCGTGAAATGTATAGACACAAATGCATTTTAGGGTTTGTGGATAAAAAATCGATAGAGTAACGATTTGTGTGGGGAAGTTTTTCTCTAACTTAATGAATTTTAAGATTTTTTTTCCAATTTTCAAATTAAAAGAAAAGAGCTGCTTTTTTGAAGTATTCTTACATATTTTTGTATAAAATTTTTCTTTAGTAAAACTGATGTTATTTGAATACAACTTCCTAGACCTTTTGCCATTTCTCGTGAAATGTATAGACACAAATGCATTTTAGGGTTTGTGGATAAAAAATCGATAGACCAGCGATTTGTATGGGGGAGTTTTTTCTGTAACTTAATGAACTTTAAGATTTTTTTTCCAATTTTCAAATTAAAAGAAAAGAACTGCTTTTTTGAAGTATTCTTACATATTGTTGTTTAAAATGTATCTTGAGTAAAACCGATGTTATTTAAATACAACTTCCTAGACCTTTTGCCATTTCTCGTGAAATGTATAGACACAAATGCATTTTAGGGTTTGTGGATAAAAAATCGATAGAGTAACGATTTGTGTGGGGAAGTTTTTCTCTAACTTAATGAATTTTAAGATTTTTTTTCCAATTTTCAAATTAAAAGAAAAGAGCTGCTTTTTTGAAGTATTCTTACATATTTTTGTATAAAATTTTTCTTTAGTAAAACTGATGTTATTTGAATACAACTTCCTAGACCTTTTGCCATTTCTCGTGAAATGTATAGACACAAATGCATTTTAGGGTTTGTGGATAAAAAATCGATAGACCAGCGATTTGTATGGGGGAGTTTTTTCTGTAACTTAATGAACTTTAAGATTTTTTTTCCAATTTTCAAATTAAAAGAAAAGAACTGCTTTTTTGAAGTATTCTTACATATTTTTGTTTAAAATGTATCTTTAGTAAAACCGATGTTATTTAAATACAACTTCCTAGACCTTTTGCCATTTCTCGTGAAATGTATAGACACAAATGCATTTTAGGGTTTGTGGATAAAAAATCGATAGACCAGCGATTTGTATGGGGGAAGTTTTTTCTGTAACTTAATGAACTTTAAGTGTTTTTTTCCAATTTTCAAATTAAAAGGAAAGAACTGCTTTTTTGAAGTATTCTTACATATTTTTGTTTAAAATGTATCTTTAGTAAAACCGATGTTATTTAAATACAACTTCCTAGACCTTTTGCCATTTCTCGTGAAATGTATAGACCAAAATGCATTTTAGGGTTTGTGGATAAAAAATCGATAGACCAGCGATTTGTATGGGGGGGTTTTTTCTGTAACTTAATGAACTTTAAGATTTTTTTTCCAATTTTCAAATTAAAAGAAAAGAACTGCTTTTTTGAAGTATTCTTACATATTTTTGTTTAAAATGTATCTTTAGTAAAACCGATGTTATTTAAATACAACTTCCTAGACCTTTTGCCATTTCTCGTGAAATGTATAGACACAAATGCATTTTAGGGTTTGTGGATAAAAAATCGATAGACCAGCGATTTGTATGGGGGAGTTTTTTCTGTAACTTAATGAACTTTAAGATTTTTTTTCCAATTTTCAAATTAAAAGAAAAGAACTGCTTTTTTGAAGTATTCTTACATATTTTTGTTTAAAATGTATCTTTAGTAAAACCGATGTTATTTAAATACAACTTCCTAGACCTTTTGCCATTTCTCGTGAAATGTATAGACACAAATGCATTTTAGGGTTTGTGGATAAAAAATCGATAGACCAGCGATTTGTATGGGGGAGTTTTTTCTGTAACTTAATGAATTTTAAGATTTTTTTTCCAATTTTCAAATTAAAAGAAAAGAACTGCTTTTTTGAAGTATTCTTACATATTTTTGTTTAAAATGTATCTTTAGTAAAACCGATGTTATTTAAATACAACTTCCTAGACCTTTTGCCATTTCTCGTGAAATGTATAGACACAAATGCATTTTAGGGTTTGTGGATAAAAAATCGATAGACCAGCGATTTGTATGGGGGAGTTTTTTCTGTAACTTAATGAATTTTAAGATTTTTTTTCCAATTTTCAAATTAAAAGAAAAGAACTGCTTTTTTGAAGTATTCTTACATATTTTTGTTTAAAATGTATCTTGAGTAAAACCGATGTTATTTAAATACAACTTCCTAGACCTTTTGCCATTTCTCGTGAAATGTATAGACCCAAATGCATTTTAGGGTTCGTGGATAAAAAATCGATAGAGTAACGATTTGTATGGGGGAAGTTTATTCTGTAACTTAATGAACTTTAAGTGTTTTTTTCCAATTTTCAAATTAAAAGAAAAGAACTGCTTTTTTGAAGTATTCTTACATATTTTTGAATAAATTTTACCTTTAGAAAAACCGATGTTATTTAAATATAACTTCCTAGACCTTTTGCCATTTCTCGTGAAATGTATAGATCCAAATGCATTTTAGGGTTTGTGGATAAAAAATCGATAGAGTAACGATTTGTATGGGGGAAATTTTTTCTGTAACTTAATGAACTTTAAGTGTTTTTTTCCAATTTTCAGATTAAAAGAAAGGAACTGCTTTTTTGAAGTATTCTTACATATTTTTGTATAAAATTTTTCTTTAGTAAAACTGATGTTTTTTGAATACAATTTCCTGGACCTTTTCGTGAAATTTCATATTTGGAATGGTGTCAAACATCTGTGGTTTCTAGGTGATGTCTTAGATTATCTTCGGAAAGACCAGACAAACAAATAGTCATATAGATGCAATAAAATTTTCCAACCAAAATCAGTCAATTTTTGGGGAGTCATCAGAAATTATCTGACTCCTTCTATAAACTCATGGCGCTTCCCTTGGATTTCCTTCAATTATTAACTATGTCCTGAGTTTCAGATATAGTTCAACGGTCTCATATTCTATCAAATTTTCATCGCCCGTTATTAATTTTTTGAGAAATGGCTGATTCAGCCCAACAAGTGATAATTTCACGTTTCGAGCTTCGGTCTCTATCAAATTTTAAATCAAAAGAAACCTACAATCAAAACGATTTAAAAACATAAATATATCAAATGGTCTAAGAAATACAAAATTGATGATATATAAATATAAATATTGTATATTATAAAAGAAACTAATTTTTAATCAGAAGATATCTAAAACTAGTTCTCACCATAGAATAACAAGCCCTTACTGCGAGATCCCTGAGATTGAACGATTCACCTTATGGCTATACCGACTCATTCATGACCTTAGCCTTGTCGAGGCAAGGTTGTTTTAGGAATTACCTTTACAAAAAGAAAAATCAAAGGTATGCACATAGTGTTGCAGCGTTGAAAGTTCAAAAATATCACCGGGTAAAATGAAACTAGACTTCGTAACATTTGAAGTAGGATAGAAAAGTTATGCGAAAAATAATAGAAATTAAAGAAAAATAAATTAGAATGTGAACGAATGGAAACCATCTTAGCGTCGCATGTAAAGCACTCATGTTGAAATAATGCAAACTCCGAGTAAGCTCGAATCCGGAAGAAAGTTTTTCTAAACCAATAAAGTAGACCAATTATCATTAAATAATTTTTTTCGCAAATGAGGTGTTGAACTAATAGAAACTAATCTGCCAAGCAACGGAGTGTCTATTCTTCTTAATATATTTATTTAGCTACACCCTGATTGAATAACTTTTCGTATTCATCATTGAAAACACCGATATTTTAAAGGAAAAATCTAAATGTGAGAATTTTCTTTCTCGTATTCACTTTTTGTATAAACGATTTCAAAAGCCAGATTGAACTACATAAATTTAAATGAGTCTCTTTGTCTTGGACCTTTGTTCATTTCAATTATTCCTGTTTCTACTTTTTTTGTAAGGAACTTTTGATATTCTTATAAGGCATTTCAATTTTTAATTATTTCTAGTTTTTTAATTTCATAATTACGATCCAAAAATTTAATATTGATGTTCATAATTTGTTCAATAGTATGTATTGCATCTGTTATTTCCAGATGTAGCTTGCTGGAATGCTCGGATTGACAATATTCATCGGAACCTCCAGATTCAATCTATTTCAAATGAAATTAAGAAAGTCATAAGAAGACATGATTACAATCTTCACAAACATCCCAGACTCGAGATTGCTACTGCTTCTAGACAATCAACTCAAGAGCCGAAAGCTCAAAAGATAAATCTTTTGTTAATTGAAACCGAAGATTGACCACAGGTGACATTTATATTTCAAGATTGGTTAAAAAGAGAAAGAGAGAAATGCTTTATTGTTACTATTTGTAGACAAAAGTTTCTAGGAAAATGTAGAAGGCACTTTCCAGTAAATATCCCCTCAAATCATTGCGGAATGCGGGAAAATATGATAATTCAATTGGCAAATGATTGTGCATTTTTTCTGCATTGTAAAATATTGAGCCATTAACTAATTGTGAACGTGGAATAGGTAGGTAAAAGTCGCGCTCCGCGTTCCTAAGTGGATAATCGTACAAGGACCTTTCTGAAATTGAATTACGAATTACGCAAACGGATTAAAAGATTAATAAGGAAGGAAGAATCAGAATTTTTAATCTTCTAAACGCAAACAAAACGGCTGAGTTAGACAATAATATTTTTATACACTATCAATTATTTATTTAATACTTCCATTAAAAAATAATTGTCGAATTCTATAAAAACTTTCGGAAAGTTTTCCCAAATAGCAAATTGACGTATTTTCCAAGGTTGCTGTGACTCACTTGAAATGTCGATAGCATTAAATACATGATAATATGAAATTATATATATACAACATATTTTACATATTCGAAGGTCGTGGTATAATAGATACAGTTGGATAAATGCTTGTGAAAGGCTCCCTTTTTTCAAATAAGAGTTATAATATGCAGTTTAGCCCGAAATAAACGGTACTAAAACTGAAACATAGGTACCTGTATGTACACGCTGGCATACAGTATGTATATACCTGTATAGTAAACCTTGATTCATTAATTAGTACAGCCAAATTGTTGAAAAACTTGTTTATTAAAGATTAGACAGTGTTTTTAGTAGGGCATTATTTTCGCTCATACGAAATTGGCTGACGTCTGCGATAAGTGTGTGATTAATTTACACAACGAAAAGTTATAAAATACGAGTAATGTATTGTGTCAACGAAACTAGAGGCGTCCAAGGACAATTAACAACAACAAGAACGTGTTTTTAAGCGTATACTAGAAAATCCGAAAACCAGCCAGACAAAAACAGTGTTAGCTTGACTGCTAACGACGCCACTGCTTATCGCAGAATGTTTGGCAGGTTTTTTGAATGATTCGTTCTTAATGTGAGTAATATTAGCTTTATAGACACACATTTCTTAAGATATCTAGGGACACAAAAGAGATATCGACTTTCGGTTTCCCTATATGAATGTTAATATAGTTTATTTTCAAAATTTGTACTTTTAAAAATTCATTTCAATCTGTTAATATTGTCGGGTAAAAGCTCTTTTCAAACTTTTTTCATACCAAGTCTCCCACTTTCCCCCAATTCGATTATCGTATATAATCTACCATTTAATTGAATGAGTTTTTACTGACACAATGTTTTCTCAGTGTACTAACGCTTACCAAACTGAATCTTTAATTTTGAGAAATCGCAGTAATAATCTTGAACAGTTTTTTTTTAATGGTAGATACACTAAAATCGTGACTAGATTTTAGAAATTTAGCCGAAAGGTTTTTAATACATCGTACGCCTTTTTTGATATACGTGTAATCGTCCGATATCGGACTATGTTATTCGCTTTCTCTTAAATTTTATCAACTTGATTCTTGATTCGCAAATATCTATCATATAGAACATACAACAAAAACGCATTAAGTTTCATTTTAATTTGAAAAAATGCCAAAGAATCTTACGGAATATTACAATATGTTAAATCTAGCACTCCATCAATAACTTTTACACTGTCTGACACGCGTTTCGGTAACCAAGTTATCGTCTTCACATATTTAAAGTAAACAGTTTACCTTGAATGAACATTATATATCAAATGTTTTGTACTAATTGTGATGCTGTCTACATAGGGCAGACTTCTCAATATTTAGAAAATAGACTAAAAGGTCATCAATACGATAAAAAACTGCATTAACTAATCGTGAAATATCAAAAAAACATAAATTCAATAATAAAGATCCAAAAATTCTTGGAACGGAATCTAATACACAAGAATTTTTAGAAATTGTTCACATTTATAAGAATGAAAAAGCTATAAATGATAAAAAAGACCTTAATAATAAGACGAAGCGTCAATTTTTATCTTCTTTAAAAAATTATTTAAAAAAAATAATTTTAAAACAGAAGAGACCTAAAATCAAAAACATTTAGAAGTATTAATTATAAATAATAGTAATAGGTAATAATCATAATCGATTTGATTTCAATTGGCAAGTGATTGTGCATTTTTTGCATTGTAAAATATTGAGCCCTCAACTGATTTTCAACGTGAAGTAGGTAGTTAAAGGAAGGAAGGAAATTAGAGAAGCGTGCTTACGAATTAAGCAAACGGATTGAAAGATTAATAAGGAAGAAAGAGTCAGAATATTTAATCTTTTAAAGAAATCCCTGCTGTTCAGTCCGAGTAAATATCTAACAGCTCTCTTTCCCAGTTAGAAGATTGGCTAAAACTGAGTCGCACTTTAGTACGACAGAAGGGAAGGGCAACTCAAAAAGGACATAATAATCTGTTAAGAAGATGGATAAGTTTAGTTCTTATGAGTAACTTAATTTTTTAAATTAGATTAGAACGGCAGTACTTTTGTAGTTGACAATCATATTTGTTTAATCCTGTTATTTACATCCAAAGTTATGAAGACGACATTGAGAAATCTCTGTCTGTACTGATCCGTATTTTTCGTTAGCTCAGCTTTTCTATTGAAAACCGTGACAACAGAGCAGATGGTTTAACACTGGTGTGGCTGCAGCCAAGGCAGTACTTTGAAGAAGAAAAACACGATATTTGTATTCAATTAAATATTAGTCGCCGTATTAAGAACACACCTCGAAATCACTGACTTACGTTACAGTATCTTAAATTTGACACGTAAAAAATAAATATCGAAAAAGCAACAAAAAGATATCAAGGGGATAAAAGTGGATTAATGATAATAAATAATATTCATAACAGTACTATCTATAAGAAGTGTTGATATTAGATTGATTTTTCAAACACTTATCAGATGAAAACTTAATTTGGCAACTGTCTCAGATTATTGTTGAGAAGAAAATACTGTATCAGATGCGAAAATATAAAATATGAAAAGTAGAGTCATGCTATAGATATATTTGACCAAATTAATTATAAAATAGGTAAATTCGAAGAAAAATGCTGGTTTATAAAAAAGTTGTATCTAAAAAACAAAAGAATATCAAATAATGTTGGCGTCGGTTAATGGATTCTAAGAAAACTACATCAGCAAAATTTTTATATGCATTAAGTTTATATAAAAAAAAATATGTTGATAATGACAAATTTGATGCCTCGAAATGGTGTCGCCCATTTTATACACGTACTTAAAATTCATCCGCAAGGTCACATTGGGAATTAGTGCATATAACCTGAAAAAAAAAATTATTCCGTTGCAGATTTTATGAAGAATAAAAACTGTTTTTGTTATTTATATTTGTAATGTGACTTCACTTTTTATTACCATATAAATATTCAATTTTTAGTATTTCATTTCAACAATTAAAAAAATTGATGTAATTATAATAATTACCAAAGCAAATCAGGTAAAAACAGGAAAAAATCTTTGAAAATATCAAGATATTAGTCGAAAAGCCAACAAATTGATATGAATCTAGTAGACTCTCCTAAAAATTATTTAGAGGAAATACTGTAAGTAAACCGCCTGCTACTAAAAAAATTATATACAAATAAACATCAAACGAATTCCGCCATTTATAAAAAATGTGAAAGACGCCGCCCGAAAAGCGACGCGCGAATTCGCCGATTTTTTAAAATTTCATAGTATCTGGCCTTTGAAATCATTCGTTTCGGAGCAGTACGGTAACTAATATTGTGAAACGAGAAACTTATAGGTATTCGAGATTCTATTCATAAGGTTTTTTTAGTTAATCCTCGTATATCGTTCCATTCGAATCATACAGGATTTACTTTTTGTTTTAATTGCTATCCAAAAAATAGTATATGTGCCTTATAAATTCACGTCAATATCTGTATATATATATATATATAGATATATATTTTACGTTTTCGTAATTAATACTGATATTCCCGAATAGTCGGTCGAGTGCATTTGATTGACTCACGAATAGCGTTTTGAATTGTACAAAATGAAAGTCAAATAAAGTGAATAGTTCTAGTTGATTTAATGAATTTAAAAGGATCATTATGGTTAAAAGATAACTGCCAGTTCGCTAAAACGAATGATTTATTAGAAATTGGCATTTGGAAATTTAAACTAGGCCGTGGTATTTCACTTAAAAATGTGCGATTTCATTTCAGAATTTAACAGATCCGTACTAGAAGAATATAATCCAATTAAATTCACCTAATTTTGGGTTTCTATGATACTGTGGTGGGGGAAATCACTTAACGTTTTATTATTTGTAGATTATATTTTCATTTGAATGTAAATTCTTGGTGCATATTGAAAGTTTATTCCTTTTATTTAGGAAATAGTCAAATCAAATAAATCAAAAATTCTAAACAACGACTTGATCCGTATCTGGCAAATGTTTACAAAGCTGATTATAGTTGCTTGACTAAACTAATATACGTCTTTTGATGCAACACCCTATATATTCCGTTATCATATATATATTTATATACATGGTGTATAAAAAAAGGTGATCCCGTATCTAGGATAGATATAAAACTGAAAAATATTTGGGGTTTGCCTAGTAAAAAAATTTCGTACCGTCATCCGTATAAAGTAATGATAAATGTATTGATTAATTATACAATATTAATAAAAAAATCACAAGATGAAAATTACAATAAAAAAAAAATTAAATTAGAATAGAATACAGTCAATCCTTTTTTCTAAAGAATCTTCTTAACTATTGGGAGTCAGATATGAGGTCATTAAAGTGATGTCTTTCAATTATTGAGGTGAATTTACCTCTGTAGTAAAAACTTTGGTAACTTTATACTTTCGCAGTCCCCTCGTTTCTTGGCTTTCGATGATTTTTTTTAAATCTTCGTTGCTGCGGCGGATTTACGAAAAAAGATATGGGAATAAAAAGAATGAAAACTTATATTGGTTTCATTCATGTATAGTTATTGATAACTTTTTCCCAAATAATCAAATGGAGTCAGTGCCGGATTAAGATTTATAAGGCCCGGGGCTAAAATAATGACGGGGGATTCGAAAACCCGGAAAAATTCACAAAATAATATCAATACGTTAGATTTGTGGTATCAAAACATAAAAAAATACAGAATGATTTCCAAATGATGGGGCCCTCTTGAACCTGGGGCCCTGGGCTATAGCCCCCCCAAGCCCCTAGCTTAATCCGGCCCTGAATGGAGTTGTTATATTTATTTTCATGATCTACACAAAAAAAGAAGTAATATTTTGGACGGATTTTTGTGAAACGTTCAATATAGCAGATAAATTTTAGAATGAAGAATTGAAAACTAATCAAGAACAAATCGGTGATGAAATACAGGAACCAAAAATATACCAATTTTTGATATATACGAAAATGCCAGAAAGAAAAGGGGTCATTCAATCAACACGTTCATCGTTTGTTATAAATACCACATAATATAAAAAAAGGTCCCCTCGATTTTTGGCTCAAGAAAATTGAAAATTCATCCGATTAAGATGAATTTTTTTTAAAATCTCCTTTTTTTTCGGCGAATTTACGAATAAAATTATGGAAATAAAGAAAAATTAATACTTATATTGGTTTATTGGGTTTTAAATGTTCATGAAAATGCACTCATTCACGTATAATTGGTGATAACTTTTTTCCAAATACTTAAATGAATTTGTTATTTTTTTTCCTAATCTACACAGAAAAACGAACAAATTGAAAAAAAAACTTAGGCAAAAATGTTGATTTATCATGTTTTTACAATTAAAAATAATAAAAATTTCTCTTAAAATTGAACCTCACAAATCGATTTTGGAGAAAATATATACAAAACCAACAGAACTTTATCGATGTATAATATTCCTTATCAAGGTCCACAAAGTCATAATCCCTTTTCAAAAAGTTGCATTATCCTTTATTGTTATACAGTTCTGCGGAAGCAGATCTATTATTTGTTTGGACCATTCTTTAAAAACATCAAGATGTGAATCTTCATGGAAACAACTAGATTCAAAAGTCAATAAACCACCTTTAACAACCGCCGATGTGGCACTAGCTTGGAAGCCATTATTGCAAACCAAGAGCAAAATTTTTTATATTTATTGAGTTCTGCCAAAACCTGGTTGACTATGGTTGACTATAGGATGACCAAGGTCGGGATACTCAGACTTCAACCAGGCTTAGGCTACTATTGGTCTACCAAGACCAAGTTTCCCAGCGCTGGCCCAAGCTAAGCTCCGTCGTTCATGTCTGGGGGCTCCTAGATGGTTGGATTTAAACCAATAGATAAATTATTTGCAAAAGTCGATCTTCAACTTGTGACAGTTTTATCTTGACAAAATTTATTTGGTGTATGTCTTTTATTGATCGGTGTTTTATCTAAATAAAATATATTTCTACTTCGACTAGGTTCCTTATCATTAATTTCTTTTCCATACTATGATATCTGGAATTATTTTACCAGAGAAAACTAATTTCTTTCAAAAGTTTTCCATGATAAGAACTTTGTCTACTATCGTAAATTCTTTTCTAAAGAAGTGCTTTTTTAGGTTAGATGATTTTCTAATTAAAATTTTAGTTTTCTTGGAGCTCATATACCTAACAGATTCACACAGTTCTAATTAGTTGCAGTTATTTTTGATTTAATTTAGTTTTCGTTTAATTTACCGAACTCGATTGTATGGGATTGAAGTAGAGATTACGTATCGATATGTTTGTCCTTAATTTCAAATAATTTCGATTTGAATGCACCAGAGAGTGCGATTATTTATAAAGGGATCATATATCAACTATATCACTTTACGTATACCTACCACAGAACCGGTTAACAAAATTAGATAATTATAGGGATATGAAAATTATTCTACTAACTTATCTGCCAGTCAACCTTCATTTCATATGGATTTTTGATAAAAAATTATTCTGTACATTTTAGTAACTACGTAGATACAGCGATTTTTCTTAATGTAATTATGTCATGTATTATATACATGGAGAAAGCATTAGTTTACCGTTTGGTTTGATCACAAGCCTAATTAACTACAAAATAGTTTACGCCTCTGTTAAAACCGTTAAACAATAGCGGTTATTAAACTACTCTTACAATTTTCTAGTTTTCGTTCTAGATATCGTCGGCTAAGAGAGTGAACTTCATTTTTGGTCCAAAATGACATTTTTATACTACCAGCAAGAGAAAAACAAAGCCCATGGGTGTGTGAAACCAGCTAAACTCACTTTTATTGTTGAATATTCAAAAAAAGTGTGATTCGTAAAGCAGCCAAACCAAAATTCAAATTGCGCGTCCAACTCCATGATTGACGCCATATTTTGTAGTGTGTCTTCGGCGATATAACGTATCTATGCAATAAAAATATGTTTTCGATGGAATAAACATTCTGATTCAAGATTTTAAAGTTGAAATCTATTATCTAAAATTACAAGATCAACGACTAAAAGTTCGTAAAAATGTTCATGACTTTTATGTAAAAAATTACAACAAAACGTAAAGCCTCTTTCTCTCACTCTCTTCAATGAGAAGAAAGATAAGAAAAATTTAGGATTATTCATCCCTAAAATCAATGTAAGAGGTGTTATCTATACAGATTGTCCCACAACGAGTTAAAACTATTTCTTCGACCGAAAGTCGACTATAACTTTGTTATTTTAAATAGAACACCCTGTATATTAATACATTTTTAAAATCTACGTAAACTTTTAATATACTTTTGTTCAAAAACTTTTTCCGAAAAATGCATACTTTTTGAATTATTAATTTTTTTGTATAAAATTTGACCGTTGCAGACCCTTATAAATTATTTTTTATGAGGATACTCTTAATGATATTAAAATGGTTTCTGTCCGGTTGCTTTTAGCAAGGTCAGACGTATTTGAATCTATGTAGAAAAATTTCTCATTTTTTACAGGGTGTGTATAAAAAGTGTTCAAAGTTTAACGTCATAAATATAAAATTTAGACCACACCTGCATCTCTAAAAATTTAAAACTTTGAACACTTTTTTTATACACACTCTGTATAAAATGGAACATTTTTCAACTTAGATTCAAATACGCAATAATAAGCAGCCGAACAGAAACCATTTTCATATCTTTGAGGGTATCCTCGTAAAAAAGAATTTGTAAGGATCTGCAACGGTCATATTTTTTACAAAAAAATTAATAACTCAAAAAATATACAAAGAAAAAAGTTTTTATACAAAAGTATACTAAAATTTTACGTAGATTTAATAAATGTATTAATATATAGGGTGTTCTATTTAAAATAACAAAGTTACAGTTGACTTTCGGTAGAACCGGAAATCCGAAAACCCAAACGTAGATATTTTCATGATTTTACTATAATTATTTTGTCATATACAGATAGTTTTAACTCGTCTTGGGACACCCTGTATAATACATGGCAATCCAGAAATACTTTTACGACTTTAGTAGGCGCTATTTGCCCGAAACGAATCCCTATTGCATGCAGAAGACTCAACAACAGGGTTGTTGGTTTGTGAATGTGTGGTACGGAATTCCAGGCGGACAAATAAATTTTTTCCATGTCACTGTTAACAGAGACAGATATTTAGACTTTCAAATATACGAATTCCCACTTTTTTAAAAGACATTATGGATTGATAAGACGTGGAAGTTTGTTTATTTGACCACCCAGATCTCCAGATTCAAGTTGCTTGCTCACCCGGTACATGTGGAATTGAAGAACGTATATCAAAACGCAATATCTTTGGTGTTAAACCAATTAAAAGTTTGAACGCAGTGTATATAGTCTAGCGACGCATCAAACATAATAATGAATCATCTTTTTATGATTGAAAATCTCTTGGTTGATAGCTTCTTTGATCTGAATGCTGAATGCACGTGTTCTTTGGTGGTATTTTGATTTTTTAAAGAGTTTACTAAGAATAAGTTAACTAGTGACATCCTTTTCTATTATCCTATATCAATTTTGTCGTCGGAATCCTTTGAAATTTTTATATTGCACTTCAAGCAAGAAAAGATATTTGTTATTTGAATTGAGCTGAGATAATTGCTCTTAATGCACACGTTGTGACTGTTAGAGATATAGATATAGTAATTGGTGTGGAAAAACCGAGTGTTTCAGTCTCAAAATTTGGAACATTATCTCCAAAAATAAAAAGGAAAATATGAGCGCACAGAGAAATCAATAGAAAAAATTGTTAATACGATTAAAAAACAAGCACAGGCCTTCGAAGGAATTTATTGGAACGTGGTGATGAAGTGAGTACTGAAAAGTTGACCGGAAGGTGAGAAAACCAAAGAAAATCTAATTTTCAACTTAGAAAATGATTACAAATACCTACCATAGACTATTGATGATAAATCACAAGGATATGAATCAACGACTCTTAAATGAAGTGGAGGTAAACTTCTTCGACAAGAATATATCAAATTGACTGTTATTCATCCTACTAAATTGATATTTTGAAATTTTCTTATAACTAGTAACATTGGAGGCTTATTTCTCATGATGAATGGCATTCAAATAATCATTTAATGGGATCTTTCAACGTGACAATTTCTAATTCATCGAGGATAGTTCTAATAGACCCATTATTGGTTTGGACAGTTATAATGAATTACGACAATTGCTGTTCAATTGAGCGATGTGCCAAAAGTTAAAGATTTAAAAGTTTTCTTCAGATCTAAAAATTATGATTATGATGAGCCTGATTATCATGAATAAGTGATTTAGTCGAAAAGAGAATAGCCTCTACTTAATAATCTACTACAATCAGTTATCGCTATGAACTATCGTATCCTAAAACGATGTACCTTATCCTGTAATCATTCGTGCGAAGGACTTTATAATAAATTAATTACTGTTATAGACGGTTCAAGGCAAAAAATAACTAATTATGATATGAGTGTTGAAAGTAACCACAAACAAAATAAAATTTAATTTCAACATAAAATTCATAGAAACTTTACCGAAAAATTTTAATTTTCTCAAGTGGTGTAAAATGATAAATTTTAAGAGAAACTTAAGAGAAAGTATTAATAACATGAAGAATGTCAAAAATACAGGTAGGAATCGAATTCTAATACAGGCGAATAAATAATTTGATTAAAAATATATGGGAACAAAAGCAAAGTTCAAATCAATGGAATAATGTGATTATTTACCCGGAACATATGAAGTTGGATGTCGCGGATTACCAAGGATGACCAAGGATTAAACCTGGAGCCCCTTTAAGGCGCTAACAATACTCGGAATACTTAAGGAAACACTACATTTGTTGAAAACGACACTGAATAAGTGGTTCAAAGCAAAAAGACCCACTATCAACAGTACTGTTTATATTTTTACTAAAAATGATTCCTCGAGTTTGTGGTAATTAAAAGCTGGGGGATGATTTACAATAACCAAACGCTAAGCCTTGTCTACGCAGATGATTTAGTACTTATAAGTAGAACGAAAAAAGATCTACATAAAATGTTCCTACTCGTTGTATGGGAAGTAAATGAACATGAGCTACGCATGAAAGAATAAATATATAGAGATGGGAAGGTATCTGAACAGCTGCAACCAATTGAAATTGACAAAGAGTATAGATTTGGAAAAGTCCTGGGATTGACAGTAACAAACGAAGGAGGTAGAACTAGAGAAATCGACAAAAGGCAGACGAGAGAAAACAAAACGTTTGTAGCCATAGAAGGACCTTCAAGATCATAAGATATTTCAAGACCCGCCATATTTACAATAGTTATATAACCAACAGTGCTGTATGGCAGCGTTTGCTGGATCATAAATAGAAAAGAAGAAAAACATTGTTAATCAATATTTAAGACAAAACTTCGGATAAAACGAATAATTTCAGAAAATTTAAGGTTATGCAAAATCATCGAAATGAAACTGTCAACTGTCAACATTGAAGTGGCTACTCCAGAGCGTCCCTAAAGTGTTTTACAGTACGGAACTGTCACTTTCACTACATGGAACACTCAAAACGCAACTTTCAGTATGTAAATGAGTACAGAACGAACAACTTTCAAATGGCGTCATCTAAAAACGCTTTTTTGTTCATCGACAGTTTTATATAAAAACTTCTGGTGATGAAAAACTGCCAATTGGCTCAAACGCATATAAAAGTGTATGTATATAATTTGTGTACTTTTATGTATATATAAATATATATATATATATATATATATATATATATATATATATATATATATATATATATATATATTCTGTATAAATATGTTCGACTCTAGTCTTAAAAATATGTTTAACATTATCGATATTCATATTTGTATTTATAAGTTCAATACAGTCACTTTATAAAAAGTCGAAATAATCTAAAATCTTTATGAGGTATCATAAACAGAATAAATTTTGTTGTATAGTTTGCAAATGTTAAATAACAAATCAATTAAATGTGGAATCATCAACAATAGAAATTATCATTTTCATTACAGTGTAAGTAATCGTTCGAGATCGAGGTCGTTCTTTATAAATATGCAGAATAAAGCGACTCGAAATCGTAGTTTGATTTTCTTGTACGCGAAGAATGGACTAGAAAAAAGCTTCATTTTGTAATAAAAGCCTGTCAAGTTGTCTTAAGTAACAATTCCGTGACATTGACATTGACATTGACAGCAAGGTACGATGTAAAAATGTGTCAAATATACTACAGAGACTAAATATACTCTGTTTTTACACAAGGACTAATTTGAATTTAACTTGACAATGCTGTAGATTCCTGATTGGTCAAATCAGGCGAATATTATTTGAATGTCATCCAGGAAATATAGAAGCCTTCGAAGATATAACTAAAAATATAATTCGATGATTCTTTTTATACCAATATTCAATAAAATCTCAATTAAGATAAAAAAATGCACAGATTTACCACAAAATTATCGTTTATCATTACATAAAATTATGAAAGAAAAGAAAACTACATTTCTTATATACTTGGAAATAAATGGAAAAAATATTTCGACAATATTGTAAGATGGAGATGAAATTACCATCCATCAAAAAGTCTAAACGACGGATTCGAGCATGGATTTGTTGAAGATTCGTTGCTAATATTTGAAAGTGAAAAAACTGCAGATTATCATTAGGATATTAATGGATTGGTATTTGAAAATTGAATTTACAAAAAAAAATTACAGACGCTGGGGTAATTATAATGGACAATGCATATTGAAATTAAAAGTTCACTCGAAACAGAGCAATTTCCAAATTTTAAATCTGGAGACAGATTTTATGTGGCAAATTGAGGCCCAATTTCACTTATAACTAGCTTAGAGAAACTATTATAAAATATTGTAGAAACTCGAGTGAACAAATTCTTTGAAAAACATAATTTACTTTCAAATTCTCAATTTGGATTTAGAAATCATAAGTGAACTCAAGATGCAATACAAATACTATTTATGAATGCATAGATACAGATAAACCAGTAATAGGGATATGTCTTGATTTGGCAAAGGCTTTCGACGCCGTACATCATTCTATTTTACTAGAAACCTTAGAGAACCTGGAAATAAGAGGTCCGGCTTATATTTTTAACAACAGGTCCAAACAAAAGATAAAAGAAGTATAGTTAGAGCCTAGATAAGGTGTACATACCAAAGGCAGTTGCAAAGAACTGTGTGTGGTGGAAGTGAAGTATGAACGGGTTCTAACGTATTGTTGACCAACTCTAACCCCAGTCTATAGGGTCTAACTTAAAACCAAACGACACTTGAACTTGGTAATATACCAGAAAAAGATGTTGATGAGCAGTAAATAAGGCTGGAAGACAACAAACTAATTGAGGTTGTTTTTTTACTTTTAGTATTTTTAACTAAACGTCTATATCGATACTTATCTAAGCAGGTAGTTTTTTTAGAAGCCCCATACATAGAAAAAAAATCGAATGCCGTTTTTGCCGTAGAGAAAGTTTTTTCAATTAAAGTTGCATTTTTTTGACGATTACAATTTCTCGAATCGCTATATCTCAGAAACAACGACTCGTAGAAAAAAAATATCCACACGTTTTTTGTAGATAATTTTATGATCTACAATTTTTGTATGAGAATTTTTTTTGATAAAACTCATAGTTTTGCTGAAAAATGCGAGAAACTCATTTTTTGACCTTTGACCTTGAATAACATTTTTTTTCACACTAGGGAATGATGGGGAACTTCAAAATTTTATTTTAAATTATATTTTAGACAATTTTATTGATTTTCAGCTTGACGGGAATTTATGTTTCTTCACTCTTATTTTTTGGTCCAATTTGACCGGACTACTATTGTGTTGATTGTTATTTAGTTTGTGTTTCATTATTTCCACTACAGCTTTTTCAGTAATTCTTAGTGATGTGATTCAGTTTTACCTAACTGTCATGACCAAATCCATATTTTTTAAAATAGTTCAGTATATTAAATTAAAACGACAGTTTTTTAACGAACTTCGTTTTGTACGTTGAGTTGCATGTCACATTTAGGGCATATTAAGGAAAGACATGCACGTAAACAACAATATTCCCTGGATAGGTTGTATGCTTCACGTAAATACAAACGATCGCATGATTGACTTTTAGAATTTTAAATGTCGTCAGGTCGCTACTAAAAAACAAAAAATTACCACTGGCATTGTTTGTTAAATTATGACCTTTATTTCGGCGATACTTTTTTGAAACTTCCATTTAAAAAAAAATCACTCACATCATACAAGGTAAACTGTAAGTTAAGTTGTTAGGTTAGGATAAATTAGATTACATACAACATTCCGTAAACTGAAATTTTGTAGTGAAATTGTGAAAAAAATGGAACACCAGAGTGTACCAACTCTAATATATTCCCAAGCTTTCGAATATTTATGGGAATGTAAGCGAGAGCTCGGAAATAAATTATAGTTAGTTGATGTTTAATTTTTCCACGATCTCACTACTAAAACTCAGTTCTAGTTTATGTGTATATAAATAAAGAAAAAAAAATTAGGCCAAAAAAATATGAAAGGTAATGATGATTCAGATGATCTACAAACAGAAAGTTTACTAAAACAAATTATTACGAAAAATTTGTTCTTTATATAGGATATGATTGTTACGAAACATTCAGTTTATACCTACCTACACACCCATTATTAATAGGACCTCGAATAACTATAAAAATGAAATAAACAATTTCCTACCATATTCTATATATTTCATAGCCTAACCTCTCATATTTGATAGAAGAAACTGATAAAAAAAATCCATGGTTAGTTGCATAATTCGAACATGCCGCATAATGTAAAGTCGTGACATTAGAAACTTGTCTATCATTCAAGGTCTTCCCTCTCCCATATCTTCAATCACACGAGATTTATGTCGTACACAAGAATTTTATTGTGAGCACGTTGATTTATTTTGTGTAGGTATAGTTATTTACTTTATAATTAACTGGGAATATAACAGATCCTTTATTTTGTTTGGATAATTCGCAGGGGTGTGATTAAACTACAGTTCTCACAATATCAAATCAAAACTCATGCCGACAATTTTGTTTTATGAATTTTGATCTTCGGTAGTCCTTTATTTGACGCAAATCAACTGATTTCAGGTTTTCCTTATATGTATTTCGGTGTTGTGAATGATCCACAACAACCCATTTCGTGACTATTCGATAAATGGATTTATTTATTTACTCTAGTTAATTCAGCAAT
The DNA here is from genome assembly GCF_026230105.1 of Diorhabda sublineata. Lineage (NCBI taxonomy): Eukaryota > Metazoa > Arthropoda > Insecta > Coleoptera > Chrysomelidae > Diorhabda > Diorhabda sublineata. Next base: position 32,602,365 of record NC_079480.1, read on the forward strand.
TCGTTTGTATGATTGCATTATCAGATTTCTGAATATTTTCCCGCACGAATTAAGTTATAGACCAATATATCTAAATCTTTATTATTAAATTCAATATCTTCATTCGCCCATGCTCTAAAGAACGCCCATATTTCTATTTATTTAATGAAATTTATAAATTAAACAAATCTCACCGAACGACCTCACTGCTTATCGCAGACTGTTTGGCCGGAATGTTTCAAAAAAATTATGTACATACGCCTTCCGACAGCTTCGGTAAATATAAATGCATTTATGTTTACGATTCGATGTTTTCATTAGTAAATAGTGGAGATGATGAGTCCACGTGGACTGACGGTTTGTTAGATGTTTACCGAATTTTACACGGAGAGTAAACATTATTTTTCATTTCTTAATTTGGTATGAGTTCCATGCGAATTTATGAGCAGATAGAACGCAGTTCGTCAAAATAACGCCTGAAACATGTTCAATTTCAGTTATATTTCGAACTTTATCCATATTTCCTGATTATTTTGCAGTTTACCCGGTTAAACGTAGATTTGACCATTACACATAATTTACTTATAACATATACAGCTAATAGTCCGGTCAATTTAGACAATCGAAGCTACATCAACTCCCATCAAGCTGAAAATCAGTAAAATTGTTTAAAATACAATTGAAAGTGAAATCTGAATGTTCTTCATCATTTCCGTGTACGGAAAAATTTTTATTCAAGGTCAAAGGTAAAAAAAATGAGTTTTTCGCAGTTTTCAGCAAAACTGTGAGTTTTATTATAAAAATACCTCAAATAAAAATTGTAGATCATAAAATTATCTACAAAAAACGTATCAATACTTTTTTTCTACGAGTCATCGTCTTTGAGATATGATTCAAAAAGTATCGATACGTTGAACGGAGACTTGTTGCGAGTATTTGTAAAAAATTTTTCAGGTTGGAACTGTCATAAGCTCATCAAATGAATTATCAATTGACGAAGATGTTGCTAAAATTGGACGATGTTGTTCTGCAGTTTTGATATTTCTCGTGCAATCATTTTAACCATTAAATACGACAGTAAATCTGAAACATTATAACAATTGCAACTTTTTGAATCGTTATATCTCAGAAACGGTGGTTCGTAGGAAAAAAAGTATTGATACGTTTTTTGTAGATAATTTTATGAGCTACAATATTTGTCTCAAGTATTTTATGATAAAACTCAACGTTGTACTGATAATCGCTTAAAACTCATTTTTTTTACCTTTGACCTTGAATAATATTTTTGCCACACAAGGGAATGATGGGGAACTTTAAAATTTTATTTTTCAATTAAATTTGGAACAATTTTATTGATTTTCAGCTTGACGGGAATTTATGTAGCTTAACTCTTATTTTTTGGTCTAATTTGACCGGACTATAAGTCAGTTGTGCAAATTTCTATATTTTGGACCCTGTAACGTTTTCTATTGCATAAAAGAAAAAGCCTGACAAAAAATAATGATAGATGATGGTGTTAAACTTATTTTCAAGTATAAAACTATACTGAAGCTGAAGAAAATTCATCAATATTTGAATGAATCGAAAAGAAATGCTTCTGATGGGATTTAGGTTAAAAAAAATTGAAAATAATCGAAAAGTATCAGTGGAACGTGATTCAATACGATACTAACACTTTCGAGTTCAAAAGAAAAATGAAGCGATGCAGAGAAACCGAATTATGTCTTCATACGAGTGCGAGAATTTTCTCTCTCAAAATAAAGAGACGAGACATTTCTGAGAATTGTTTCATTAAAAACGTTTTTCATCGAATTTTTACCAGGAACATGAAATTGATGATTAATCTAACATCAATTAACTTTTTGTTTACAAGTAAAATTTTCTTACAAGTAAGTAGATACATGTAAAATAGTTTTTTTATCATATCATTTTGCAAGTCAATGGTAAGTTAAAAGGAAAAGAAATAAGAAAAGTGGATATAAATGATACTCTTGCTTGAAACGGTTTCAAATGTTCGTAGTTGCGTTTTTTTCCGTTTATTCTTGAAATACTGTTTCTACATCCTTCTGTAAAACGTTGATTATATAAAATGAAACAAAAAAACTTAATACTATACAAAAAAGTATTACTATTGAATAGAGTAGATAAGAATTCAAATATTTAGATTAGTGGAAGGCTCATGTAAAAGTTTTCCTCGCACTCTTTAACTGTAATCTCTAGAAACGTTGATATTTGAACTGAACACACTGTTTGTACCAGCACTACACCAACACTGGCAATCATACTGTTTGAAGGTAAACTGAAAGTTTTAGTTTATGAAGATAACGTAGGCAGATAGTGTTATTCCGAAAGTGGTCCATGTCCCTAGCCTAAATTAACCACCAGGAGGTCTAAGTTTGTTGTGACGAAAGACTGAGGGTCTACAATGTAAGTGAGGATCCATAAAGGAAGCCCAGCTGTTACTTGCAAAGACTTTCATATTCCATGTTCAGTACAACGCGTCGAATCTTGCCGTTACCGCGCCGGCCGTTTGTTCAGACGTGCAAATGCGAAATTTCACAATTTTTATACTTGTCGCAGATAGAATTTCCTGAAGAAGATATCCAGACATACGTATAACATTTTATAATCCTCCATGATAATTTTAAAGTCGGATATTTTGTCGATGACATTTAAGAGATTGTATCAAAAATTTTGGCTGCAGGTGAAAATGCTATAAAAAAAAAGGAGCAGATCGAATATCACAGAACGTGGAGATTTGCGGTTATCATACAAAACTTAAACCAAATATTGATAATTTGAATAATAAATTTCTTCTCTATGCTGCATATACTTATTAAATCATCCATTTATCAAAATAAAAGATACTGTTCCTTCCATTAAGAAACTATTATAATTTAACACCCGAAATTGTTTTGAAAATAACAAAAGTAGCTCCACTTAAATAGCTGTCACTTTTTTTTCAAAACGTCATGAAATTTCACACTTAGTTTTTTGAAAGTTGGTACTTCATAAACATCATATAGATTTGACAATGATAGCGCCATCTGTGACACAGTCACTCGACTTATCGAGTGTTGTTTTATCTGCATTAAAATTTTATTATTTGAACAAATAAAATAAAACTGTTTTAGCAAACTATGGAAAATAAAAAAAAAGTAATATAAATGATATAATTATGTTTCTAAATGTTCTCGATTTTAAGTCTATTCTGACTCAAAATTAGTTTTTTTAAATAAACATATCAAAAGTCTAAGAAATAAGAAATTAAAGAAATAATATAGTTTGAGTAAAATTTATAATTCTACTGTATAATTTTGATTTCGATTTCGTTAAACGCCAGTCTCAGTTATATTTTCCTCATTGAAGGTCCATTACAACTACTAATAAGCAAAAAAATGATTCGCAGCAAGTAAAATTCTTAAGTGTGTCGTTTTAATAAATTTATCCCAATTAATTTTAATTTTAGTATTGACACAGACGTCACTGATTGCTGCCTCACTTTACTGTGTCTGTCGGTGGTGATTGAAAATAGTATCTAATGCCATCACGTCTTCATTTTCAATAAAAAGAATGAAACATGCTTCATACAACAACATATTTATAGAAAATATAATACATAAATAAAAAAGATTAATTAAATTTTCTCCAGTTGAAAGATCCCACACTGTATGTTTGCATTATTCAACTAGATTTTTTTGTCTCATTGATATTATCAAAGAGCCATTGGAACGAACCCAGTCGCCCAGTTATAAGGCTGGTTCTCCCACCTACCGAACAAAAACCGAACAAAATGTCTATAAATAAAACCTGCTTTGTTCTGTCTGAGTGCGTTCTAATGTTAACTGCTTCACAATAGAAACGCCATTAGAAATTTTAAGCAATGGTACCACCCACACGGGTCAACCATTTGGTACCCAATGATATTTCACAGTCATTTCGTAACAGGCGATCGAACCCAACCTTATTGAGGAGTCGAAGTAAATGTGATATTTTTTCATTTCACGGATGAATGAATAACAACATACTGAGGAATATTATTTTCTTGTCCAAAGAGGTAACTATCTATTAGGTAATCATTGAAAAAGAATGTTATTGAGTAATTAAATTATAGAAATGAACGAATTCATTTTCGTCAAGTGAGTTTTCAACAATTCTATTTTATTTTTTAAGTTTATTTTTTAAAAATAACATCATCTAAATGACGGCCATCTTGAGGACGGCACTCCTCTAAACGCAAAAACTCTTAAACAATAAATCTGGGATGATTGCTGCCATTTCCTGGCGGATATTTTCCTTTAGCTGACTGATGTTCCTCAGATTGTTCATTTAGACTTTGAGGTGTCCCCACAAAAAAAAGTGACGTCAAGTCAGGGCTATGTGGGACCAAGAAATATCAACTCTTTCGGAAATTAGTCTTGCAGGAATCATCTATCTCACGTCCACCATAGATTATTTAATATGTGACAGGTATCTCCGTCTTATTGGAACTGGAACTGTTGATCTCGCAAGTTCTGGAGTCAAATATCCCTCTAACATCGCAGCATAGCGATCGGTGTTAATGATGATGTTTAGTCCTCATGAATCTTCAAAGAAAAGAGGGCCAATAATTCCCTTGTTTGAGATTACTGCCCATACCGGATTACCCAGTGGCTTTTGATGTTTCATTTTTGGATTTTTTTCAGTCCAATAACGGCAATTTGTCGGTTAACGAATCCATTTAAATGAAGATGAGCCTCATCTGAAAAAAGGATGTTGACAAAAGTGCAAAATGGATTTCTTCAGCAAATTCTAACCTTGCTCCAAAGTCGCTATCTTTTAATTGTTGTGTTAGCGGGAGCTTATAAGGATGCAGTTTAAAATCCAGCTTCAAAATTCGCTGTAAGCTTCTTCGCGACAAATTTAAAGCCGCCGATCGCTTTCGAGTAGACACATGCGGATTTTCTCGTATTGACTACTTGGAACTCAAAAAAAATCATTATTTTACCTTGTTAACTTGCTACAACTGAATATTAAATTATAAAACGTAAATAGACGAGCGAAATGTACCTTCCTGTAAAGAAGTTTGGTTTAAATCGGGTACCAGACGTGAACTGAGTCCTTTTTGTACCCTCTTTTTTTTGGAAAAGGAAATTTCAAAGCAAAAACTATACATGATAGAGGAGCGCAATTGTCTCGTTGCAAAAAGCTGTGGTTCCACAATTTCACAGATTCCCGTCTGGTACATCGTTTTGCAGAGCTGAATGTTTTCGTTTCAGTTTTTGCTTCGTTTAATTTCAAACTGCTTGAATCAAACCAAGATTTGGCCACCTTCACATACTCGGCGCTGATGTTTTCATCCCCCAAACAATAGTGGTACCAGCACTGAATTCCCATCACTCACCAATGAGTCCATTGAAATGTTCCAAAGGACCATGCTTTTTTTGAGAACGCAATTTTATTTTTTCGATGTGTGGGGGGCCAAGGAAAGCTTAACCTCAAGTTTGTGGGGTTCCACTTCTTATCCCCCGGCCACCATGTTAAATAAAGGGGTGAAAAGCTATTTTTGACGATATTTTGCGAACTATTGTCCCTACAAAAAATTCGTGAAGACATAAATTGTGGCAAATCGCTTTGTCTATAATTTTGTTTATGACACTTTGTGTAATTAACCGCGAATTTAAAAAGTTATGAGCAAAAAAGTGCAAAAACTTTGTCAACAATTTCTTTTGTCGCTCCATACCTTTATTTTTTGGTTTTTCAATAAAATTACCTCAGAACAATCGTTCAGATCGTTCTTTGAGGATTAATTTTATATGAGGATTCTTTGGTTTCCACTTATTCTTGTGGCTCATAGAGCGCTCCAAAAGTGCTCACAACATTGTCCAAAAAACAAACTATTTGTTAAAACTTTTTACCCCTTTATTTAAGATGTTGATTTCTATTTCTGAAACCCAAATTAACATTCAGATATCAAGTCTTTTTTTTCAGTATTTCAAATATTTTGAAGATCACAAGTATAATAGCTATGAGTCTATAGTTGTTAACGAGATTGAAATCGCCAGTTTCCAACAGTGGAGGTTGTCATTCTTCAAACAGTGAATTAATATTCAAATTACAAATGATTCGTTAACGTTTTAACGTTCCTTCTGTAAATTTCAAACGTTATTATAGCAGCTACGATCACGATTCTTTTTGTAATTTATTCAACGATTCCATCTAAAAATTTTCAACTTAAACACTCAACAGAGTGAACGTTTCAATTTTTCATTCGGCCTTGACTGTAATACGGATACGTTGTTGCATTTTTACGAAAGTCTTTATTTATACGAGGAATGATGAAAAGAGTTACAAGATGAAAACGCAGAGTCGTAGTTTCTGTGTGCTATTTATACCTAGCGGGCTCCAATAGTTCGTAGCCTAACATAAAAAGAAAGATCTTAACTTATATATTCTTATTTTATTATTTTCTGTGTAAGTCAGTGGGCATTGTCGATTCGAATCCATATTGATGGCAAGGGATCCATCCCTCTGGAGGTAAATCATCAGTTAATCTTTGTAGGAATAGTTTTTCAAGAAGTTTGGACATTCTTGGTAAGATGACACATTGGTTGGATCAATCAATATGATTTGTGCAATTTTAAATTACTTTGGCCAGTATTTGAGCCTTACGATTGTGTTTTAAATGAATCTTAGAATGACCACCTCTTTTGGCTGTAATTCTTTTTTGGGGATTATTAGTTCGATGCCCAGTGCTTTTTCCATGTTCAGTAATTTTATCTCATTATGTGCTTTTTTTAGAGTAATTGTTTTTATGTGTTTTTTTCGGTTTGATAAATTTTCTTCTACCTCTTGATCTATTTCATGACCTAGTTGCTGGAAAACTGTATTGAGGTGATCTGTGAATGAATTTGCTGTTTCTTTTTCGTACAGTGGTTAGACATTTTTGAATTTTTTTATAGGCTTTTGAATGGAATTACCTATTCTTGTTACTTTAGGCACACATTCCTCCAATTGTACATCCCTTATTTCTTTGAGTTTTTTCTTTACTTTATGATTGAGTCGGTTATAGTTGTTTATGTCTGCAGGAGTATGGACCTTTGGCCATTTTGCCCGAGCCTGTCTCTTTTCTGCTATTAGTCATTTTTGTTTTCTATTTTCTGTTAAATGTTTGGTGTAACAGATTGGGTTATTAGATGGAGTTGTGAGCTAGATAGTTCTATTCCAAAATTTTCTCGATAATTATTTTATGTTTTTATTCATTACTTTTTATTTTGATTAACTAAAGCGGTTTTCAACTTTTTAAAATAATATATCGTCGTTTTCACCAATCGTATCAACTTTTGGGGTACTTTTAGTCTTATCATGTCCATATTTTTGACAGTCTTCTTAGTTTTCAAAAGATACGAAATGTTTTGTGTTTTTCTCATCAAGAATTCAAAATTGAAGTTGTATGTTCATGTAAGTTTGCTTTTTATAAATTTTTATAACTTTTTACAGACAAAAGTTTACGAATTTGTGTTTTACTAAGTAACGGATGAAATATTCTGCCGAAGTCTGTCCTAGAGATGGTCAAACGAACTTTTTATTAATTATTATTACCATTAAGACAAAACGAAAAGATTTTCCAAAATAAACAAATGTTCAATATTATATAAAATATTGAACAAAAATTGATAGAAAAAATTATTTTAAAAAAAAAGTGCATTTTTGATATTTAAGAATGGTTTAGTTAGGTTAGTTTATGTTAGGTTAGGTTAGGTTAGATTAAGAGACTATGACTATAATCGCATTGATGAGAAAGTTCGTCAAAAATATCGATTTTTTTTACCAGGATTTCCCAGGAAATTGATTTTTCTGGATACCTAGTTGTTGTACTAAGCTCACGATATGTTATCGATAAAGATAATAATTTCTATCGCCGGCTTGTTCGATATTATAGTGAAATGTATCTAATCATTTCTTCCAAAGTATTAATTAAGTAGATGTATAAATAATTGAACGTCTGTAAATTTGAATAATTGAATGAATTTTCAACTCTGTTGTAATGAAACGCCCCAATTACTTTATCAATAGCGTATTGAATAGTTCTAAAGCCATAAGACAGATGACGTTTATTATCAATCGAGCAAAAAAATGTCGAAAGATCTTAGAAGAAAATAAGAATCAAGTATTGCAAAAAAAATTATATGAAAATTCATTGAAATTACACTGTCTGAAGCGCGTTTCGATAACCAGGAAGGTGAAAAAATTACCTTCAGTCTTTGAAGACGATAACTTGGTAATCGAATAGCAACTCCAAGGCCGTCCTCACCAAGGACCCCGATCCATCAGGGAAGGTAACTATCAGCCATGTGGCAAGCCCCAAAGAAGCGAAGCCGGAAACAGCCGTCATGGATGCTGTCCCCAGCGACTCCAGCGAGGAGGACTAGTAAGCGCTCAGACCTCCATCAGGTGCCGACATCTCACGATAAATCTGCACGTCTATAAAATTCTTACAGGCCAACCTTCAGCACGGAAAGTCTTCAATCGCTGTTCCGTGCCAGAGACTCAGCGGACTTGACACAAACGTCGCTCTAATCCATGAACACTGGACCTTTAGAGGCGCGCTCAGAGGACTGGGTCAAGCTAGCGGAGCGCTACATCACTGCGTTCCCTGAGACAACCCGCGCGCCTGCATCCTAATCAGGACTGTACCGTGCTTCGCACTTCCAGGGATATGTACCAGAGATCTGGCAGTGGTCGTGATGTCCATAGGGGAAAGGGGCGCGAAGGAAGTCATGATAGTTTGCTGAACATACTTTTCCATGGAAACTGAGTGTAATTGCTCCCTAATAAACTTTTTGTGCTCCGCGGGCATAGAAGTCCTCAACTGAGGGAGTTCTTTTGCAATCGAGGTCAATCAGTGATTGACTTCACCATCTGCTCTATGAAAAGAGTGAATATGTTCATATGTGTCGCAGGAGGTCTCAATGTCTGACCACATTCTCTTCGAGCTGAACAAGGACTCCGACCTTGTAACACCTGTCTTCAGAAACGCGAGACTAACCAATCAACATGACTTTTCACAGACAGATAGATCTTGATGAGATCTGTCGACAAAAGTTATTCATGGTTCGATTCCTGACATAATGGCCACTTCCGGTATCTCCGGAAGTAAATGTTTCCGTATAAAATAGATTTGATAAATCGATTTCTCGTATCATCAATAGTCTATGTATCGAGTTTCATGATGATTTTCGTGAAATGGTTTATCATACTCTTACTTATATTTTTGTAATAATAATTAATTCTTAAATGCAGACTACGGTCCTGTTACATACAGGGCGTTGGCGTTTTCAGCTATGATCACGTGCACTGTGCGTGAATATGTTTTGATTTACTATTTTTCTTCCATAAATAGAGTATAATAGACTGTAAGTCATCTTGATAAAATATTAAAAATCTTGTATTCCATAAAACTGAGTTAAGTTATGCATATAGATTCCTGATAGTTTTGATAGTTCGTGAAAGGTTTGGAGCACCTATCAAACACCCTGTATATGATTTTATATTTTTATAAACACGTCCATCGACGTTCGTCCATCAACTTTTGCGGCACAATGTATTATTATATTTTTTCTCAGTCTGTTTTTATAAATAAAAAGTAAAGAGAATTGCTTTAGAGTTGTAAAACCAGTCTAACCGAACTGGTCTTGCGGATTAACTGTAAATTCGCTTGTTTTAAAAGTCTTTTAGTGTTTGATTTAAAGTTATCGATTTAATCGTAGAGATGGGAGAGCATTAGTTTAGTTCAAAAATGAAAATAGACGTGGGCAGTATATTTCAAGATTATATCTGTCGGAACGCTATCAAATTTATGAATTTTGATAACAAAAAAATATAACAAGAAATACAAAGTATCTATTACTCATTCAAATTCGTTATATCGCTTTGAAAATCATACAGTGTGATCGTGAATAAAAGTTAACTTGCTGATATTACCATTTCTGTTTGATTTAGAAAAGTTTATACATTTTTCCAAAAATATATATATTAACAACCTTTTTAAAATACAACAGTATTGGAAGCTAGAGGAACTATGTATTTCTGAGAGTAATCAACTCAATTACTACTAGATACACTGTTTATACCAACACTCACAATTGCACTGTCTGTCACGCGTTTTGATAACCAAGTTATCGTCTTCAGAGACTCTTGTAAAGTAAAGTCGACTGTTTCTGTTAAAAATTCAACTGCACGTAATCTTACTAAATTCGAGGAATGTGTGGCACAAGTATCATAAGCTGCTAAAGGATTAATTGTTTTGATTATTATCTGAAAACATACGTGACAAATTGATCGCATTATCATACGATTGACCACAACAGTTTAGATTATATCTAAACCAGTATTTTCTAGAAATTTTAAAAAAGCATCATCAATTTGACAAATTATTAAAATTTAGTCATTCAAAATGTTTTGTCCAAGATAAAGACTATAATTGATCTGTTAAAAAATTAACATTTGACCCACAGATTAAGAAATACATTAATGAATTGAATTATAATGTATTAAAAAACTGTCAACTTCATTCAGGGAAACGAAATTACACAAGCCAAGAAGAGTTTTGGGTGCGAAAATTTTTCTCTTAAATCGAGTTAAAAGTTTTCTCAGTGTACATACAATAGAAACTTTTTTATAAAAACCTGATTTGAATGAGATGAATTGTTGTCGTGTCTTAACGTCTGCCATTTAAGAAATATTACTGCCCTTCAAATTATGCCACCTTAGACCCAAGCCTCAAAAATCGTTTAGAATATACAAACATCTCCAAAAGTCTTGGCCTCCCTTGTAAACTTGTGAACGTGAACTTGTTTGGAGCGCATTTTTTGTTTTTACATTTTGTGACACCTGATCATAAAAATCAGATTTAACGATTTAACTTGACATCGAGTTTATTTAGTGTCCTTATATCTAGAAGGTTCATCTAATCACCACACTTTTTGCTAATTGCTACTGAAGGGCAATTTCGAGAAGTACCATCAGAAGGAGATGACTTTCATAAAATCTAAGGTCAAGGAGACCTTGAAAAGTAACTGCATTTTTACAACGACACATAGCTGCCCGTCTCCAATGGGCTCAAGAGCACAGGGATAGGATTTTACAACAATGGCATAACGTCCTTTTTTCCGACTTGGTTCCCACAGTAATAGTCGGCGGGAGAGGGACTGGAGAGGCCCAGAGATGTTGTTCCTTATCATGGATCCGTGATGTTTAGAGGAAGGAGACATCAAAAGAATGGATTGGTCAGCAAATTCACCATACATGAATCCCATTCAACAATTGTGGGATTATATTGGCAGAGCAATATCCCATCGAGAAAACCCTTCAAGATGTGACTGCTGCCGTCCAAGAAGAGTGGGACAATATGGCTGACCATGTTATCGATAATTTGACTGTAAATTTGTTTTTTTTATTACATTTTCACACTTAAATATATTGCAAATACACTCGTATAAGAGCACATTTGATATATTTAAAAATATTTTTTTATATAAATAACAAGGGGGGCAAGACTTTTGGAGATGTGAGTATTTGATATTAAGTTAAAAGCACTAATACGAAAAAAATCCTACCGTAGCAGCAGTTCATTATTTTGAAATTCACACTAACCGAAAAGAAACACCACCATAAAACACCATCAAAAATAAAATAACGATTACTAAATTGAAATATTGATAAAATTCAGTTTATCTCAAGTGTTGATCGCAGCAAATAGAATAAAAATAAAGCTTATCGTTGTATAATTGAACTGATATATATTTTTTTGGTTAGGTAAATCGAAAAAAATATTGAGGTAGGTTATTTACCTCATATATTTCAAATAATCCGTCTGAAAGATAACGAGTAGATGTTGTTATCAGTCTAAAATTGATTAGTATTTATTGATAATAAAACTTTTATGTATCGTGGGTCTGATTCGGAATTAATTTAGGGACTCATCGCATGCGCACTTTCAAAAATTGTAGTTCGAGGAAAATTCATCGATTCGCGCACGACCCTGTTACAGTCAAGTATAAATATGAGGGTGAAATCTATTCTATTGCATCTCATATATGAACAGGAAGGTAGTCACTTTCTCAGATCTTGATAAATTCTATGCCTACATAATTCAAAAGGCAATTTTTTGTCTAGAATTCCTAATCTTGAATATATAATTGAAAATCATAATGAATTTCGTCATGCAGTAGCGAAACCGTTTTGTAATCGTAGTGCAGGAGTAAAATTGAAGTTACCTGAACATTTTTTCATTTTCAACATAATTTATTGATGTCTTCTGATATCTATTGACTTCGTTTAAGGTCGAATCGTATCAATTCATGTATATACAGATATACTGGTATCTACTTTTGTCAGATATTGTCGATTAACAATCAATTAAAGCCGTTTGAAGTTAGTTGTTTGTCAGTTCAAATTGATTGAGTTTTCTGGTATCCACTGACGTCATTTGAGGTGGAATCATTTTAATTCTTGTATATTCAGGTGATTTGGCGTCGACTTTTGTCAGATATTGTCGATTAATAATCAATTGAAGCCGATTGAAGTTAGTTGTTTGTCACTTCAAATTGATTGAGTTTTTTGGTATCTACTGACGTCATTTGAGGTGGAATCACTTTAATTCATGTATATTCAGGTGATTTGGCGTCGACTTTTGTCAGATATTGTCGATTAATAATCAATTGAAGCCGATTGAAGTTAGTTGATTGTCAGCTCAAATTGATTGATTCTTCTCGTATCCACTGACGTCATTTGAGGTGGAATCACTTTAATTCTTGTATATTCAGGTGATTTGGCGTCGACTTTTGTCAGATATTGTCGATTAATAATCAATTGAAGCCGATTGAAGTTAGTTGTTTGTCAGTTCAAATTGATTGATTCTTCTCGTATCCACTGACGTCATTTGAGGTGGAATCACTTTAATTCTTGTATATTCAGGTCATTTGGCGTCGACTTTTGTCAGATATTGTCGATTAATAATCAATTGAAGCCGATTGAAGTCGATTGAGTCTTCTGTTATCTACTGACGTCGTCTGAGGTCGAATCGCGTCAATTCATGTATATTTAGGTGATTTGATATCTAGTTGTTCCAGATGTTGTCGATTAACAATCAATTGAAGTCGTTTGAAGTTAGTTGTTTGTCAGTTCAAATTGATTGATTCTTCTCGTATCCACTGACGTCATTTGAGGTGGAATCTCTTTAATTCTTGTATATTCAGGTGATTTGGCGTCGACTTTTGTCAGATATTGTCGATTAATAATCAATTGAAGCCGATTGAAGTTAGTTGTTTGTCACTTCAAATTGATTGAGTCTTCTGGTATCTACTGACGTCGTCTGAGGTCGAATCGCGTCAATTCATGAATATTTAGGTGATTTGATGTCTAGTTGTTCCAGATGTTGTCGATTAACAATCCATTGAAGCCGATTGGAGTCGGTTGTTAGTTCAAATAGATTGACTCATCTAATGTCTAGTGATGCTATTAACATTTCTTTTATAATTTTTAAAGCGCTTTCAATTAATAAATTCTTCAAGTTTTGGAAACAAATGAAAACTTTCATATATGTTAACGTATCGTATATTTTTTACTAACAACCAAAAGTTTTGCAGGTATGTCCATATATAGACATAAAAAACCTTCTAAATTATGAGTTAGTTTCATATCTACCTAATAATAAAACTAAAAATCTTTCTGGGTTACATAAAACAAAAGGAAAGCGATGACTAACAACTTATTTATAACCCTGTAAAATTACTGCTAGTATTCTAGTATACTACTAACGAGAATTGCATGCAATCGGCTTGCAAATGTGAGGTGAAATGCTGAAAGAGACGATAAAACGAATACACTATTCATTCATAAAGTTTAGAGGAAGCATTATGAGTCATTATTTTATTTAAAGCTTGTATGCGAGTGTAAATATGTTTGTAGACTATTATTTTTATTATCGCTAAATAAACTTTTGTGCTTTTATTATGTGAACAGAAAGCTCAAGAATATAAATAAGTATATTTATTCAAATCACATCTTCCAGCTTTTAAAGGGTTGTAATCATATTTTGATCAAATATTTATTTATCGTTTTCTTGTTTCAACACGATACTAATTATTCATTCGTGAGAACATATTTGCGCTCGGAAGAACAGAAAGCTCGCCAAAACAATCAGAAATACGCGAAAATTGCGTAAATACACACAAAAATGGGGATAAACAGACAAATTCGCATAGACTGCGCGTGTTTCTACCCGCGGGCACACGATTTCGAAGAATGCCGCCGAGGTAATCACAGGAATATTACCTATTTACCAACTAGTTGAGGAAAGGAAGTACATCTAACGCCTAGCAAGAGCCAATAATGGGGATGCCCACCATATCAAAACTGAGGAGACTCATGCGAGTATGCAACGATAGCAAATAAAAGTTTTAAGAGTCTTCCAAGGGATGGTGGATCTACCGCTTAATTTCCAACGTCCATTAGTGAACACAACGCAAGCAAGGTAGTGCTAAATACAATGCATATTCGATAATCCGAATTCTTCAGTTATCCGAACAAGCATTTTCAATACATTGGATACTCTCTAATCCGAATTTTATAGTATTCGATAATCAGAACCTGTACTTTTAGGTCTATTTCTTAAAGAAATTATGACTAGATGTTCAGGGATTCCCCCAATTATCCTTTTGTTTATATCTGTGATTCACATTAAACAGGTATGCAGCATTTTTTGTACGCTTTTGAGCAGGGATATTTACATACTTTGCTGGGATCTTTGTAATACCATTTTAGGTGATAAAAGTGGGTTTTTATCTCAATATTTGCTTAAATAAAAATGCCCCTTGAAAGAAAACACAAGATATTGTCCTTAAAACAAAAAATGTAATTTTTTAACAAGAGAGAAAGTGTTGGCCTCTGAATATGAGGTTGGAAGATCTAAAATCTGTGAGATAAAACAGAAAAAGTCTAAAATCGATAGTTAGGATTAATTTTAAAACAATTTCACTGCCTTTTTTTGTACAACTGGTTCCTAAAACTTTACATACGATCTAAAAATTTATTTTATTCTTTTGAGCAGTCTAAACTGTAAAAAATCAATTTGACGTGAGGACTTTTGACATATTTTGCAAATTTAAATAAATTTTATGTCAGATTGACAAGAATAAGCATTGATATAACACTCTATGGTCAGTAAATCAACATCTGACCAAAAATTTATTATAAAATATAATAATAAGATATTAGAGGCACTAAAATAAACTGCTCAAAGATGTGCGAAGCAATTAAAAATTACAAATTACTTTAAAAATTAATACATACCATATTCTTACTTTTTTAAACATATATGTTTTATTGTTACTTATTTGTAATTATTATTTTTTTTGCGTTTCATAATAAAGATTTTGATAAAAAACAACTGTTTCCGTAATCCGAATTATTTATTAATCCGAATCGCTTTGATTTTTATAAGTTCGAATTATCGAGATTATTTGGGAATGGGTGCTATCGGGCGTACCTATGTAAATGTACCAGGAGATCTTGTAGTACTCAACTTACAACGGAGTAGACGAAGATGAGGACCACGTCTTCCAATGTCCAAGATTTGAGATATATCGACATCTGCTGGAAGCCACGCTGGATCAAGGCATCACATCTTAAGACAATTGAAATGCGACCTTCACTACAAAAGGCTTCCAGATCCTGCTATAGGACGTATCACAACTGACACATAGTGCGAGGCACTAGGCTATGTAACAACAAGCTTCCTACACCAATGCAAAGGAATGTAGGAGATTGGGTAGTGCCCAATCGATGACGACGAAGGAGAAGGGCAAGAAAATTTCAATTTGTTATTCTGAACCTCCAACCAGCTAAACCTTCCTTGCCAAGGAATGCCTGATGGCGGTTTCCCCAAAATTAGAGTGGCACACTTCTATCAGCAGTAGTTGGCAGTGTAGAATGTCTCAGAGGAGACTGTGAATGTTTGTTTAAGTGAATATGAGAGTGGATTGGGGTGTGTCAAACTCCCTAGTGGATTGTAATTCAAAATAATATGTTTTTATTTTGAATCTATTGTTAATAAATAAGATGAGTGTTTATAATTTGATCTTATCATTATATAACAAGAATATGAAACATATTAACGCTTAAGTTTTTTAAATTGATCTTAGTAGGGGTGATAACTTCGAAGAGGACGGTCAATCACTTCCTGAATTTTAAAGCAAAAATTTAGAAATTCTCTGAATATATGTGGGCGTTTATACTTCCTTTTGAGTACGTGTGCATTCTGGAAGACTCAAATCCTCAAACCCTGATGGCAATTCTCTATTTTTCAAATAAAAAAAAAATAGATAAAACTTTTGTTACGGTTCGAGATTAGGATGACCTTGAACTGAGTCGAAATACACTTTGAAAACTTCTGAAAAAAAAATCTTACAATTGCAGAATAGTATATTGAAATACAGAAGGCTTTTCACTCATTTTATATTTATGAAGTTAAACTTTGAACACTTTTTATACACACCTTGTATGAAATGAAAAATGTTTCAAGATAGATTCAAATACGTCTGACCTTGCTAAAAGCAACAAAATAGAAACCATTTCCATATCTTTAAGGATATCCTCGTAAAAAAATAATTTATAAGGGTCTGGAACGGTCAAATTTTTTACAAAAAAATTAATAACTCAAAAATTATGCATTTTTGGAAAAAAGTTTTTAAACAAAAGTATACTAAAATTTCACGTAGATTTCAAAAATGTATTAATATACAAGGTTTTCCATTCAAAATAATAAATCTTTGAAAAAATTTTAGTTAAAAAAATCGTATCCGAAAACCCAAACGTAGAAATTTTTATGATTTTACTATTAGTATTAGTTTTAACTCGTCATGGGACACACTGTATACCCAGTACGACACAATATTGTTCATAACTTCTTCATAACTACCTTCAGCTGTTTGGAAATGATAAGCAGGTTAACTAGATAGAAGTTTTCACACGATACATCCATTATTTTTATAGTATACCCAACTTGTAAAAATATTTACTGTTTACTAAAAAAGTCATACGTCCATAAATTACGAATGCTCCATCATTTTATTACTCTCTCTTTCATGAAAAAAGACTATAAATAACCTAAAATGTATGTTTCCAATCGAAATGAGTCACACTGTATATTGATATTGTCAAGTAAAATATTTTTTTATTATCAGTATTATTCAAATAAGTGATCAATATGAAATATGAATTATAATAGCACGTATCTTATGTGTAAATACTGAGTAGACATGAAAACAATAAATCATATCATGAGTTTACAATTTTATTCACTCAAGTGTTTATATAAACTTAGTTGGGGTAGGCATGGTGTATCTAACTGTATGATTTTCTCGATAAACAGTTATTAAATTCGTCTTCAACGATAAGTTGAATTCATGATATCAGTTAGAAAAAATTCTGTGATTGGTTTCCCTCATTTCTTTTGAACACTTCTGGTAAACAAACGTCGGTGTACCATTCGAAATTGAAGAGTATTAAAGAAGAAAAATATGGCGAGCTTCGAAGAGCACGTGAAGCTACAGGAAAACCAAAATTTGAAATAGAAAATCATTCTAAATAAATATTACCCTAAATACATTATGGCAAATCGCAAAAGAAAAACGTTTTCGAATTCCAGAATAGTATATCAAAGTACAAGTAATAGATGGCTTTTCACTTTACCCAAAATTCCAAATTGAAGCTAATGCTGGAATTGTCTTTTGTTACAAGTGTTTTATACCATTTTCTCTAGGGAAATTACACCATAAAATAGGTGATCGGTTGGTAGTACTGATGCATGTTTGACAGTTGAAAAACAAGCGACTATTGGCGTCCAAGTGTTTCGTGCGCAAGACGTTTTTTTAAGCACCATGATTGGATTTTTTTCAGCATATCTTTGCACCAATCGACACGGGCGATTGTCTGCGGTATCCAACGTGAACAAATCTTTTTGACAGCATCGATATCTGGACGACTTTCACGGAATTCATCTCGGAAACACGGTAGCTCGAGATGGAGCTTCATCACCAAAAGTTAAAACGACTTGATCTGTACACAACTGTTAGTTTAATCAACGTCGAAAGTCATAGAAAATCATCGCACGAAAATGTTCGTTATTTAATGAAATTCATTATTTCAAGTAACTGTAAACAATTCAAATAGCCTCCTATGAAAACCATTAACTATTACAAATGTCAAACTTCATGATGGTAATGTCAGATTTGACATATTTACAACAGTGTTGCCATATATCATAACTCAAGTAGCAACCCTCGTATATTCCTTTTAAATTCAATCATATACAATCATTAATAATTTAAACCGGCTTGTAATTTACAAATTCTTCAGATATTTCATTCAACTAGAACTAATTTCTGGTAACTAAAAGCATTCCACAATAAATATATAATTTTAAATAAGATTTGTGAACTTGAATTTATCGTTATGTCAGAAAGCTATTAGAAACTAAGATCCACTTAAGACTCATTTAGAGCTATCACTCTGGGTGTTCATCTTGAAGGAATCATTGAACAAGTTGACACCCTACAGACTTTTGAGGAAGAAGACGTTCTTCAAAACTTGACAGAAATACTCAATGAAAAATTTGAACGAATCTGTTCATTTCTCAATAGTTCACGTTCTACTAACTTTCAGTGCAAGACAAGTATATGATTTGTTTATTAACAATTAATGTCTCGAATGAAACATCCTGCCACCTGTTACCACAATTGCCTTTATATTACAATTACAGACATAAAATTGAGGACAAAGTACAGATGAGAACACTAGATGTAGTTATGTAAACAAAAATGAACACTCCAGATTAATTCACATCCGGAAGATTCAAATGAAGCAGTGCAAATTCTATTTTATGAATGTAGCGACAAACTCACAAGATTTCCAGATCAAGAACGTGGAAAGAAGATAATGAATAATGTATGTCAATGTCGAAAATAACTTTTCGTCCGTTTTTCACATCTTCGGCAGCATACGAATTATATCCAACACATTTGCTGAACGTGCTGAACGTGTGATTGAACTCAATGCCAACAAATATTCAACTAATTGATTTATTACGAATTCAACTGATGATGATCAGCGGTAGAGCATAGAATTTCTGCTAGAATCTAGTATTGCTAAGAAACGTGTATTCCTCTGAAATATGAGTAAGGGACTGCAGCCTAATTTGGACCCCTGTGGTATCCAAAGATTCATTAAATCTGTGCGATTTTAGATAAATAACTTGTTACACGTAGATGTGGACGAAGTTGATGCAATCTTATTTCTGAAGGAACGTCCCTTGATTACTTTTAGTTAAGTGTTATTTGTTTAATTATTTGTTATTTTGATGTAAGATTAAAAGCTGTTATTATGTCCAAACGTCAGTAATTAAAGATCTTATTAGATGATCACAAATATTACTTATTTATCTACAATGGTCCATTTTATGAGGTAATGTTAGTCTCACGGTTTTGTATAATATTGAACATTTGCTCATTTTGGAAAATCTTAGATGTTGCTAAAGTTTTTTCGTTTTGTCTTAATGATAATTATTGAAAAGTTCGTAGTTTTGTCTATCTCTAGGACTCACTTGGGCAGATCAAATTTTCTTATGCGCTCGTCGAACAATCTCTCTGATAGTGTGCGCTAGATGCACGAAATGTTTTTTAAATGTGCCTGTGCGCTCGATGCACGTGCGCTCCTCGCATCACATTTCTCAAATTTTTCATTACCCACAGTTATGCCGATCGTTGGTTTCCGTGTTGAATTTGTATGCAATTTAAAATTTTCAACAAGGAGAAATTGTATGGAATATGTCATGTTTTATAGTGGTGGTCGGGAATATTCATTAATATACGTCTACGCGAAATATTTGAAATTTTGAAAGAAATGATCCACTGGCGTGCTGTTAACTCTTATACCGAAATTATAGAATTAATTTATTTTATTCACTGAACGTTGTACTACCAATATTTTTGCTTTCTCCATTACGTCCTTCTATTCCCCATGTCAAACAAAAAAACCGAGCGAATGGCTAATGCACATTTCGTGTTTACTTTTTTTGTTCTGTCTAGACTTTGTGAAAAATTTCTCTGTTTTAGTGGCGATGTGATAAACGAATCTGATGTAATCATATAAGCAACTACTCGTACCACTTTAAAAGAGAAGTTGTGACCTGTGTCGTTTTATGGAACCATAATAAGATTTAATTGATTTTTTTCCAAAAAAAAAAAATTTATACTCAACATTTTATAAGTAAAAAACTTTATTTTACTATTTATCATCTAATTGTATGAATATTCAGCGGCTGAAGTTATAGCCCAGGAATTTTAGCTAAAAAATCACTTCAAGGTGGACAAAAAACGTGTTTGGGTTTGTTCAGAATTTCATGCTCTTTCAAAAAATCACAAAATTACAAAAATCGCACAACAGAATCTTATTCTAGGACTTATTTTGATGCGATTTCCTTTTACAATCACTTTTTGACTGGTAACATCAGTAGGTGTCTTAATATCAAGTAGTTGGCAAGATGGACGACTACGGGGAGATTCTCGACGACAGGTGCTGTAAAAATTTTTGAAAATTGTGATCTTTGGAGTTGCTAGCTCTCTGGTCTTGTGTAGTTGGAGTCGCATATGCCAAAATTTTTCGAGAAAAATCAACAAAAAACATTATATCAGCGTGAAGCCGAACATAAATACGAAGATCAGGCAGTTCTATATTCACTAACATTAGGTCTGCAAACTCTTCACGACCCAGCCCATACGTTCAGTTTTTCGGGATATTGGGTGCGAGATACACTCCGATTTACGTTTCCATTTCCATTTGGATCGTTTTGATTGCAACATTTGTTCATCGTTATGTCTACAAATTCTTTACGTCTATCAAAATCGTCATCTGACTATTCTTGAATCAACTTTGTATGGATGGAAATTATTTTCAGGTAAAATTTTCTTTAAGGATATTTGTGAAATATCAAGTTCCTTGGATATTTGTCCAGTACTCAAATGTGGATCATCTTCTAACAGGACATCTAAAGATTTGTTTTCAGTTGATGCAATTTTTCTGCGCCCTGATTGGGATAAATCTTTTACTGAACTTTTCTTACTAATTTATTAATATTAGATCTTGTTATTGCATTTCGGTTAGGATATAAATCATTATTAGGATACTACACGTTTCTTGTTGACTTGTTCAATCGTTATTTTTCAGATAAACGATCCATTGTGACTTTTAATAAACGTCAACGATAATAATTCATTGAAACGTGAAATTTGTCAATTGTAGCAGTCATACCCCCCTAAAGGTATTATTTTCCCTCCGGCGGAGGTAACGTAAATGTATTAATAACTTCATAATGATCAAAATCTCATACTATTCGTGCAGATATTTTTTGAACATAAAATGCCTCTCCTAATTAGAATGTATCCAATTAAGAGCGTGTCTAAAACTGGACGGAGTAAACATTTTGCTGTCGGAAGTCGACTACTTGCAGGCGAATAATCACTACAGAGGCTTCCAAAACGAAGAAGAAGAAAATTGGAACTAATTACTTAACTGACCTATGCACATCACGAACTAGGTGTAATTTTCTAGTAGAGATACTGATATTACTTTTCTAATATTCGATGAATAGATATATATAACGGTAGAGGTGCGCAAAGATGAAATAAATCGTATCACTACTTTTAAAACAGACGAGAGATGGGCATATACTGAAAAGTTGTTACAGAAAACATATCACTTGGTATAAAAGATAGATCTTCCTTTTTCTAATCAACCATGACAAATTAATCACCTGATAATAGTTTGTCAAATTGGAAATTAACAAACAATCAGTATTAGAAAGTTATTACAGAACATATAAATTTGGATTCAAATATTGTAGTCAACTAAATTTCAATCTACTCTAGATTTTCACACTGCGCAAAATGGAGATGACTTCTGTACTTTATCGCACTCCACAAAAAGTAATACCTATATTTGTAGTTTTACCAACTACTCAGTCCATCCCATGTCAACTTGGAGCCCTCTTCAAGACCAACAGCTTCTAATCCTCTGTGAAGCTCAAATTCGTCCATCTTTGGAGTATTGCTCCAGAGCATACTCTAGCTGGACTTTCAGAGGATCCAGAGTTGACCAGAAACTTGGACAGCTCAGAGCATATAAAGAAACTATTTTACCACGCCATCACACACAATCCCACCTAGAGTAGTATTTGCAGGTTCTACTCGACAAGCAGAGGTGATTCATAAACATAGAGTTCGCCATAAAATGCCCAGCAATCCCACCATTCGCCATCAAATGCCCAGAATGTTAATTTATCGAGACTCTTTTCTTTGGAGGAGTACAAGCCTGTGGAATCGGCTACCAAGGCATGTCTTTCCTGAACACTATAATCTACGGAAGTTGAAGATGAATATCCACAGGCATTTCTCGAATTTAATAAGGTTCACTCTCTTTTAAATGAAACAAAAACGTTGTTTGACTTTCGTCGGATAAACCGACACAAAGTGAAACGATAGGGTAAGGAAAGTGAGACAAGACGAGTCCACACTCTCGAACTCGCATTCCCTCGTGTACTCTCGTGGATTGTCTGGATTGGGCTTTAGAGAATAGTAGAAATGTGTGAAGAGGCTCGTTTTCATTCAATTCAAAATATAAATATCACATCAGAAAGTGCAGATATTGGAATGGTACGAGAATCATTTTTAAATTGACTCGATTGCACACCGTTTCCAGGTAACATGTCAAGTGACGTCAGCTTGAGGTCAGCCACAAATTTCTCAGTACGTCGCTATTACGTTTTACGTCATTTGTCAATGTTTCGTTTGTCGCCATGTTAATTGGTTATTCGATTTTTAAATACAAAAAATTTCGTCTTGATGTTTGTAGTGGAAATTTACTGGATGATATAAATGAACGTAAATAGGGTTTCTGGTCTTACTCTCAAAATAGTAAACGTCAATTCAGTGATTGGCATGAAATTCAAAGTACGACCACGAAAATTCAAATGAAAAATGACGGTGTTGTTTTGTTTCACGATAATACTCAGACTTACAAAGACATTACTTGAGGATTTTCGTTGGGATACACAAGATCATCCAACATACAGTCCAGACTTTCAACTGCGTCAAGACTTTGGGGAATTTTTGTGTGTCAAGATCTTGGGAAATGTTGAATTTAAATAAACTGCAACTTATTGGTTTCAAGATCAACAAGCAGATTTTTTTGAGGGAGGGACTCAAAGGCTGTTTGAAATGTTAATGATTGAAAGGCGATTAATATTTTACTTTGTAATACAATTAATTTTTTTACTATTACTTAAAAAGTAATCCGTGTATTTTGGGGACTACTAATATTAATAAATAATTAACTTGTTTGAACTTATGTAGAAGAGATAGTTAATGATGAAGGTTGTCATCCGAAATATCATCTGAGTACTGTTTTTAATACAATTATGAGTGTCCTCAGTTTCTCGATAACTTTTCATATAGCTATATAAAAAAAATCGACGGTGTTCGATTATCTGAACAAAAATAATTTTGTTATTATTAAACCGCTTCTCTATATCGAATTAGATACACCCGGTAATTAACATTCCTATTATCACTAATAACTTTTATACTCCACGTGACATTTGTCATTAAATTCGATTATAATTTATCTCAAGTATTTTCTGTAAGATTTAGAATGGATCAAATTGAACATTTTGCATTACGAGTGAAATTTTATACATGCAAAATCGCTAAAAATGATTCACGTTGAATAGGCATTCTTCATGTCTTCATTTACATATTAGTCCTGTCATTAACATGATATTCAATTCAGACTAAAGTGAGGGAAATGATAATTACTGAAGAGGGTTATCTGCTGAAATTTATATATTTCTTGAATCAACTCCCGTTGAAAGTTCCAAAATTACATTTCCAACTGAACTGATTCTGAAGTCATAGGCAAACAAACAATATAAAACAAACAATTATAAATCAATTAACCCAGGAAATGAATCAAACAATAGTTATTTGTATGCCAAGGACTGAAAGTGCTACTTCCTTGGACGAGTCTGAAAATTGAGATTAACAACATTTTTTAGACGACGCACTGAGGAAAGAAAATAAATAATAGAGAACTATAAACATCAGGTGGTGTGGATTCGAGTAACTCTTAATTGCTGATGTTTTCTTTTTCATCGTCCATTGTTATTCATTAATTTAGACGAAACTTCGGATAAAACAAATAATTTCCGAAAATTAAAAATTTAAGGTTATGCAAAATCATCGAAATGAAACTGTCAACATTGAAGTAGCTACTCCAGAGCGTCTCGAAAGTGTTTTGCAGTACGGAACTGTCACTTTCACTACATGGAACACTCAAAACGCAACTTTCGGTATGTAAATGAATACAGAACGAATAACTTTCAGATGGCATCGTCTAAAAATATAGTTTTCCACTGAGATAGCTCTAGTAAATTTTTTTTTCAATCGCGGATTATCACTTCGAGAAACCTTTTAAGTTGGTGGAAGACATGCGGAACAAGTTCTTTTTCTATTTCCACCAAGCAGATGGAATTTGATCATGAACGAAATCGTAATAAACATAAATAGTCATAATGAATCAATTTCGAGTCAGAAATTCAACAAAATGCATGAAACAAACTCTCAGCTAGCCAACCCACCCTAGAAGCAATAAATGAGCAGATTCTGCATTTTATCAAGTTAGATTTTTATCAGGATAATAGATATAACTAAAAAAATCAAGTATTTTAATGATTTCGCTTTTGCCAGGTATTTTTGTCACATAGATTGCACTCATATTGAAGTATCTTGTGATAAACGATAGTTTTTGTGTTATTATCAAGCGTAAGAATAAATAACGCAGATGGTCTTCCCACCCGTGAACTTGCCGTACCATCCACGCGTTCCGTTGTACCGAAACCTGTATTCACTGCAACCAATCTTTAGTTTCAAATTGTGTCGGATTAAATCCTCGTTCTACCTCAAATTAGGTCATTTGGAAGTAACCATGTAATGGCAATTTCACATTCCCATTAAAGCGGCACAAACCATAAATCTTCACTGCCTCACAATGTTACCAAACGACGTCCATTAGTCCAATAATCAGTGCCGCAATCGTATCGAAACGCTGCTCGATTCAGATCAATACTTCAGAAATTTCTTCTTGTGTGTTAAAAGTTATCTTTGATCCACAATTTCGAATTGCCAACCGAGCTGTTTCGCGGGCTGTCTCTCTTTGCTCTTGTGATTGAGAAGCACGAAGTAGCTTCCAATCGCTTGTTGTCTTCTTCAATCCTTGATTAGATCGTCTTGGTTGCGGCATTGTTAATGATGATATCGGCATGATAAGCTAATAGAAACTCGAAATAATCACATTGAACTATCAACTCGAAAACTTCCAATTGTTGAATTATCGATCGTACTTAACCCTAGATAACATTGAATTTAGCTGTTTAAGATGAAAAGTGTCTCATGTAATTTTCCTAATTCTAAGCTACCGTCAATTTTCAGCCAAATCAGTTCGGCCGTTTTTGAATTATAAATAAACTATCGCGAATTTCTTTTATGTACAATATTTTTTTGTCTTAAATGTATAGAAAATATTGTAGGAAACGATGAGAGAAAATCCTGTGAAAGCCGCTAATATTAATATTAATATATCCCGCAGGATAAATTTCAATATTCCTTATGAATGACATTGGAAAGTTTGTTTTTTGAGTGTAGAATATTAAAAATCTTAAATGGTTCATCAAAAAGGTCAGACCAAATCATTCTCTTGTATAAAATTTAATTGTGCAGCTTCAAAATATGATTTATATTATTTTCTGATTTTTTTCAAATTTTTTGGCTAAACTGTCAAGTTTAACAAACAATTTTGTCGAATTTTTCATTTTTTTGTATTCTAAATTTCTATGCTTTTATTGAACTTTCAAATTTCTAATACTATCTCAGTATCAATAAGTTAAAATTATTTTTTTCCAAATAAAAGTTATTTTTATTTATTTTTTTCTCTTAACTTTGTGACATTAGATTAGTTTTATTACAATTCTGGAATTTTTTCCTATATTCACTCATAACAACATAACAAACGTATATTTTGCCGTGCTTCAAAGGAGAAAACAACTACTTTCCTGGCTAACGCTTCGATGAATATTGAATTACATCTCCTCTGAAGAGCGTGATGTCAATCGACCTTTTAATCGATATTAACATCCCCAATGGCTCGTAGTTGCAAGGAGAGGTTTGTAACCACTGATTAGTTTCGACGTTAGTACGTATCATCAGAGTGGTTTAACATTGGAGATGTTACTATAGACAAAAAGGTCGATTTACATAACGCTCAAAAAAAGGAGATGTAATTCAATATTCGTCGAGGCGTTAGCCAGGAAAGTAGTTGTTATAGTTATATTGTTTGAAGAACGGCAGAATATATTTTCGAAATATAAAATTTCGAAATTATTTCAGAAGTGATTAGTAGAAATTGTTTATTTTGATATTTAATCACCCTGTATTGGAATAAAAAATAATCAGAATTACAAACAACTTGGTAACTATCGTAAATCTGTTGATCTTTGCATCTTTGCTGTCGAGTATCCAAGGACTGCTATCAACATGTTGAATGAATGTGGAACTTATTTTTGGGTCATGGCTGACACATTGTGTTTAACGCCGTTTGTGCATTCAGTCCGTTTCGAGAGATATTTGTCCTTCAATAGTTACAAACAACAATTTCCTTCATTTACAATTTCATTATAACATTAAAATATAAAAGCAATGGGTGATGTTACGAGGGACGAGTGATTTGTATTTTAATCTAAAAGTATCATAATACATTTTAAATGTTTCAACGCAAAACAAATAAATTTGTAAACAATGGGGAAAATAGTTTTTAGGAACATATTTAACATATTATACAGAGGGATTAGAGATAAGCAATACCTCGCAATCATTGTTATTTTGCACTAAAAACCTTGTTGTTAACACCAAGAACATTCAAATTATTCATCTACAGTTATAACCACCATTATGTAGAATTAAGAAGTACGATTATCACAAATGAAAAAGTGTTAAATATTAGTAACAAAACAAATACAGATTTCACTCAAGACATTTGTAAAGAGCTGGTGATGCTAGAAGATAAATTAAAGGCTTCTGAACCATCAGAGAAATCTAAAATTTATCCGAAACATATTTGATAACATATATTAGAGGGCACTAAAACAGAATGAAAATTAATCAAGATACGAGAAGGATTTAGATTTTAAAGTTTCTAAGACCATGAGTTATTTCTGATGTTAATATCTTCGTTAAGAGTATGGAATACGTGAACTAATTGGTGTGTTTAGTACAAAATTGTACAACAATAAAGATATTTTTTATAGAAATATCATTCAAGAAGTTGAAGGGTAGAAGGCTAACCATATGGGTTGATATACAAGGGTTGTTACTTAAGTATTTGATATTTTGCATCACTGATGTGATTATGTCAAATATGACCTTGCCATCATCAAGTTTGACAGTTTTAATGGTGAAGGAGTACTATTTGAGCTGTTTACAGAACTGGGAACATTCATCTTGGATAAAAATTGGAATTAAAACATTTTCGCTCGATGATTATTGGCGTGTGCCAATCAACTCTCTTGGATTTTTGCTGAATCAATCGTGGTCACACTGCCGGATGAATTTCTTTAAGGTCGTGCGTTAACGTTAGTTCCAATCGCATAAATTCAATATTGCGTGAATAATTGGCTGTCAAAAGCGGTCAATTTTGAATGGTACACCGGCATTTGTTTGCCAGAAGTGGGGTAATCAATCGCAGCAATCAACCACGACAATACGAGCTCTCATATATCAGTTCAAACAAAAGCGTTTTTGAACTGTCAAAAAATCGATTTGATATACAATCCTAGTTTAGTTGTTTCCTTTTTTCGCAGATCAAAAATAAATTGCGAGGTCAACGTTTTCCTATACCTGAAGGAGCGGTTCAAATCACATGTTTTGGAGGTGGCTGTTTATACCAACACTGACAATTACACTGTTTGACGCGCGTTTCGGTAACCAAGTTATCGTCTTCAGAGACTGAAGGTAAACTGTTTGTTTACTTTCAATGACACGCGTTTCGATTACTAAGTTATCGTCTTCAGAGACTGAAGGTAAACTGTTTACTTTCAATGACGCGCGTTTCGATAACTAAGTTATCGTCTTCAGAGACTGAAGGTAAACTGTTTACTCTCAATGACACGCGTTTCGATAACCAAGTTACATATCCAACTATAAATATTTGTTTTCATTTGTCTATCACAAAATTTAAATAGTAGCAGCCCTCATTTTACGAGATTTTCAAGGCAAAAAGAGAAATTGCAAAAAAATCTAAGGCTAACCTTAGATAATATTAGTAAATATTTGTTAAGAGTATAGAGAAAGGCAGAAAAAAAGCAAAAATCAATTCGGGTACAGTATATCAATGAATGAAAAGCGTGTAATACTTTTAATAATCGAATTTGAAATCATAACATTTTTTTTTAGTCCTGAGGTATGTGATTGTCATAATTTTCATTACGACAATAATAAACTTAAAAAATTCAATACAAATAATGATAATAAAAAATTATTTATATTCTTTTATATCATAAGTATATCCCAAGACATTTTGAGTAGGGAAATATATCGATTGTTTTGCATTTACTTAAAGTTGAATGATTGATGAGTGTTTAGCAACTTTCATTTATATTTATGTAATCGATTGAATAAAATTAAGAGCAGATATGAAATGAAGCAGATATCGAAGCCTGCATGCAATTGAATTCAACTTTGCTTCAAAGGTTTCTAGCTTAGCATCATGAATTAGGTATTAGGTTGAAGTGCAGAACAAATTCAAAAAGTAATCGAGTGAAAAAATTATTGATATGTCAGATAAGCTTTCTAAAGTGTATAATTCAATAGAAAAACATTTTTAAAAACTTTATAAGACGTACTGTTACTAACCAATGATAGTATATTCTTCAAGTGCATATTTCATCTATATCCAACAAAGAAAACCATGTAACACAAAACAGAACATAACGAACCGTTTTACGTATAAAAACACTACATCAAAAAAATTATCCATCAAATATGGCGAAGAAGAGGAACGAGGAGAACAAAAAAAGATCACAACTGTATATTTACCGGCGTCCGCTTTAAGCCCTTATGGCCCCGTTTTAGGGCGACGGACTATGTGCAGCAAACCCACTGTCGGGTAGGTCAGGCACTGCATATGCGCGAACTAGTTCGGCTACTCGTCGGGCACGAACGGCACATGCATACGATATGTTTCTTCTCTTCTTCTTTCCTCGTATGTCCGTCCGTTTTCTCGGTTTCAATGTCCGCTGTGTGTATGTGTGTATGATTGGTTTCGAGGACTGTTTCTTTACCACCGTCGTCGCCGGCTCGATTTCGACGCTTTACCTTCCAGCGGCGTACCGGACAATTAATAAACAAGGATTCAAATTATAAAATAACGGGTTTCAAATTAATAGAATGTTTCTCTGTTTTCAAGTTAAATATCACTCATTTTCAAATGTCTTTCAGCTC
This sequence comes from Diorhabda sublineata, assembly GCF_026230105.1. NCBI lineage: Eukaryota > Metazoa > Arthropoda > Insecta > Coleoptera > Chrysomelidae > Diorhabda > Diorhabda sublineata. The sequence goes on from NC_079480.1 coordinate 32,631,986, forward strand.
CCTTTGTTTTTGTCGTCGACAAAATTTAATATACAATATAAATATCTGTAGAAATGGGACATATGCGTGGCCTCTTAGGAGTCCCGATTTAACGCCGATGGATTTTTTTGTGGGGCACTTAAAAAAATAGGGTATACGAAAATAGGAATAATTATACAGTGGTAAATCTGAAAGGAAAAATACAAGAGGAAATTAATTATGGGGAATATATAAAAAAGAATTGTAAAATGCCGATCTTTGAATTCAGTGTATTTTATTAATTTTCCGCATATTCATACTTCAAATCTTCGAATGTCTCTATGTATGTATGAAATAATTCTTATTTTTATGTGCGTTCTATTAAAGGTGTACGAGGTCTAGCTATTAAATAACGAGACTGCGTGCCTAGAGAACGCACTAGATAGGTGGGGTATAAAACGAGTAGTCCGTTGGGTACCTAGAAATCTATGCACGTCCCAAAACACGTTTCCGTCACTATTATAGTATTTGTGCAGTAGCGGTTTGAAACGAACGCGTCTTTTTCTCGTGGAGCAACTTACCAATCTCAAATATCTCGCTAAATTGAAAAAAACTCCGGCTGAATGCTATAAATTGTTGCTAAAGGCCTAAGGGGAAAATTCTCTATCTGTGGTGCGTGTTTATGAGTGGTTTAAGCGCTTTAGTGAGGGCCGAGAGAGCACTGAGGATGACCAGCTCCCAGGTCACCCTGTGACTGTTTGAACCCCGGAAACAGTGACCAAAATCAATCAAATTGGGCGTGTAGATCGTCGAAAGAGCATCCGGATGATTGCTGAAGCTATTAACGTTGATAAACGGTTAGAAAAATTTTATACGAGGAATTACACATGACAAAAGTCTGTGCGAAGTTGGTGCTAAAAAATTTGACTCCTGACCAAAAGTCCTTGCGTCAACGAGTTTCCTTGAAAGGTTAGAATGGTTAGAAGAAGATCTGCATTGAAAGGGATCCGATTTGAGTCGATGGAAGCGGTAAAGCAAAAAACGTTAGAATTCTTAAGGGCACTCACCAAAGAAGACTTCCAGCACTGTTTCGATCAATGGAAAAACGTATGGAGAGGGAAGGGGAGTATGTTGAAGGGGAGCATTCGAATGTAGAATAATTTTTATAATAAAACTTGTAACCAGGCTCGGTATTTAATAGCCAGACCTCGTAATAATCGTGTACCGTTTAAAAAAAAATGAGATTTTGTTATTTACGAAACTCATACAGTAAAAAAGATAATTCTAGACTCGAAAATTTAATAAATCGTGTTTAAAAATACATTTTTCGCTAATCGTTTCATCTTTTTTGGAGTTGTCCTCCTTCCACCCTTTTTTTCCTTTTTTCTCTTCCTTAGTAGCCGTGCTCTGATCTTTTTTTCTACCCCGAGCAGGATAGAATACAAGTTCGACTTCCGAAAGTCGAAGTCGCTGCTACTTTCGTCTTCGTCACCTCATTCTTCCACCATGGTCGAATGCTTTACAGATGAAAAAGATTTATCAACCATATGCTGGTGTTTTCTTATCAATTCCTGTTCGAATAGTTCCCTAGCGAGATCCTCATCTATTTCACCCTCCTCATCGGTATTTTTGTCAATCGATGACACAACTTCCTCATCAATGTGTTTTTTTTTGTTTTTTTGGGACAGAGATGTATCTGTCCCAGAAGACGTATTGCCTCTTCGGCGTTTTTTTATTTTTACTGTACTCAGTACATAGATCCCACGAGTAGCCACTTTTATTTTTCTAACGCAATAAAATATAAGGCGTACCATTTACCATGTATAATCCAAAAGTCAACAAACTAAAAATTCGTTTAAATACTGAGAACTTTTGTACTCGAATTTTTTTGATAACTCTTACGGGTTTTGAGTAAAATATATGGGTCACCTTATGTTTGACACACCCTGTACGTACGAGACGCGCATTCCAGATAAATAAATTCACATCGCAACGAGTTTTTTTCAGATAAAAATTTTGGTATAAATTTCGATACAGCACATCTAATGAGCGAAGGTGAATTTTTTCGAGATTAGCGATAAGATAGTTGAAAGGCGTTGATGAGTGTAGTGTTATTACAAAGTTCATCCTCAACACATCGATTGCAGTCGCTATGCTGACTTGAATTATCATCTTATCTACCAGCATTACATTAACAGTCGATGCATTAAAATTGATTTGAACTGTTTTAAATAATCTCAGATATCCATTATTCTGGGAACATTCATATATAAATCCCTTTATTATTTGCATATTAGTTAATAGTCATGTACAAAGGCTTAACCTTTAACCGGAAAGGTGTCGTCTCAAAGACTACTAATGCTGGGTTCTAAGAATATTTACAATATTTATTATTATGTCATATTTCCATAGCTAGATTTTTATTAAAACTATTAGTTGTATGTTAATTTTGAATGGAGTGCAGAAACGAACATTTTCAGTATATTTTACTTCTTTATTCCCGTAAAGGAAAGAAAGTTGCTATGGCTCACGAAGAAATATGTGAAGTTTATGGAACTGATTGCTTAATAGATCAGAATTGGTATCAAAAATTCCGTTCCGAAGATTTTTTCCTCAAATGTGAGCAACTTTCTGGTCGATCATGAAGCAAATACGACGAACCAGCACAAACCACATTGAAAGCTGAGAAACAACAAAAAAAAATATGTGTTTTGTTAGCTGCTTCCAAGATACCGAACGTACAATTCTGATATTTTACAATCGGCCAGAATTGTGGAATCGGAAAGGTCTAGTGTTCCACCATGATAATGCAAAGCCTGACATATCTTTGGCCACTCGTGGGAAACTGTTGGAACCCTGATCTGATACTCTCTGATTACCATTTATTTCGAAGTTTGCAGAATTGTTTGAATGGTCAAACTTTCACAAATGAAAATGAACTTCAATCGCACCTGGTTCAGTTTTTTGCTGATAAGGACCAGAAGTTTTATGAACAAGGAATCATGAAGCTGGAAGAAACATGGCAAAAGGTCATTGAGCAAAACTGGAAATATATAATTGTTCATAAAATTGTGTTTTATTTTTTACTACAAAATCGAAATCACTTTGTCGCCAACCAATTAGAATCTACAACAACAACCTGTAAAACTAGCGTTTCGTCTAGTATCGCTGACTATACCAATCCATTTACATACATTATAAAAATTGTCTATGAATTTATTGATAATTTAGAAAAATTTATCTACGGCATCTTCTTGCTTGCGAGTACCTAGTATCGGGAAAGTCAAATCTCAATACTAAAAGAACGAAAATCATTTTTGGTAAGTATTTAGGTAATATTTCTGCCCATCTATAGTTCAATGGTTCAATCGAACTAAATTATAAAATTATTCGCAAGGAAATGTATTTTTTTACAAACATTAGATAATGATATCAAATTTCGTAGATTATGCAATATCCAAATCGAAGTAATGAAGAATTTCGCTTGTTGAACATTAGTAAGATAAGATAGTTGTATTGGTCTTTAAAAAAATAGTATATCAAGTACCTTATCTATCTAAAAATAGTTGTTAATATTTCGGCTGATTTAATATTTTACTTGATAACATTTTTTTCGGCCGTATCTCAATTTACAAAGATATATTGACACACGTTTCAGAAATTAGGTCGAGATATGCGTAAAGGAACCATTATCATTTATTCTACATCATTTCTGTTTCACACATCCACACGCGATCATTTCTCCTTTATAGCGGGTTTTCTAATCGAGTTTCCTTCGTCTGAGGTCTGTATGTCGGAAATCTTCTCTAACAAGCTATCAAATATCTCAAAGAACGAAAAAAATTTCTGTTTTTGTTTCTGGTTTACTCCCTTAAAATAATAACTTAAAAAATCTTCGGACCAATGCCATATTGACCAGTTAGAACTGTTTCTACGAATTGACTTAGAAAGTAAAAAAAGAACGTTTGCAATTCGTAGAGGACAGCGAATTCAAACTCACAACAAACAACGACAAATTTTGATTCATCTATGTCTTCATTAATTGTTTTTCGTCCTTGCAGTGCATGGCTATCTTCTTCAAGTCTTGGTGGCTCCAGCTTAAGTTCATCATCGTTTCTCAATAATTGTCGCTACTGACTTATCTGGGGTCGAACCATTCCCGTAGTTTGTCAATATATTGGTATGTTTTTTCAGAATTGTTATTTTCGAATTTTCACTTCACCTCCATAACCTGGAGGAATTGTAGATTTTTTCTTTTATATGTTTCATCCGCCATTGTTTCTTGGAATTTTTATAGTGTTCCTAAACTCTTTCTACAACATTTTTTGATATTTCAAACAAGGTTTTCCTAACCCAAAAAAGAAAAAAATCTACTATATCAAATGGACAGCACGTGTCGTAGCCGAAAGGGCAACAGCTGTTGCTTTAGAGAAAGTATCAAGATTTAAACGATGATTTAATTAAGGAACTACCATTCTATTCTCGGAAAACTGTCAATTTATTTTAATATCCAGTTGTGTAGCTATTTTGATATAAATAAATCAAATTCAAATTCCGTTTTGTCCCTAAAGTTAAATCTGAAACTGCTTTTGCCCGAACATCAAAAGGAGAAAAACATCTTCGGTTGTATATGAGGGTATTTAACCCAAGATGATCCACTGATTATACCCTTTAATGGTTAAAGCCCATCTCAAGTAAGGAGCTATCTTTTGGTGGCCTTGTTCGAAGAAAGGAGTTCAGCAATTCGCGTGTCTTACCACAAGATCCATTACCTTATACAGGAGCAGTTTATTTCCAATGTTTAGTCATGAGGTGCTGCCAATACCAATTTTCTGAATTTGATATCCGGTTGTTAAGATATTTTGCTTCATTTTCTTGTTTCAACTCAATGCTGGATATGTGTCTTTGCGTAAAGTAAATGTCACATGAGTTGTCTCATTCACGTTAGGCTTGAATTTCCACTTATTCATCCAGATTCTTGCAATAATTACTGAGTCATCAGCAAACGTTGCTATTTCTGGTTTCCTGGTGGTTGGCAGATCAGAAGTTTAAATTAGATAGAGTATAGGTCCAAGTTTAGTTCCTTGTGGTACCCCTGGGTGTAATCCCATATGTCCATCCTCCAAATATAATCTTAATATCAGTTAAAAGGGACATGGAAGTTGATTCTTGATTATTTTTTGATCTTCAGAACAACTAATAGGTTGAGAAAAATTAACAGAAATCAATAATTAATCATTTGAAGAAACTAAAATTATTCCTGGTGGTTGGTAGATCAGAAATATAAATTAGATAGAGTGTAGGTCCAAGTTTAGTTCCTTGTGGTACCCCTGGGTGTAATCCCATATGTCCATCCATCAAATATAATCTTAATATCAGTTAAAAGGGACATGGAAGTTGATTCTTGATTATTTTTTGATCTTCAGAACAACTAATAGGTTGAGAAAAATTAACAGAAATCAATAATTAATCATTTGAAGAAACTAAAATTATTCCTGGTGGTTGGTAGATCAGAAATATAAATTAGATAGAGTGTAGGTCCAAGTTTAGTTCCTTGTGGTACCCCTGGGTGTAATCCCATATGTCCATCCTCCGAATATAATCTTAATATCAGTTAAAAGGGACATGGAAGTTGATTCTTGATTATTTTTTGATCTTCAGAACAACTAATAGGTTGAGAAAAATTAACAGAAATCAATAATTAATCATTTGAAGAAACTAAAATTATTCCTGGTGGTTGGTAGATCAGAAATATAAATTAGATAGAGTGTAGGTCCAAGTTTAGTTCCTTGTGGTACCCCTGGGTGTAATCCCATATGTCCATCCTCCGAATATAATCTTAATATCAGTTAAAAGGGACATGGAAGTTGATTCTTGATTATTTTTTGATCTTCAGAACAACTAATAGGTTGAGAAAAATTAACAGAAATCAATAATTAATCATTTGAAGAAACTAAAATTATTCCTGGTGGTTGGTAGATCAGAAATATAAATTAGATAGAGTGTAGGTCCAAGTTTAGTTCCTTGTGGTACCCCTGGGTGTAATCCCATATGTCCATCCTCCGAATATAATCTTAATATCAGTTAAAAGGGACATGGAAGTTGATTCTTGATTATTTTTTGATCTTCAGAACAACTAATAGGTTGAGAAAAATTAACAGAAATCAATAATTAATCATTTGAAGAAACTAAAATTATTCCTGGTGGTTGGTAGATCAGAATTATAAATTAGATAGAGTGTAGGTCCAAGTTTAGTTCCTTGTGGTACCCCTGGGTGTAATCCCATATGTCCATCCATCAAATATAATCTTAATATCAGTTAAAAGGGACATGGAAGTTGATTCTTGATTATTTGTTAATCTTCAGAGCAACTAATAGGTTGAAAAAAATTAATAAAAATCAATCATTTGAAGATTTAGTATCATCATCCCCTTAGGTAAACTAAAATTAATCCTGGTGGTTGGCAGATCAGAGTATTTATTGATCTTCAGAGCTAGTAGGTTGAAAAACATTAACAGAAATCAATAATCAATCTTTTAAAAAGGCCACAAAAGATATTTCCACCAGTGAAAGACACAGCAAGTAGACGGGAAAGAAATAATACTGAAACAGCCTAAGCGTTTGGAAAATATCTATCTGAAGTGTTTCAACCTTATGCAAATGATGGATAAACACACTGTATGATAAAAGATTTAAGCTGAAATCACACGAGTGATCATACAGGAGACAAAAAGAAATGTCTGTTAAGGGATATGAATTCATTCCACTTATCTTCAAGGCAGCCCTTGGACTACGAAATTTTCCTTTCCAATGGAAAGTTACGAAAACCTGGGAAAAATCCAAGTGAGCTAACGTCATATCGTACAAGAAGCTTGTTTCATACACAAAGTTTTTGAAAAAACTGCTATTATCTTAATATCTATTTCAAAAACTGATACAAATTAAACCAAACGTGTTAATACTTATACGAAATATATTTTTGTCGTACGAGCAATAAGAAAACTCCCCGTATTTTATCGAATACATAGTAACCTGTAAGAAGTAGGTAATGAACCACGTTCCGTGACTGAGCTGTCATTTATTATCCCATTAGCTTACATAACCTATAATTTGGTAACCTCTCTATATAGAAGCAAGGTGCAGAACCAGATGTTCTTCTACCTATAATTTTACAAGCGATCAACTACTAACTATAAACAAAACAGAAGATGAAAAAAGAAGTTGAAATAAATATTTCTGAACCGTTAGATATATCTAAGTGCTAGTCTGGTGTGCTAACGATACAGTTTCATTTGTAAAATATAAAAAATAAATTGATGCTGTCGATATCAATAATAGGAATATTATGTTTTTCATGCACGATTAGCTGAATAACTGTAAAAAAACGTATATTTCAATGTATAAATAGTGACACGGAAGATGCGAAGATTGATATGAATAAAAGAAATTATAGAGATAGGAACGTTACATATATAGAGTGATCATTAATTTTGATCCTATTTTATATAGTTCGTTAATCATTCCGTTCTTCACTTTCAATTGCACCCATACGATGGTGTCTTTTAGCTACAACCCTATCCAATTGAGTGCGTCAATGAGAAGCTCAGCGTACATTATTCTTTTGGAAATAAAAAGAGTTGCAGATACCTTTGGGAGTGAATTAGTGTAGTGTAGTGTAGTGTACAAAAAGCCGTGAGCAGCAGAGCTCCATCACGAAAGTATAATTTTTCGTCGAATGAAGAATTTAACTAATACACAAACAAATCTTTCCATAAAATGAATTTCTTGGAAATGATATTAATTCTCAATCTTATTTCTTTATATGGAAAATTTGCTATTCCCCAATAACTTTTCATTTCACAAGTTAACTCTCTCTCTCGAATGAAAATTCATAATTTCAATAGACCCGGTGGTCTCGAACCCTCTTGTTCGATTCCAATTGACAACAAAGAAAAAATTGTCATACTCGTATTATTCATTAAATAGGAGGCGGTCCAGTTCAACAATTACAACGATCAAAATGATTTCGGGCGTTTTGTACTAGAAGAACTGAAGAAGAAAACTTTGATCTTGAGAAAGACAATTCTTCAACATCACTCCTACTTGCATGCGAAGTTCGAACCCTCTAGTTAAACTTTTTCTGGTCAAAAAATAAGAAAATATAACAAAAATGACCATAAAATGGAGAGGGGTGGAGATGGAAAGTTTCGACGTTAGACAGGAAATCATCTCGCAACTAATTGAACCTACATGTGAAATTTCATTTTTCAGTCGCTTTTCGTTTGACCTGCAGAGGTGAGCAAAGGTCTAAAACCACTTTTTTTGCACTGCGACCCCTCGAAATATTCATTTGTTTTCAACCAAACTCTAAGTCATGCCTACCGTAATTCACCACCCTCTATTCAGGAAAACTTATCTATGGAAGTCCGAGTAGCCTTAGCTGGTATAAAGTCTTCAATATTAGCTAGTTCATTTTACAGATATTTGCATGCAATTTTTCGCACGTTCTATTGCATTATGTCAAGCGGTCTTAGGGAAGAAACGTCACATCATTTGAAATTTGTAGAGAATTACTGAATACTGTTTTTTTAGAATAGCTAATACCTTGCTTTCCCATATTTCAACCAATTTGTTTACATTGTTATTAACTTATTATAAATTGCTATCAAATAGCTATAGTATAGACTATAAGTGAAATTTTTGGAACTAAAAGTACATGCAAACTAGATATACATGACCCCTCACAGTGAAATAGATTGGAATTTGCAAATCGTTGAATTCATTTCGTTAAGTGCATATGTGGAAAAGTTTTTTTGGTATGTTTATATTATTCAGAGTTTCTATGTTATCAATATCAGCTTATTGGTTAATTATAATAGTTGTATATACAGTATTCAAAAAGAAGTTGCATATTTTCTTATCTGAATTTTATTTAGTGCTCCCTTATATATTCGCCCCAATATTTTAACTCTATTTTTTTTGGAAAATTTAAGTACGCAACAGGATTTGTTAATCCATCTTTGGAAAACTTGCGTTTCTTCTAGTTTCTTGTCTTGGATCAGATTTTTCGCAATTTTTCAGCTGTGTACATTTACTTGACATATGTTACCACGTTTACCAATATTAAGTACATCGTTTCTTCATTCTGGCTGCGGTCAGAGATGCCATGGTTAATCTCAAAACTTGAAGATATTTGTTCTAAATCTCACGGTTCTTAGCTGGTCTGAATTCTTCAATATTAACTAGTTCATTTTAATAACCCTTATCTGGAAATCTGGGAAATATTAACAAAATGTTGGGGGGTAACTCTTGCAATACATTGCTAAAAAATTGATCAGGATGACAATCATTTATGCTTCAATTCCTTCCTGAAGACAAATGAAAAAAAAAATAAAAATATTGGGTGTGCCTGTCGACACAACCTTTTCTTTTTCTGAAAGTTGTTTTCATTATAAGATAATACGAAGCTGTAAGCGTTTCTAGAACACCAAAAAGACTTTAATTTTACACCGCACGAACTAAATGGTGGGCTGAGGGAATTTTTTAATAGAAAAGACCCATTAATTTCATACGAGCAAACACCTCTTGAATTTTTGTTAGGTTAGGTTATGGATTTAGAAACACCCTGTATATTGCCGCTTTTCTGGGTTTCTTAATCGACCAACAACATTCCAAACTTCCTGTATTATTGTAAAAAGTATGATATAAATAACCCACGTGAAATATTCATTATCAGAATTTGACATTATACATGACCTTTGTTTAGTTTCGTAGCTATTGAAATATAAATTGTTCGATCGTTTTATTTATCTACGTCTGACTCGGTGTGACAGGCGAATCATTAATTATATTTCAAGTCCTCCCATCCTAAACTCACATGCATCAACTAATATGTGCTAACGTGACGAATTTCCAGGGCCACCGTGGCAAAATTCTATCCAAAACAAAGAACATTATTTTTAAAACGATAATATGATTCATATTCAACTTTATCGGTTGAACAATTTCAAAAAATTTGCATTTATAGGCAAGTGCGATCTATTTGATTCATGTGACAATAATTTTTTGTAAATTCCACTTAAAATATTCGGCAACTTTGAAACAACTTAAGGATTATACTGAAGCATTTGGTAAATTTCTTCAGTGAGTAGCTACCAATCAAAACAGTTCTTTCTCTTACACTTCAATGAGGAAACGAAATACACATTTTATTTTCATAATCAGGGCTACAACCCTTCCATTAAAATCTGAATCTATTCCTTGAATGCGTGCATCGAGCGGACATCTGCAGGTATCTCCAATCCCTGTATTTACCTTGAAATGTTTATTATCGTGAATAAAAGAAGAAAAATTATAAAAGAGTTGATAACAGAGTTAATACTTTATCATCATTTGAAAAACTCTTTTCAGCGGAAGCAGTATTGTTAACAAAATTCTAATGACAATATTAATATTTGGGTAAATTTCTTCCACATCGTTCTCTATGATATATTTGAGCGATATGTCACTTCTTTAATGGAGTTGGGTAAATTTGGGATCATATTTTGTAACTCCTCATATAATTCATAAAGTTGGAAGTCACTGCTCTCAACTACTTGCAAAACTGTGTGTAAATCCTGACAGTTTTTCAGTATTTCATTTTTTGGATTCTTTTTAACTTGTTTAAATCATAGATAGAACCGAAATTTTCAAAATGTTGATTTAAAGACATACATCTCGATTCCATGTTACTTATCACAGAATCAATCATGGTGTTAAAAAACTCTGTTTCATACCGGCTTCTGACAGTCTCTACAGGTTGATCGGTGCCTTCATAATCAAAAACCATTTTCTTTTCTCAACAAACTGATCAGCGTCAGACAAGCATTTTTTGAATCCAATCATAAAATGTACGCGTATGATAAATTCCAAACTAGATATTTCGTTTAAAACGGAATCACAATCACTGAGTCACCGATTATTCCGTTTGGCATTTTAAGTTTTCTAAGCATTCAACATTCTAAGCAACATCAAATTGCTATAATACAGCCTTCACCGCCTGGATTGTGCTTTTCCACCTTGTGTGTAAAAGCTTCATAGTAAGCTCTAATTTATCTTTGATTATTTTCCAGCATTTGTTGAAAATTGGAATTTTTTTACCGTCAATCGAAAGCTTATTGTCCATATTGATTACCTGTAAAATATGAACGCATAATATACAGTAATTAAGGAGATATAGGGATTCAAATATTTTCTTGTAACCAGTAGTCTGGTACTCTAGAATAAGAAAAACCTCGTGGCGGGTACTTCAGGATTTCCCATACTTTTTTAAATTTATTTTCGGCTGTGAGGCGGGAGGCCCTTAGCACCGCCTCTGACAATGTTATTATAGGTTTTAGGGGCTGCCTAAGAGAATTCGTGAAATTACTGCCAGTTGGTTGATAGATATTTTGAACTGATTATAGCGTATTCTGAGAATTTATCATATTTTCCAATTTTAATGGAAGCGATCGAATTTTTAATAGTTATTGTTACACGTTTTTCGAATCCCTTTGTATGTCATTAATAAAATCGATTAGTTTCTCGAAAGTCCATAGTTCTTCCATTTAAATTCAAGGCCATTAATTTGAAAGTCAAGCCAATGATATTTGGACTAATGACGTTACAGTTCTAAATTAGGAACCACAAACATCTAACCAAATTTAATGGTTGAAGGGAAGGATGTACACTCACGCTCTATTGGTTGGAATAACTGGTCTTTTGATAAACGTATCAACTTAAATTTATAGTTTTTGTCGAGTTATGTCGATCTCATAGTGCGGTAAAACTGCGTTTTAACGATAAAATTATTATAAAAATGTATGACGTACTTTTAATTATGAACTCTAATATCCAGTGGATATATAGTGGAAAAACTTCCTTTGTAGTGGGACGAAATGCTTGAGACAGTTTGCTTTGATATAAAAAAAATTCCTCATTATTAATAATTATTTGAACATGAACTATCTGCGTATTCATATTAAGCTAAAGTACCATAAACTTATAATTTTTTGAAATTTTGTGAATACCATGAGGACATGATTGCTGATGTTTTTAATGAATAGTTCCAACAAATAATAAAATGATAACGAGAAAATGATAAAAATGGACGAAAATCATGGAATAGCGGTGGTTGAATCTCTACAATAACATTTCGAACTAAAACTGATATAGGCACAGATAATGGGAGAAGTTTCAAGAGAAAATAATTCTTTAAAAATGAGTGATGTTGTTTTTGGAGGCTGTTGATAATGTAAAGCCTAAAAAAATCAGTTAAACGTATAATTAAATAAGAAGGAAAAGTATGGAAGTTGGACAATAATACATCATTCAATAAATCGTGTGACTAACACAGAGATGGCACTGCTAATGTCAAATCCATATGACGTTTATGAAGTACCAGCTTTCAAAAGACTGTGTGTGGAATATCATGACATTTTGATCTGTCAGACAAAAGTGACAGCCATTTAAGTGATGTTATTTTAGTTAATTTCGAATCGATGCATTTAAGACATTTTCGTGAATCAATTTATCATCGTGGTCGTACAGAATTGGATGAAATAGCTGAGGCCGTACAGATATCAGAAAGCAGTGTGTTTACAATTATGCAGATAGCTTTTTACAAAGTGGTTCACCCATAGTCGATCAAAAACAACGTGTTCATGATTCAGAGTAGTATTTGGCCATATTCACACGTGATACATCAGATTATTCGTCTCGATATGTGACCATGGATCTGAGGGGATTGCAACCGGTGAGCCACGTCTGAAGCGTCAAAAGGCACAACAGTCAGCTGGAAGATTATAGCCGCAGTATTTTGAAATGTGCATGCGACTCTAAAAGGGGGAGAGAATCAATAGTGAATACTACATAGAGTTATTGGATATAGCCTCATATATCGAAGAAAAAACAACTGTTTCACCAAGACAATGCACGGATTCACAAATCGATAGCAACGATGGTTAAATTGGGCGAATTACACTTCGATTTGCTTCCTTCTCCACCGTATAGTTCAGATCTGGCTCCCATTGACTACTGTCTATTCGCTGATCTCCAAAAAATTCTCGCCGTTAAGAAATGAAGAAGCAATTGCTGAAACTGAAGCCTATTTTGAGGCAAAAGACAAATCCTTTTACAAACACGGCATCAAAAAGTTAGAGAAGCGTTCGAAAGATGGAATAAAATCGATTTTTAGCAAAAAAAATGTGTTTTTCTTAGTCATTGACACGACTTATTGAGTGATGTTTTATTACTGATGAAATGATCGAGTCCATTGGTGAATATTGGCAGCAATAGTTCGTCTTTTGATTAAGGTTTTGATGTGGATTTGTAAGAAGTAGTTCTAGTTATATTGGTTAGTTTTGATACTAAATTTACGTCAGGTTTCAAACACAATATCCACCTTCAGCTATTTAGAAGTTATATAAGCAGCTACACCCAATATATTCATTATATTTATAGAAAATATTCTTTTAATTTTCTGCTTAAAGAAGTAGATACGCCTATGTATTATAAATCATTTTATTAATCTCTCATTCTTAAAAATAGACTATAGCTACAGCACGTCTAATATTCTGAAATCTTGAATATCCTTTTTTCAATGAAACTTTATTTTACTGCTTTGCGAATCCTAAAGTTTCAAACAAGCATCCCTTGCTTCCCTGGTAGTGGAAGGATTCACATCTTCGATGAAAGGGTCGGTAAAACTAACTGTGAAATGTGTCTTAATGTATAAGAATTCTTGAATTGCTGATTGTGTAAATGTAAATAAAATAATTATCTGACAAAAATAAACGTAGGTATTTTGAAATACTTGGAATACTCTGGAATTTATTTCGTATGATATACTTTTATTGTAACAAATCCAAAAAAATATATCTAAATTAAGACATCAACTGTCCCGTACTATTAACTGTCCTGTACTATTAACTGTATGAACTAGGAACCATTATCTACGAAATTTATTTGGGAAGGGGACGAACAACTCACATTGGCCTACAATGATTTCAACCCATGTTGTATAATAGAGGAAAGAGATTAATTTACATTGGCCCCCCAGATATTTCAAATTTTTAGACGCAGTATGGTTCCTAGAAAGCCGTGAACGTGGTTACCATTTCAAATTTGGTTCGTGTTTGGAATTATTACATCATCGTAGCGGTCATTTCGGGTCAACTCGACGTTTTCTAGATAAAATTATTTTAAAAGAAACACTTCCACAGCCTATAGAAATATTTTTATCTTTATAGGATATATATGTCTAGATATATATGACACGACTAATTGAATTATACAGGGTGTTTCAATATTCGACCAACAAAGCTCTAACACAGAGAGATCTCAATAAATGATTCATTTTGATATAAGAATACGAACCCTTACGGGGCCTAGTTGCTGAGATATAGGATTCTTAATCAAAATTCCCATAAATCAAGAACAACTTTAAATTTTTTTTTTCTAATTTCGTGACCAATATGCTCCTTAATAAAGTAATATTTTGATGTAGACAAACTTTGAAAAAATTTAATCAGTGGCGCACTGTCAGGGTTAGTTGTCACTTATCTCCCTATTTTTTACGCCACTGGAGCAAATTATTTTTTCAATTTGTCTTTCAAATGAAAAATTCCTTTTATAACAGCAAAATTAATGTAAAAACTAATTTAAAATTCTATGATTTAATCTACCAAGATCGGGTCAAATACACAAAGTGTCAAGAATTATCAATTATCAGTAGATTATAATTTAGAAATATTGAGTAGGATTTAATTACCTGCAGAGTTTCGTTTAGGGGCAAATTTCTACAACACCGTTCATTTTAGCTCCATAAAAGATTATTAGATTTTTAACTAGAGATAATCAGGCAATTTGAAGCAAAATTAAAAAAAGAATTTGCTCCAGTGGCATAGAAAATAGGGGAATAAAGTGACAACTAACCCTGGCAGCACGCCACTGGTTAAACTTTTCTAAAGTTTGTTTTTGTCAAAATATTTCTTAATTATGGAGCGTATTGCTCACCAAATTTGAAAATATTTTTGATTTTCATTTGAATTTTGATTTAGGGTTCGTATTCCTATCAGAATAAATTCAAAAACTTGAGCTCCGCTTCTAAGATTTTAAATTTCGCGCGATTATTCGGTTAGTGCCATAGACAAAACTGCAACTTCACTCAGATTCCAGGGAGCGTTCATTTTTGTAGTGGTTGACATTTTGTCAGTTCTTATAGTCTCAAATTTTTGAGTATTTTCAAACACATACCGTTCTCGTAGATTTCTGTTAATATTAAGATACCTACTAACAGCTGGTAAGTTGATAAGGTAAGTTGTTTTGTTTGTATTTATTGTTCATTTTCATATAGAAGAAAAAGTTGTTGTCAGTAACTGTCCTTAAAAAGACCCACCACTAACCAAGAAAGATTTTCTATATCCAGAATGAAACTAAAGATCTGTTAAGATTTTTTGGGCTTTCACTAAATGTTTGTTCAACGTAATTTATTCTAATATTTCACTGTTTTCTTTATTATTTTTTCCTATATTCCTAATAATTCCTATCGCATTTTGGAAAGATATAATTTTTGATTTTTATTCATGTTTTTTCATCTTTCCCCAAAATAAGTAATAGAATATCAGGAAAAAATGTACATTACTTATGGGAGTTTTTCACATACACACGTTCTATCCTCAATATCTCAGGTTCTATTCAAGATAGAGACTTCGTTTTGGTTTAAGAACACTCGCTGAAACACCTTCTTTCTTTTGAGTTTTTGAACACTTGAATCGGTTGAGTTGGAGAGGAGCTAGGCGCGGACATTCAATGTGGAGTTATCGATTTTTGTAGGTTTTTAGCAATTTTTTTACATTCAAAGATCTATATCTCAGGTTCTAATATAGCTACAGAGTTTGTTTTGGCTTAAGAACACTCACTGAAACATCCTCTTTGTTTTGAATACTGAAATCGATTGAGTTGGAGAGTAGCTAGGCGCGGACATTCAATGTGGAGTTATGGATTTTTGTAGGTTTTTGGCAATTTTTCTACAATCAAAGATCTATATCTCAGGTTCTAATATAGCTACAGAGTTCGTTTTGATTTAAGAACACTCGCTGAAACACCTTATTTCTTTTGAGTTTTTGAACACTTGAATCGGTTGAGTTGGAGAGTAGCTAGGCGCGGACATTCAATGTGGAGTTATGGGTTTTTTTATTTGTATTGAAATAATTAAGAAATAGTTTAATAAACTACCTGTGAAAAAAGTGTATTCTAAATAAATGATATTTAAGTTAAAATACTATAACTGATTCATTGACCGTTAACAAGTCGTAGAAAATTGATTTTTTCCAATTTTTTTCATTCAATTCATTGAACTTCGATTAACATTTACGTTATTTTTGGAAAATGTAATCGTTTGTGACGTCTACACATTGTAAAATACCGAGGAAGTTTTTAAAATTAGTTAAAACATAGTTCGTTTTAAAAAAAGTTGAATAAACTATCACTCAAACTCCATTATGTATTCAACAAGTGATATGAGAAACATTTGAACGCACATTGGCGGAGAATCAGGATTGTATAGTCTTGTATAACAATCGAATCATTATAAATTGAAGGGCATTATACGCCGTTATTTATACAGATGCACTCAAATAAAAATCATCATTATAACTCGTAAACTTGCTAAAACTGAATATTGAATTATAAAACGTAAGTAGACGAGTAAAATGTAAGGGCGTTTGGTTTAAACAGGCTACCAGACGTGAACTGTTGAGAGTACAAGTCTTAATGTTCATTTTGGAGACGAGGATTCGTTGAGTTGACCGCACGGTCAACTAACCTGACACCTTGTCATTTCTTCCTGTGGAGATTTCTTCAGGACCCCATTTTTGTAGGAGGACAACGCATTCTTTCCAATTGAAGAAATATTTTGACAATTTTATATAAGCTGCGTCTCCAATGAGAAATGTATCGATCAAGATCGGCATAAATTTAGAAAGTTTTCGAATTTCTTGTAATAAATTCGTTTTGACGCTGAATTTTTTCTCTAGCCTTGATATTTGTGTGTCAAAATGATTTCATAAATTGTGTGGAGAAGCAATATGAAAATTGAAAATTGCGTGCTTCATTTTTGAGTACGAATATTGTATAAAGAAACAATCTTATCCATAACCTCTTGGTTTGTGAGGGGGATCACAAGCTTTCGTTCAAACACCACGTATATCTAATTACGTATATCAGGTGTGCATTCAATTGAATAATTAAAAATATTTCAATGAGTAATAAAAATAGTAAAATTTCAATAGAATCATCCATTTTTTTCATAGATATTTTCTTCCCATACTGAAGATACTTAATCACTATCATTAGAAACAGTTAACTTTACACAGCCTACGTTAATTGAATTATCTGTTTTAAGTTGGGAAAATAATTATTAGAAAATCGTATCGGGGAACAAAAATTTAATCTTTGAAAGAATTTTATTTGGAAATTTGTTTTTATATATTTTTTTCAAGTATATTACAATTTATTTAACAATAAATATCTTGCTCGGTAAGATACTTTTTTGAGATAAAAAAAGTAGCTGGCAATAGAGAAGTTGGGTGGTATTTAAGGGATGAAAACGGTTTTTTGTTATTTCTGACGAAACGAAAGCTGCTAGAGAAAAGTGTTTCATACAAAAGTTGTAGATAATAAAAAGATTCAAAACATTTATTGATTATATATTTCAACATAACCTCAAAATTTGCGAACTAATGTTAAAAACTGATTTTTCGGTTTTTAATTATTTAATTTTTATTTGAACTTTGTGGAAGTACGTAATTATTTTCATATAATAAGCATGAATTGTTTCATTTATGTAAAATTAACTTTTTCTCGAGATTTTACTATATTCGGCGAACAACTTTATATATTTATTTTTTTAAAAATTGATGTTGTAGTAGTGCTTATTAACAAATAAAAAAGAGTTGAAAAATGAGTGCAGGGTTTTCATAGAAATGGCCTTAAAGTAAACGAGGAGTGATTAAACTTTATGGAAATGACGCATCCCAAAACGCACGAATATAAGGGAAGTTTTAGTGGAATTACACACATAAAAAAACATTTCATTTCGAGCAAGTTAACAGTTGATTCTATCTTGCAACACTTATCAAAAACAAAGGCGATGGGGAAGAAACAGGGCCGGATTAAGTTAGGGGCTTGGGGGGCTATAGCCCCGGGCCCCAGGTCCAAGAGGGCCCTATCATTTGGAAATCATTCTGTATTTTTTGATGTGTTGATACCACAAATCTAACGTATTGATATTATTTTGTGAATTTTTCCGGGTTTTTGAATTCCTTAAGGGGGCCCCGTCATTATTTTAGCCCCGGGCCTTATAAATCTTAATCCGGCCCTGGGAAGAAAACATAGAAGCAAGGTTAACTCGATGAAGTAAACAGGCAAGAACAATAAACAAGATACTAATCTCCAAAAAAAATTTCGAAAATAATCTAAACTACATTTATGTCAGATAGTTATCAAACTTACAGTATTTTATGTAGGGAAAACGTGGATACCGATTAAAGCGGAAAAAAAAGTAGTTATATGGGAGAGAAAATTACAAGAAGGATATTAGGAGAGAAAAGGAGGGAGACATATGGAGAGGAAGGCCAAACCAGGAAATATAAAACCTGTATGATGAACAAGAAATTAGCAAAATCATAAGATCCAGAAGAAAACGATGACTGAGACACTTCTAAATAAAGAAAGGCAAAGAAATGACACATAAAGATGACAGGGACACGAAAAAAAAACGAATATCCAAATAGAGATGGTATATGAAGGCACAAGAATATCTTATGGAGTGAGGAGTTTGAGATTGGAAGGAGAAGGCAAGAAACAGAAAATAATTATTACCACCCTAGATGAACTGTGTGTAGCACTATACAGGATGTCCCATGACGAGTTAAAACTGTCTGTATATCACAAAATAATCATAGTAAAATCTTTTTAGCTAACAGTCGACTTGAGTTAGAATCGGAAGTCGACTGTAACTTTATTATTTTAAATAAAACACCCTGTATATTAATAAATTTTTGAAATTTCTGTCAAATTTTAGTATACTCTTGTCTAAGAAATTTTTTCGAAAAATGCCTACTTCTTGAGTTATTAAGTTGCAGACCCTTATAAATTATTTTTTTACGAGGATATTCTTAAAGGTATGAAAATGGTTTCTATTCGGTTATTTCTAGCAAGGTCAGACGTATTTGAATCTATGTTGAGAAATTTTTCATTTTATACAGGGTGTGTATAAAAAGTGTTTAAAGTTTAACCTCATAAATATCAAATTTTTTTATTTTTTTAAACAGAACCACCCGGTTTTTTCTATTTTAATGCATTCAGGGGTAAAAAATAAGGCGAATTCATGTATACTTTTCTTTACTTAACCCTTAACGTTATCCAGATATTAAATGTTGTCTGTAAATTTTTAAAGCAGCAGGCAAATAAAGAAATTTGATATTTATGAAGATAAACTTTGAACACTTTTCGTACACACCCTGTAAAAGGTAAATTCAAATACTTCTGACCTTGCTAAAAGTAACCGATTAGAAACCATTTTCATATCTTTAAGGGTATCCTCATGAAAAAATAATTTATAAGGATATGCAACGGTCAAGTTTTTTACAAAAATATTAATAACTCAAAAAGTATGCATTTTTCTAAAAAATCTTTTAGACAAAAGTATACTTAAATTCTACGTATATTTCAAAAATGTATTAATATACAAGGTGTTGTAATTAAAATAACAAACTTATAGTCGACTTTCAGTAGAACCGGAAATCGGCCATATTTGAAAATATTATATTTAAAAGATAGCATCCGAAAACCGCAAAGTAAAAATTTTTATAGATAGTTTTAACTCGTCGTGGGACACCCTGTATATAAGACAAATTGGACACCAAAGAAGAAATATATTTAATTTGAACAAACATGGATCAATTAGACAGATACACCAAATAAAACTGATTTATTATGATACTTTTGAATCTATTCCTTCCATGAGGAAAAGAATGTTGTTTTAAAAGAATAGTTCGAACAAATGATGTATCTTTTTCTTAACAACTCTATAGATACAGTTATACAGAATTGACTAAATTTAAAGAATAATAAATTCCATTCTGGTTGTGTGAGATAAAAAACTCTATTTTTTGTGTTCTGTTCATAAAAAGGAATTCAGAAAACATAAAATTGCAAGGAATCTGGAATGACAGTGCTTAGATCACCTCCATAGGTATTATTGAGTACTAAACCCGATTGAACTGGTATGAGCACAGATAGAGGAAGAATTTTCAAGAAAAAAGAATAATTCGGCAATGAGGGATGTTAAACAATTGCTTACCCTTGACGATTCGGTTATTACCATCCGTTTATTCAATTAATTACTCTAGCTAATTCAGCAATTCTTATTATGATTGCTGAATATTTTCCTTCTTTAAACATTCGAATATATTTAAAATAACTTGTTCGTTTACCTAAATCCTCATTATTAAACTCATACCTATCTTTATTCTCACTACACTGCGCAATTTCATTGTCCTTTATTTATTTAAAGAAATTTATGAATTAAATAAATCTCACCAAGCCACGCCACTGCGTATCGCAGACTGTCTAACAGAAATATTTCAAATAAATTATGGACATACGCCTTCCGACAGCCAATAGAAATGCATTTATGTTTAGGATTCGATGTTTTCATTGGTAAACAGTGAAGATGATGAGTCCACGTGGACTGACGCTTTATTAGATGTTAATTTTGTATGAGTGCTGAAATATTGTTTGTTTCTTGCATAACCGTCTTCTGCAATTGATATTGGAGGAACTATACACCTATTAAGTGACTTTTCGCTCTTCGAAAATGAAAAATGCTAAGAATCGTTTTGACATCATTATTTTTTCAGTTTATTCCGCAGAATTTTCTATAGAAATCGAATTAAATTGATTATTACGACAGTTATGTGGATGACTGTCGATTTTTCTAAACCAACAATTTTGTGTATTCCAGTTGAATGATTCCGCGTGCTAGTACGTCTTGCTCTAGATATCAATAGTTTTTCAACATTTTAAAGAATGAACAAATTCAAAAAATTATTTAATTATTTAAAATTTCACCAAATAGCAGTGATTCGAATTAACTAATTTCATTTGAAACTGTCATGAATGTTTCAAATTCTAAATACTTTAATGGAAACAAATCAGGTAAAAATCGCGA
The DNA here is from genome assembly GCF_026230105.1 of Diorhabda sublineata. NCBI lineage: Eukaryota > Metazoa > Arthropoda > Insecta > Coleoptera > Chrysomelidae > Diorhabda > Diorhabda sublineata. The sequence continues at coordinate 32,653,197 of NC_079480.1, forward strand.
AAGTTGATTAGAAAATGTACATTAGTGAAATGTGAAATTGGAGATAATTGAGTATACGAGGATGATACAGAAAATAAATTATGATTAAGTTTTAATTCAGTATTTGATTATTTTTTACTTGTTATTATTTCAGCTCGATACCAAGAGTTTCATCACTATTTTCAATAGTTATAGTTTGAGCTAACAATGTTCAGCTACTTATGGAACTATCATTATTATTTATCTATCAAGTTTATCATTCTCGTATGCTTCAACTATTGCAGTATACGGCAAACGCTCCATATCTGTGAGATATGACGCAAGACAGACTCAAATAAAAGTTAGATATGATCTACGCTCGTATCTTGGGGATACTTTTTAAAGTTTTATATTAAAAAACGTCACTATCACTAACCCATTTCCAGAAAAAACAAATAAAAAGTATCAATTGAATAAATAAACAATACGGGAACTGCTCCTCAAGTTTTGAGATATGACAACACTGATGGAAAGATTTCAAATCAAACCTGGACATTATTCAGAACGAGTTTTGATATTTGAAACATTCATCTTGGTCAAAAAATGAACTTAAATCGAGAACATTCTCTTATGCCGATCAACTTGCTTCAACTTTTGGTGATGAAGCACCAACTCCAGTCACCGTCGTCGTCGTCGCTACAGGATGAACTTCGTGGTGAAGGTCGCCCAAAATCTGCTGTGTTGCCAGAAAACGTTGATGCTGTCCGTAAATTGATATTGCAAGATCATCAAGTGACATACCGTGAGATTGTAGTGATCTAAATCGTATGTTTCGGAAGTACCTCAATCGAGATAATGGTTCGAAAATTGCTTCAAACGCATGCGAAAGTGTCTATCGCAAACTCATGAAGAAATCCTCTAGCTAGTAATTTATAGTACACGCAAATGGTTGTGGTCTCTCCGCCGATTGCACTCGAATATTTTTAGTAACCGTAAATGTAGCTGATTAATTTCCTATTTAGTTTAATTGATTTCACATATTAACAAGGAGTTGTTTTTAAAAGATTTTAGTGCCATTTGCGATATAAATGTATTAATAATAGTTGCAATAAATTGAGTAAACGACATCTGGTATCGAAAACAAAATAATACGAAGGTCATTCCAAATTTACGACTAATATAATTTCATTAATTCCTAATGTCGATGTTAGGATTTTTCCTGTTTTCAACAAAAACGCTAAAGGTTACAACAACAACGTAGTTACAATAATTCATTTTCAAATATTTTTTTCTATATTTAAATTACACCATTTCTGTTATCGCCCAAACATTTAGGTCTAATTGAAATTTTTCAGATATTGAACGCATTTTCGTTGTTACGAATAAATTCGTTGATAATGTGTATACGAGGGTGGGTCCAGAAGTACCTGGCCTGACCTAATGTCACTAGAGTACACTATCTCTATACAGTTTCAAGTTTGAAAACGTCGCTTTCTTCAGTATTTGTTTGGCAGCCAGTAAATTTGTACTTTTATTTCAAACAAACCAATATAAAAACATATCGGAGATGCGACTCAATAAGGTCATAATAGACTGTTAAGGAAATGGATAAGTTCATTTCTTTGGTCACTGATCTCAGCGCAAAATAGGAAAGACTTAATTTCTTAGATCAGGCGGTAATATGTAAACCGTAAGAATTTTATAGATTCAACGACGTCAATGGTGCAAACTATTTATATATGATAAAACTTTTGTTTTGGAAAAGTTGGGACAGAGAAAATTAGAATCGCAAAATAATTAAAAGGTGATTAGGTCACTAGATATAATCCTATGAAGTGCCGTGAGATCAGGACTGCTTCTAGAGAAACTAGTGTCGTCTGCAAATAGACACATTTTACCACTGATGTCGTTTATGAACAGAAGAAACAAAATAGGACCTAGTACTGAACTTTGGAGTAGTCCACATCCTATTTGATTGCAAGCAGACATCGTTGTATCAACGCTTACAAGCTGACTACTGTTGGTAAGGTATGACTCAAGCCATGCGAGAGATGTTGATTAAAGTATTATGATTACAAACAATCAAAAGCCATAGAAAAATCACAAAAAGTTGTTCCAGTGGAGTGATGGCTGTTTAGCAATTGGAACGAGAAGTTAGATAAGAAAAGGGATTATTGTAAAATCATTTGCAGAAAATGTTCTAAGCTTAGTATAGGACCGAATTGATAAAAACAAAAAACGAATTCTATTCCGAAATAGAACTACCAGAAATATATGCTACCAATCCCAGAAAACAACAAAAACAAAGTTGAATTATAGTAAATTCATTTGATAACGTTTTAAATAAATAAACGAATGATTAGGAGTCTATACACTTAGTTTAAGGAACTTTTTATATCTAATAATAGTTACCGTCTGTCTCCTTGAAATCTTTCTACTTACAGTGAGAATATAAGGCTAGGAAACAGAAAAAATTGCTGGGGTCAGATCTGGAGAATGCAGAAAATGGTCAATCAATTCAAAATGCAATTCTTGAATTTTGGTCAGGGCAATTACCGAAGTATGAGAAGGTACGTTATTCTGATTGAAAAGCTCTTTATTTTCTTCATATGTGGTCGATTTTTGCGATTCCTTATCAAGTAATGATGCGTAATACACTTCAGTTATTATTTTTAAGGTATGCGTAAATATGTTTCCCAACTTATATATCGGTAAGGTCCAACATCTTCAGGTTGATGGCGGTAACTTATTAGAAAACTATCGTATATGACTCATTATTCATTACTCATTATTTAAACCAAATAATATTTGTATTTTAATGCTAACAATTATCAATGAACTACCAGGAGTTTGTAAATACGAAGTCTGGCTATCAAATAACGAGACTGGTTACGAAAAAGGGTTTTATTATAAAAATTATTCTACATTCGAATGCTTCCCTTCAATATACTTCCTTCCCCTCGCCACGCACCTTTCCATACGTTTTTCCATTGATCGAAGCAGTGCTGGAAGTCTTCTTTGGTTAGGGTCTTCAGGAGCTCTGCCTTGCTTTACCTATTCCATGGACTCAAATCGGGTCCTCTTCAAAGAAGATCTTTTTCTAACCTTTAAAGGAAATCTGAGCAGATCCGTTGACGCAAGAGCTCTTGGCACCAACTTCGCACAGACTTTTGTCATGTGTAATTCCAAGTGTTTTCTTTATCCGGATGCACACAAATCGTCTGAACGTACAATTTGGTTGATTTTGCTCACTGTTTCCGGGGTTGAAACAGTCATAGGGTGACTGTTGGGGCGATGGTCATCTTCAGTGCTCTCTCGGCCCTCACTAGAACAGTTACACCAGTCAAAAACACGCGCACGAGATAGAGAATTGTCCCCATAGGTCTCGTTATTCAATATCCAGACCTCGTATTAGAAAGAAACAGTTTCTATATTAAAAATAAAGTTCATCAATAGTCGTTGCAAAATACGAATAATATAATTTATTCGAAGCTTTTAGTCACATCTATGGTTGGTTAAACTATCTAATTGAATAATCATTTTACAGCAATATGTAATCCAGTTATAGAAATAAGTATTTGTTCAATTGTTATTAGCAATAATTAGTTTGCTAGCTATCTACGAAGATAGCAATGACATTTTTATTGAGTTAGGTTATGGTTAACAATTATTATGTTTAAACAAACGCAACTGTACTTTTGAGCATGCACTGTAAAACATTCTTTGGTTCTCAATCGTACCAAAAATATGTTGGGAGTTTTAGCGCACAACAATTTAGTAAATTTACAAAAGAAAATAATTTAAAACTTAATAAGCGCCACTAGAAAATATGATTAGTAGTTTTACTGTATAATTTTGTAATGTCAATCAAATATTTATCATAAAAATACTCAGTAAAGTGTTGTAATTCAATCAGGCTTTATTTTTACAAAAAATTCCCGTCTTCTTCTGAACCAGAAACTCACTAAATTTATTTGAAAATAAGAAGTTTCTTAGATTTAAGCATAAATGCAAACGGCGTAGCTAGCGCCATCTATCAAATACTTTCATCACATTTTTGTGTAATTCTAGAATAAACCGTAATAAATCAAAATTAAAAGAAATTTGGCAAACGAGACAAAGTAAAGACACATTAAACGAATGGAAAAACGGCAGGGTACAAGGAAAATCACAGAATAGAGATTGCGTGATAAACCAAAAAATAGATGGGAAGATCGGATTGTGCAAGATATGGAAAATCTGGAAGTACGTGACTGAAACAAACAGATGCAGAACAGAGAAAAAATGGAGAACAATAGTCGAAGCTGCAAAAATATGTGCTAGCTGAAATTGAATAGGGTAAAATGTGGACTGACCACCCACAAAAAATACAGGGGCCAAAGATCTCAATATATATAGGGTATATAAATAAAAATCTAGAAATTTTTTTCAATCTTCAAGCATAAAAAATAATAAACATTTAAATATAATTACTTTCCAAGTACGATTTATATTTAAAAATCGTAAAATTACAATAAATATAAGTAAATTTTCTCAATTGTCTAAAAAAGTCACTCAAATTGTATTATAATTTAAATTCACATACACTGATTAGTAATTTTAGTTAAGTTTAGTAGTATGTTTTTGCAGTGTACTAATAGGACACTTTTTTATCTCAAAAAATGTGATTTTTTCGTAAAAAAGACTAACTAACTCAAAATGGCACAGAGAATTATTTGGTTTTATCAAGTATTTTCATTCCTAAAGTTAGAGCATGTACGATATCTCCCCACTCTTTTCGAAAGTTACGAAGAAAACTATTGCCCAGTCAAAATGTGACGTGTTCTTACAGGGTGGCGCTATAGAACGTGCATATTGCATCATCTTTTTTCGTGAGGTAAACGGTGCGTGGGCGGGGGGAGCCTAGCGTGGTTGGAGGAGTTTTAGTAGCCATGAGTCACTTCGACAGAAAGCGTCGCGCTTTTTGTATCCGCAGAATATGGATTAATACACATTAATGAAGCTCCGAGTGCAAATTCAATTAAATTATTGGTTAATCGTTCTGGAGAAACCAGCACCAGCAAAAGGTCGTCCAAGAACGTCTAGAACCACAGACAATATTGATAGGGTGAAGGAGAAAATCAGAATGTGTCTACTCGGAAGCGATCGGCGGCTTTAAACTTAAGTAACGGTATGGGCAGTAATCTCAAGCAAAGGAATTATTGGCCCTTTCTTCTTTGAAGACCGACCGCTATTTTCTGATGTTAGAGGGATATTTGACTTGCGAGATCAACAGTCCCAGTTCCAGCAAGACATCACACATCAAATGACTCTATGGTGGCTGTGAGACAGATGCTTCCTGCAAGACTAATTTCCAACAGAGGTGATATTCCTTGGCCTCCACGTAGCCTTGACTTGACGCCTCTTGATTTTTTTGTGAGGACACCTCAAACATAGATTCTACATAAACAATCCAATCCAATTAGTCAACTAAAGGAATATATGCACCAGGTAATGGCAGCAATCATCCCAGATTTATTGACAAGAGTTTTCACAAATCTGCGTTCGCATTTAGAGGAGTGTTATCTTCGAGATGGCCATCGAGATGATATTACTTTCAAAAAATAAACTTCATTTAATTATCTAATCATCATATTTTTTATTTCAAAATTACTTCCGCATTTATTTTTTTAGCATATATTTAATTTTAAACGTTCTATTGAACTACCCTGTATCTATTTACATCACCCTAAGGCCCAAAGGTCAAATAAAAGGTGGAAAAGACATACCAAAAAGTTAAAAATTCAACAATTAAACTTGAAAAATACAAGTAAACAATGGTACATTTAGAAAAAGTATAAATAATATACTGAATACTAATTATGAGAAAGTTACAGAACGAAAAAAAAATTCTTTTTTTGTTAGAAATAGTGCAGCAAAAAATATGTGGTGATTTGCATTTGACAGGCTATAAACGCCGATAAATAAACGATTAGAAAAATTTTACACGACGAATTACACGTGACAAAAGTTTTTGCGAAGTTGGTGCCAAAAAATCTTATTCCTGATGTCAACGGGTCTGCTCAGATTTCCTTGAAAGGTTAGAAAAAGATCTGCTTCGAAAGGGACCCGATTTGAGTCGATGGAATAGGTAAAGCAAAAAACGGCAAAGCTCCTAAAGGCCATCGCCAAAGAAGACTTCCAGCACTGTTTCGATCAATGGATAAAACGTATGGTAAGGTGAGTGGTGAGAGGAGGGAAGTATATTGAATAGAAGCATAGAATAATTTTTATAATAAAACCCTTTTTCGTAACCAGTCTCGTTATTTAATGACGACACCTCGTATAATACTCTATTTGAACCAAATTTAACCTCGTTCTACAGACGCACCTGAAATACAACTTACAAATAAAACATTCAAATCCACAAAAGCAATGTCAGATATGTTTTCTTTTGAAAAATATCTATTTCTAGACCTCATTTTTCAGCTGGTTTTCAGGGATATTTCAGCCGAAAGAATCTGGTAGTCACACCTATATACCAGGGACAAAGTAATTATCTCAATTGTTAACACGGAATTAAGAAATTGTTGATTAATTTTTTTCTCAAATGATAAGCAAATTTGAGTCATCCAATTAATAATTATAATCGCGGTTTGATATAAAACAAACAACAATTCTGAAATTAATTTTTTGCATTAGATTTTAAAGATCTTCATTGACTATGAATTTATGCTTAAAATAGTGATGGCTCTTATCATAATAAAAAAAATACTTCACTAGTTATATATGCCGGTATTATGGTGCTATTTACATTGTTGTCAGATCTTTTCTTTCTCCAAAAAAATCGGCGGGTGTAATTTGGGCGCTAACCATCCTTCTTTACCTGTCTGACCAAGAAGGGTAGATAATCCGACATGTATTTTCGGCGCTAAGAAGTGCAGGTAGGTCGAGTCATAAAATAACCCAATAGAGGGAAAGTCGATAGATTTTTAAGTAGGTTAGGTTAGGTTAGGTTAACGGTAAATTTTTTCAGACCTTAAGTGATAATAGGTCATTTCTCTTATAGGAAAATCTAAAAATACAAAAATATATCTTATTATAAATATCGGTGATTTAATAAATAACTGTATTTCATAAATCATGTACTTTAGTCGGTTAGCGCCCAAAATACACATAAGATTAAAATGACCCTTCGGTCTTGGCGCCTAGTTTACATGTTGTAAAAAGTACATTAATCCTTTAGCGCCCAAATTACATCCGCCCAAAAAAATTGTTGTTTCAAATAGATTTTTCACTTTTCAGAATCCTCAAGAAATACTTAATATTTTTCATCTAATGCTTCTTATAAATAAATGCCATAGTTTAGGTGGGTATGACTGCTACAATAACAAATTTAATGTTTTAATAAATCATTTTGATTGAAGTTTATGGCAAAGTCACAATGGAAATGAAAAAGAACGATTTGAACAAGTCAACAAGAAACGTTTAATATCCTAATAATAATTTATATCCTAACCGAAATCCCATAACAAGATCTACTGTCATTAAATTAGTAAAAAAGTTTAACGAAACTGGTTCAGTAGAAGATTTATCCAAATCAGGGCGCAGAAAAACTGCATCAACTGACAACAAATCTTTAGATGTCCTGTTAGGATTCCACCCTTTCAAAGTAACGTTGATTCAAGAGTTGTCGAACGATTTTGATAGACGTGAAGAGTTTGCAGACCTAATGATGGAAAGATCAAAACGATCCATTTTTTTTTTTGAGTAATGTTTCGTGATAACGTAAATCGGCCTTTTTGAAACTGTAGCACCGAAAAAATCTTATCAATATGAAATTGAGAGCTTGTATTGGACCGAAGAACATAAAAATTGGACGTATGAAGGTAAAAAGTTTTATTATGGAGCGATGAGAAGTTTGAGGTTTCTGGGTCTAAAAGAAAAGTGTTTGCGCGTACTTTAAAGGAAAAATGAATATTAGGTCCATGTGTAATCCTGATTGTAAACACAGCGGAAGCTATGTGATAGTTTGGAGATGATTTAGAAGCCGGTCGGATGGTAAAAAGTGAGGGAATTTTGAAGAAGAAAACCTATAAAAAATATCAAAGCAAAATACATCATAACCACGATAACAAACATTCTTCGTAGCTGTGCAAAGAGATTTCAAAGAATTGGAAAAATGTTGTGGGACAGGTTAGACAGGGAAGTCCCTTAGCAGTGTCCTACTTTCATTTCACATCTTTGGAATATATTAAATGTAATCAAATATGGAACAATTACAGCATGTAGTTTTATTATTAAATATATTCTGTTATATATGTTCTTTGAAATATAAATATCAAACTCGAATCTTGTTCTTATTAGTTATGTAACACGAAAACTATAGGGTGGGTAAAAAATTTTGTCCGCTAGTGTATCCTATTGCGATAGAATTGGTAGTTCCCAATTCAAGTTATTTGCTAATCTTTTTTATTGCTAATGGCACATGATTGTCTATTCCAATTTAACCAAGCTGTTCATAAATATTTATAATTTTTTCATTTCTAGTATAAATTGTGACCTTCAGATAGTTTTTAAAGCATTGTAACGTCGAGAATATTAGTAAATATCACCCACATTCGTTTTACAAGTTTGTAAAGACACAATGTGTGGTCTATAGCTCATAGAAAGAACTTGTATACAGAGTGAGTCCTATTTATGGAACACCTCAATATCTTTAATAATTCATATCCTAACTGAAACCCCATAACAAGTAAATTGGTAAAAAAGTTTAACGAAACTGGTTCAGTAAAAGTTTTATCCAAATCAGGACGTAGAAAAACTGCACCATCACTAGACCTTGTTACGAGATTTGTATTAGCATATAAATTATCGAAGAATATTCTAATTAAAAGAGTTAATTCAATCGTAGCTATCTAAATATACAATTTATAATAACTTAGCTATAACTCCGAAATTATGGCATTTAGGTATAGAGAATATCATATGAGAAATAATCAGTATTTCTACAAACACAAAATATATAGGGTGATCTATTTGAAATAACAAAGTTCATTATTTTTCCGGAGAAAGAAAAGATGTGACAACAATGTAAATACCATCATAATACCGGCCGTTGCACACAAAAATTTATAAAAATCGTACAAAACGTTTCCTAGATAATTGAGGCCTTTCATACATAAAACTACATACATAAATATATAGGGTGATCCATTTGTAATAACAAAGTTTATTATTTATTTTTGAGAAAGGAAAGATCTTTACAACAATGTGGGTACCAGCCGTGTCTGAGGTAATTGAGGCGTTCCATACATAAAACTCACTCTATATAGTTGAAAAACAGTTAACACGTTGACTGCCAACTACGAGATAACTCGTAGATTGCTTTCTTTTCTAGGACGCCAACTACGAGTTATATCGTCCGGTGTTTACTTGCCATGTTCAAGAACAGAAAATTTATGAAAAAACGAAAAAATATAATCATAAAAATTGGTTCAAATTTACGAATTAATATAATATTTTATTGTTTGTGGAACTTCTTAAAGCAATTTTCCACACAAAGGTCTTGATTTTCTTTACATGCTGGACAGAAATAATGCGTATCTCGACGTTTTTTTGCTTGGGTTTTATCGGACGCGGCTTTTTTTGTAAGTGGTAGACTTTCTAAATAATGAAGCTCCTGAAATGTCATTTTTTTCGAAGCTGGTTGAATCTCTTCTTCAATCAACGCGACGACGAATTTTTCTCTGAACTTGATCAGCTTCATTTTAGGAGTTACTTTTTGAAAAATTTTGTGAGCATTGTGTATATATATCTCTATAATATGTAATGAAACCTTTTGGGTCATCTAATAGTCTTTCTTAGATTTGCGTAGTACTCAATTTAATTTTGAGTCAGTGGTCTTTTCTTATCCATACTGGATTCTTGATAATTTAATCACAATAATAATTATAAAACAAAACACTCAGAATTAACTCGTAGTTGGCTTCCGCGAATAGATTTATGTTACAAGAAGCCAACTTGTAACATCTTTTTTTATGATAACTATGCACTAGAATTTGAATTTTTAATAATATATTGTAATTAAATCAAATTGTCATTTTGAACGGAATTCTGAACCTTGCCGTGGCAGTCAACGTATTAAATTTATAGTGAATATGAGAAAATAACATGTGCGTATCGTCCATCGTGGAATCAAAAAGCATATTTGTGCATGCATCAAAGGCGGGAATTGATATTTGTAACAGTTTTTTTCAGGTAATCGACGATGAAACCAGCAAAACGACTTAAAGTGGCGCGCTACTTCCGTTAGATAAAAAGTCGTTTCCAACTAACGTATAAGTGCCTATTTATGGATACATTAACTGTTTCAGTTCTTTTCCTGACTTAACATTTGTCAGAAATCCAATAATATTTAAATAGAAGCATTCACATGAACAATTACGGAAAAAGACTATTGAAAATTATCATTTTTGATCGGGAAAAAATATAGATTTTAACCACCATAGTTGCGATATATGAATAGTTTTATTTTAAGAATTATTTCTAATTTAACCCTGGAGAACCCGCTGGAATTTCCGTCATACCACAACTCGCTAGTGAGAATTTCTATCACGGTGACTTATTTAAATAATTTTATTATTTTATTATAACAATTAATTTATTTGAACATTTTATTCATTTTCTGATGTTTATCTATAAAAAGAATGCGATATAGTTTATACAATAACTAAATTTTTTTTATCCAAATTGTTGAAAAATTACAAAATACAAAAATATAATATCTTAACATTTATCTGTTTTACAAAAAGTAATTATTGTGCAAACAAAAATTTATTCTACTAGAAAATGGGTGTGTTGCAATTACCACAAACTTTTTTGGTTTTTTTGTTCTTCTTTCCTGGAGAAAAAGCACAGAATTTGTTCCCACCAGGTATTTGCTTCTTCAGTATTCAAATCAACAACGGGGTTTTATATTTTGGACTGCCGATCTGATAATAAGGTAAGGTTTCATCAAACTAGTGCCAGTATTTGTCAGTATTTGCTTTTATAAATGATCTGGCTGTTTATGCCACTTGTGTATTGATCCTACCGAAAAATATATAGGCAAGACATCTTGGCCACTGAGTAGGAGGCTTCCGTTTCATCCATAATATCGACACCACTTTTTGTCAAGCTGTGAAGTTTTATTATTTCGGGCTTGGCTACAGCTCCGGTGCTCTCATCTATATTGTCACCATTATGGAAGCTAGAAAGTGCCAAAACAATTGGGGACCGCTTCGATTTGTACGAAGCTAGAACACATTCTTTAGTACCGATCTAATCTCTTGACCACTTCACTATTATCTAAATTTACAGCACCCACGAAAAGTTTCAAGCATCTCGTCGATGGTAGTTTGTTCCTCTACTTGATAGCTTTCTTTGCATCTCTCGTTGAATACTCCAAATATCTCTCTGATTGGGGCTAGATTATCCTGTTCTTTCTGATCTTACTGTCATTGAGGTTTTCAAATCGCAGAGTCCTCAGTGATAAAAGGAATCGTTCACGTGATATAGCATTCTGGAGCAGTGCAGTCAGTAGCCCATAATTCCTGCAAATTCAGGTGCTGAGCTTTTTTCAGGACAGCCATGTAACAAATTCGTTTATAATTTTTCCTCATTGGATCTAAATAAACATTTGTGTATCGTACTAAAGTCACAATCATAGAGTCAGGGAAATCAGCAATCAACTGGTGACATCGCATTGCGAGCGGAAACTCTCACACCAGGTGGACGAACGACAATGCAGTACGGGCATTTTTTCGGGGAGGATTGCGATGCCAAACTGTTAGTTTGTCTCTTCCCATAAAACAGTTTGAAGATTTATCATTTTCGTATGAACTGAGATCATCTTCTGATTGCTCGGTATCCGTATCGTGATTAGAATGATCACTTTCACTATCAGTTCCTGGAGCATCTAATCTGTTTGCCTGGTTATTCAGATCCTGTCGGGATGCTGGACATTCCATGATACCTCGACTAGAAAAATAAAAATTATTAACTAGAAAAAATCACAAAGAAATCACAAATTCACTTACCAAACAGTTCTTATTAGGTTTCCCCAATGCTGTGAGAATTCTTCTTCTACTAATCATAATTATATTGAAATACTATTAAAGAATTCGGCTGATAAATAAGCGCTCACATTTGGAGATATATTAGATATCACCTCCCAGATCACGCTCCAGATAGGTACTGAAACTAAAAGAATGATGGCGTCGCCTTCCCTCCCCTCCCACAAGCAGCTAGATGGACGATCATATCTTCCGCTTGCTAAGCAGCCATTTGGCGCCAAAAAAAGTCTGCAGGCTCACCTATCGAGTTCTCCCGGGCTCTCCCAAGCAACGCATGCTTATTTCAAATAATCCAAGCAATTATCTTATTTAGAATTAAGTTTAAAGAAAATATGGGTATTATGGCCCATCGGCTTTTGTCACGCACTCTTATAAATCACTACTTGGTTCTTCTATTAACAAATGCAGAAGTAGTAACCAAAAGCTCAATTCATTAACAGAAACCTACTGGGCGGGTAACTAGGAACGGCCGTTGTAATAACCCTGGAACAGATTATATTACAGCTTCAGAAAAAAGAAATTAGAACAAAAGTAGCCCCTTACAGTCCAACAATATGTTATGATCGGTAACACCCTTTCAATGCTTGTTTACAACAGTGCTAATCACCCTGGTCATCCAAGTGACTCACCAGCCATCAAACGTCAACCGATACACATCCCCGTTAATAATAAACAAATTTTCTATTTGAAAAAGGACACAACAACTGATAAAGCTGCTCAAGCGATCAACCAATCTTCAGGGACAAGTGGTCAGTGCGCTGAACATGAGTAAGTCTGTTTTTGCCGAGCTTTACCGTCGTTACTAAGAGACTTCCATCGAAGAGAGATTCATTGTCAGCAGGAATCGGGCTCTCACTAGCTTTCAATTCCAACAAGAGCTTAGAGAAACGCGAGAAGTGGCTGGACAGTCAGAAGAAGATGTTGAACCGTCGTAGAGATGGAAGAGGACGAGTGTACAGAAAACGTGGTTTATAGAGGAGCTTCCTCTAGTGTATGGTTTGGGTGAGCATTTCAATAAGAGCAAAAACCGAGTTGGTTTTTATTGAATCTGGCTTTGAGGCGATAGAATTAATAAAGAAGAAATGCTATGAAAAATTCATCCTAATGCAGGACAATTTTTGTCCATATACTGCAACTTCCGTACTGCAGTATTTACAGCTATGGATTGGCCAGCGTGTAGCCCGTAGTTAAATCCTATTGAGCATTTATAGGAGAAAAGTTCGAGCTAAAAATTCTACATCAGCTACGAAAACGAACCTCACAACGACGCGCACTGAAGAATGGGCTAGCATCGAACAAGATCCGGTAAAGAAACTTATTCCATCCTTGAAAAAGTGATTGGAAGCTGTTATTTGGACCAGGGCAAGATAATTTCAAACAAATTATTATTTTTTGTTGTTGTAACCCTTGTGGTTTCGATTAAAATTTTTTGTTCTCAGAAGAAACTCAATAACATTATAGATCACTCATTATAAAGCTATGATGGTTTTTAGGTGCTAAAATCAGAAATAGAAGGAAAGTTACAGATTTTTTGCTCGCGATTGCCGAAAGAGAAAAAACAGAATTGCGGCAAGATTATGTGTGTAAAATGAAAAACTCCAGACGCTCTATTATTTTCATGACGAACCATAATTCGACATGATGAAGTAAATTATGTTTGTAAATACAAATGTTATATGCTTAATTTTTTTGTGGAATAATTCCGTAAAAAATTGCAGATATCGTGCTGATTTTGAAAGAAAAGACATTTTTCCAAACGTCTTTCATTATTTTGACCAGAAATTATTGTGAAAAACTGTTTTTAGTGCTAAGTAGACATATTTTAGACTATAATATATTTAATCTGTATATAAACAATCTATAAAACGATCAATTAAAGTGAATGCGAAAGGTATAAAAAGTATGGTTGCATAAAATGCATTGAAAACAAAAAAAAAGTTTCTATCTGTGAAATCGTCAGATGGAAACAGAATGACCTTGCAATTTTAATTATCTATATAGCTAAAATCTCATTCAAAAACCTTGTGTTTATTCAAACGAAGCAACGACTTGAATTTTTATTAAAAATTCTAATTGGTGTAATTATATGCTACAAAAACTTTCCTATTAGCCAGGCTGGGGATGGAGTGAATGACAAAGTTCACAATAAGCGTCATACGAACAAGATAAATGAATTTACAAGAAACTATGAGTAAATTTTTTGAAATTTTGCTCTTATAGCTCTGGGAGCAACAATAAAAGTTCGATAACTCAATATATAAATGAACAAATAAAAACAATATACACAATATTTTATACTAAGCGAAAAACTAAGCTAAGTCGCGCGTGCCGAATATCTAGGAGCTGCATAGCTCCACTGAGATCTAGGCGTTCGAGATCTGATCGTTTCGCTGTCCCGAGACAAAATAAGCTTCTCATCTGTGCTGCCAGTTATATCGGAGAGGATTAAGTTAATTGAATGCTGAAAGTGAATTGAAATTTCCTAAAGAACTTAGCTTGGAATTCCCTGGGTCAGGTATCGGTCAATCAGGAGTCGATGGATTATTATTGAGAAAGTTGTTTGGGGAAATGTGCGAGGGTACATGTCGTGGTCACCACATAGGTTTGTTCTAACATCATTTTCCGAACTTTGCTGAACTACGCACGATTTGACTATACAAGAAAGTTCGAGCGTACCCATGAAAACACCCCCTTTAACAAAGTTATAGAAAAGAAGAAAATTCTAGTTTTCCAACTTAAAAATATCTCACAACCTGATAAAGCATGATAAAAGATCTTAAATATGTGTTGCTGGGATGTAAGATTTACTTCATTACTTGAACTTGATACTACTATTGGAACGCAATTTCTACTTGCTGGAACAAATCTTATATATAGTATCTGTCGCAATGGTGACATGTTGCCCGGCAAAGGAGCAGCTCCTATATCAGGGCCAACTCATCCTATAAGACATTTCCAATATCCTACTTAAAAATTTTCCAACAAATATCTTTCTCTCCATTTGTTTTTGTGGCAATATTATTATGAATTATATTTGATATCCACAACGACCGATATCAGGTTTAATTAATTTTTTTTAAATATTTTAAAAATGTCAATTGAAGTCTATAGCAGGTCATTTATGTTGAAAACCGGTTTATCAATAATTTTGTATATAAATATGCGATTTTGAAATTTTATCTTCAACATTAATAAAGAAATTTTAGCCTACAATGTGTGTTTTTCAACGATTTGAACTGAATGATTCAATTGAAAAATTTGTTTTACCCAAAGAAATTAGTCCAGTCATTGGGTCAAAATAACTTTGAAACCAGAAATAATTAACTGGAATCTCGTTTCTGCATAGATATTCAAGATCAAATGTCACAAAAACAGTTTTTGGAAATATCTCATATCATTATTTCTACAACATCCATGTAGATCCATCCCCTTTTTGTCATAGACCAAAAACGCGCAGATCTGACAACAGTGTAATCATAGAAACAACTATTGAAGAATTTAAACATCCCACAATCACAATCATAAACAAATTGAATAGAAGTTTTATCTTGAATAGTTGGCAACAAATTTTTAAACCAGAAAATACTTTTTTAAAAATTTTGATTGATATACTATGCACACTTCAAGATTTGAAATCAGTACTTGCTACAATCAATTCATCAAGACAACAAATAGTCCAAGAGCCCCAAAAAAGGGGGGGAACTGGTATTTTTTTTTAATTTGTTCACGTAAATCTGAACGTAAATCTAAGTAGTCATCTTGAAAAACCCACCATCTTGAGAAACATGTTTTATTAAATATCTCGCGAACCGCGCATTGTACCACAAAAATTGTGGAAATCATTATTGTAGATAATAATATTTGTCATCTTTTTTATTTGAAACTTTTTTATGTATAACGCATAGGTTTTTAATTATAGCGCTCCAAACTTTTTTCAATATGGTTTTTACTAAATATATAGATCATAAAATTTTCTATAAATTTGATTGGAAACTTTAGAAAGAGAAAATAAAGTGCAGACGAATACACACAGTATTTTACAAAATTTGCAACAATTGAAACATTTTAACGATTTTTCGATAAACTAAATATTTAGCAAAAACCATACTTGAAAAAGTTTGGAGGGCTATAATTAAAAACCTATGCGTTATAGGCAAAAAAGTTTCAAATAAAAAAGATGACAAATATTATTATCTACAATAATGATCTCGACAATTTTTGTCGTATGATGCGCGGTTCACGAGATATTTAATAAAACGTGTTTGTCAAGATGATTCAAGATTCAAGACACCCCCGAACTTATTCAAAAAAAAATACCTGTTCCCGTACGTTTTTTGCAAAAAAAACGGCTCTTGTTCCAGCAGTGAATCATGAATAATTTAGGCGTGAAAATATAAAGTTCCAACTCAGTTAAGGAATTATTCAGAACCCCAGAAATACTTATGGATAGCTCAGAATTTTTTTTATGAAAAAAACAATGCACCTAAGCTCACGATTAACCGATATTTTACATTTAGCTCGGAAAATTAATATTTGAAATCACCAATAAAGAAAGCACAAGGATTTTCACATCATCTCAGGTCCGCAATGCTATTGATAATGCTAAATTTTCTAGTTCAAATCATTGTCATGAATTTAAGAAATGGGGCTTTTCTGATGAGAATTTAGTTAAATATTGAAAAGAGTTTGTTCAAGATGAGTGTTCGAATAAGCCTCGTTCAAGATATCTGTGTCTTTTCTTGAACAAAAGAAAATGTTAATACCGGAATTATGGCCAAAAGAAGTACCAGTGAATCGAATTTCTTAGCCAAGATGACCCCCATTTTGATTAATCGAAAATATATAATCACCAATTTTTCACATATCAATAGTCTACAAAACAGGCGCTTCTAGCTTTTCTTCCTTTCGCGTAGGCGTATTGCCTTCCAGAAATAAATATTTGATCACTTATACGAGGGTAGTTCAAATATAAACCGGAATGGTGAAAGCGGCAACACTGGATGTTACGAAGCGTAGAGAACAGCTGGAACCACCTAACCTCAGTTTTTAGTGTACTTATAGCCATGATTGATTATTACGCAACGAATGATAAGTTGTTTCTAAGTTGAAGAATTATGGTAACCTCTTAAAAACACGCAAAAAACAGATGCAAGATAACGCCAGATCACATGAAAACGATGAAAACGTTGAACGAATTGGGTAGGGAACACTCTAATTATAGTGTCGATTTGTAACCATGCGACTATTATTTATTTGGTACATTGAAAGAGGTGCTTGGCGGACTGCAATGTTGAGGTAGAATCCTTCGTGCGCAAATGATTAAGTGACAAGCCGACAGATGATGATGACTGAAAAATATGTTAGCTCTGTAACTTGATAATAAATTTTTTGTATCATAACCACCCTCGTAAAACAGAAACTAAGCGTCTATAATAGATGAAATTTTACTTAGAGCTTTTCAAAGCATGTAAAAATATATTTTCCTACCGGGAAAGTCGGCTTTTCAGCCATACCTCGTATAATGCCACTAATGATTGACCTTGAATTAGTTACATACATTTTCCGCCATATATCTTAAATTTAAATGACCTTGAGTGTTTTAAGACGCGAACATAAAATGTTATAAAACTTCAGAAAGGACATTCAGAACGCTATGATGAAGATCTTCATAAATTTGAGTTTGTCTTTAAATCTAGGTGTTTCTCCCCGAAATTTTCGTATATTGTATAATAAAATGCATTCTAATGTAATCTCTATAGCTACCGAGAAGAAGATCAACAACTAAGAAGAAATAAGGAAGAAACGAAAAATGGTAGGATGTTCAATCTTCTCGCGCCCTAGGCATACCTCGGAATCAGATTCTTCTGCAAACTGTAAATTTATACTGTTTGAAAAATTATCGTAATATTATTATAATCGTTGCAACGATTTTAAACCGTTACGAAAATAAGCATTTAACTATTAAATTCTCAAAATAATGTTTATAAATTATGGTGGTTTGTTCAAGAAATTAAAATATTTGCGTACCTAGTTGGTAGTCACTCATCAAATATGACAATCTAATGGTAATAATGATTATTATTGTTGATGGACTGATTTGTTTCTGGTATTTATTACAAATCCAACTGTCTTATTACTCGAGATGATGACAGAAAGATGTTTAGATATGTTTTTTATTTCTATATACAAAAAAAATTACCTAGACTACTTATGCAGTTAGATTATTCTTCTTTTCCACGTAAATGGTCCTTTACTACTAGGAGTATATAGCTACAGAATAAACAAGAATGTTCTATAGGGGAAATGTGACTGAGTTGGTATATCGAACGAGTTGGCAAACTGGTATTTTCTCGGTTTTTAAAAATAGTCCAGTGATCACAGTACCTGACCAACGAAAATTAGTTATGTCTCTAATTTTCTGGATTTAGGTAGTCCAAAATTTTTAATTTTGCATATAACTCGAAATATATGCCGAAATTTTGGAAAAAGTGAAGGGATCAAAAATGTAGTATAAGAAATTTTCTACAAAAAAGGTTGTTTGTGATTTTTCCGTAAGAGCAGTCATTACTTTGTGAAATACGCATAAACATCGGGGTCGTATCTTACTAAGAAGTTATCGCGCCGCATAAAGTCTGAGGGAATTTAAGCCCCCGGCTGAAGAACAAACTGCTGTATCTCCTCGAAAACTCAACATATCAAGACGATAGGAAGTGTATTTTACTCGTTAAAGTCTCTACTTTTCAACTGCATCTGCAAAAAATTCAGACTTTTGAAATTTTCTAGGAAAACAACACGAACGGGATTGTTTTTTGCTGGTTGCCTAAGTGAACTTAAAACACATGTGTCTGTGACTTTGTTACACCCAGCAGCGAATCCTTGCTTGAGGTCGTCAATTATACGATTAACTTATATAATATATGAAATTGTACCTCTTTTAATAGTTGACAAGTTTGGTTACTCGTTGAATTTGTAGCTGAGTTGTCGAGCTTCAATTTCCTCCCCAAATAAGTTTGTAAGTAATAAGTCCTCCCCTTCTGTTTCCTATCAAAAATTTGAAAACTCGCCAAGATCTCCAAAACGACATTTTTTTCTTGAATCTCTTTGCGATTTTCGAGGATGTGGATAGCTTACCTCTTTCTATTGGGAGAGTTTCTTCAATACATCAGCCGAAGATTCTACGGATGTGAAGGGCACCGTCGGAGCAAAACAGACAGACGACAAAAGACATCTTATTAGTGCACGTTTTAACGTTAATTGTTGAATGAATATTTTGAAAAAAAAAAATAGTTAAAGTGGCATAAAAGGAACCTAATGGGAGTGCTCCAAGGTAAAAAATTAATTGTGTTTCTTTTTTAGTACGTAAGAATTGTTTTTATGTTTTGATCGCGATTTTCTTCGATAAATATGAGACTGAAGGAGACTTTCTCGATGAGTCTGATGTAAATATTCATGGCGTGTGTAGCCCATAGTCTCAAGTCGTGAAATAAGGCTTTACAATAAAATGTGGTTAGGATAGCAGTTTAGTTGAGTGAACAGACATGATTGAGAACAAGGAGCTGCTATATATTTATAATTTAATGATGGATTATAAAATGTTAAACCGTGATCTAGATAAGCCACCTAAATTTGACTCCGTAAAATTTATCAGCAAATAAGAATTGTGCGCCCTCAGAGATCTTAAAAATGATTTTTTGTAACTGCCAAAAAGGTTGTAGTAAGTTGTGTACTTGCAAGAAAGCTGGACTGCTATGTAGAAGCCTGTGCGGGTCGTGTTTACAAAATTCATGCGCCAATCTGATTCCTGCTGACTTGGGGGAAAAAGAATTTTTTTGACGGAGAGACCAGTCCTGCGAGCGAAGACAGGGAACACACCCTGACGAGCACGGAATTCGTCTTTGAAGAAATGCTCGAGAGTGAATTCTTTCATTCGATTTTTTATATTTTTTCTATTTTTGATAAATGTTTAAATAAAGTTCTCACAAGAATAGCGTTTTTAAGGATTATCCCTGTCTCACACTTAAGTTTAGAGTACTTACAACAATCAAGAATTTAAAAGAGTATTTCTGGCATTTTAGTGTTTTTTGTAGGTTAGGAAAAATCATATTTGAGCTTCTTACAATGTAATTTCCTGCTCGGCATTTTTTATCAGAAATTTATCTCCAAATTTCAAGTGTTTTTTGAGTTATCTGCAAAAAATTCACTGTTGAAAAAATCCAGTAACACGAAATTCGGTTTTTGTAGAGGAAATTTTGAGATAAGGAAAAAATCTCAAGTAATTTTTTTATAGGAAATTTTTTTGAACAATTTTTTTCAAAATTCGGCATAGATAGTATATCACTTAGCGGTCAAAATTTTGATATCAACTTTTACCGTAGGTATCGATAGAAAACCCCCTAGAACTACCTAAATTCAGAAAATCAGGGACATAGCTAATTTTCGTGGGTTTGGCTCTAATTGGGCCGTACTGTACTAAAAGTTTGCGGTCCAATTAACCTTTTTTTCATTTTATCTATCGTGTCTAATGTGTTTGTATATATAGAAACAAAGATATTTGTTAAAATATTGGATTTTTGAATGTAAGAAATTATTTTTTGCCATTATAGCTTGCCGTAAAACATAAACCTCCTACTATTTTTTTAATTTCTATCAAACGTAAATCGATTTTATGAGCCCAAGCCTTAAAATTCTATATTATAACCTTTGCTATGTAGTGTTGTGGTTTTGAATAAATCGGTCTTATTTTTAAATAAGGGTTTTCGAGCTAGTTGGCATCATTTGCCGACTCGCCCTTATTTAACAAATTAATTATTTGGTTTGTTGTTGTAGATTTAAGTGAAAGTTGTTGAAAAATACCAACGAAAATTGTTTTCAATGGGACGAAGATAACTTGAAAGTAGAAATAAATCTGGTTGCTAGCATCCAAAACTTACTTTGTTCCTTTTGGCACATTAAAACAACGCTGCTAGGAAACAAATTAATTTTCTGTAGGAGCAAAAAAAACTATTTGGGCGGGAAAAAACCAGCCAGAAAAACATGGAAACTAGGTTGTTTTGATTTAGGACTCTAGAGGTACGCAAACTTGCATATCAAATGGTGGTCCAGAATATTAAACACTTGTTTAATTCTCAGAAGAAGATGGAGGGCTGGGATTGATTAAAGGGATTTACGAAGCGCAATCCTACTATTTCACATAAATGACCAGAGTCAACCTCTTCTGTTAGAGCACGAGCGTTTAATTGAGCACAAATAGATTATTTTGATCAGTTGAAAAGACCTCTGGAGCAAGTTTATTATAACTAGGACAAAAATTTCGAACAACATGAATGAAAGTGGCCTTACTACAGCTGCTTCAAAAAATTGTAAGGTTTATGGTACCAAAGGAAAAAAACAAGTTGGGGTATTTAGGAACGTGGACAGTATTTGTGCAATGAATGCTTCCAGGTCTTACTTACCGCCATGTTTCATATTCCCTCGCAAAAACATGAAGAATTAATTATTGGAAGATTCTTCTCCTGGTTCAAATGATTTTCTTCAGATGAACAGCTTCTGGCTTAATTTTTTGCGTGAAATGTGAAACTTACAGAAACCCAAAAAGTGTTGCTGGTGTTAGATGGTCCACAAATCGGAAAAAGCCCAGGTTTATGCAAAAAGTCAAGGCATTGTCTTATTTTGCCTACGATGGCACTGTACCCACATGGTACAACCATTAGATGCCACATTCTTTGGGCCACTGTTGACCTACTACAATCAAGAAATTACTAGCTGGTTGAAACAGAATCCTGGCGGGGTAGTTACTCATTTTCAGGTAGGGGATATAATATTATTATATATTTAATAAAGACATTTTTCCGGATTGCGTGTTTGAGCCTACGGAAATCACCAACTTTGGGTATGATCAAACTATCGAAGAACCGAATGGTATTGAGGAAAAGTTGGGAGAAGAAGAACCGAATAGTAACGAGAAAACGACTGAAGAGGAAAGCAAAGCAAATAAACGTAAATTCCAATACAGGAAATAATTCGTAGGTGGCGAGATTATCTGGCATACAAAATAAAAAATTACATAAAGAAATAGATGAAAAAACAAAAAAATTACTAGCAGCATTTTGCTTAATCTTGCCATCACAAATCTCACATTTACAAAAAGCTGATACGAGCTTCTTCTTCCAGTGCCTGCTTCATTCTAATAAAGGTTGGCAATCATCTTTTGGGATTCCTCTAAGGTTTTCCAATCATGAAAATCTTTTTCTAAACAGGCCGCGTCTTCCGCTTCTATGGTCAGCTATAACAAGGCAAAGTAGGAAGCTTCCCTTCTCTTTTTAATGGTTAATAGTTCTCGTTCTCTGTTCATTCGTCTTAGTATCTCGTCGTTGGTCACCGGACCCGTCCATGGTATTTTAAGGATCCGTCTAAATAGCCACACTTCAAAAGCTTCCACCTTACGCATGCTGGAGACATTCAAAGTCCAGCGAGCAACAAACGAAAACGCAAAAATCTTTCTAAATATGTCGTTTTTAAAAATGAGAACTGCTGAAAAAATGCTAGTTAGCAAGAAAGGATGCAAACCAGTCAAATCTTTAATCTGGTACAATTGCGAGAAGGTTAATAACAACCAAGCAAGATCAATCAGAGACAGAGATCAGTGAGGATGAAGATGATACAATCTGCATCTTCTGCATATCGCTCCGAACCAAATGGAAAGTTGCTTCATTGCTTGTCAATAATAGTCCCACTGCGAATATGCCGATTGCCTTTCCAAAACGAAGTGAACTTAGTATTCAGTAGCACCCTACTTTGTCACTTGCTTTTTGTTTATCAATAATATTTGTGCTTTTTATATTTTTAAGTTTGGTTAAGTTCAGATTTGCGAATTAATAGTTGTACCTAACTCTACTTGGGTTGTGTATTCCATCTTACACGAAATATTCAGTCCGAGATGGAATACCCCAAGTAATTTTTTTAAAAAATTTACTTAACCTAAAAGCACAGTTATGGTACTATTAATTTAATTTAACTATTAATTCAACAACCAAATATTAGCCCGAAAAAAATAAATACGAGATGTATGCCAACGCGGGCACATCTAGAGAATTTCCGATAATTTGATTGGATAGTTATTGAACATTGACGGGAAAAGTGTATGAAGCTGAAGCGAGATTACGTTGAACAATAAATATATTTTTTTAACAAAACTTTTGCAGAAGACAGTTATGCAAGGAACAATCAATATTTCATAAATACTCACGGCACTCATACCAAATTAACAAATGAAAAATAATGTTTACTCCCCGTATAAAATTCGGTAAACATCTAACAAACCGTCAGTCTACGTACATCTCAGTAAATCTCGATTGTTTACCAATGAAAACATCGAATCGGAATGTCGGAAGGCGTATGTACACAATTTCTTTGGAAATATTCCTACTACACAGTCTGCGATACGCAGTGGCGTGGTCAGATTAATCTAATTCATAAATTTCTTTATATAAATATAGTAGATTATCCGAAGTACAATTATACATTGCGTCAAGTTTTGTCATCATGTGGTTTCAAAAACAAAAAGTTCTAATAGACGAATGGGGTACAAAAAGCGCTCAGTTCGCGTCTGGTATCCTGTTTAAACCAAACTCCTTCACAGGCAGGTACATTTTACTCGTCTATTTACGTTTCATAATTTAATATTAGGTTGTAGTAAGGTATATATATATAAAGTTGGACTACAATTAACTGCAACTGTCTAAACGACGGCGTATTATGCGTATTTTATCGAATACTTTCTCGCATAAAATATAAAGTATTTATAAAAATAAGAAATTTATAAAATGAGGTAACTACGCCTATGGTGGATCAAACAAAATTGTCGGCAAGGGTTTTTATAATCTGCAATTGATATTGATATAATTCTGGAACCATCCCCGTATATAACATAGAATTTTTATAGTGTTATATGGGCTTTAGAGAAAAATGTATTGGAAACAATTCGTATATCCAATAAAACGTTTTCTTTTATTCTACTTTATGACACCCGTAGATAATTTACCATAATACTGAAGGTGCCCATTCATGTGACGCCCAAAAATAGTGTAGGCCCGGCCTTGATTCTAATGGTTTGTTAAGAAACGCCTCTTTCGAAATCTAGAATCGTATATTAATATTCTGATATAACCGGTTGGAATTTGATATTTAGAAGGAGATAGAAATATTAGTAAATCGGAGGAAGTTTCTAATCTAATCAAGTTACTGTTTGCGGAACGACCACAATTTTATTATATTATCGACAAAAATCGTACAAAATAAGTTGCCAAAAAAAATATAATTTGCTTAGAATTTCAATTAAAAGTATAAAAAACTGTATCTGCCCTACCATTCGTAAACGAAACAACAATAATTTGTTTAACCAAACTGTAGCCCAAACAACGAGCAATTACTTTTAACATCTCCACAAATTTTCCAAAAATGTTCATTTAATTTGTTCGAGAAGAAACTTCAAGTTCTCGTAAGTCTTTTTCATATAATGGACAACCGATACTGATTAAGTTAGGTTAGGTTAGGTTAAGTTAGGACATTTGTTTCCGTTGTATACCAACACTGCTTTTAAGCTAGTTTTTGAGGAGTTGATGAACAATCTCCAGTGACTTGAATTCATCACTACAGGAATGTTATTACAGTGGACTAAATCATCTGTTTTAGAAAAATAAAGTTTCGATATAGGTGAAATTAAATTACAGTCGTTTAATCTGGACCACAGAAGCTTAGTTTGTTTTTTAGACAAATACTGAATCGTTAAAATTACTTTGTATCAATAAATGCGGTTCTTTTGAAAGTTAAAGATTCATAATTCTTGAGATACCTTATCGGGTTGACTAAGAAGAAATTCCGAACTAGAAACAAAATCCTGACTTTCTGCTTGATTTGTAGGCTTTGGCACAGGGAATTCGGCAAAATGTAGGATTAGTCTGTTTGTTTTATGACAAGTTTTGGTGCTGTGTGTGTATGGACTTTGTTGTGGAGCCTTTTGTTTGAATCAAACAAAAATTTTCTGGTTCCGTCCAAATCGTTGGTATACGAAAAAGCAAATGTCTAGATTGTTGTTCAGCCCAACTTAATAGGAGTTTCATAAACGTTAAACAACATATATGTGGAACGCAGGATTTATGTTGGTGGGCGGATGTAATTTGGGCGCTAAAGGATTAATGTACTTTTTACAACATGTAAACTAGGCGCCAAGACCGAAGGGTCATTTTAATCTTATGTGTATTTTGGGCGCTAACCGACTGAAGTACATGATTTATGAAATACAGTTATTTATTAAATCACCGACATTTATAATAAAATATATTTTTGTATTTTTAGATTTTCCTATAAGAGAAATGACCTATTATCACTTAAGGTCTGAAAAAATTAACCGTTAGAGGGGGCTACTTTTCACTTTTTTTAAATGAAAAATCTTCCCTTAATAAAGTTTCCTCACAACATTTTTGTAACACTCTACAGAATAAAGTAAACTTTATATTTCTTTATATTTTTATTTAGTACATATAAAATAAGAGATTTACATAACCTAACCTACTTAAAAATCTATCAACTTTCCCTCTATTGGGTTATTTTATGACTCGACCTACCTGCACTTCTTAGCGCAAAAAAATACATGTCGGATTATCTACCCTTCTTGGTCAGACAGGTGAAGAAGGATGGTTAGCGCCCAAATTACACCCGCCGATGTTGGTGGCACACAAGAAAATTAGAATGGTCTAAATAGCACTAATGCCGTAAATTTACGCGGAATTTACGTGAATGAGGTTAAAAAACAATCTATAGCTGTCACGAAAAAAGTGGATGTGACTGAAAAAAAAATGATGGTACATTCAAAGAAAAATTATCACAAAGTTCCCTGTGACAAAAACAGTATTAATCAATGCATATACAGTTAATGTAGAGAGAAAGTAAAATATTGTCAAAAAACTGTTACAATTTGTAGACAAAAGCTTGCAAAAAATGAAAAACAAACATAAGAATAACTGAATAAACAAATGAAAACCACAATAAGTAAGAAAATTATAGGTAATAGTTAGTATTTAAGCCCATAGCAAAATTAAACCAGTATGCAGCATGCGCGGACTTAAATATTATTATTAGAATAGAAATGCTTCAGAGAGTAGAAGGCACTTTCCAGTAAATATGTCATTAAATTATTGCGAAATGCACGAAAAGAAGTTATCGATTTGATTTCAATTGGCAAGTGATTGTGCATTTTTGTGGATTGTAAAATATTGAGCTCTCAACTTATTCTGAATCTTCTTCTTCTTTTAATGCTTATCCATTAATGGATGTTCGCGACCACATTTTTCATGGCTTCTCTATCTCTAGCGGTATGGATCAATGTCTGAATATCTTGTATACCCGTCCACTGCCTCACGTTCCGTAACCATGACATCCTCTTCCGTCCCAATCCTCTCTTACCTTCAATCTTGCCCTCGACTATCAGCTGAAGGAATTAATATTTATGGCGTCGCATTATATGGCCAAGATATGCAATCTTTCGTTTCTTCACGATGTTAAAGAGTTCACGGTCTTTATTGAGAATATCCTCATTCCTCACTTTGGCAGTCCATGGTATCTTCAGGATTCTACGATATACCCACATTTCAAATGCCTCTAATTTGTTGATGTTTTTCACCTTAAGGGTCCAACCCTCCATCCCATAAAGAAGCACTGACCAAACGTAGCACCGCACAAGTCTCAGTCTTATTCTGAATGTGGAGTGGATAGTCGTGCAACAAGCTTGCTTACTAATTAGGCAAACGGATTCGAAGATGAAGCAAGGAAGGAAGAGTCAGAATTTTCAATCTTCTAAAGAAGTCCCTGAATTGAGTAAATGTGCGACTCAGAGAATTGGAATAAACAAATTTATAAAAATGAGAAAGGATTTCTAGCAATCGGGTACGCTATCTGGTGGCTAAATTTAATATCAGAGTAGGTAGGTCGAACCGATTACAGTTGATTGCAAGTATACAAATATTTATGTGGAAATAATTATATTTTTAATTTTATCACTTGATTATATATTATTTCAAGTAAAAATTAATAACAATTAAGTAGTATCTAAAAATTATGGTTATGGAATTCCCAGCAAGGAAAAATAAGTCAAGTGTGTTGTTATGTTTTTGATGGTAAAAGCGAATCTTGTCGTGATGAATAAAAGTTTTTACATTTTCCACCTTTCAACATTTTGTTTTTAGAATAAACAAATTTGGTGAGAAAGAAATGATTGATAGACGTATAGTCGAAAATCGGAAAAAGTTTTAACTAGCTCTCAGAGAGAGTTTACTTCATTTTATTATCTAACGATGATTTTTCACCACCACTTAAGTGATTTAAACATTTTTTCTTGTACCTACTTATAAATTGTTCAATCAATAAATTTATTTTTGCATCTATTATTTTTAGTCTAGATATTAAACTCGCTCTTACCTAAAAAAAAGAGTGTTCCCACTCAGAATCTTCCTTTACGATCATCATTAATTTCTTTAAAGAGTTTAATCTTAATGAGAAACAAGACTTTGAACAGGAGGAAACAAGCAAATTCCTTGTAACGAAATTTTCATTTTATTTTTTCAAATTATAAGAAAATTATTATTTTATAGAAATATTTTTAGATACTATCTTCAAACTGGAAAAGAGAGTTGGACTAAACTCGGACTAAACAGCAAGGCTCACTGCTTTAAGAGACTTAAAATTCTGACTCTTTCTTCCTTATTTATCTTTGAATTCCTTTGCCTAATTCGTAAGCTTCTCCAATTTCAGAAAAATCGTTGCACGACTAGGGACGCGGAGCACGACCTGTACTTATCTACTACACGTTCAGAATTATTTAAGGGCTCAATATTTTACAATGCAAAAAACTGCACAATCACTTGGCAATTGAAATTGAATCGATATCATCTTTTTCCGAATTCTGCAATAATTTGAGGACATATTTACTTATAATAATATTTAATTCCGGGCATGTTACATCTCTCTCTTCTAAGATAAGATACGTAATATATTTAAGCCGAATACATAGATTTTTGTATTATTTATCATGGTATATTGTATGAAATTTTATAAAATAATATTGTTTTAAAATTTTTCAACAAAAATATTTAGTAGTCGTGGATAAAGTGTAGTATTCTACTACACTCGTGAATAAAATACCATTAACACTGTTAGCTGTCATTAGAAGTGTCATTTTTAATGGAAGTTTTACAAAATACAAAAACTAGTTTTAAACACCTAGTATGAGAATAATTCTCAATGAATAATTAATTAATAAATTTTCACAATATGAAAAATAAAAACAAATACGATAAAATTTGTTATTGAACTTCCAGGAGATTTTCTCAGTTTATATATTTGTGACTGAACTAACCACTAAATACATAAGTGAATCAAATTAAACCAAAAAGTTGCCTATGAAATTATTTGTATTTCAAAAACGATTAAAATGCAGATTCAAATATTTCTTTGTTCGAAGTAGTTTCAGCGATTATTTCGTAATAAGTAGAGAGAAAGTTAACGTATTATATGATACATCGATAAATATTTTAACGTATATTTCTGTTGGTTAGACATACGAGATTACTTGTTACAGATGTATGCGAAAGGACAAAAAAAATAACCAAGGTCTTAAAGCACCATAAATATGTGTGACGCAATGAAAAAACCACAGTGCCCTTTATTAACTTAACGAAATAGTTATTTTTGTATTAAGTTTGTAAAATAATCGTTCTCTTAATGGCATATGAGATTGTTTAATTATTCGCCGAAACCGCAGGTCTAGACTAAAAATTCTCTCAAATGTGCCACAAAAACAAAAAACAAAATTTTTGTATAACTATTTAAAAATTTTCAAATTAGCAACAACTAGGAATTAAAAAAATTAGAGAGAGTCTTACCACAATAATTTTCAAATTGAAAATATTGATTGAATAAACTACGCTTGCTGAAAATTTGAAAAATACTACTAAATACGGAAAAATTATGGAGTTTCAATAAAACAATAAAGAAAACGAGGTTTCTAGGATTGTTCAACTTTTACCGTAATTTGTTTGATCCACAATCTAATACAGATTCATTGCAATGTGATTATTTTTCATCCTGTTCACGTTTGAAGTAAATCGATGTTATTGACAAAGAAATAATAATTTTTGTTTCATTGATCGAATCTAAACATTTTCAAATTAATAACAATGAGAAATTAAAAATAAAAATTAGAGATATTCGCGAATTATTCAATTCTTTCCACAATAATTTTTTGTTTCAAATTGAAAATATAGATTGAATGAACTACAGTGGTTAAAAATTTGAAAAATACTACTACTTACGTAAAACTTATAGAGCCTCAATAAAACAATAAAGAAAACGAGGTTTCTGAAAATGTTTACCTTTACCCAAACACCTAAATTATTCTTCAAGTGTTTTCAACCTTCCAAATATCGCATCCGGCTCGAAAGACCAGTCAGTGTCAATGTAGTAATAATATACAGTATGTTCAATAACATTATCACTAGTGATTTGATAAACTCTAGTTAAATAATAGGGGTCAATCTATGGTTTTTGGCTCAGTGAACATGAATTTGAAGTTTGCGGGTAAAAATTTAACCCGGGACTTTTACCGTAATTTGTTTGATCCACAATCTAATACAGATTCATTGCAATGTGATTATTTTTCATTAGAAAATTTCTATCAACCATATACAAATACTTCCGATGCAGTTTGACATGATTTTTTTGTTCCGATAAGTTATTACTCTTGAACGACAAAAATAAGTACATAAAACGTGACAGTAGCTGGAAATCTGTCTCACTAGAAGAAGCATTCATAGAAAATAGTTTAATAAGAAAAAAAATTGAGACTTTCAACAAAAGCAACATGGAACATCTTCGGGAATTTATGTTGGAAGTAATTGTTCAAATTTTACTATAAATTATTATTCCAATAAATAAAATTGTTTTATAATGAATAATCAATTAATAAGTGACTATTGTAAAACTAAATATTTCATTTATAATTATTTAACGAATTATTTTGGTAGTAAAAAAGTCAAAATTTACATATCAATGCAGATATTTTCATCACAAATTGTATACCCTTCCTATTTTTGTTTCATTGTTCGAATCTAAAGATTTTCAAATTAATAACAATGAGAAACTAAAAAAAACTAGAGATATTCACGAATTATTCAAAAATTTAAAAAATACTACTAAATACGGAAAAATTATAGAGCTTCAATAAAACAAAAATGAAAATGATGTTTCTAGAATTGTTCAACTTTTACAGTAATTTGTTTGATCCACAATCTAATACAGATTTATTGCTTGCAATGTGACTATTTTTCATCCAGTTTACGTTTGAAGTAATAATTTTTGTTTTATTGATCAAATCTAAACATTTCCAAATTAGTAACAATTAGAAACTAAAAAAAAAAAATAGAGAAATTCGTGAATTTTTCAATTAAATTTTTTGAAAACTCTTTCTAGAATAATTTTGTTTTTCAAATTGAAAATATTGATTAAATAAACTACAACGAGGTTTCTGGGATTGTTCAGCTTTTATCGTAATTTGTTTGATCCACAATCTAATACAGATTTATTGCTATGTGACTATTTTCTATTAGAAAACTCGCATAATCATATATTAGTTATTAGCGTGGAAAGATATTTACTAGTTTATCAACAAGAAATTTGTGGAGTAATTTTTGAAGTTGGTTATATTGTATTTACCACTAAAATTTCAGATATTGTTCATGGTGATCTTCCTGCGTTAAAAGAGGGACACTTTACGATTATATTTGTCACATTGTAACAATCAATTAGTAATTAGTTTTATAAACTATCCTAATATATATTTATTTTTAGATTTCTTATTTCTTGCACCTTTTAAATATTAATGCTTCTAAATGTTTCCGATTTTAGTTCTCTTTTATTTTGAAATTGGGTTTTCTTAATAATTTCTTAAATGAAAAATAAATATTGACGTTTCGATTAATTTCAAGTCTTTATCAAAATATATTAATATATTGACAATTTGCGTATTTAGATCAATCAATAGAATCATGAATTACAAAATAAGAATAAAATCGAAATAGAACTTTGTTCTAATGAAAAAAATTAATTTTTCCTTAGTCTTTACGTCCCAAATATGTAGCAGTAATTGATTAAATTATTTGTAGTTTTATTAGAATGTACAAAATAGAACTATAAATTTTACTTAAATTATTTAGGTCTTTTTTATCATTTATAGAATGTAAATCATTTTTAAAAATTCTCTTTTTCGTGTATTAGATTCCGTTTCAAGAATTTTTGAATCTTTATAATTGAATTTATGTTTTTTTTTTGATATATCATGATGACCTTTTAGTCTATTTTATAAATACTGAGATGTCTGCCCTATGTATATAT
The DNA here is from genome assembly GCF_026230105.1 of Diorhabda sublineata. Taxonomy (NCBI): domain Eukaryota; kingdom Metazoa; phylum Arthropoda; class Insecta; order Coleoptera; family Chrysomelidae; genus Diorhabda; species Diorhabda sublineata. The sequence continues at coordinate 32,684,690 of NC_079480.1, forward strand.
CGAAATTGTTAAAATTTTTTGTTAAAAACAAGAATTACATAGATTTTTTTCTCAAATATTTATTTTCCAATAATGTACAAACATTTATTATAAGAAAAGTGTAAAGAAAAAAAACTTTTAATGCGCGGGTTCTTTACAAAAAGGATGCTGAAAAATTTAAAAAGTAGAAGAAAAATATTCGGCTTTGGATCAATACTCACTCGAAGTACTATCGTTTTAATGAAGGAAATGGCGAATTTTCCAGAAAAAATAAAAGAAAACTAATAATCCGGCGCCGTTATAGAAAAATGCGACTACGACGCATATAAAAAAGTGCATCTTAAAAATCATTAAAGTGTACATAGTTCCCAAAAACCGAGCTACGTTTCCCCTCCGATCCCTTTCTTCCCCTCTAAAATCTGTTTATCTCTATTGTTTGAGTTTCTAGGAGAAATAGAACTTATTTAGAACACATTAGAGTCAACAGGTTAGAAACTGTTTTCCTTTCATAAGGCCGTTGCGCTCTAATATTGATCGGACGGCGATTATTAGAAGAAACATAAGTGTACATAATACATTGTCTACTTACCGACTATATGAACCATGTTTTTTGTCCATCTTTGCAACTCTCTTCTAATGTTCCTTCTTTGTTGAATACATCTCGAAAAAGAACAATCCGCCATTTTTCACAGGCGGCAAGTTTGTCACATTGCTCTCAACAATATTACCCATCGCATCAAATTATTCATTACACACAATTTTAAGAGGTTGTTTCGGTGCCCGCACTCATTTAAAAAAAAAATAATTTGTGTATAAAATCTCAAGTCACTAAAAATGTTCGTTCAATTAATCACACTTAACCACAGTTTGAAAAAAGTTTAAAAAACTCAACACTCAAAAAACTGATATTCGTAAAGACGGTGTAGTTTTCTCGCCATGATTTTTTTCCTCTTAATCTGAAAAGAAATAAAATCCAAAAGTTTGTTTTTGTAAAACTGACACACTGAAATTACAATTGGGAAAGTATATTTTGAACAAACACGTACACATCAAAAACCGGCTTAATTCGGTTCAATGTTGAAAATTACATATTGGCGGGCTCGTATTTTAAATTGTTGCTAAAGTAAATTCGTTTTTGATGAAGTTGTATGAATGGTGGCGGCATCACAACTGTAGTAACGTCATAGTGAGTGCAACAAGTGCTAGCGACGCCACACGGCACTTGCATGCACTTGCATTTTCCCTTCCCCACGCCAGCTAGATCGCCGTCGTGCATCCCTATTATCTATCGTCTCCTTCTTGCGTTTGCCGGGTGTATATACCTTGGTTTGTCTTTGGAAATACTCCTGCCATAGCCGCAGTACACTAGTGGTCCAAAGGTAACCGTTTAAAAAATTTTATAGATATTTAAATCCAGTTATTGCCATAATATTGCAATAATATTGATGAAATCATCTATAAAACGAATTGAAACTTTATATATTCATCAACAATAAAAATAATAATAGAAAGCAAAGATATAATTGAAATAGATAGAAAATTTCGAAAAAAATACGATTTCTACGGTATTTGTCGTATCCAAAATTCTCTCCGCGACTTTGTTTAGAATTATAGTCGAGGTATTTACCTTTTTGGTGAAGTAACGAAATTTTAGTACAATGAAATAAAAAAATATTAAAATTTTTTCAGATATATCTGAGTTCGACTTTAATTCCTGAAATTTCAAGGAGATATGGCTCTAATGAATAATTTTACCACTTCAATTAACGTTTCATTTCAAAATGGCACTTTTCCCAGTTGCCTTAACACGTTGAGCTCTGATGCGATCCATAGGCCCGCAACTGAACTTTCCCCACAAACCATCCTATAGACCGCACGACATATTTTATTTCAAACCTCCTTCACGGCCAAGGAACCGTATTAAAATATATTTTACAGTAAGGTTGGACCGTCCTGGGTCTTTGGAACATCATGCTACACTTGGTTCATTTGATTTTGTTCTAGTTTTCATATTTTTTGTTTTCTTCGACATAATTGTTAATTTTGTATGAAAAACATGACGAAAAATATATTACAATATAAATATAAAATTGAAAAATTGTTATTGCAATCTGAATTATTTCTATTTTTCGCAAAACACTGATTACAATAATGCGGTTTTCCAAGACAAACACTGTCTTAGCGGTAAACTTTACTTCAGGCCCAGAAGACGCCTTGTGACCGCACACAAAAAACATCATACAAAAAAAATTTTGGGCCCAGAAAAAAGTTTATCAAATTAGATTGGGGCTCAACGTGTTAAGACGGCTATACCTCTGTATGAAGAAGGAGATAAAAATGAAAATTAAATTCATCCTGTATTGCGCTTAGATCAGTTTAAAAAAATTCAACTTATTCACTTCCTTGACAGTTTATTATGATCTTATTGAGTCGCATCTCCGATATGCTTTTCCCTTCTGGGGGGATTAAAAATTTTGATTCTTCCTCCCCTATTAATATTTGAATCCGTTTGCCTAATTCGTAAGCACGCTTTTCCAATTTCAAATCCACTTAAGAACGCGGAGCACGACCTTTACTTACCTACTCCACATTCATAATTAGTTGAGGGCTCAATATTTCACAATGCTAAAAAAATGCACAATCACTTGCCAATTCGAATCAAATCGAAATCATCTTTCGTCGCATTTCGTAATAATTTGAGGGCATATTTACTGGAAAGTGCCTTCTACTTTGTAAACGACTTCTAATAATAAATAATATTCAATTCCGGGCATGCGACTTACTGGTTTAAATTTGCTTATATACTTATATACTAACTATTACCTATAATTTTGTCACTTATTGTGATTTTCGTTTGTTTATTTAATTATTTTTATGTTTGATTTTTAGTTTTTACAAGCTTTTGTCTACAAATTGTAGCACTTTTTGACAATAAAGCATTTCTCTCTCTCTCTAAAATGCATCAAAGCGCTCGTCTGTATGTACAATCATCATCTTTTGACAGTCGGTTTTGAGTTCAATTCCAAGTATGTTTTTGCTAGTTTACATTCTTTCGTTTATTATTATAATTCCGATCAAATAGAGAAAATGTTTTCACTTTGTAAAACCCATCATTAAGAATTGTACAGAGTTGTACTTTGTATAACGAGCGAAGATAATTTCAGTAAAATTAAATGTAAGGATGAATTTGTTGATTCAAAGTTTTACTAATAAAAAATCGTTGGCAGAATAAGTAGTAAGACAATTTCCTGGAAGATTCTGGCTATCAAACCATGTTTCATATGAATAATAAGTTTACTACAAAACGATACTCCCGAATTTTTGTTATATATTCGTTTCTCCACTTTCTCCACATTCCATAACTGTTTACTTTTTATTAACTATTTTATATCGATATTCATGTTTTTTTAAGAATCTTTCCAATCGTACTGGACATATCTCAATGTTATGTTTCCTTTTCAGTTTTGCAAGAATACCTTTGGCATTATGTTTGATGCGAACATACTGAAGATTCTTTCGCATATTGGAATTAACCTAATAGGTTTGATTTTCAAGAAAATTCCTGAAACATTCCCATTTAGTCACATTGGCTCACTTTGCTTTGTAATTTTGTAGAGTCTATTCTGAGAAGTATTTGTGAAAAACATTGTTTCCATCTCTTTTGGACATTCCTCATCTATAAAGTCAGTAAAAACAGTTGTAATCACTTTTCAAGCATCTGTTTGCTCTAAACTCTAGTAGTACATTTACCAAATCTGTAAATCAATTTGTTGATGGTTAATCTTGAAGCAAACATTCGAATGGTGACAAACAAGACGCTGTCCATCCGAGAAAAACAACAAATTATTGATAATTTTGTTTATATTAGTCAGTCTGGATCAGAAGGTGACAATGCAAAGAATCTGATATTCAGACGACGGCTATAAGAAAATTGAAAATGACACTAATGGAACAAAATCAGTTTTTACTTATACTGGTGAAGATGGATTGGTTACATGAGTCTGATCCCACTGATCACACATAAACCAAGAAAACTTTCGGAAGACCCAGTGGATTGTTTTCATATGAGTATGACAAATGAAATTGTTGAACAAGTAGTTGGATTTACAAATTCTGAAGGGATTCGCGTCTTATTGGACAAAACATGGAAATCATGTGATAAGATAGAAATATAAGCTTTCTTGGATGTATGTTTATGCTTCTGGTCGTTGGTATTACAACAAAACGAGCTATGAAGTTCTATGGAATCCTATTGATGTACCATCAATCTTTGAAGCGACAATGGAATAGATTCAAGTCTTTTTTGCGTTTCATAAGATTTGATAATAAGGAAACTAGATCTGGACTTCCTAAAAATAACAAGCAGCAATATAGCAGCAATCATTAGCTTAATTTCAAATGACTCCCTATGGGAACGATGAAAAAAGAATTGAAAGATTCATACCCAAAGTATTCCAACCACACAAAGATCGTGGAAACTTGCACTGAGAATATATTATTGAATACAACAGAATTGATGGTGGTGTGGATACGTTAGATCAGATGGTTCACGAATGTACGATAATAGCCCCAGAAGTATCTGACCTGACCTAGAGATGGAGGTAGTTACTTGAAAAATACCACTGTCTTGGAAAGTATACAGCATATGCTTCGAGTTTGAAGCCACCACGTTGCTAAGTATTTGTTTGGCAGACATTAGTTAATTTTTAAACATGGAAAAAATTTGTGTTAGTTCAACCAATATGAAAGCAGATTCTTCTCTGGGTGAGACTGCTCCTTCGTTATCAATAATAAAATATTGAGTAGTAGAGTTCAAAGGAGTCGTAGATCAGACTATTAACTGAAAATTTCCACATGATAAAGCTGTGCACAAGATGGGTGCCGCGTTTCCTCATAATGGAACAAAACCAGCGTCGTGAAAATGTTTCTATCGATTGTTTGGCAATAAAGCCGAATTTTTGCACTGTTTCATATCCATGGATAAAACTTGGGTACATCAATTCAATTTTGTAACAGAAGAGCGATCAAAACAGTGGACTGAAAATGGAGGAGCCGTTCGAAAAGAGGCAAAGACAACTTCATCTACAAGCAAAGTCATGGCGTTGGTTTCTTGGGATAATTTTTTTGAAAAAGGAAAAAACTATCAACGGCGAATATAATGCGAACTTATTGCAACGTTTAAGCGAAGAAATCAAGCAAAAACGGCCGCATTTGGCTAAGAAGAAAGGGTTGCTTCATTAAGACAATGCATCAGCTCACTTATCCGTTATTGCAATGGCCAAAATTGAAGAATTAAAGTTTGAATTCCTACATTATACACCCTATTGGCCAGATTTATCCCCCTAGGATTGATTTCTGTTCCCAATATTAAAAAAGTGGCACTGTAGTCAACGATTTTCTAACAATGAAGAAGAGACACCGGCAGTTAATGGCTATGTTAAATAGCTTGACGATTCTTATTATAGAACTTGATTTTTATCGACATCACAGTATTTTAGGTGAACTACAAGTCTTCTACCTTAACCATTAGGCTGTTCATCTTCCTTCAGGTGAACTAAGTGGTGTGTTAATCTCTGTTGGAAGAGCACCTGGATGACCAGAAACATCGATTATTACAGACCACGTTATTGAAAAATGTATTGGATTTGCTCAAATTATCGATAATTTAAAAGAAATCTTGGGTAAATCACTTCACATCCGAAACAAAAAAGTAATCAAAGCAATGGAATGGGAAGAGATAACTGGCTTCAAAGAAGGCAAAGACCGTTACATTTACAAGCAAGGTCATGGCGTCGTTTTTTTGAGATAATTTTCATTGAATATCTTGAAAAAGATAAAAATTATCAACGGCGAACTTATTGCAACGTTTGACTGAAAAAAACGACCGCACACATCCGTTGTTGCAATGACCAAAATTAATGAATTGAAGTTTGAATTGCTACCTCATCCACCCTATACATCAGATCTAGACTCTCTGTTCCCAGTTTGACAAAATGGCTGTTTTATGGATCTTGATGAGTCTTATTATGGAAAGAGTATCGAACTTATTGAACATCGCTGGGAAAAGTGTATGGCGCCAAAAGGAGATGACGATTTTTTCCAAAATTTTTGTGTTTTCTATATAAGGCCAAGTACTTCTGAGACCATGCACAAACTGTTGGCTTCTTGCATTTTTTATGAATATGTTTCATCGAACCGAACACTTTTTACAGTTTTTGATTTTTAGTGGAATATTAGGATGTTAGGATGAGAAAATTTGATAGAAAACAAAATCAGTTTGCTGGCATGTTCAGTCGACTGCGAATATACGCATTAAATTCCTGTAGATACATTTTTAATTTGGTAATTATCGAACGTAATAACTACCAGGTTAACATTCTTCATTACCTCTATTAATACTTTGTGAATAAAACGCGATCAAGGCGAAAAAGTAAAATAAAAATAATAAGCTTGGATTATTAGCAATTTATCTAGTTTTTCTAGCATTTATAGTTTTCACAATTAATTATCAAAATTCGAATATCTACATCGCTGCACTCGTTTCTCTTGTACCATCTCAGCCGGTAATCTACGTCATCAGCGCCCATACCTTGACTAGAGAATTAGATACAAGTAAAACATATTAATAATACGCTTTTGATATTTAAAATGATTGCTCGATACAATCAATACTAATATTATATTGAGACAAAATGTATAAATACGGTAATAACTACACCAAATGAAGGTTTAATTAGTGTGAAAAGGGTCAATCATATAAACAAAGTTCTCTAGGGTATATGTAATGGGTATTGTGAAAATCATTTCGTTAAGTTGATTTTTAATTACTTGAGATACCTCATATGATAATATTTTTAGTTATATTAGCACACTTGATGGTTGAAAATAAGTTTGACGGAATTAAAGGTAACTTTTTCAAATTATTAACGAGCAGAACACATAGCAATGGAATGCGTATTTTATTTTGAATATACAGCAATATAAATCATTATATAAGCCATTAAAGACCAGACGGATTTTCCAAACCTCATGAAGTTTCTTACTTTTACTAGTAAAATAAGATACAGTGTGTTTCTTTCTGATAAACTATTCTGAAAAGACAATTACTAAAGCTGAGTTTTTCTAAAATATCAGTAACCCTAGAAACTTGAAATCCGTTAATTTCCGTGCAATCTCAGAAGATTAACTACGTTTTTTTATTCAATATTCCTGTTACATTGTACGGGGGTGAAATCAGCAACTTATTTCTTCAATATGAAGACTAATAGTTGCACAGAGAAAATCAGCAACTCATTTCATATCAAAACTTTTTTTCAATATGAAGACTAATAGTTGCACAGAGAAAAATAGATTAACATCATAATTTATAATTGATTCGAGTAGAAAACAGTAAATATGTAATACGAATCATAATAAAATCTGGTAACAACCACCTCCACCTTGTTTTTAATTACAAAGTACTTGCATAGTTTGAGAAAAAAATAGTTGGGGATAATTTATATACAACTTTCATTATATTTTCTTTAATGCTTTGATTAATTTATAGAGAACAAAATTATTGAAAATTCTAAAATTTTATTGGTAGTTTAAACATTTCAGTGAGGCCGCCATATTGCGTGGCGTAATAGATATAAGACAAAAACTAATAATAATTTCAAGAAAATATTAATGACGTGGATGTGGATGATCTATTATGAAAATTAATCATGAGTATCAGTGATTATTAATGGACACATTTTGATCAGATAGTGTATTCAAAAACAATAGAAATATGTCATTATTTATTAGATTCATTATACAAGAACAAACATAATAAATATGTTGAATATTCTGATTACACTACCACCACACCAACACTCACAATTATAGCGTCTGACGAGCGTTTCGATAACCACGTTATCATCTTCAGACACTGAAGGTAAACTAAGTTTATCGAAACGCGCATCAGACAGTGTAATTGTAATTTCAATCGTCACAATTAATTTAAAAATGATTTATATTGATAGAATTTGGTATTTGAACCACATAAAATTGATTAAACAGCTTCTCACAGCATTAGAAAGACCACGCTGTTCTAAGATTTTTGACTAAAGAAGGATTAATACAACACGAATCAAAAACAGAATAGAACCTGTTGACGGTGACTTGCGTCCATCATTTTCAACAATTGGAAATTGGTCTGAGTTGTTTCGCTGGGGACGAGAATCATTAGAATATGACTCAGGTGCGGTAGAACTTTGAAAAGAACTTTGCAATGACATCAAAGAAGCGGAAAATAAATTTTGTGAAAAACTCTAGAAGCCGACTATTGAAATGTCTGTAGCCGAAGATGTAAGATCTCCAAACGAAAAGACACGAAGTAACATCGAAGCTTTTACTGATCAAGAGATAGCCAACTTAGCTGGAAGTATCCAAAATGGTAAACAGACAGCGAGACAAGGCCTTTCAGACGCCATAAAGATACTAGCAAAGTGCGCACTAAACTAAATCAAATAAATCATGAATGATCTTCTGGCAAAACAAATGAAAGCTTACCAAGATCTTGATCCCAACACATATAGACCATTACGCATGTTGTATTCGCTTAGTGACTAATTGAAGAGATAGAATTGAAAGTCGGATTCCACAAGTATCAGTTCGATTTTTGCAAAGGGAAACTCAGTATCGACGCAACACTGTCAGTTTTACCAGCGGTTATAGAATTCAAAATAAAATTCTTTGCACTAGTAACAATAGACGTGAGGAACCTTTGTCATAAATTGAACATAACCAAATTTCGACAAAAAACATCTCTGAGCACCTGATCAACTTAACAATAAGAACTTTCCCGCTGCCAAAGAGCTGTTATTTCAGGGGTTTCCACAACATGATTTTGTATAGGGCATCAGTGTAGAAAAAATCTGTCGTCATTAAAAGGACGAAGACAATACTGAGTCGATCATAAAGAAATATACTGTTACGGGTAGAGTCAACCTTCAGGAAGTGGTACTGCAAGTTATAATGGGCAGAACATTAATAGACTTAATAATTGCGAAAGAAGCTACACAATGAGAACAAAACATGGTTTCGAGAGAATTCTAAGAAACTTTATTTGAAATAGAAACCAAAAGAGTAGACTGTCACAAGAACCGAAGGAAGCAAACACGAGGGAGAGTTAAGAAGGAGAAAATCAATTTTTTGAAGACCTCTGTTGTGTAGAAATCAAAAATAGTACTTGGGGCGATACCAACGTAGCTGGAAGTACCCAAAATGGTAAAGCACCAGAACCAGACATCTTGTCAGACCAAACAGAATTAAAGAAATGACGAATTATCTTTTGGCAAAATAATAATTTCCTGACAATTGAAAGCTAACCATGTTGATCCCGAAAAAAGATCCCAACACATATAAACCATCATGCATGCTGAATACGCTTAGTAAGTTAACTAATACGAAAGCGATACCATAAAACTCACAAGACATAAGAAGTTATCTGAATAGAAAAATATATTCACCATCATACTTCACATTGCTGTTAAAAATTACTTGAATTGATTTGAAAAATGGAGTGGTACGCCACATCTTCCGATTTATCGATTTGAGACTAGTTTTATGTGAATATGTGGAACACATTGCGTACAATGAAAAAAAACTGACATACAGAATACAAATACAGAATAGAGAATGACAAATCATAATCTATTTTTATGAATAAGAGAGTAATAAAATGATGAAGCATTCGTAATCCATAGGCGTATTTAGTTAAAGTTAAAATAATATCATATTTATCTCAAGTTATACCTATTCGTTCAAATATAATGAATATACCGTGTGTTTATTTATATTTTAACTTAATTAATCTGCTCATAACTTTCCAACCGCTGAAGGTGAAAAAGTGAAATTTCTTCTAAAACGGAGATACTTATATAGGAGAATTTTGATATAAAAACTTGTCAGTTCAAGTGGAGCTACTTCTTATTAATCCAAATCTGAATCGGAATCAGATGTTGCAACCAATATACACAATAAGTGTAATCATTTTATCATTAATATGGTCCTACACGAACATTATCTCTTTTTTCTTCAGTGATCCGGCCTCACATTGTATACAGCCCCCAAAAACAACCGTTTAAAATCACTATTTTGGAAAAATAATTTTTTCTTGAAGCTTCTATCTTTATCTGTGCCGATACTAGTTCAATCAGGTTTCGTTCGCAATGATATAGTGGAGACCTAACCGTCGTCATTCCACGATTTCCTACAATTTCACCCATTCCATATTTTTTAAGTTTTCCTAAGGAATACAATTTTTTTTCAAAGAACCAGGATGGAAATTTATATTATTTGAATTTAGCCAATTCTGTAAATCTCCTTTATCCATTACTATTATAGAGTTCTGAGGTAGAAGATCTATCATAAATATAAAAGTCAACAAAATATCTTTGAAACAACCAAAACAAAAGCTGCAGATGTGTACTATTATCAATCGCACCCCTTTATTGTTGGTGGATCTAAACCAGTAGATAAATTCATTGAGAAAGCCTGTCTTCGTCCTTGGTATATGTTCTTCACTGATCCATGTTTCATCTGAATAAAATAGTCATTCTCTGAAGACGATAACCTGGTTATCGAAACGAGCGTCAGACAGTGTATTTATGAGTGGTGTTAAAAACAGTGTATTCAGTATAAATATCGCCAACGGTTCCAAGTTAGTTTAAATAGATTCCTTCTTTGGTTTTTCATTTCTTTTATAGTCCGTATGTAATTTCTTCTCCATGGGACAATATCGTTTAATTTTATTGAAATCGACTTTCTGTGGAATGCTTGTGTTTCCAGTGAAAACCTATTTATTTCGAAAGTTTCTCTTGACTCAGTTCAAGCTAATCCTTATCATCCTGAACCGTAAACAAACTTTCATCTAGTATCAGAAAGTAGAACTTCCTTCGAAGTCTTTCTTTCAAATGATTTTCTATTTGAAATTTTGGTTTTCCTGGAGCTTTATGTGCTGTTTCAAACTCGCCACATTTCTCTTTTTTAATAACTTCGTAAATCGTTGATTTCTCAACATACTATTAATGTATGTTCATCAAATGTTCCTAATTTTCCCCAATTACACTATGATTCGCAATATTCCTGCACCTTGCAAATTGCAAATAAACTAAACTGTTCAGAATACACAACTTATACTTGGACTGAATCGTATTTTCGTGAAATTTGTCGGGAAGAGATACTTGGAATTGAAACTTTTGGAGGTTTTATTAGTTTCTCGTAAATAAAAATAGATTATAGTAATTACGTGTCTGAGCTGTGTCTGAATACTGTTTCATCTGAGTTCAATTTTTTCCCATAGTTTTCGATATCGAATATTATACAGAAACACCATTCCCCACCTTATTTCTTTACAGTCTCTGCGCTAACGTCTGCGCTAGTTTCTGCGCTAGTTCCTGCACTAGTTTTGCGCTAGTTTCTGCATTAGTTTTTGCGCAATAGGTTGAATGTCGTGTCGGTGTCATGTTTATGTTTGGCGTAAGTCATTTCTTGTTGAAATTATTTTTTTCGGTAGTTGGATATATAAATTATGTTACAAACTGTTTGCCAAGACAATTCTCGGAATAAGCAAAATAGATAAAGACTTTGATTCAAAGAAAAACAAGTCGTTTGACATCGAACGTGTTAAATTTTTTAAGTAATGAGCTTCTGCAAGAAATTCCAATAGTATATAAAATCTTTTCGAGGATCTGTCAGACCTAATTTGATTAATCTTTTTAAAATGGAACCAAGTAAACACATTAACATAAGAAATATGGTTATACAATGAAATAAAAAGTCACAAATATCAATTAACAATGTCCTTTGGAAGTTCTATACCACCAATCAGAGGCGTTGTTTTCGTAAATATCAATATAGATGGCTGCATAAATGTCTTACACAATTTATTGAACATGGAAGTTTCCTGTACAGAAAACTGTGCAGTTTCTGTCGATATTAACAACTGTATAGAAAACGATATCGAAAACTACATAATGTATCACGGCATTAACGTAAGAATTTTTTTTTTATTAGGGTTGGTCTTAATATTTGGCAACAGCGCTCTGAAAACTTCGTCCTCTGCACTCTTTTAGAATAATTTTCGCATGTAAAAATGCAGGCGGTAGGAAGTGCACAGTTAGGATGCATTTAGCGAACCGTAGGTCGTGAAGAGGGGCGGCGAAGGGAATGGGGCGGTGGGGCGAAGGGAATGCGGAAAGGGATCAAAAAATGCGATCAATAGTGGCTCTCTGCTTCTTAAACTCTCCACAATTGCACTGGAAGCGCTGTCAAAACTGCCCTCATAAGGTGTCTTCATCGAAGTAAAAATTCGGAAGGGTGTTGGGGTAACGCTTAAATGAGTTTTTGGGAAGTGCAGTGGTGGTCTCATCTAGGGATAATTTTCTTTTCGACTCACGAGATTGGAATTTACAGTTGGATAGAAAGATTTACAATTAAAATTGGAAATTAATCGATTTTTTTATGAATTTTGATTTTAGTATTGAAAAATTTACTTCTTATCATAACTACTGTCATGATTTTGCATATAATGTTTCAATTTTGTGAAATAACGTTTATTTTGTGTGTATAATCTGTCGGATGAAGTTGTTTTTGAATATATTTGTCATTTTCGTAAAGTATATTTAATCAATCTTACACAAAGAAAAAATATTTTCCCTTTTTCTGGTAAGTTGGAATTGTTGAAACTGAACACCTCTACCATAATACCAACCCTCACAATTACACTGTTCGACACGCGTTTCGATTACCAAGTTATCGTCTTCAGTAATTTAATGTAAACTAAAACCTAATAACTTGACTTACCTGTTTTATACAAAATTTTTCAAACAATAAACCTTCTCCCGTAAAAAATAATTACATCCAGAGAACCTCCTTGGCAGAAATTTTCAAATTGATTCCTTACCTACTTATATTTAACAATTTCAATCCTTTCAAATGCATCTAACAATTTCATTGGATACATATATGCTCATTAAACCGCACATTAACAAATCTCTTAGTTTGTCCGACAAGAGGTATATGGAGCAAAACTATTTCCAGTACCGAAACGAATTCAAATAGCTATAGACGATTGCCTATCACTGTTTATGGTTGAACAATTCACAAGTCATTCTGAAAAGCAAATTAGTTAAGAGTTTCAGTATTTGCCAAGGGTATGGTGCAGGTATGTGGATGATATTTTTGGTGTATTCAATACGAAAAAGACAAACGAAGGAGGTTTCATTTACCTGCAGGTACATCTCAGCTGATTCTTTCCGTTGTGTCCAACATGAGATGACCATTTTCCTTTTCCTGGCAATTACAAAGATAAAGTAAGGGAAGGACATTAATTGAAGCTGTAACTGTACTCAACGGTTATGATTAAACCTTCTTCCAAAATCAAAATGAAAAACAAGAAAAATTCTCCCTGGTAGCTTTCAATCCTGTTTATACAAAGGGATTTGGAGGAATTTTCAACACAGTACGTTCTAAATTGGGTTTTAAATCAAACGATACATTAAAACAATTGTTGGACAATCCTAAAGATAAAATACCAAATTTGGAAAAGAGTGGTTTATATGAAATTAGCTGTGGCGGAAAATATATTGGGCAGACTAAGAGGTCCGTTGATGTCCGGTTTAAAGAGCACTTCATCAGTAATATATTCAAGGAACAACTGCTTATTCTACTTGGTATTACTGGAGCATTAGAAATGGAACATTTTTGTGAGTTTAAAGGAATTGTTTCCGTTTTGACAACAAAAAAGAACAAACGACTAGAAAAGTAAAAGGACAAATTTGCTATTATCAAGTCACGTTGAGATTCCATGTCCAACAGTAAAAAATCATTCTTTATCTGAATTAGTAATATTAGATGAACAATTAAAATGTACATACCAATCAAGCCTAGAAAATATGAGCATTTTATAATACGTAATCTGCTAAAGACAAAGAACGTTCTGATGATAACAGAATGTATTTTGAGTTCAAACAAATTTTCGTTCATACTTTTAGCAAAAAACTAGTTGAAACTCTTCTTTCTCCAAGAAGATAGAAGCGGAGACAACAAATATGTACTATACATTGAATAAAACAGTGTTTGATAAGAAGGAAATATCAAAGAAAACTGAGCGTTTTCAACGCCAAAAAATTCTGTTCTGTAGAGAAATAACCTTCGTGAAAATTAAGGCATCTTCAGAAAAAAAGTGAAACATGGGTAATTAATAATAAAATAGATGGTAAAGTAAACGAAAATGAGATGAAGTACCTACGAAAAATAGGAGGAGAAGCAAGGATGGAAAGAATAAAAAACGAAATTACAAGAAATAACTTACAATAAGACCCATAATGACGTACACACCAGAAACAAAAAAAAAATGACTGGAAAAGCGCTCCTAGATAATGAACGTAGCGACGACATAAGGCAAAAATGCAGAGTGGAAAATACGAACGAATGGGTACTGAACAAAAAGCGCGAATGGGACGAACACATAAGTAGAATGAGTGAGGAAAGAATAGAAAGGATAGCACGAGACAACTCACCACTGGGGAGAAAAATTATGGGAAGGTCACGAAAAAGATGGAGTGATAATCTTACCATCAATTGAGGCAATAAACATGCTGCGAAGAATGAACAGGCAGGCAATCTGCCTAAAATGGAGTAGGAAGAAGAAGAGCTTACTATAAGAAACAATTAAAGAAAAAACAAATAAGAGAATGTTAAACTTGTTTGGACATTTAACAAGGATAGAACAAGATAGATTAACAATACAAATATGGAAAGCAACGACTATAGGAAGACGAAAGAAAAGCGGAAGACCAAGAAAAACATGGAACGAATAAATAGCAGATAAAGGGAAACAAAAGCAATTAGCCCAGGACAGGATTGATGGATGGATGGAAGAAATAGGTCAATGGATAATAAATACATTTTCGACTACCTAGAGACGGCAAAATGAAAAATGAGAAAAAGAAGAAGATACAGAAACTAGTTATACATTGATAACCTTTTTTATAACTATGAAATCGATTTGTTTACTACAATATCTACTTTATCAACATAAACATCGAAATTGTAGGTTCCAAAATTGACTGCTACATCATTTTGTTCAAATAATTTATAAACCAATTTTTTATTGTCTATATTGGAATTGGATCTAGGCGTTACCTTTTATCTTACTTCAAACTCTAGCTACACGTAAGTGACTCTATAATATTCTCACCCCAATCCTCTATCCAAGAACCGGAAAAAACATGACATACATACGCAAAATGAGACGGTGCATGTATTTTCGAGCAAAATGTAGTAATTACATATTCTGTTGGTGCGTTTGCGGACTCATTGTATTCGTATGGATGTGAGGGTTCTTTTGAATCGTGCCTTTTCAAAGTTCGTTTGTGCTGGTTATATACGCATTTTTCATATTCCCTCGAGCTTTAAAAAAAACTCGTTATTATACCATTTTTTTAGGATAGCTGCGTAATTGAGTAATTAAAACTAATCATGAAAGCTTAATGGGGCTCGAAAGTTAGTTTTGTTTTAAATATAAACGTATGTTTTTCAAAAACTCTTTAAATTATCTATGAATGTCCTATATTCGCAATTGGAGCAGAATTTCTGCAGCTCCATTGAAAACAAAGAGTAATTTGCAATAAGAAAACTTTTAAAACCCTAGGAAAATCAATTATCATATTGTACTGAGAGTTGTTTTCTATGACTTTCTACGTGGATTTAACAAAAGCAGTATACCAATTAACTGCTTCAACTTTTGGTGATGAAGCACCATCTAGAGCCACTGTGTTTCATTGGTTGTCCGAATTCAATCGTGGACGCACTCAGCTACATGATGAACTTTATGAAGGTCGTCCAAAATTGATTTTTGTACCAGAAAACATCGATGCTGTGGGTAAACTGTTGAAGCAAGATCGTTACCATATGGATTGAGCCATATTTGGGAATTAGTGCAAAGATCGTAACAGGCGACGACTCAGGGATATATGGATATGAATCTAAGCGGCAATCGACTGTATGGATCTTTCAATACGAGTCATAACCAAAAAAAAGCAAATGGTCGACTGTTTTTTCGAAATAACTGGACATGTCTTCCACCATGCATTTAGAGCAACGTATAACAGTTAATTCTGAATGTTACACCAGCTTTTGTTTGCCAGAAATGTTAAAAGAAAATCAGAAGAACCAATTGCAAAAGATTAATCATTCTCTACCACTAAAATTTGAGCAATTTCAACTGTCAAAACATCGAATATTCATAAGTCATCCACCGAACAGCCTTTGTTTAGCACCTATTGATTTCTTTTTATTCCTGCAGATGAAAAGTCAATCGCGAGATTATTTTTCTACACCTAAAGAAGTGGTTGAGCACTCAAATCATATTTTTCGGAGGTACCTCAATCGGAATGGGAATTATGCAAAAATTGGTTCAAACGCATGCAAAAGTGTATTGATTATAATATAAAATAAATATTTTTTCTTTTATCTATCTCAAAACTTTAGTAGTGAACCTCGTATACCTCCTTTTATAATTAGCAGGTATAACAGTTAATATGTTACATTGCCTTCAAGCTATGATAGATTCATCCTGATCAAGGTCCTAAATCTATTTAGTTTCCTTGTACTTAAACTCAAAATTAAATTTGACTAGATTTTTGTAAACTGTATTTAAAATATACGTGTGAAAACTGTTATTTCTAATATATATTACAAGTATAAATTGTCAGAATTATACCATGTGATAAAATTTAATATACGACAATCTTAAAATATGTAATAACAATCATTAATAGAGTGGGTAAAAAGCTCAGAATTAAATATACAAGTCGTTTACAGCGTAGAACGTACTTTCCAGTAAATATGCTTCTTACGAGAAAAGATAGTATAGATATAATTTCAAATGATTGTGCATTTTTTCGCGTTGTATAGTATCGAGCCCTACTTCTTAACGTGGAGTAGTTAGATAAAGATCGAGCTCCACCTTCCTAAAATTGATAGTAACTGGATATATTGTAAAGTAATAAATTTAGATCTGCGATATATAGAAATGTTCAATCTAATCCTCAAGCAGTGATGAATTTATGGTAAGCCTTTTTAAAAATACGACAATTCTAAAATTTCGATACATAGGCCAGGTGTTCAAGCATTTCCCCTCCGAATTCTTTAATGCAGTACAGATTTATTTGAAATTTTTTTCGTCAGATCAATAGTTTTTGAGTTATTCGCAATTGAAAAGTACGATTTTCCGTCAAAAAAACGCATTTTTCAAGAGTTTTTTACGTATAACTTTGTAATGATGCATTTTATCGAAAAAAGTGTGGATTTTTAAAAAAATTTTTTGGCACAAACAGTCATATTAAAGCATTTTTTATGACAATTATTTTCTTTGTTTTAATTTTTTGTAGCATGAAAATTGACGGAGTTAAAACCTAATTAATCTGTCACTATAATGCGAGGATTGCTAATCCACAGCCCTCTGACCCTTTATTAATTAAAGGTGGAGGGTCTCAAGCCCTTCTAACATGCATGTAGCTCTGAAAATTTCCTTTAAAATGGTTTTTTGTGGGATGTGTTAACTTCAAAATTATTGGAGTTACATAAAAAATGAGAATTTGAAATTTTTTTTGTGGATTATAGGATATGAAAAAGTTTCAAATTTCAAAGTTGCCTGTAGGTATTTTTGAGAGTACTAAGAGGTAGAGGGGGGGTTTCAGGGTGTAGAGAATGAAAACTCACTTCGTGGCTGGAAAATACACTTGAATACCGAAAGAATTCAAAATCAAACATTAACATTCATTAAAATTTGTTTTTACTTTTTATAAAACGGAGGGTTTTCAAGAGTTGACAGGCTATAGACAATTAAAAATCGCTTCAAGAAGAGACAAGAAACTTCAATACCAAAAAGAATGTAAAATCAAAAATTCTCTGCACAGGGGTTTTTCGGAAGGGTTGAGTAATAAAAATTAATAATTAATTAAATTTTATTAGAATGCTACAGATTTTTCACAGTAAAAATGAAGTTGCAATGTTTTAAATCGTTAAAAGATTTTTTCCTATATTACTCTCATCAGAAAGGGTAGTTTTTAAAGATTTTTAAGGGTTGATACCTCAAAATATACAAATTTTCTATTATACAATATGTTAAGATATTTATGCTGTATGAACGAAAAACATTTGAATTGAAAAAAAGTAGGAAAAACTATAATATTGGACTTTTTTGATAAGGGGTGGTTTTGAGCTTGAATGCCTTCATAGACAATAGAGATTTTCATATATTAAGATATTACTGATGGGTTTTTATATCTTTGGAGGTTATGAAAAGGTTTATGAAAATTCATACCTGAGTGATCAACACAACAATGTAACTTTTTATTTAACTAGACGATTTTGTTGAAAATTATTTACAAATTCAAGTTTATCAAATGGGGTTATAAAAATGACAGATTTAGAATAGTCGTGACGCAACCCCTGAACCATTGTATGCAATCATGCTACAATTTTTTCGACTATACATTAGTTTTTATTCCATTCTTTTGTTCGTGTTTGTTCATTTTTACGGTTATATGAGCACCGAACTAATTAATTATTTAACAACTTTATCCCCTTTCAAAATGTTGGTGCGCATTAAATAAAAAGCATTTGAAATGTTGATATCACAAAATCTGTTTTCATAAATTCATATATTTTCATTTATTTATTTATTTGGATGTGCTATAATTTATTTCGTTGTGAAAACTAAATTTCGAATTTATTTAGTTTGTATTTTATACAAAACGCAACGAATTTTTTTTAATTTATATAAAATCTGCTTTCATGTTTAAAACAGTGGAAAGAGTCAAAAACATGTTCCGTTCTATGAAAATATGCCAAAAATTCAAAATATATATATTCAACTAAATATATGAACAGGAAGTACAGTTATAATATCATATACATTTATCGAAACTGATACAAGCAAATATAAAAAAATTGTTGTTGAAAATTATCGGATAATAAAGATAAAATACGGGATTATCTAAATAGGTGTCCGGTTTTTTCTTTTACAACTACTCAGGAAACAAATGAGTTATCAATTCGAAATTAACAGATCCAATCTTTTCACATAATGATTCCAAGGTCTCAATCTGCCTTTTCCTTGGAATTCCAACGAGAAAAATACACTAAAACACTCACCGTTGGTCTTGAGCTAACCGGTGGGCTAGTCCTCTGGACTTTATAATTATATTCCACCACTGCTCGACTCCGCTCCTTCAAGTCAAGAATTAGTAGGGAATCTATCGAAATAGAGAAACTTTCAAAATGTCTGAACAGAAAAGACGATAGACAGAGATTACCGTCAACTTGGAAACACCTTCTTCATCCACTTCTTTCCAATACCACTCCGGCAAACAATAACATTTCCTCTAAAACCCCCCGAGAAGCCGATCTCCACATATCTATTACCCATCCCATAAATAATATACGAGCACTAAAAACCCAAATCCCACTAAAAGGTCCCCTATAAATACAAGGTCTAGACGACTAGCTCACCAGTTAGCTCAAGACCAGTAGTGTCACAATTTTCTCGATGGTAAGTGTATTCATTTCCTCGGTGAAATTCCAAGGAGTAGGCAGATTGAGACCTTGGAATCAACCAAGAAAAAGGGGTGATTCGTTGCGCGGAGTAGGCAGATTAAAACTATAGAATCTGATCACTTCTTACCAATGAACGAATAACTACTCTATCCCTACTCTTCTCTTGATAAAGGCTCCAAAGCGGGAGTCGAAACGTAAAGAATTTTCAAAATTCCAGCGTTTGAAACTACTTCTTTAGTATTCAAAACTATTTGTACATGAACAATTCCTAATCTGTTGAGCAAGATGATCAATTTTGAAAATACTCAGTGAAAAATTTTGTATTATAAAGATAACTTGAAATTGTTTGAAAGATCCTACATGATTGCCACTAGAGCAACATGTTGTGCTGACTTAAATTCGTTCGAGATATATCGACAGTTTTTCATCTCTGATGGTACACTACGCTTCTATAAAGTTGTAGCAGCTTCAAGCCGAAAATCAGCCGATTTTAAATGTTTTTCCAACAAGCTCTTAGCTTTTAGTCCATCCAAAAAACATGGCATATCGAGTTATCGGACGAAGGATTTTTTAAATGATACTAATCACTATAACTACCAAAAAAATCGTTCTTGTATTTTAGTGATTCGTACTTTATATTTCTTCAACCACTATACTATTACTAATTTAACCTATAACAGAAACATTGAGGAATTGATGAATAAAAAACTGATAAACCATTACAGGGATTTTTTTTTCATTTATACGTGTATTTAATAAAGTATAAACATAAAATACAATGAAAGTTTTCTAATATATTCTACTATAAAATTTAAAAAAAATTCCAATATCTAAAAATATACATTGAAACATATAGATAGAAATATTACTAATTGTCTCATGATCATCATCATTACTATCGTCATGATCATCGTCACTTTTATCATAATTATCATCATGGCCACCTTTATTTTTATAATGATTATCATCGTCATTATCGTCATGATGACTCTCATTATTTTTGTTGTAATCATCATCATAATCATCGTCACAATTATCAATTTCATCAAGTTCTACCAGAGAGATGTTAGCTTCTATACCATTTATCCACATTGAAGTTACATAAATGGTTCGTAAAATTTAGTGTTTCAGTGGAAGTTGAGTTGAATCAAAACTTTCTGCATTTTCACTTTACCTAGTTCAATAACTGGGACGCTCAATGTTCGCTTCAAGTTTGGTCAGCGTCTCCATGAATCTTTTTCTAATACTAAATCTCTCTCGGTATCACGAATGAAGCAAAGTAAAGCACGGGAAGTATGGTAGTAGTATATAAAGGCACTCAAACAGCAAGGCAGGACGACACTCATTGTTGTAACTGAGGTTACTTCTTCGATAGGTAAGATTCAAAAAGAACGACATTTTTGTAAAGAAGCCGTATGTTTGTTATTCTCAAGTCCAAAAGATTATAAGACAATCGAACCTGCCACCTACCAATTTCAATCTGTATTCAACGGCATCTCATAATTGTATCAATAAAGTTATGCTTTTTATGTCATACCTTTTCACCTGTACTTTTGATATTTCCATGACAAAGTAGTCTACGACTCTATTTTTTTATTGCTAGGTATTTCTATTGATAGACGCACGATAATATTTGAGGAACTAGCGAGAACTAGTTCGCTTAGACATTGCCACATTTTCTACACCAACACCATCAACATTATTTATACTAAATCGATACATAAATTTGAATGACAAAGAATCGGATCGTCACGATATTTTTTCTTTCAGATATGATAATAATTTTGTTCATTGAATGAATCCTAATTGCTCTAAAGTACCTGTTGGGAAAAATACTAAATGTCTTCCGTACATCGGGGAGCTAACATATTATACATAGTGCAGTCCATGAGTTCTTAGCCTAACACAGAAAGAGAGATTATATATAGAAAGCTTCTATGCCATTATACAAAAATGCCGTCTGTTTAATTTCATCGTTGCCGTTAAAAATTTCACCCAGTTACTTAGCATTTATCTTTGCGAACAGAAAATAATCGCACAGGACCAGATAAGGGCTATATTGTGGGTGGTCAATCTCTGTGAATCTGCATTCGTGAATAGTGAGAAGCACTGTGAACTGAAGCATTGTCATGAAGTAAGCGCATCAATGAAAAATGAACCTACGATATAATTTGAAACATTATGTTTTTCAGGATATTGCGTAGGTTCTTTTTTAATCCAGTGATTCTACCAGAATTGATCACTACTTTCATGTAGGAAGACAAGCTAGCTAGCTAAGGCTATGAATTTTGAACGAAAATGAAGAAAACTGATTTTGTAATGTAGCGAATTTTTGAGATAAAATCATTTTCTTTTTTTTAGATGTTAATTTTATAATGAATACTGTTAATTATAATGTTAATTTTTAATTTAGTTAATGAGTTTTGGACTTCATCATTTCTCAACAAAGAACCCAAACCCACTGCAAATAACAACAATTTTCAAAACAGTTGAAGATAGATTAGGAAACACGGAATTTTCTGAAGGGAGCTGCATTTCAAATAAAAAAATTTATTATTGGTTACTGCCACATCGATAATTTTTTTATTTCGACAGAAATACTTATTTTTCTTTCTTCTTTAATAGATTCAACCCCTCCTTTGATATCTTTCCTCTAGGTTGTAACTACACCTCCTGAGTGGTCGACAGTCTGATTTTCGTTCCTGTGGACTCAAAGAATTATGTCGTTTTTGATGTCCCTGGTCTTATTTCTGAAGAATAGGTTATTACAGGTCTGATTGTCGATTCGTCGTCTTAATTGTTTGTTCCGCCATATTCCGCGAACTCATTTGCTCTAGCTACTCGTCTTTTACCTCTCCATACCGGGTTAAATCAATTCCAATGTACTTGTATCTCATTATCTGTTGTATTATTTCATCTCCTAGTTATAATTTGCATCATGTTGTCATTGGCATACCACAGGATTTTCATTTCTATGTCACACATTCCGTAGACTTTGCTTAGCTGCATCTTTTTTATGACTCCATCAATTTTTGTTTACAATGTATGCAAGCATGATCTTGATTGTTCGAGAATATGTTTTAGATGGTCTTGATAATATTGATAGGTATGTTTCTATTGTACAATTGTACAATAGGTAAATAACATCAAAGGCTTTTGTGAGCTCAATAGAGTATAAGAATCCTGGTTTGTTATACGGATTTTCCAACCAGTTGTCGTGTCTTCATCTTTGCTATTCTTCTTCTAGTGTTGTCATCGAGTTTATTTTAATGGTGATAATTTCTTCTAATGAGTTTCTATGGCATACTGGTATGCCATTCGTAAATTCTTGAGCGAGATTTTCTATTTTTGAAACTCTTTAAGCCTTAGTCGGCTTCTTGAATGGTGACGTTAGTCTCGTCACTAATCAATCAGTACCCTTTGTAAGCTTCTGCTGTTTGTAAAGTTGTCTTTAACTTCTCGACGGAAACACAGATTTGTTTATGTGTGCCCTTATCGTCTCCTTAGCAGCGACTTCTGATTTTCTCCCAGCTCTCTTTTTTCGTATATGAAAAAAAATGTAACCAACGGTTTTTCCAACACACCCTCATTTATTTATTAATAAATTCATACCATTCGGCTGTTCCACATCTTCACATCGAAAATGTCAGAGCTAAAGCTTTAAATAGCCATCCTTGTAATTTCTGTCTTAATCATACGAGATAAATTATTTGATTTCAAACAAAATATAATTTAAAATTGAATATTTTGATAAATAAAGAAGATATGAAATATGTCATGCTTATTGAGTGGATTTTTTTTGTTTTCTTTAAAGATTGTATCATTATCTAATGTACTGATGACTCGAATTCCACCTGTAGACTTTCAGGTGTTTGCGAAATGGACATAGACATTTTAAAATTCGTTCTTGTTTTTCTTTTTGAAATATATTTCTAATCTTTTATAAGATATGTAAGTACATGTAATATTTTTAATAAACGATGTATTTTGAGAAGTATTGCAGTGACATATAAAGTTTTCCCTTCCAAAAACTCAAGTGCAACAACCCTTTCCGTAATAAATATCCGTCAGCCCACTAAGTTAAAACGTTTCTTCTCATGTCTGGGAACATAATAAAGAACTGGGGTGGATTCATCCAAATATTTACACTGTCGGGCTAAAATATTGTTTTTGAGGTATGTTTTCAATTTAGAAATTGATATCGATTTCCTCGAGCCGTGGGCTTGGTTTTAGGCATACGCAAACAATCCCTTGTTAGACGAAGGATTGTCTTAAATATATTTTTTGTTTTTGTTTGTCATGTTATCTCATCGATAGCAATCTTTATTAATAGATAGTTGTCAACTATTTTGAATTTTGAACACGTAAAACACTAAAATTAATGATTATTTCAAAAGAAATTTCATATTGACAATATTTCATTATTGAATACAGGGTATCAAATTGGCGTCACTAACAATAAAGGTAATTAAGAACGGCTATACCTCAGGAACGGATTATATTACAGGGAAAAAAATTATCACCAAAGTGGCTCCGAGAAATACGTGGGTTTATAATTGGAGGGTGTTTTTTAAAATATGAAATAAACAAACAGTTTTTTTTAATATTTACGCAATTAAGTGGCACTTTAAATGCGACTGTTGGATTCTTAAAAAAATTCTGCTCATTTTTTATTGCACAAGTTTTGGTTTATCTCTTCAAGTAAGACGTGGAGGAGAGTGAGAATATTGTTGTGAAAAAATGCCGTAAGTCCGATTCTGCTTAGCTGATTTTTATAGGTTTATTAAAATTTAAGTAGGTCTTCTGAAATGGAATCATAAAATAGCTACTATATTTCGGGCTTTTGTCGATTTTTTATAACCATAATAGTACAGCCAAAGAAAATTCCGAAGAATGTCGGTTTTCTCTGGACGAAATAAAGACCAAAATTGAAGGTGATTGCCGTCCACAAATAAAAACAGTGAAAGCACAACACAAAATATACTTGGTGATAATATTTTGATTACTATCTCTAGTTTGCTTTCGAAGTATAGAGTTTAAATTATTGAAGGAAACCTGATTCAATGAAAAGAAATGACAAGTCAAATTCAATTTTGCAGAGCGCCATATATTAAATTTTGAATTCGTAGGTGGGCCAGATTGGAAATAAAAAAAATGAACTGAATTATTATAAAATTTTATTCATTTAATTATATAAATATATAATATACGGTTGTTAAAGATCATATCAAAGTTATAAAAGATTGTAGGTAATTATGTTGAGCTCGAGGATCCAGATACCTGACTTCTCTTGGTTTTGACAAGCTCATTGATACCAGGTGTCATATTCGTAGTTATTTTAAGAATTCTTTCTGTGACACATTGCGATCGCGGGTCTTATTGACACGACCTAGGGGCCGGAAGCGGCCCGCGGGCCGTATCTTTGATATGACTGGTCTAGGGTGTACGAGACCAAACATTATCCCCCATCAGACAATTTTTTAAAGATGTCGAATCAGATATATTCGAAACCTTGAGAATTTTAGTATTATTTTCAAAAAGAAACGCGCGTCGTCAAATGGAGGAAAAAAAGCATTGCTCTTGCACATTCTATTCTTGCTGCAGCAAGGCCAAAATCTTTTAAATCATCGGCTCAAGTCAGAGTAACAGTTCATCTATAATGATCTTGCCGTTGAATATCGATGATCAGTCATTTTCACAGTTTGTTTTCGACTATGTCGATTTCAAAACGCAGACATGAGTTGTGCACAACATTTTTCTTGCTATGGGTGGTATCAATTGTATAATACCTAAAAGTCTATTGCTCCAGACCAAAATATTCAACGATTAAAGTAAATGCCGTCTGCGAAAGGCGTCGGTAGTTTTGGTGCCATTGAATTAAAAACATTTACGAAGAGAAACGATACGGGCTTAAATACAATAAACATCCAAACCTTGGTAGCATTCGGGCGGTATCTGAGATGATTATACCATCAGCTTCTGATTTATTGTGGCTATATGGAAAATGGGTTGTCCAGCCGAACATACCTGGAGTGAGTGGGTTCATGGAACAAGCGACAGCAGAACTGCCCTTCGAAAAATCTTCGATTATAACACAATTTTGACCGCTCTCTTATTTGCTTCTGAAAAATAGTGAGTCGGATGTGAATTAGGCCTACTGAAGATACGACGATAAAAAAACGTGCCGCTTTCTCTACCTCATGGTGGTGTGGAAATGAAATTATTGATTTTGGGAAAAAAAGGTTATGACATAAATTGTAGAAAATTTTTTCTACAATTATTGTGTATGAATATGATTTTCCCGTAAAATGCGTCGGAAAGGAGTTATTATCAAAAAACTGCTTTTAGTCGCCATTTTTCCAATATTGCGGCGCGAGCGGCAAAGATACGAGGTGGAAAAGTTAAAATTCGGTAAGAGCATGTCAAAATCTATAAAATTGCTTATTTTCAGGAAAACTTTCCAATTAAAAATACCTAATGGCTGTACTATAAGCTGTACAGAATAATGGAAGAAGGTTTGGACTGGTCAAAAGTCCTGTGTATTGAAGATTAAAAACCGGAATTCATGAGTACATATTTGCCAATGAATATTAGTTTTATTTCAATTCCAAAAATCAAAAGTATTGTTGATACTGTGAAATTATACCCGGTTTTCGAACTAAAAAGACCATTTTAGAAATCCCGAATCACTAGAAAAGTTATTAGATTGGAAGCGATGATTTAAAATACTAATCGTACTAAAATTGTACAGTTTGGGAATAATGTACTAAAAACTAAATAATAATTAAGTTCAAATGGATTTATATTTTATCAGCTACAAAGACACGTTATATTATTTTTTCAAGATATAAGCATATACTAAACGTACCGGTATTAGAACTATACAATGCAGTCCGAAACAGGTCGATTTTTATTCTCAAATTGACAATTTACAAATGAAAATATTATCCATCTCCTTAACAGTTTATCACGTCCTCTCCAATATGCCCTTCCCTTCTGAGGTAACATGGGGTGCGACTCAATTTGAGCGAATCTTCAGAAACTTGTTAGATATTTACTCGGACCAAACAGCAGGGCTCGTTGCAGATACTTCTTTGAAAAATTAAAAATTCTGACTCTTCCTTGCTTCATCTTTGAATCCGGTTACTTAATTCGTAAGCACGCTTTTCCAATTTCAGAAAGGTCGTTGCACGGCTAGGGACGCGGAGCACGACCTGTACGTACCTACTCCACATTCAGAATTAGTTAAGGGCTTAATATTTTACAATGCCAAAAAAATGCAGAATCATTTGCCAATTGAAATCAAATCGATATTATCTTTTCTCGCATTTCGCAATTATTTGAAGGCATATTTATTGGAAAGTGTGATCGAATTCTATTCTAATAATAATATTTAATTTTGTTATTAATTGTGTTTTTCTTCTATATATTGAAATTTTATTTTATTTGTTTCTTTATTTAGTTATTTTTATGTTTGTTATATAGTTTTCACAAGCTTTCGTCAACAAATTTAAACAATTTTTTTCTCTCTAAAACAGAACGTGAAGCTCAAGAACAAACCAAATTTTGATTAGAAAATTATTTGCAAGAAGGACTTCCAAGGAAAGTACAATTCTATTAATTGAAAAAGCATACATTTATATTTATCCTGCGTAAATTATTGTCACTGTCATTGTCAGTGACATATACTTCAATAATTTGAATTCAGTTGAAGTGAAAGTGTCTTCTAAATGAACTGGAATTGAATGGTAAGGATTTAACCGAGTCGACTGGAAGGGTTAACAATTATGATACAATGAAAATTTTATGTAAATACCTACCTGATAAGTTAGATAATATTGGTAAAAATGGCAATAAACGTCAAGCACTTATCTTTACATAACTTAATTACATAATTACAAAAAAACTGTTTTAAGACTTGTACGCTTTTTCAATAAACAGAAGTGTACGTCTTATTTCCTTAAGAAAAGAGATTTTTTCATCACGATTCGATGTGATAAGGATTATTCTGAACTGAGTCGAGGCAAACTGTGGAACTTCTAAAAGAAATCGGTTTTCGCTAGTAAAATCTATTTTGAATACGATATCCTAGAATGGAGTAGAAAATATCTAGGAACTATCAAAGAAATGCGAAAACAAAGAAGAAAGATATTTTATTTAAATGGAACATGAACAATGAGGGAGGACATACACAAAATAAATTTACACAACATGTAATCCACAGGAAAGGGGTGCAAACTGGTAATATCTGCAGTTCAAACTATTTTGTGGTGACTACCATAAGGATATTAATGTTGATATTTTTAAAGAATGGTTAGAACAGAAATGATAAATCTTCTTCCTCTGAATTGTATAATGGTAATGGATAATGCAAGGTGTAAAAATATTAACAGAATTGGTTAAATTCAAAGAATATTAAGTACCATCCCGGTTCTCTGGGAAAAGAACTGTATACTTTGTGTTCCCTTCGTTAAAAGAAACGGAAAAAAAGATAAAAAATTGCAGAAAATCATGTAATGATGGGGGTTAGAACTCCCGATTGAACTGGTATAGGATGAAGGAAAGAGTTTCAAAAAAAATATTGAAGCGACGTGTTTTCACCATCTAAAAGTTTGGATCATTATATCTCTGGAACAATGTCATGTAGGAAAAAAAGTGCTAACACGTTTTTTATAGATAATTTTATGATCTACAATTTTTGTCTTAAGTATTTTTATGATAAAACTGCTAAAAATCGTCAAAAACTCCTTCATTTGATCTTTGATATTGAATAAAATTCTTTTCATACATGGGAATAATAAGGAACTTCCAAATTCTATTTTAAACAATTTCACAGATTTTCATCTTGGTGGGAATTTATTTAACTATTTATGTGAAGATAAATTTCCTGATCCAAACGAAAATTGGACTCCAACAGTCCGATAATACCCATGGTAACCATAGTTCAATGGTCCTCACAGTCATTTAGATTGGAGCGGTTCCTATGGACAATAGGCATAGGGGGAAAAAAGAATTTTAAAAAAAGATCCGGCAACTGTCAGATCCAGTATTTCATAAGTAGATGCAACGAAAGCGAAATGAGTGTTTGTTTTATAGAATAAATAGTAAATAATTGAATTACAACAGTTTGTTCGGATTTTTTGTCCCCACGCCCATAATTTATTCATCATTACTAATAGTACTGAATTAATTAATTGTTTTTGTGCTAATAACCAGATCTGTCGCCATACCATAACGTTACAGAAGCAATTAATACCTTATATTTCATATTTAATTCTACTTGGGATATGTCTAACTATTTCTAGAACTTTGTTTCACTCGAAGTTTCTCCAAAACTGCAATTTATTGTTTTCGGTGGGGTGGTGCATCGAGCGCAGGCACATTTAAAAAAAATTTCGTGCATTAAAACCATCAGCAACATCTAAGACTTTCTAAAATGAACAAATTTCAATGTTTCAATGTATAAAATATTGAACAAAAATTGATATGTAATATTAGTAGACGAGTTAAAACTATGAGTATATGACAAAATACTTATAGTAAAAACATAAAAAGCTTGTGAAAAAAATCATTAAGGACTTCTGTAGTGGCTGATAAAAAACACTGCACTCAAATTATGTGGGGTTTCTTTTACTATTAGTAGAAGAATGATTCTCGAAATTTATCAAGGTCGTGTACAGCTGATGAACACGTTAGTTATGTGTGGCATTTAAACAAAGTGGTTGATTTTTTTCCATTACCATTCACTCATAAAAAGGGGATGTTTATTTCTAAAGGTTTGATGATATCTCGACTAGATAATTTTCCTTATATGAGACACAAACGGCGAGCTCTTATTCATTTCATAGATATGCAAACTTAAAAATTGCAGTAAACCAAAAAATAGAGAAATAACTTGAAAAAGGAGGTTAAATTCACTCACAAGCTTATTTTTTCATTCAACAAGATATTTTCCACAAAATAATATAAGAAAACGTTTTTTGATACTGTTACTTTTTCTGAAGCAGTACGAGATTGTTTTGTCATAAATAATATGTAAGATAAGTATATAATTTGACAAGCATACTGATACTCGTAGTTGGAGGAATATAGAAACTTGGAATTCATAATATTTTCTACAGAAACATAATCCTAAATCTTTCGGCTTATGTATAGAATAATATATACACACCCCGTATAAAATGAAAAGTTTTTCAATATAGATTCAAATACATCTGACCTTGCTAAAAACAACCGAATAGAAACTATTTTCGTATCTTTAAGGGTTTCTTCGTAAAAAAATAATTTATAAGGGTCTACAACGGTCAAAATTAATAACTCAAAAAGTATACATTTTTCAAAAAAGGTTTTTTGACAAAAGTATACTAAAATTCTACGTAATTTCTAAAAATGTTTAATCTACAGGGTGTTCTATCCAAAATAATGAAGTTATTGTCGACTCTCTGTAGAACCGGAAGTTGGCCATATTTAAAAATATTTTAGTTAAAATGATCGGGTAATTATACACTTTCACGGTCACCTGGATTTTTGGCTCTAAAAAATCGAAAAATGGATGGATTTTAATGATCTTGGTCTCAAAATGTTCCATTTCACGGCGGATTTATAAAAAAAATTAGTAGAAATAGCTGGAATGAAAATTTCTCATAGTTTTACTGTTTTAAATCGTAGAAAAAACGGTTTTGCAAAATAATCATTCACAAAAAATTATCCCATTATCAGATAAAGTTCTTATATTTTTTTTTGTATTCTACATAAATTAATGAACAATTTAAAAAAAATCCAAAAAGAATGATTTTTTCAGTTTTTATAGCTTCAAATGAAATCGATGAAAAACAATCAATTTTCGTGAATAGCTCGTACTATATTCTTCAATGTTAATAGTTTTTGGACCATTAAAAATCGAAAAATAGATAAATTTCATAATTTTGGTTAGGTTAGGTTAGGTTAGGTTAGGTTGTTCTGTATCACTGAATATTGTTAAGTACTTCAAATGTATTCGATTCACAATTACACTATTAACATTTTTGAAATTTTTTTTTAAAATATTCATTTTTTTATGTAAATTGCGAAAAAAAATATACGAACTTGATTCCACGACGTCAGAAACAGTTACGAAGGATTATATGTAGAAAGTAATTTTTTTTGCATTTAAAGTCATGAAACTGTAAAAAATATTTATTTTTTTTTAATTTTCGTATTTTTTTTTATGAATCCGCCGTAAAATGGAACATTTTGAGACCAAGATCATTACAATCCATCAATTTTTCGATTTTCTAGAGCCAAAAAACCAGGTGACCGCGAAAGTGTATAATGACCAAAGATCATGATTTTATTATAAGATAGTTTTAGTAGGAAAAACTAACATAACATTTCTTAATAAATCAAGTGAATTTTTTGTGGTCCAATTCGTATTTCTTTTATTTTCCTACCTTTAATGGTTCTAAGAACAATTAGATACCAACAAACAGCAAAACGGTAATTTTAATTAGATTATTTCTTGGAACTTCACTTCGAACACCAATCAAGCAGATTCCTAATTAATCTAATTGTGCATACTATTTAACTTATGTGATAGTCATTTATAAATAAACCGAAACTACATTTTCCATTAAGTGAATTTTTCCTTTATACAGTGCTTCTCAAAAGTCCCCACTCCATCTTTTTTCTTTCGAACCGTGATACTTAGACGATGAAATTTGGACCGTGAAAACGAATTTTTGGAAACTTCTTCGCTTGTTCTTCATCGATAATATTGAATAAAACCTTATGGAAAGTAACACCTCCTTTGAAAGGTATTTACAAAACCTATTCAATCGAAGATTTT
This sequence comes from Diorhabda sublineata, assembly GCF_026230105.1. Lineage (NCBI taxonomy): Eukaryota > Metazoa > Arthropoda > Insecta > Coleoptera > Chrysomelidae > Diorhabda > Diorhabda sublineata. Next base: position 32,716,086 of record NC_079480.1, read on the forward strand.
CCTATATTGAAGTTCAGTACATAAACTAATTCAGTACTGTCAATATTTCGATGCAAAACTTGCCTAATCTTAGTTTTTCATGGAACTAAGAGATGGCCCCACTAAATATCTTTTTCCATAGCAGTAACATCTTGTAGCAGAAGCGACTTAACTCTGTAATTTAGTGGGATAGGTTGACAGTGGTATTTGAAGCTTGAGGTTATATATCGAAAGAATTTGTTGTCTTTTTGTGAAATAAAATAATTTTCATGTGTAAATAAGTATATAAATACTATATTATTCGTGAAAATAATTCTGCTCTTGCTTTTAAATGAAAGACTCTATTCCTGCCTAGCACATTACTCCATTCATAAGACAATAAACCGCAAATATTTGTCGTCAGATTTAATTTTGAGTATTTTGTATTCTCTTTACGCTGAAAGAGATGAAAATCCACCATCGAAAATTAATTTCTAGCAAAGTATTTAATGAACAATTTAACCTGAGTTTTCATGATGAGATTCATACCAAAAGTGTGATGAATTTAATATAAAAATTAAAACTGCTGATAATGATGAAAAAACGAGACTCGAACATTAAAGAAACTTGCAAGAGAAGGCACAAAAAAAGATATAGAAATCTATGAAAATAAGGAGATGTATGTGTAATGAAAACATTGCCAATCCCTGTTATAAGCACAGGAATATGTTATTACAACTATGGACATACTGCTTAGGTATTCATAATATGAACTACAGCATCCAGAGGTTCCTAAGAAGTAGCTTCCTATCTATTGTCTTCTTCTTCTTCTTCTTCTTCTTCTTCTTCCGGCTGTGTATAGGCATCATTGCCTGTTTTTCTTCACGTCATTGCCTGTGCTCAGTCACCTGGGAGGTTGTCACTCCATCTTTTCCTAGGTCTTCCAATGCTTCTTTGTCCTGCTGGTGATTTGTCCCTTAATATTTTCACAATTCGTTCTTCCGTCATGCGGTCAATGTGCTCATTCCATTTTATCTTTCTATCCAGTACCCAGTCATTGATGTTATCTATCCTGCATGTTCGTTTTGTTTTCACTCCTTTCTCTATCCATTAGTGTTCTTCACGCTATTCTTCGAACTATTTTCATTTCTGTAGTCTCCAATATCCGTTTCGGTTTAGAAGTCTCAGGTCGGGTCTCTGCTGCATATGATAATATAAGTCTGATTGCGGTCTTGCTTCAGTTCGAATGTATTTATTTCGCCAGATTGTGTCATTTAGGTATGCTGCTGCTCTTGAGGCTCTTGTAGTTTGGTTTCTTACTTCCGTCTCCACGTCCCCGTGTCCAGATATTTCGATTCCCAGATATTTAAATTTCATTTCCTGGTGTATTATTTTATTATCCACCACAAGCTTACATCTGATCGGTGTCTTGGAAGTAATCATTGATTCTGTCTTTGCCGCTGATATTATCATATTGAAGTTTTTTGCTGTTTTGTTAAATTGGTACAGTAGCCTTTGCAGATCGTCCTCGTTCTCCGCCAACAGTACCGCATCGTCTGCATAGCACAGGATTTTGACTTCTTTATTTCCCATTTTGTATCCTCTTAGTTTGCGAACTTGTTTTATGATTTCATCCATCACTATGTTAAATAGGAGCGGACTGAGAGAGTCCCCTTGTCTAATACCCTTATTTGCAGGTATCTGTTCAGTTAGGTCATCATTCATTTTTGCTTGGATTGTATTTTTTGAGTATATTATATTTTCGATTATTTTAATGACATTATATGGTATCTGTCTATCATAGAGAAGGTGTATTATGTCTTTTAATTGTATTCGATCGAAGGCCTTCTGCAAGCTAATGCTATTTCTCCACTCATCTGGTATTCTGTGTTGGGCAATATTTTTTTGATTAGAGTTGTTAGTTGTTGGTTTAGCTTCTCTCCTACATCTTATATTGTACTCTTATCAATGTGAAGGGCAAAATAGGAATATCAAGATGGCTCTTTTCTCTAAGTTTGTTTCTAGTTCTACTGTATAAGGAATTTATAAAATTGACTACAAATGCGATTAGAATTTTGGTTTAGTAGAGAAAAAGAAACGGTTCTTCAAAAACAACTATATGCCTATAAAGAGTAAACCGTTCAAAATAATTTCTATGACAAAAAATATATTTTTTTTTGCAAAATATATTACGAATCGTAAACTGTGTGGAGATAAAGGCAAAGTTGAATAGTTAAAGATGTAATGACTAATGTTTTGTGAAATGCATCCTTTTAAATTTTATTTTAAATATTCTAATAATTATGATGTTCTTTGTCGTGAAGTCGACCTTAAAAAGAGAAATTCTGTTATCAATGAAAACTTTTATATCTCTATCAGTGAACAAGAAGAAAGATTTAATAGAGTTATGGTCTTGCATACCTCCAATTCATCATAATACACTGGCGAGCAAAAAATTGAAGTCACCTTGAAATTTTCATGTTCTTTGAAATTTTACATTTTCAGATAGAATTCGCGAACTGTACATCATTGCATGTACTTTTGTAAGCTGAATGTGATACTCTATACTAAAGAAAAACGCATTTTTTTCTTGAATTTAATGATTTATTCTCAAAAAGCAACAAATTAAAATTTTGGGCGAAATTCAACATTTTGTTGTTAACGAAGATATGGAACGAACAAAATAAAAAACTTGACACAAATAACGTGTATTTCCTCCTCTTGCATTGATGTCTGCTTGAAGTCGGCGGCGCGTCATACTTTGAATTAAGTTGCGGATCACATGCGAGCTAGCCAGTTAAACCGCCTAATGTCGACCCCATCCAGATACTCCCTGACCATTCTGTCTATATGTGGTCTCGCATTATCTTGCATAAAAATGCCAAATTCCCCCATAGACACCATGAAGGGCATAACATGGTCTTTTAGCACCTCCGTAATCTACCTGTGAGAGGTTAGGTAGCCATTTTCTATGAAGATCAACTCTGTACGAGCTTGTGTAGTGATTCCCACCCAAACCATAACGTACCCACCGCCAAATGGAAGACGCTCGTCAATACAAACTTCAGCATATCTTTCTCCAGGTCTACTCCACACTCGTCCATCTGACCCTGTGACTCGCGCGACTCATCTGGGAACAATACTCAGCTCCAGTCATCATCATTCCAACGAACGTGATCTCTGGCAAATGTCAATCTTGCAGTCCGATGCTGGCGTTGCAGCGGGGGACCTGTAGCCATTCTTCTGCATGACAGTCCAGCAGCATGAAGTCTTCTTCTAACGGTCAATTCTAACTAACATGTGGACACCAAAAAACGGTCATCTCGTAATAGTAACTTCGCCCCGACCGTGGTCTTCTAGTGATCAGGCCAGTTTCCAGAAAACGCTGGTACACTCTTTGCACACCACAAAGACTAGCACCAACAATTCTTGCAGTTTCACGTTGCCCCCGACCATCTTGTAACAGATCAACAATTCTTGCCACAACAATCGGATTTAAGGGCATTATGGGCCTGTTAAATCACTACACTTTGCAATCGTTCGATCCCACTACCAGGATTCTTTCTACGAGGGTTGCTACTTAAGTTTTGCGATATGGCAACATTATGATATAATTATGTCATAATCATAAAGTTTCAAATTTTCAAATATCGTACTGAAAACGTGTTGTCATACGGTGCTATTTGAGTGTTCACAAATTGTTGAAACATTCATATTGATCGAAAGATGGAATTAAATTGTGCGATGACTTTCGATGTATATTAAACCAACAGCAGTATGCCGATTAATTCGCTTCGACTTCGCTACAGGATGAAATTCGTGAAGCTCGTCCTAAATCTGCTGTTGTGCCAGAAAATATCGACGCTGCGCCTAAACTGATATTCCAAGTTCGTCATGTGACATACCGTAAAAATTAGGCAAATTTGGGCGTTAGTTCCACTTATTTACATTCAATTTTGCATGAACATTTGGCTATCAAAAAGATTTATTCGCGTTAGATATCGCATAATTTGACAAAGATACGAAGTTTGTTCCAACCTGCTAGTCTTGATCGTACTTGGAACGGTTATCGGAAGCATTTATAGATATTTTCTGAGCAATCTCCGGCTACGCACGATTTTTGTAACAGTACTTGCCATCAGCCAAGTATCGAAAAGACCATACTGAAAACAGTAAACAAACGATACCTAAATCGCACAGAATCGTTCGTAAAATGGTAACTGCCCGGCTGGAACAGAATTGCGCAGAATCGCCACCGTACCAAGGACGGTTTTTTGATGGGTTGGAACGAACCTATCGAGCGAACCGAATATTTATGTTCTAAAAGTATGTATAATTATAATTGTAATAAACTAGGTCTACTAAGGAACGCCTGTTTTAATAAATTTGCAAAATTCGAGTGAACGTGTGTCAGGCTTCAATTTCGTCTTCAGATATTTGATACTTCTTGTTTTTATTTTAATACTGATCGATTTTGATACTAATAAGTAAAGTATTCAACGATTAAAATGTTTATTGCCTTTCCAATTCTGTATACTATATAAATACTACATATGAATGTGGAAATATTGATTTAACTTTGCGTTAAATTCATCTTGCAATAAAACAGATATTCATGGTCCATGTAATACTCGCTGAATATTTGCAAGAACAATTTCTCTGCGGAATTTCATTTGAAATGTCCTCGTTCCCATTTAGAAAACGCCAAAGTTACAATTATATTTTATCAACATCAGATTTGAAAAATAAAATAATCTTCTGAATCGTCTTGATTTCAGGTCTCTTCTGTTTTAAGATTATTTTTTTTTATAATGTTTGAAAGACACTTGACGTTTCGACTACTTTCAGTCTTTATCAAAATATGAAAACATTTATAAACATAAATATATTCAAGAAATAAGAAATAAGCGTTTTCTTATTGGGAACGTGGCAATGAAACACGAAAGTGGACTAACTCTAATATATTTTCCGAACTTTTGAATACTTATGTAATCATCGTCTGGGAAATAATTAATTGAGATTTGTGGTGATTCAAAATTCAATGATTTTGATAAAAATATTGATTAATTGAAATATTTCAGTGAAGGGTGAGGATAGGCTGCAACATACAGTCGAAACATCATTTGTTAACAATGATACAACAAAACGAAGCTGATAGCTTAATGTTGTCTATGGTAATGCAGCGGTCAGGACAATAATATCCATCCTAACAAAGCTGTAATACAACTAGGATTCGAAACACTTCGAATGAAAGGAAAGCAAGAAATTGCACTGGACGTGGTTTGTTAATATTTTAGCGCATTGAAGTTTTCCGAAAAAACTCTGATTTAGATGAAATTTCCATTATCAACTAGGCAACATTTGCATTCAAGACCTCGTGGCGAAACACTGGTTGTTTTAAAATGTCCTAATTTGGGGTAGACATTATCTAACGAGGATTCAACCCGACATTCAAGGTATGTATTTGTAAGTGCATAGCTGACCAGCATAAACCAACCAAAACTGTGTAACGGAACACATTTGCTGGTACGTAAATTGATGAGCAATATGAAGTACGCCAAAATACTCAAATAAAAATTAGAAGATGAGGAAGTTGTTATTCCGAGAAACCTGATAATCCCAACAGATTTATCGTTTGAGTTTAAATTCAATTTTCAAACCGTCAGGCATTCGCCATGACCATCAACAAAGCACAAGACCAATCTTATCACCTAAGGTACTTCACTGAAGGGTGTCATAGGCAAAACATAAAGTATATAAAAGTACTCATAAATAATTATTTCGCTCTTTGAAACATCATAGACAGTGGAGCGGCATTAATGTCAATATAAATCATGATCACAGGATCAATGGCTATTCTAAAAAACACAGTACAAAACACTTAATGAGTTAGCTGGTAGAAGCTAGATCCCTATAAATAGAAAACTCTGTTGACAGGATCAGAATATATAGTGGGAATTCCTCAACCGAGGATTTAAGAACACCTTAAGACTTTGGGAAAGGTAATAAATTGAGAGGTATGGCTGCGGACAGACTAAAAATTTCATAGGGGATGCCAAGATTCTGGTAAACCCCAAACACAGGCAAAGCTGCTGATCCGGATTGATTGGTGTGTGGAACAGAGAAGGAAACTGAGTTACATGTACTCCACAAATGTCAAACTCTCATGAACCAACAGAGGAAAATTCTAGATTCAACCTAGCGGAAGAACCTTGTTTCTCAAACAGCAATGATTGAAGAATTCTCCAGGTCTAATGAACTTCCGTGGCATATGGGGAAGGTAACTAAGAAAATTCTGAAGAAACCTTCTGAAAAGGAGGAAAAGTGGTGGGAATCTTACCCTATACTAAGTGTTAACGATGTGCTGCAGAAAAAATCATTTTGGGAGACCATAGCTGTACTGAACTGGGCATCAGCATTAAGCAAATATAATTTGAAAGGTTTGGTTACTGCTGAATTTTAGCCAAATAGGTACCAAGAGTTCTGAATTTTGAGCAGAAATTCACACGCTAGGAAGTTTGTAGCGGTACGAAGAAGAAGGAGAAAATTTATTGCACCAAATAATCACACAGATGAGTCTTGGGTACATCACTATATTCCGAAAGAAAGAAAAGACGAAGGCGTGCTAGTTCACTGTCAACGAGGGAGGTGTTAATTGTTTGTTAAGGTGTTTTGAGACATGAGACGAGAAGTTCTGTTGGTTTTCTCAATCAACATTGAACTTTTATCACGCAGTTTTTAGCAAATTCCTGAAAAACACGATGAAACCTGTCTACATATCAAAAAGACGCGATATTACTGTCAAATCGCATACAGGCTGTAACTTAATAATAGAAACCTCCAAACAGCCTACGAACACAAGAAACTAGAGAGAAAAATATATAAATTTTATAATAGAAATTTATATTTGAACCATATGTTCAGAAATCGAAATGAAGAAACTAGGTACTCGTTTTTCGGCTCTAGAAAATCGAAAAATCATCCGTTTTCGAAGAATGTTTTTTAAATCTTCATTTTAACGGCGGATTTATGAATAAAGTTATGGGAACAGAAAAAAATGAAAATTTATATTGGTTAGGTTAGGTTAGGTTAGGTTAGGTTAGGTTAGGTTCGGTTAGGTTAGGTTAGGTTAGGTTAGGTTATGTTTGGTTAGGTTAGGTAAGGGGTGCTAAAATTCAGAACAAATTAACTTTCAACATTGTACAATAAGTGATTTTAAGAATATTTTTGTTCATATAACTTCAATGATTACTTAATAAAAAAGGTACAAACGATTATATGTGAGAAAAGGTCAATTTTAAAAGAAATCGTTTGTTTATGTAGATTATGAAAAAAAAATAATAAGATTTGAGTATTTGGAAAAAAGTTACAAATAATTATACGTGAAGAAGTGCATTTTTATTAACATTTAAAGCACTAAAGCCAATATAAGTTTTCATTTTTCTCTCTTCCCTTAATTTTTTTCGTAAATCCACCATAAAAACGAAGATTTTAAAAAAAAATTCATCGAAATCGCATGTTTTTTGATTTTCTAGAGCCAAAAAAAGGTGAGACCGTGAAAGTATAGAATTAGCAGTAACTATTTTATATGGGTTTTCCACACTATATCATTTAATGTTATTTTATATTTCCCAGAATGTATCGTTGTTTGAGACGCTACTGTTTTACGCCAAATTGTATAAAAATGAAGTAATCGCGGTCATAGAAAATTGGTAACCTTGAATTTAATTGCAAAATTGCATCAAGATTCATGTTCAAGTGATTCACGCAAATTGTTTGGCATTTGAAAATTGTATGGTTTCTAATTTTTCTAACATATCTGATATACAGTTCGAGTCAAGGCTGCGAATGTACACGATGCCTTTTACGGAATTATTTATTTGAAACTGACCGTTTTCCTTATTTATTACTTTTCATTGCACCGTTATAATATGCGTTTCTAAATTCTGTTTTTTAACATTCATTTCAGAGACTGGTCTTTTCAAGGAGAAAGCCGATCGTAAACTTAAAAACATTAGCGCAAAAAATATATTTGTTGGCGTTTTAAATATTTTAGATGTCCATGAAAAATTGATTTTAATAAATAATTTCATTTCAATATGCATACGGAATAATAAAATTTACTGGTTATTATATTTTCAAATCAGGTACGTCTATTGTACTCGTAAATTTTTATTATTTTACTGCGTCTCATCAACAATTTAAATTAATTCTAATTTAGCAATAAACTATTTAATACAATATATATATATATATATATATATATATATATATATATATTTAAAAATTGCTAAAACATTTTTATATTTATTGTCGTATCGACTTTAAATGTCAGGTCGTACGGCGCCGCAGCTGCAAAACTTTTTCTTTTCTACAAATTTTGGTAATTTGTGTAGAATTTTAGAAAATGTAACAAAGATTATTTCAAATATTTTGGTACTTTAATTGAAGACCAATACAAGCAGTGGGCCTCCCACGCGTGCTGTGTACTGACCATTTTGACGACTCAGTATTTTTGTCTAACAAAGACTAAAAGTTATTCTAAGAAAGGAAAGCGCAAAATAGAGTATCCAAATTTGCTATACGATCTGTTTCTTTTCAGAAATTATCGCTTCTTCCACCTTTAGCTATTTGGATGTTATAAGCAGGTTAATTAGGTGAAAATATAAATATAAAATATTCATTAAACACCTAAAATATTGTCATTGTAATTATAGAAAAATTTTCAACTTCTTATCAAGCTTCTGTTTTGTAAATTCTTAGTCACTGGTTTGTTTCTAGTTTTCAATAGTTGATTATCATACTGTTGGCGGAGAACGAGAACGATCTGCAAAGGCTACTGTACCAATTTAACAAAACAGCAAAAAAATTCAATATGATAATATCAGCGGCAAAGACAGAATCAATGATTACTTCCAAGACACCGATCAGATGTAAGCTTGTGGTGGATAACAAAATAATACACCAGGAAATGAAATTTAAATATCTGGGAATCGAAATATCTGGACACGAGGACGTGGAGACGGAAGTAAGAAGCTACGAGAGCCTCAAGACCAGCAGCATACTTAAATGACACAATCTGGCGAAATAAATACATTCGAACTGAAGCAAGACCGCAATCAGACCTATATTATCATATGCAGCAGAGACCCGACCTGAGACTTCTAAACCGAAACGGATATTGGACACTACAGAAATGAAAATAGTTCGAAGAATAGCGGGAAGAACACTAATGGATAGAGAAAGGAGTGAAAACATAAGACGAACATGCGGGATAGATAACATCAATGACTGGGTACTGGATAGAAAGATAAAATGGAATGAGCACATTGACCGCATGACGGAAGAACGAATTGTGAAAATATCAAGGGACAAATCACCAGCAGGACAAAGAAGCATTGGAAGACCTAGGAAAAGAAGGAGTGACAACCTTTCAGGTGACTGAGTGAAGTGAAGATAAACAGGCAATGATGCCTATACACAGCAGGAAGAAGAAGAAGATTATCATTCGAAGATGTCCTGCTAAGCTCAATTTAATCGTGACTATTTATTCTTCTTCATTCCTTAATTCGGTTTATCTTCTCACTTGTCCTTTTAGATTCTTTAAACAGTTAGAAATAATTGCATATTTAAAAAGTTATAAAGCTTGATTCATTTGAATACAATTTGATTATAATTAGGATCTCGCTACAAATAATAAGAATATAATATTTTTCAACAATTATAAGATCAATTCAATTGATTAGCACGCACATTTTATATATCCGTATTAATTAATTATGCAACTAAGGATAATTGCAAGAAGTTCTGCAGTTTATAGAACGGGGTGATTACTAATTTTTATTTTTTGGATCTTCTGATAACAAATATTATATAATATTTTGAAATTCATAGCTCAATTTTTAGTTAATAGGGAAACTAGAATCCTCACTTAGTTTTAAGGATTGTAAATTGAAAATAGTTCTAATTAATATTCAGTCTATACGCAACAAAACGGCCGTGTTGTATTTCCCGCAAATAGTTGCTATTATTGAACACTGGTTACATGAAAATGAACGGAGTTATCAGATTATATGACAGGGGTAATTCAGCTTACAGCGGGATCTTGATTATGTCTAAATGCGAGGACTTTTCGGCTGCAATAAAACATTTTTTACTAGTGGTAAATCGTATCAAGTATTCGATAACTTAAAACAATCTAACTTATCTAACATTAATTCCTTTTACGAGAACTTTTTAAATTTACTCGAAGCTCTCCCTACTAAGAGCAGGAACGTTCTATGCGGTGATTTCAACATTGACTTCACTAGTAATTGTGCCACTCGGGAATCTCTGATAAACATTTTTAATTCATATCAGATAAATATGCACGTGGATTCACCCACTCGAATTACTAAAACAACTTCCTCATTACTAGATTACATAGTATCCGACTTCCTATCCCAAGTGAATCACTTTGTACTTAATTCAGATATCTCTGATCATGAAGCTGTATTTGTAATCCCTTAAGAAACACACTCAGTTGGTGAGGATTCACTCTAAACAAAACTTATCTAGTGAATGATAGATCTTTCTGACTATATTCTTGAACTTCTTCGACAAAATTATCAGCTGCTATCAAGCGGAATTTCCTCATTTACTCAATGAAATATCAAAACTATGAAGCAAAACTTTTGAGAAACAAATCGCGTTCAACAAATATTGATCTCGATCCAAAGGAATTTAAAAATGATTTTCTGAACGTTAGTAAGAATGTTAACTCTAAAATATCCACAAATCGAGATGCACTCTTTTTTGGTTTCTTCTAAAAGAATTAGTGAAAGTCTTTTTCTCAGATCTGTTGATAGATTAGAGGCTTGAGCTAGAGCAAACCATGCATATCATCCACAACAAGACTTTTGCGGCAACGATGAATTATCAGCTAAGTTATTTTTGGGTTTTTCGGAAGTAATGATTGACGTTTTATGTTCGCTAATAAACGCATCCTTTGAAAAGGGCACTAAGAGTTATCATCCTATCGCATTATTACCAATTATGTCGAATGTAATTGAACGACTAATGAAAAGCCGTCTATTACCCTTTCTTTTAAGACATAAAATCCTGATAGCTTAACAATTTGGTTTCCTATCTAATGAATGCACTAATGACGCTTTGTTTTCTATTCTCACTTAACAATAAATTTTATACGGCTTTTTGAGGTTGTTCTGAAGCCTTCGATTATGTTGATCACAAAATAGAATATCATGGCATCCGAGGTATCTTATCTTGAATGTCAAAATCAATTGGTACGAGCTAATGGTGAAGTTTCAAGTAAATTGCCAATTGACAGCGGTGTGCCTCAGGGTTCAGTTTTGGGTCCAGTTCTTATAACTATTAAGTCCTGGTCTGACGCAAACGTTCTGTGTTTGAGACAACTTTAGTTTCATCCTAGAAAGGAGCTTTAAAACCTCTGTATATGGCAAAAATTTATCCTCTGCTTATTTCGCGATTAAATCTGTGTTTGAACACCTCGATTCTAGTACTGCTTTAACAACTTGCTACTCGTTATTCGAATCGCATCGTCGGTACCGTCTGCTTTTCTGGGGGTCTTGTAGTTTGCACCTCTTCGATTGTATCTTCAAATTACAAAAAAAAACTCAACTGAGAGACCCATGCATCCCTACGCTCCTAGAAGAAAGAAGTTGGACATTTACTTGACTATACCTACTTCTGATCCAGTCAAAAATTCCATTATCTTAATCAGCTACGTTCTGCAATAAAAATGGTAAAAACTTTTGATAAGTTTCTAGATTTGACAAAGGTGTTTCTGCTTTAAATATCTTATTATTCTGTGGCCGAATTAAACAGTTAACCATAAACTCTAGAGTCTTTGTATCTTTGTATTATGTAATATAAAATTATATAGCTTTGTCCATAAAATTGTGGAAATATTTTCTAGTAACAATAAAGCTTATCTCTATCAATTATTAGCCCTTGAATAGAATCGTCATATTTACCAACTTATCTGGTATTATTGGGTCATTTAGGACACGAAACTTTTAATAACGTTAAAGACATCATACTGTATATCCCCTCTGAATTATAAGCACCCCCTCGAAAATTTTAAATAAAAAAGGAGATCAAATGGCACCTTGTTGGAAAGGGATTTCAATACTCTGTTCAGCATGTTTTTTTTTTAAATTTTGTTCTAATAACAACTCAGATTTTGTTTGGGTTGGTATTGAAATATACTTTAGATTTTGAATAACTCTTTAACGTTTTTTTTTGGATCTGAGAACTCTCATCTGATAAATTCATCCACAACGATTCATTGTTTGGAGGGCATTTTGGTTTGGGGACATAATTAAACCATACTTTTTTGAAAATGAGTCAAGCAGTGACTATTGCTCGTGCTTTATAAATGATAACACAATTCATTTTGCCGAAATTGCATGATACTGATGTGGCCAATATGTGGTTTCAACAAGACGGTGCCGCATGCCATGAAACAGTTACTGCAGGAGATATTTCCAGGTCGTGTACTCGCTCGTTTCGATAATTCAGAATTAACCCCCCAGATCGTGTGATTTCTTTTTATTTAAAATCGCAGATCTACGTCGATAAGCCCACAACTATACGTGCATTAGAGGAGGAAATTCAACTTTCCAACAACGAAATTCATCCACATTTATGCAGAATGGTCATAAATTATTATCAAAAGACTATAAACTGTGTTTTCTATCTAATTCAAATCTTGCGGTAATTTTGGGACCATCATTACTTTTTAAAATTCTTCGTCACTAATTTGTGTTGAGTTTTCTTATTCTATGAATCATTTGATTATAAATTATGAAGAAACATTTGAAATTTTGCCTCGAATTGGATATTTTATTATTATACGTTAAAATCAGTTTTCTCAGAAGTATATTTTAAATGTCATTTCGCATCACTATATCAAACACTCTAAAACAAACATTTTTGATCCACCTCTGACGAATATTTTCTCAAGTCTTCAAGCCTGAGACATTCGAGAATAATAATTGAATAAAGAAGAACCTTGACCTACCTGGAACCCCAAAATAACCGTATCAACGACGAAATCGAAAGTCACTGAGTCACAAAAAAAAACAAAAAAAAAACACTCGCCCGTCCGTTCGTTCTGTTCGTAAAATTTTTCGGAGTTGGTTTTCCTTATGCCGGCATGGCACAACCGACGACGTACTGTTGCATTGGTGCAATTGCAGTCTCGTTGTACGACCTTGACACTCTTTATACTGTTCGGGTATTATGCACCGGGATCGACAACAGACCACATGTTTCATGGTTCTTTCGTACACAGAGAGAAATGATATCAGTTTTTGAATAATCTACAATAAATATATTTATTTAGGAAAATAATCGTTTTCTAACGGTAAAGGACGAATTTAAATGGGCTTTAGCTCAAAAACTTCACACTTTTATAGTTAATCAAACTCAAATTTCAACATAAACTTATGATATTTAAGGGTTGTGCTTGAATGCAATAAAAAATATAAATATAGAATACTGCTTGAATATATCTAAAGGAATTAACATCTATTCCTGACTTCTCCCTTCATCTGCGCACATACCAGTTCAATCGGGCAAAAATTTTATCAATTTTATGTTTTTTTAATTTCCAAAGGAACACTTAGTACAGTTCTTTCCTCTCGGAACCGGGATGGAACTAAATATTCTTTGAATTTAGCTAATTCAGTTCTGAGGAAGAATATCTATCATTTGTTTGAATCATTCTTTAAAGACATCAGCATCATGTCCTCATGGTAGTAGATCAAAATGTCGATAAACCAACTTTAACAAAACCCGAGAACTTATAGTAGCTAAGGCACATTTATGAAAATAGTAGAAAATACCTGGATTATTTTGTAATAATATTTAAAACGATATATATCTCAAAAATTCTTCTTTCCTAGAAATAATCAAAAAGCAACAATGTAAATAAACCGCTTGCTATAAAAACAAATATCCAACGAATTCTGCGTATTTCATCAAAGGCTAACGTTCGGCGAATTTTAGAATTCTACTATATCCAAGCAGGACCGGCTCTAACGTGAAGATGACTTCGTAACAATAAGTTTAGTTTCTTAGACACTGTTCTCACCGCAAAACAGGCAGAACTTAATTTTTTGTCTTCAGTTGTAGTGCTATTTAATACAAAAAGCTTCAACGTCTCTTTATATGACGAAATTAGTTTTAGAAACGCCGGAACACAGACTGAATTTTGGGTAACTCGACCTCGGCCATCCTATAGTCAGCCAGGCTTGGCAGAACTGTGAATAACTATAGTTATCTTAACATTAAAAGTAATATGTAATATTATATGTTTAAGGCCTGGTCCAGGCTCTCAAACCAAACGTGGAACATTGTTATCATCCCAGATTCCCGCCAAGTCTGGGCCAATAACGGCTTCCAAGCTAGGGCCGGAGTTGTACATACTTGGCGCAAGTCTGGACCTATACCGATTCCATCGTAAAATCCTATATGGGTAGAAATATTTGACTGAGCCTTGAGGCACTCCACATTCTATTACCTTGCGAGAAGACATCGTTGAATCAAACCCTTATAAAATGACTTTTGTTGGTAAAGTATAACTTAAACCATACGAGAAGTATTCCCCCGAAATTGAAAGCCTTAGAAAAATCACAGAAAGTTGTTGCAATGGAATGATGGCTGTTGAAATGATAAAATACTCTTCTCGACCAATTTTTCAATGATCTTAGATAACGTGGGAAGAAATGCAATTGGGTGATGGTTTAAAGCTTGATCCAAATGTGTAATTATTGTCGTTTTTTAGACAATTTGTGTTAAAAGAGAAAAGTTTTGATACAACTATATCTAGGGTAGAATGAGACCAAACGAGAACTTTGATTTGAATACATTCCAGAATGTATCTCTTAGAAACTATGAAAGAGTTTATCATTTCGAATGATATAGTCAGTACTTCTGGATAGGAACTTTTTTCTAGTAATCTAGATCTCATCATCAAAATATTTTTGAAGATTATCAGGCATTGGTGTGACCAATTTTAGGTTTTCTCTGCTAGAGGCCTTTATTAGTTTCTTTATTCTAGTCTGTCATTTGATATTGATGATCGTTTTGTTTTATGAATGTATACCATACGTAACAATGAATTTACGAAGAATTTCGATAAGTCCAAGTTTTGTATATTAATTAATCATCAAACATTGCTGAAGCATATTTTTCTGTGTGTATAAGCACCGCCTTTGTCGTTTGATTACCTTTTTTGCCACCTTCGGTAGTATATAATTTTATTTGTGTCTTTGTGGGCATAATTTCCCTCCGTTATTTGCTTGTTTCGGTTTTGTCAATAACGTACACAAACTTCATGAAATTTAGTTGAGAAGTCAGCCAGCGAATTTCTGGTAAACAACAGATACTATAGACGTTTGGAATTTCAGAGGTTTCGTATAAGGGAGTAGAATGAAGCAATAACGAATGCAGATTAACTTTATATGTTTTCGTATAAGTATAGTGCGAATATGTGTAAATTCCGGACATTAGACACACATATAGTTGACTATCCATAGAATCGGGGCTTTTCTAAATGCACTCCCGATAACTCTAACATCTGCCTTTATTATCTTTTGAACTGGAGTGGACGAAAAGTTGATTGTTGATTTTCTTACAAACTTCAATATAGGTAAATAACAAAGCCAGAATACCAACAAATTTTGTTGGTATTCTGGAGTTGTCTAAATAATAAAATAATATACTGATAGAAAAATAGCCACACATCGATTAGATGCAATTGAAAAACCATAAAAACGTGGTAAAAATTGTAAAGTTGCAAATGGCGAATAAAACTCTTTTTGATAGTTTCGTGTCGATATGCAAGTATCTCCCTCCCGTACTTACATGAACAAATACATTTCCAATATTTAACTACTAATCCGGCCAATTTAGACATTCGAAGTTACATAAATTCCCAACAAGTTGAAAATCAGTAAAATTGTTTAAAATACAATTGAACATAGAATGTTCCCCATCATTTCCGTATATACAAAAATTGTAGATCATGAAATTATTTATAAAAAACTGTATCAATACTTTTTTTTCTACGAATCACAGTTTCTTAAATTTGATGATTCAAAAAGTTCTTAAAGTTGTCCTATTTAATGGTTTTTAGCAGTAAACTTTTCAGGTTCATGAAATAAATTATCAATTGACGAAGATATTGCTTAAGTTCGACGATATTGTTCTGCAGCTTTGCTATTTCTCGTGCAATCATTGTAGCCATTAAATACGACAAACTTTTTGAATCGTTATATCTCAGAAACTGTGGCTCGTAGGAAAAAATGTATATATACATTTTTTGTAAACAGTTTTATGATCTACAATTTTTATCTGAGGTATTTTTATGGTAAAACTCACCGTTTCGCTGATAATCGCGAAAAACTCATTTTTGACATTTGACCTTGAATAAAAAATTTTCCATACACGGAAATGATTGGGAATATTTATTTTCAATTGTATTTTTAACAATTTTACTGATTTTCAGGCTTGATGGGAATTTATGTAGCTTCACTCTAATTTTTTTATCTAATTTGACCGGACTATACATAATTCAGATTAATTGTTACCTCATCGGTGCATTCTTATCACTTTATCAACTTTAAGTCAACACCAACAGATTCGAAAGTTTACCCTTGGGATTTGTGAACACTCATGGCAAAAAATGCCGATCTAACTGGAAATTGGTGACGCTGCATGGAGCATCCCAGTTGTCTTTTTGATAAGTCGAAAGTTATCATTGGAATTTGTACTTTTTTGCCGAATTGTTCGCCAGTAAAAATTGTTACCACGAGTCTCACACCATTGCATGGTCCTGTCTAAGATGTTGACGAGAAATTGAGAAATTTTGTTGTAAATTGAACTGCTTCTTCAGGTTGATCTTACATTGGGTCATGGGTATAGTAAACTTTGTATTCTCCTGGAAGTTTGTCAACTATATCATTATCAATTTTTTCAACATCTTTGTTAACAGGCACGAGTTTTGCTCTGTCTTTCATCCCCTCATAATTTCCATTGGCTAAGCAGTTACCAAATACTGCACCAATAAGTTGTATATCAACGCGTGGTTTTTCTTCTAGTTTAAAAATCTTTAAAACCTACCATTTAATATAAAAATTATTTTATTTTTCTTCCATTAAAAAAAATGGTGTTCAAGATGATTTTTGATAAAATTGATTATCAAAAACCCAAATAAAACATTTTCTAAAAATGAATTTAGCTAGATCGATTTACCGCCCCCGAAACCTCATGTATATTAATATTTACGAAAATCGTTGGAGTAGTATGTATGGAAAAAATAAATAATGTTATTAATGTTTTTGTTAATGCTAATGTTAATTTCTTTAACATGAAGAACGTTATAATATCTAAAATCATCTAAATTCTCCTGTACTATATATAACTTGAAGAAACCCAAGCACATCGCCACAGCTAAAAATATCTTTGCTACAATCCCGAGCTTGATACCATCCTCGGATTGGGCGAGGCCAGTCGAATATAAGTTCCTCCACTTGACCTTGAACTTGAAATAACCACTAGCTTAATACTAAAATTTCGTTAACCATAGGCCGGCAAAAGGAACCAATGACAAGAGAGGTAACAAATTTTTGGACCATTGAGAGGCTAATGTTAATAATAAAATGGCACATTTATAGAAAAATCTTTGATTTTTTTTTAAATTGTGTTTTCAGTTAATCATTACACATTTATAGACTTCTCACATTTTTGAAGCTTTATTTTTTTATTTCTAGGTTTTTGTATGTATATATTTTCGCATTTGATTAGTTCATTTTTCGAAATATCCGTTATTCAAATAATTAAATATTTAATATGGTTGCTTGCGAAAATTAACAAAATTTGTTTGATAAGAAATTCATTGAGCAAATGCCAGAAGATCGAGCTTATTTTGTTCGTTATAAAATTGACCAGTACATCTTTTGATCCGATGATGAATGTTCATTGAAAACAATAATTTTATTATTGGTACACTTTTCGAGATAATCACCAAAGACATTGAGATATTTGTCATATCTGGGGACAAGCTTTTCAATACCCTCTTCAAAGAAAATTGACGACATTGAATTCAATTAGAGTACAAAACAGACCTCGAAACTTCTGGAAATTCCGTAAAAAAGCAGTAATGGTGAATCTGTAACCCTTCCTATCAACTCGTTCAACCATCTGAAACAACAGATTTGCGTCCTTGACCCTCTTTATCATTACGGCCATCTTTAAACTTTCTACACCATTCACGCACAACACCATAATTCATGAAGTTTTCCCCATACACACGACTCATTCTCCGATGGATTTCTGCAGCACTATGCCCTTCAGGCTGTAGCATAACGCCGACTGACGCCTGAATGTCAACAATGACGGAGTGTGTAACGCGAGAGCTTCGCAGTCGCCTACAACCCTTTCTTCTGCCCGCGTAGCGGCTGCACGGAGCGATCGGAAGTTGAAAAAAAAACGGTTTTCGTAAAATTAATCATAGATCGTGGTTACAAATCCAGATCATAGGAAACAGTCAATAGAAGAATTTTTGTACGTTTATTTCTTACATAAATGAACGATTGCATCTTTCATGGTGTTATCAATTTGTTAAGTACGTAATAAAGTGACAAATACTTATTAGTTAGTTAGGATTCAAACGAAATATGGTGAAGAAACGATAATTAAAGGACCTACTAAAGTTATGTGGCTAATAATTATTTGGTACTTCATTATAACGTGAAGAAACCAGCCCTTGGTGAAATAAACTTCATGTTTTTTCCACTTATTAATGCCTTAATAAGACGTAGAGTACAGTAAATAAATAAATAAACTGTATATTTATGATACTATACAAACAATAAAAATAATGCCGTTCCTGTTCTCAATGATAATCATACAGTGAGGTATTAGAAGGTTTCTAATAATATGTGAAAAGCTCAATAACTCTAAAATAAATTTTCTATTTGGTGAACAGAGAACGCCTCTGAGCACTTACAGTCAAAATGTGTCAATAATAAAAAAGGTGCAGCTCAGGTATCGACGTTAGCGTTGGATCGGAAGGAAGTAAGGGAAAGGAAAACGGTGGAGGAGGAGAGAGAAGTGAGGGTATTTTAGTTTTAAGCCGGGAAACTCCTAAAATAACCAGTAAAAAATCGATAAATGCAACGATGCCAACAACAAGCAACTCCACGGACTTACAAGGGCGGATCCACATAACTTCCTTAAAGGTGCATTTAAACATATAACATTCCATTCTCAACAGTTTATTGTTGCAAAATTTGCAAAAAGTTTCGATTTTTTTCAAAGTAAAAGTTGAATTGATATTAACGTTGATTATAGTATATAAAAAAATAATGGTTTAGTTGTTTTATGATTATAAATAAATAAATATATAGTTTCTACAATATCAATTGTAGAGCACAGTTATACGAGATACAGTCAAGAATTAAGAAATGAAAAATAATGTTTACTCCCCGTATAAAATTCGGTAAACATGTAACAAACCATCAGTCCGCGTGGACTCATCATCTCCATTGTTTACCAATGGAATCATCGAATCGTAGACATAAATGCATTCCTATTGGCCTAAACGGTATGTACACAATTTGTTCGAAATATTCCTGCTAGAAAGTCTGCGATAATTCATAAATTTCTTACTATAAATGTAGTAGATTATCCGGAGTACAATTATACCAGCTTAGAAACATTGCGTCAAGTTTAGTCATCATGTGGTTTTAAACACAAAAACTGAATAAACGGATGGCGATAATCGAATCCTCAAAGATCGTTCAATGGCAACAAGAATATTTGCTTCATTAAAAGAACAGTTCTAACAAACACATAATTTATCCAGATTAAACACGGTTTTACAGTCATGATGTAGTAAATTTCGATTGGGTTGACTTTGAATTGAATTATTCGAAAAGTGGTTCTATGAACAGCTTCCACCTAACATTCCACCACCACAGTCAGTAATCGTTTTGGACAACGCATCCTACTACACGTGGCAACTCCTTAAGATACCATATAGTAGTAGCAGCTCAAATTTTAGCATTTAAGTCTCAAAAAAATATTTCTATTCCTGTCAGAGATCGAAATAAAGGTCCAACAAACAAAGAATTGCTTACAGTTGTTAAAGGTATAAAGCTAGAGAAAATTTATTATATTGACTAGCTGTGCAAAGAACAGGGTCATACTCTTCTCAGACTACCTCCTTACTATTGCATATTCAACCCTATAGAGTTAATATTGGTAAACGTAAAAGCAGGATTATTAAAATGTAATCAATCTCCAGTACTGAGTAAAGATTGTAGAACTCATGAAGAAAGTTCTAGCAGCAAACCGCCAAGAGCTTTGGAAAAACTGTGTTGGACATGTTATCAAAGAAGAAGATGAGTATGTAGTCACACCCCTTAATAATTCAATCAAATGATGAGTCTAGTTCGGACGATTCTGACTACCATTCTAACTTATAAAGATTATTTCGAATTGGAATGTTTTTTTTTGTTTTTTTTTACAAAGCATTCATTTTCCTTTATGGTTTTTGCTTTGGTATTTCGTTTTCCAGTAAAACCCACTAATGGGTACAAAAAAAACTCAGTTCACGTCTGGTATCCTGTTTAAACCAAACTCCCTTACAGGCAGGTACATTTTAAATATAATAAATTTATAAAATGAGGTATGGTAGATCAAACAGAATTGTCGGCAAGGGTTTTCATAATATGCAATTAATATTGGAGGAACTATAATGGATTTTGATTAAATTTTTAAAAAAATTGAATTTTTATGTTACTTTACTACTTACCCGACCAAACTTTAACCAACGAATCTTTCTCTGACGGTTTCCTATGATCTGTGTTTGTGAAAACAATCTGATTAATTTTATTTGCATGTGATTTGGTCAGGTTAATAATGAAGTAGTCACTAGTTGGAAAAAGTTGTGTTGGTTTAAAAATTGTAGTTTATATTGGTGAGGTGTCGAAAGTTTAAAGATGGCGTTAATAATATGCATGATGAAGGAGGCAAATCTGTCGTTTCAGATGACATGGTGCAACGAATGGTTAAAAAAAACTGCAGATTCGCCATTACTGCTTTATGGAATTCCCAGAAGTATCAAGGTCTGTTTTGTACTCTTTTTGAATTCATTGGCGGCAACTTACCTTGAAGAGGGTATTGAAAAGCATCTCCACAGATATGACAAATGTCTTTATCTCTTTGGTGATTATGTCGAAAAATAACCGTTAGTGTATCAATATTTTGGTAATAAAATTATTGGTTTATATGAACTTGTCTTTTATTTATAGCCTATCGGAGGTTGAAAAAAAAACGACTCTCGTATTTGCACGTGCTTTGGTAGCTTTGGTAGCTTTGGTAAGGTTAATGTTGAAGTAGTCGCTAGTTGAAAAAAGTTGTGTTGGTTTAAATATTATAGTTTATATTGAAAATAATGGATACGAATGTTCTGAAATTAACATTCTCATGGGAATCGTGGTGTTTAACGATATATTAGATGATGAAATTCCAGATTTCCACACTTGGGAGAAGAAGGTTATATTTGGAAGAAAAGCGATCTTAAGAGAGGCAGACGGTAGAAGAAGAACATAAAATGAAGATGATTTCATATGAAAAGCAAACAGAATTTCTCAAATTGGAATTAAATATTAAAGATTACGCAAATAATATTTTCCTCGTTTATATATCACTATATATTTGGCATATTGTTTAAAATGGCACCTCATCCTTGTAAATAATACAGAAAATCGTCTTTCCCAAACTCCAGAGTCGCTTAATGCAGTTTCTTGTTCTTATTTGTGACTCATTATACTAATTTCGTCACTCTCCACGTGGATTGGAAAATGAAGTAAAAAAATAAGGGCGTAGGAATATCCACTATCTCCAAATAATTCTCTCCAATTTCAAACCTCATTTTTATCGAGTGAGTCAACAAAAGTGTGGCAATCGTGAGTGGATCCTCACCATCTGGCCACAATAATTAAAATTGAAGTTTAACAGAAATATTTTCTGTTTGTAAATAACAAATAAGACATGTATATATGTAGTGTTCCTACCTGGACTTTATATATTTATTTTGAGTATAAATTAATTTTTTCCTCTCTCTAATTTTTTGGGTTCGTAGGTTGTTTGGATAAAATAATAAACCTAAAATATTAAACATCAAAATTGGTTTATTTATCATACCTTTATTTGATTAGTTAATTTCTCAATGTAATCGTCATACAAATAATTAAATATTTAACATGGTTGCTTTCGAAGATTTGTTTGATTAGGAATTGATTGATAAACGGTTCCGCTTACAGAAGCCCTCCGTCCAGGTTATTTTTCAAGAAATAGAATTGAACACAGTTTATAAAACAAATCTTCAACTAATGCGGGAAAAACGAAAACTCTTGAGGAATTTTATAGAATTGCTCGGTTCTCCAGATTATTAGGAGCACTAGATTATGAATATATATAAAAATAATTTTTTTTCTCTTTAATTTCTTGAGTTCGTAAGTTGTTTGGATAGATTTGTATAAGTTAACGTTTCGCTCTATTCTTGGGAGCACTTTCAAAAGAATAATTAATATATGATGATTAAAATAATTGTAGAATAGATAAAAACATATTAGTATATATCTTAAAAACATTATTAATCGAAGAAATGAAATACATAAAACAAGATAAATGTTCTATGAATGATAGACAAGATATAAAAAACCTCAGCCAAATTTACCATAATTTAATCAATTAGTTTATTTCAATCTACCTCGTTTTATTGAAATTTCGAGGTAAATACATTGATTCTAATATTAGGTTTTTAATAATGTTTTTAAGATATCAACTAATATGTTTTTGACTATTCTACAAATATTTTAATCATCATATATTAATTATTCTTTTGAAAATGCTCCCAAGGAAAGAGCGAAAGTTATTTATATAAATGTGATATTCCATCCAAGTTTTATTATTTTATCCAAACAACCTACGAACTCAAGAAATTAGAGAGAGGAAAAAATTAATTTATACTCAAACGAATGAAGGAATCTATGAAAATAAATATATAAAGATATTAAGTCCAGGTAGGAACACTACATATATACATGTCTTATTTGTTATTTACAAACAGAAAATATTTCTGCTAAGCTTCAAATTTTAATTATTGCCACACTTTTGTTGACTCACTCGATAAAAATGAGGTTTAAAATTGGAGATAATTGTTTGGAGATAGTGGATATTCCTTCACCCTAATTTTTTTACTTCATTTTCCAATCCACGTGGAGAGTGGCGAAATTAGTATAATGAGTCACAAATAAGAACAAGAAACTGCATTGAGCGACTCTTTGGAGTTTGGGAAAGACGATTTTCTGTATTATTTACAGGGTGAGGTGCGATTTTAAACGATATGCCAAATATCTAGTGATATATAAATGAGGAAAATATTATTTGCGTAATCTTTAATATTTAATTCCAATTTGAGAAATTCTGTTTGCTTTTCATATGAAAGCATCTTCATTTTATGTTCTTCTTCTACCGTCTGCCTCTCTTAAGATCGCTTTTCTTCCAAATATAACCTTCTTCTCCCAAGTGTGGATATCTGGAATTTCATCTTCTAATTTATCGTTAAACACCACGATTCCCATGAGAATGTTAGTTTCAGAACATTCGTATCTATTATTTTCAATATAAACTATAATAATTTAAACCAACACAACTTTTTTCAACTAGCGACTACTTCAACATTAACTTCACCAAAGCTACCAAAGCACATGCAAATACGAGGGTCGTTTTTTTTTCAACCTCCGATAGGCTATAAATAAAAGACAAGTTCATATAAACCAATAATTTTATTACCAAAATATTGATACACTAACGGTTATTTTTCGACATAATCACCAAAGAGATAAAGACATTTGTCATATCTGTGGAGAAGATTTTCAATACCCTCTTCAAAGTAAGTTGCCGCCAATGAATTCAAAAAGAGTACAAAACAGACCTTAATACTTCTGGGAATTCCATATAAAAAGCAGTAATGGCGACTCTGCAGTTTTTGAACCATGTCATCTGAAACGATAGATTTGCCTCCTTCATCATGCATATTATTAACGCCATCTTCAAACTTTCGACACCTCACCAATATAAACTACAATTTTTAAACCAACACAACTTTTTCCAACTAGTGACTACTTCATTATTAACCTGACCAAATCACATGCAAATAAAATTAATCAGATTGTTTTCACAAACACAGATCATAGGAAACCGTCAGAGAAAGATTCGTTGGTTAAAGTTTGGTCGGGTAAGTAGTAAAGTAACATAAAAATTCAATTTTTTTAAAAATTTAATCAAAATCCATTATAGTTCCTCCAATATTAATTGCATATTATGAAAACCCTTGCCGACAATTCTGTTTGATCTACCATACCTCATTTTATAAATTTATTATATTTAAAATGTACATGCCTGTAAGGGAGTTTGGTTTAAACAGGATACCAGACGTGAACTGAGTCTTTTTGTACCCATTTGCTTTTCTTCCAAATACAACCTTCTTCCGAGTGTGAAACTCTGGAATTTCATCTTCTAATTTATCGTTAAACACCACGATTCCCATGAGAATGTTAATTTCAGAACATTCGTATCCATTATTTTCAATATAAACTATAATATTTAAACCAACACAACTTTTCTCAACTCGCGACTACTTCAACATTAACCTTACCAAAGACATTTGTCACATATGTGGACAAGCTTTTCTATACCTTCTTCAAAGTAATTTGTCACCATTGAATTCAAGTAGAGTATCTATACACAAAAGACCTTGAAACTTCTGGAAATTCCGTAGACAAAGCAGTAATGGTGAATCTGCGGTTTTTCTTTAACCCTTCCTGGCAACTCGTTGAACCAGGTCATCTGAAACGACAGATTTGCCTCCTTGGCCCCCTTCATCATTACGGCCATCTTTAAGCTTTCGACACCTAACCAATATAAACTATAATTTTTAAACCAACACAAACGCAGATCATAAGAAACTGTTAGAGATAGAGATTCGTTGGTAAAAGTTTGATAGGATAAGGAGAATTGTTTGTAAGGAGGGGGTTTCGTTGGATGTAGGAATACGTCGCCAGTTCCTCTCCGTAAAAGGGGGGAATGAGGCGTTGTAGCGTTTCGGCTACTAGTGCGCGAGAAGAGGAGATGATGGTAGTTGTCAGGATTTCGGTTGGGATTTTGATGTCTATAGAGAGGTTGTAAGGGGTTTGGGGCTTTTACTGGATTACTAGGGCAGTTTCCTGGAGGGCTTTTGGGGCTTCCATCCTCTTCGGACAACATGGGTGGTAAGCGGGGTGAGAACCGCCACAATTTTTACAGTTAGAGGAATCAGAAATCTGATAAGACATTGGATGGGGTGCGAGGAGCGTATGTGCATCGAGTACATTTAGTATTTTTGGTATTAGGTCTAAAATAATTAAAACATTGCAGATTTTGAATTTTCCGCAAAAAAGCCGCCTTTTAATTTAAGAATCGTTAGGTTATGTTAGGCTAGGTTAGCTTAGATTAGGTTAGGTTAGGCTATATTAGGTTAGGTTAGGTTAGGTTAGGAGACTATGACTATAATCGTAATGATGATGAAGTATTAACTTCGTTATCAACTCTTTTATAATTTTTCTCTTTGACTCAAGTGCGCACGATGCACGCTTTCAAAACATTGAGTGAATTTTTTTTTTCAAGAAATTAACTATCTCAAATATGAATTAAAATATAACTATTTAAAATATTGTAAATATGACGATGAAACAAAAACCATTTCATATAAATGTTCACGATCACAAAGAGACTATCTGCAGACATTTTTCAACAATCGACACTTTTCATTCGTTAGCCCGGCAACACCGTGGAACGAAAGCAAAAGTTGTTTTAAAATAAAAAGAAAACAAAATGAATGAAACGTCGTCTTCACTTTTTAACTGGTCGAATATATATTTTCGTCTGGGTGTTGGCCATGATACAGTCATGGCCAGACGGATTTTATGAACTCAACGCCGTCTGCCGATACCGGGCCAAGCTAGTACTCGTATTTTGGCAACTGTATGCACTTGAATTCATTCGAACTACATTGGCGTACATCTTCATTGCGACAACGAAATTCCAATTTCAATATTTTGATTCGATCACATTTTTCTGTTCTCTCAAATTTTCTCTCTATACCGTTTTCAAGTTTATATTTTCATCGTTTCTGTGTTGTAGGCATTTAAATTTTCAATGGATGATTTCGAATGATTTGTAAGGATTTTCAATAAAAAAATAACAGTTTATGATAATTTTCTTCAGAATGTTTCTTTATGGCGAATGGTTTCCTTCGCATGCACAACGATCTGAAAATCTTTACATTTCCTAAACCATAAATTTTATCGAGTTAAACAAAGAGTACCTTTTCGTTAAAAAATCGATTGAAAAATTCAAATTTGCCATATTTAGATTGTACAGATTGTCCCTGTAAACGTTAGGGATTTGTAAACATTGGACATAGTATTGTAGAATACACTCAACAATAAGTTTTGATTTCGTAAGTTCAAACTATTACTAAGAAATGAGTGGTCGCTAGAAAAATGTTTCATGTCACAACATTATTTTCACGTCATGTACTCCCGAACTTATGTTGCGCGTGCCGAATCTCTAGGAGCAGAATAGCTCCACTGAGACGTAGATTTCTAAATCTGCTCACTCTTTGATCCTAAACGTCCCGTTTGGGCTCGTGTAAGTATGTCAGTTTTTCCTAACACGTGCATCAGGTATAAACAAGAGATTGAAGTTATTTGCATGCTCCAAGAACATTAGAAGGGTTATAAAATAATGGTAAATTGGAATTCCCAAAAAAATGTAACTTGGAAATCTCTGGATCAGTCATTATTCAGTTAGGGGTTGAAGTATTATTTGTTTTCTTGAAGAAGTTGTTTTCTTTCGCAAAAGTGAAATTGTTGAAGATTTCGTATCAAATAGACAAGTTACGCCAAAAATTGTTCGAAAGTTTTAGAAAATATCATATAATCTCATACAGAAGTAGAAAATGTACAGGAATTAGTTAAGGAATAAGCAAACTCCGACAAGAAATTTGATATTATTGTCTCTTAAAGAATTGCAAGCAGAAACTATATATATAAATATATTAATGCTTCTAAATGTTCTTGATTTTAGGTCTCTTCTGTTTTAAAATTAGATCTTTTTTCAAATTTGTTGAAAGATTGATAAAAAATTGACGTTTCGACTAACTCTTTATCAAAAATTGAAAAAAAGCTAGTTTTAAAACAGAAGGGACCTGAAATCAAGAAATCTAGGAATAAAACACTATACTAGAAGTCGCCAAAAACTGTTTCCTTACATTTTGTCAAGAAAACATTGATTTAGACGTTGAATGATCAGACGTTGAATGATCAGAAGGTTATGATCTACATCGAATTTTACAGGCAATGTTCATTAAATAGATTTATTTCTCATGATTGACTCAGTAAAATGCTCACAAATAATCAAATTTTCTGTTCGATTCCCAGTTGTCTTTTCTAAATTATATTTAAATGCAGTTTTTATTGTTAGGCAATATCCGTACACAAATTAGATAACTTAGATAACTAGTTTCAAATTATAAAAAACAGGCAGAAGATGACATAAAACCCAATGTGTAATCACAACATAAATGCGAATACAAAAAAATATAGATAATATAGCCGAAAACAAAATCTTCTTCGAATCCTCTTCGAAAAAATTTTGAACGCTTTATATTCTACCATAGATCTATGCCGGGCTAGTTTAAAGTTGTAAACAGATCATTAAGTTGAATTTCAAGGGAAATTGATGGCTATTATGTTATGGTCGATTTGGGTGACCTAGATCTTCCTAGTTTTCCAAATACTTGCTTAAAATTGTGAAATCTAAGAACATTGAATGCTGTCGACCAAGAAGAGGCTTATTTAGATTACTAATTAACACCATCAGCAAAAGTAAAACAAACAGTTAATGACTTGGGATCGGATAATGTAGGACAGTTGCTCTTCCAGTTCATTCAGCTCTGCACTCAAATTCCTTACATCTAAGATTCTCTGCAAATGTCCTACGATTGTTTTTGTAAAATTATTATGATTATCAAGCTGGATTTCAAGGGAAATTGATGGCTATTATGTTATGGTCGATTTGGGTGACCTAGATCTTCCTAGTTTTCCAAATACTTGATTCAAATTGTGAAATCTGAGAACATTGAATGCTGTCGACCAAGAAGAGGCTTATTTAGATTCCTAATTAACATCATCAGCAAAAGTAAAACAAACAATTAATGACTTGGTATCGGATGATGAAGGACAGTTGCTCTTCCAGTTGATTCAGCTCTGCACTAAAATTCCTTACATCTAAGATTCTCTGCAAATGTCCTACGATTGTTTTTGTAAAATTATTATGATTATCAAGCTGGATTTCAAGGGAAATTGATGGCTATTATGTTATGGTCGATTTGGGTGACCTAGATCTTCCTAGTTTTCCAAATACTTGATTCAAATTGTGAAATCTGAGAACATTGAATGCTGTCGACCAAGAAGAGGCTTATTTAGATTCCTAATTAACATCATCAGCAAAAGTAAAACAAACAATTAATGACTTGGTATCGGATGATGAAGGACAGTTGCTCTTCCAGTTGATTCAGCTCTGCACTAAAATTCCTTACATCTAAGATTCTCTGCAAATGTCCTACGATTGTTTTTGTAAAATTATCTGGTCATCGAGAAGATCTATAAAAAAATAAACACGCACACTGATATAAAAGTTAGATTTATAAGAGTAGCTGCTTTTCGTGCTAATAAACTGATGTGCAATATTCAAAACTTAGAACATACGAAATGTTGCTAGCTCGATGAGAACGAGAAAATTATGATTATGAAGTTGGATTTCAAGGGAAATTGATGGCCGTTATGTTAAGGTAGATCTGGGTAAACTAGATCTTCCTAATTTTCCAAATACTTGATTCAAATTGTGAAATCTAGGAACATCGATGCTGTCGAGTGGCTAAGACTAGCTGCTTGTCGCATTATTCAAAATTTAGAATACACAAGATGTTGCTAGCTCGTAGACGTTCCAAAATCGGATAAAAGTGAGCAGACACACAACATTGAGCAGCAAACATCAAACGGATTCTGGTGTCATGGACTGAAAGGTGGAATTAATATGTATACCAAAAATTTAGAAGATATTTGTTTTGTTCATAAGTACGTTACTATATGTCTGCTGTTCAAAGTCTATTTTCTTATTTCTAGAATTATATCTGTTGCACATGAATCAATAAAAAAACAGGATACATTGAAAAGTAGCTGCTTCCCGTTTACATCAAAACTCAGATTATTTTCTTTTGTGATGTTATAACTCAGATTTTCGAATAATTATTACCATTAGGACAAAACGAAAAACCATCAGCAACATCTAAGATTAGGTTGGGTTAGATTAGATTGGGTTAAGTTAGGTTAGGTTGGGTTAGGCTAGTTTAGGAGACTGTGGCTATAATCGTGTTGATGAGAAAGTATTAACTCTTTGTTACTCTGTTAATTTTTCTTCTGTTATTGAGGGTAGTAAACATTTCAAGCTCGATGCACGCATATGTTTCTTTTCTTCCCACAGAGAGACCTAACTGAATTTTCACCCGAAATTTGCATAAGCTTGAGACCGTGAGCTTTAGTGAGTTTTGTAAACACAGATTGAAAGTAAGATTAAGAAAATCACGTTGTCAGATTTTGTAATCGAAATAAGCAACTAAGTACATAATACTAAACGATGGCAAACAGTCATTGATGTGAATAATCTTATAAATAATATTATTCTAGTTATGTCAGACAATTGGATCACCAATAATAATAACATACTCACATAACTGAGTGTCTCGGTTCACTTTAATGTAATTGGAAAGTTTTATTGATAAAAGAAATAAGGGGGAAAAATTTCATTAAATCCGCTTACGTAATATTTGATTGGCCCCATATTACAAGATTTCTCCTAGATAACTTGTTGTTTCCATGCTGTATATATGAAGAACTATATGAATATTATTAATAAAACAAAATGGGCAAAAGCAAAACTTTAGTGGGTTTGATAAGAAAATGCATAAAAATATCAGGTTATATCAGTGTATAAAAATATTGCAAAATTATCTCGAGTCTATTCACAAACACACAGGATAAAATGTCGAAATTTTAGGTCATTGACATTTCCGCAAAAAAACAACGCAGTTAAAACCGCGTAAATATGAAGCGATAAGTATTCTGATATTAATTATATAGTGCAGACTTCACGAAAATTATTTTCGTTGATTTTTTTTTTTTCGGAAAATAAGAAGGTTGTACCTTTCTGTCAGTTAGTAAGACGAATCGTTTATCAGGAGACACCTATGCTGCTTATAATTATTTCAAAATCAACCTTGAAATCCCACTTCTGAAAAACGAATTATCCGAATGACCATACTTGCTGAGCGAGACAACGTGCGAAACATGAAAATATTATTTATGGCCCGAATATTCGCAGTAACGTTGAAATTAATTTTTGTTTGTCGGCCTTGGGAAGAATAATAAAAACCAACGCATGAAACATCACAATCAGATATTTCGAAATGACGGACCTTTGTTAAAATCGCGAAAGAGGTTATGGAGAATACTCCAGTGGCGGCACAAAGACACTAAACATTTAGACGAAGGCCCTAGTTTAAAAATTACATTATAGAACAAGCTTCCTCCTCTCTGATTTTGCAATAGAAAACGTTTTTTGATTTTTAGTCGCACCTACAGCAGAAAATTGTAATTTTATACGGTCCTCTCGTTTTTTGCCTTAGAAAATCGAAAAATCATCCGATTTCGATGAATTTTCTTGAAATCTTCACTTTTAAAGCGGATTTACGAAAAAAGTTATTGGAATAAAAAAAATGAAAGCTTATATTGGTTTCAGAGCTTTAAATATTCATGAAAATGCACTTATACATGTATAATTATTGATAATTTTTTGCCAAACAATCAAATGAAGTTGTTATATTTCCTTTTCATAATCTACATATCGGAAAATCATCCCATTTTGATGAATTTTCTTTTAAAAGAAAAAAATTATGGGAATAAGAAAAATTTAAACTTATATTGGTTTCAGTGTTTTAAATTTTCCTGATAATGCATTAATTCACGTAAAATTGTTGATAACTTTTTTCCGAGTAATCAAATGAAGTTGTTACATTTTTTCTCA
This sequence comes from Diorhabda sublineata, assembly GCF_026230105.1. NCBI lineage: Eukaryota > Metazoa > Arthropoda > Insecta > Coleoptera > Chrysomelidae > Diorhabda > Diorhabda sublineata. Next base: position 32,747,331 of record NC_079480.1, read on the forward strand.
TTATCCACACGTCTACACATCGAAAAATCATCTGATTTCAATCAATTTTCTTTTAAAATCTTCGTTTTTAAGGCGGATTTAAGGAAAAATGTATGGGAATAAAAAAATATGAAAACTTATATTGGTTTCTGGGCCTTAAATATTCATGAAAATACACTTATTCACTTATGATTGTTGATAATCTTTTTCCGAATAATAAAATGAAGTTCTTAAATTTTTTTTCATAACCTACACATCTACACATCTAAAAATCATCCGATTTCAATGATTTTTTTTTAATTTTCTTTTATAACGCGGATTTATGAAAAAAACTATGGGAATAAACAAAATTAAAACTTATATTGTTTTCAGGGCGTTAAATGTTCATGAAAATGCACTAATTCACGTATAATTGTTGATAAGTTTCTACCAGATAATCAAAAGAAGTTGTTAAATAATTTTTTTCATAACCTACACATCTACACATCGAAAAATCGTCCGATTTCGATGAATTTCCTTTAAAATCTTCGTTTTTACGAAGGATTTAGGAAAAAAATTATGGGGATAAGAAAAATTTAAACTTATATTGATTTCAGTGTTTTAAATGTTCACGAAAATGCACTAATTCACGTAAGTATAATTGTTGATAACTTTTTTCCGAATAATCAAATGAAGTTATCATATTTTTTCTCGTAATCTACACAAAAAAAGAACAAATAGAAAAAAAATTATGCAAAAATGTTGATTTATCATATTTTTACAATTAAGAATATTAACAATTTCTTTTGAAATTAATCTTTTCTAACATGTAACCTTTTTTATTAAGTAATCATTAAAGTTATATGAACAAAAATATTTTTAAAATCACTTATTGTAATCGAGTGTATAATATTAAAAGTTAACTTTGAAAAATTGAAAAGCCTGGGACTACGATAATATGGGATTGCTGGAGGTTTTATGATTGCTTAAATGATAAAGGTAATTATCAATTTTCAATTTCAAGTATTTTTTCTGGATTTCTTGAAACAAACATTTATGGATACGATAGTACTTACTGTTCTATATAATTTATCAACTTGTTTATAAATATTTCAGGGTTCAAACATTTAACAGTGAACCACAATTATAATTTTGCTGACCCCGATAGTGGAGCTAATACTCAACATATTGAGAGAATTTGGTCAAAGAATGCATATTTTGTTACAAGATGTTTTCGAAAATAATATGAGTAATTGATTTATTTTTTAGAATATAATATACAGTTAATGTCCTTTATTTTTGTCATTTTAAGATCATTCATTCAAAATTTCATCTATTATTTGTTTAAAATACAAATAAATTATTTATTTCATATATTTTATATATTATTATTATTATTATTTGCCATTAAACATGAAAATATGAAAGTTTGAAGTCATAAATTATATTTTAAGTTACTTACCATTCAAGAATCATCAGTTGTACCTAATTTTTTTTGTAAATATCGATTTTTTTGTGTAGACCAAAAAAATAAGTATAATTTGACTATGTACATAAATTTTATGCATCATTATTAACGATAAAAGTTGATTTCGTAAAAAATTAATAAACAAACCTTCATTATGTGATTTTTATTTTTCAGAATAATCGTTTGTTTTTGGAGATTAACAAAAAACATATGAAACTGCGTTTAATACTTGACTCAAAAGTTGCACATTTAAAGTCATAAAACTATATGAAGTATCCAGATATTTTCCATATTTTTTTTCATAAATCCGGCGTAAAAACGAAGATTTAAAAAAAATTATTCACCGTTTTACTGATTATCGCGAAAAACTCATATTTTTGACGTTTGACCTTGAATAAAATTTTTTCCATGCACGGAAATGATGGGGTATATTAAAATTTTATTTTCAATTTTATTCCAAACAATTTTACTAATTTTCAGCTTGATGGGAAGTTATGTAACTTCGAATGTCTAAATTGACCGGACTAAATGTACCTGGTCATCTAAATGTATCATTATTTACTTGTACTTTACAACTTTAATTGTTATCTTTTATGTATGAATAAAAAGATGAATAAATAGATAAATAAATAAATTTGTAATCCTTTTTTAAAAGTAGTGTTAAAAAATCGATTTGCAACGGAAACTACCAACGACGTTGCTGCGTATTTTATTTTTATGCAATATTAGCGTCATTATTTATTTTTTTTTTGTTTTTGAAACTGTATCTAAAGGATTGTAGATTGTGCATCCGAAATACGAATATATTATATATAAAAAAAGAGGTTTCGTAAGGTCGTTAACATTGTTAACAAGTATTTATAAAGATGTTGAAATCATTGTCAGTAACACTCCAATAATTGTTTTTTATTTGTGTTGCTAATCTTAAATTTGTTTTGTTAAAAAGTGTGTCACAAATAAAAAATGCATCTTGTTTTTTTTTATTTGACTTTCGCAATATGCGCTTTTTATCTCCAGACAAAACAAATAATAGCTTCGATTATTGCCTTCGATGAAAATTTACAATTGATGCCGATTTTTAAATACGATGTCGTCATAAAATCTTTTGAATATTTGCAAATTTTATGTCACGGATTATACAATGCGATCCATAATAATTATGGAATAAATTCAATCTTAGTTTTATTTTGTACTATGTGAAAAAATCTAGTAGGCTGCTGTCATTTAGGTATTTAAAGTTACTATCAGCAAGGCCGGATTAAGCTAGGGGCTTGGGGGGGCTATAGCCCCGGGCCCCAGGTCCAAGAGGGCCCCATCGTTTGGAAATCATTTTGTATTTTTTGATGTGTTGACACCACAAATCTAACGTATTGATATTATTTTGTGAATTTTTCCGGGTTTCCGAATTCCTTAAGGGGGCCCCGTCATTATTTTAGCCCCTGACTATCAGTATAATATTTGTACGCGTATTGAATTTAATTGTGGCTCAAAGAATAGACATTTTAATTATGATTGGTTGTGGTAATAAAACAAGAACTCAAAAAGATGTAAAATTTTTAATAATAAATTAGCAAAATTAAAATAAACTTTCGTGAAACTGGACACGTAGAAAATCTTGAAGAATCAGGTAGAAATTTTCAATTTTCTGATGAAAAAAAGTTCAATGTACTTCTAGATATTGAAGAATAATAATACCACCTTGCGTTTTTCTAAGGACGCAATTTTATTTTATCGACGTGTGTGGGGGGTCAATGAAAGCTTAACCTCAAGTTTGTGGTGTTCCTTGGCCGCCATCTTAAATAAAGGGGTGAATAGCTATTTTTGACGATATCTTGCGAACTATTGTCCCTATAAAAAATTGCATTGCCTATAATTTTGTTCATGACATTTTTTGCCATTAACCGCGAATTTAAAAAGTTATGAGCAAAAAAGTGCAAACATTTTATCAATGATTTCTTTATTCGCTCAATAACTTTTTATTTTTTGATTTTTCCATAAAACTACCTCCAATCTTCTAGATCGTTTTTTGAAGATTAATTTTTCGATTTCCACTCATTCTTGTGGCTCATAGAGCCCTCCAAAATTGCCGTGGCGTGTCTATACTCTCCACATTGTGCCAAAAACAAAATATTTGTTATCATTTCCATTTTTTTTTTTATTTTTCTCTTTTTTACATATTTCTCTGAACATATTTATATAATTTTTTCTACGTGGTATCCCTAGAAGGCATAATGTACTACCTAGTCTATTTTAGCTCTTTTCATGGTCTAGGTTGTGATTCAAGGTCACTATCTACATCTGTGTCAAAAGTAAAGGTTTGGGGAATGACGGGAGTTAAAATTGGAGTCATAGTTGTAAGTTCATCTTCTAATTCATTTTCTTCTATTAACTTTGATATTTCCATGATTATGTTGCAAAAACAATGAAGACATACTGCAGAGCATTTGAGGTCTGCTTTTCTGCAGTCAAATATACTTCCGAAATTAATTTCCTTAGCTCCGGGGGTGTTGGACGCCTAGAAGCTTGTATTGGCATCCACATGTTTGTTTGCTTCTTCCAGCCCCAATCTTCAGGACTTTGATATCTCTCAAGCCCCGACTGGACCAGGTGATATACTCGAAGACTGTGGAAACGAGCTGCATCTTGGGCTGGAGGCAGTGATGATAAACTAAATGAATCTTTAGTCTCAGTTTGGGCAAAATGTTTATATCGCAAGATGTCTAGTAAATTTTCTTTATTATCGCCATATAATGAGACATTGTTTATCAACAGGAACCAACAAAGACGGATCAACGTATTCAGACGAAAAGAGTGCGACACCACCAGCTAACTATGTATATAAAAATGATAACAAATATTTTATTTTTGGCACAATGTGGTGAGCATAGACGCGCCATGATACTTTTGAAGCGCTCTATGAGCCACAATAATGAGTGGAGTTCACATCCACATCCATATATAAAATTAATCCTCAAAGAACGATTTAAAAGATTGTTCTGAGGTAATTTTATTGAAAAATCAAGTTATTGAGCGAAAAAGAATTTGTTGAGAAAAATTTTTGCACTTTTTTGCTCATAACTTTTTAAATTTGCGGTTAATGGCGAAAAGTGTCAGAAGTAAAATTGTAGGCAAAGCAATTTTCCACACTTTATATCTCTACGAATTTTTTGTAGGGACAATAGTTCGCTAGATATCGACAAAAATAGCTGTTCATCCCTTTATTTAAGATGGGGACAAGGGGTGGAATTCCACAAATTTGGGGTTGAGCTTTCCTTGACCCCCCCACATATCGATAAAATAAAATTGCGTCCTTAGAAAAACGCAAGGTCAATTGTAACATTTCAATTGACTAACAAGAAGATGACTGAAGGCAAGAATTCTGTGAATTGATGATGGACAGAAAAAACGCAGATTTGCAGTTCATAAACAAAATAGTTTTTTCTGATGAAGCAACCTTTCATTTAAACTAAACGGTTAACAATCAGAACTGTAGATATCAGAACAGAAAAAATCCTCACTGTATGTGTGAGCCTCACACTCAATAACATTAAAAAGGTGATGGTACCCCATTTTACACCTATAATTAGAAATTATTTAAACGAGGTTTTTCCCAATACGTGGATTGAAAGACGTGAAACGATCGGCTAGATCCCCCGATTTGGCTTCTCTCGATCATTTCTAATATTTGGAATCTAAAGTATTTCAATATTGCTGATTTAAAAATTAGGATAACGAAAGAAATAAGGTTCAAAATGTTGAACGAGAATTTCAAAATTGCGTTGGTTATTGTCAAGAAGTGAATGGTGGTAACCGAAAACCAACTTTTGAATGTACCAAATAAAGTTTGGTTTTTGAATAGTTTTCACAATCGTCAACGTATCTTTCAAAGTAGAATTGTGGTACAGGTTTTCTTAAATATTTTCCTATTGAAAAACCGTTTATTACTTCATGGAATCCACTTTAAGTCTGATATGTCTTTTATTGCTGTCAAAAACCCTTACTGATTAGACCAGGTCCGATCCATTACTGTAGTGGAAGATTTTTGTCAATCTTATGAAATGTGTGATGTATTGGTATCCCGTATGGGGTTGTTTGTCCTCAATCGGGCGTCACGCCAGGTGATAGAGAGTGGAAATCTTGGTACAGTATCTAAAACCTTTCTTCGATGAAATAAAAGGAGTTTGATGAAATGTAGAAAAGAGAAAAGTTACGAGAAATCGATCGAGAATGGATCGGAATTCGGGAAAAATTTGGCATATAGCCAATGATCGAGAAACCTCCTCGATAGTGATCGGCACATACTAATTAGAAGAATAATCGGATTATTTCTAAGATAATGGAAGAAATTTATTTTTCTTTGCCAGATCAATTCGAACACATTTCCCTTCTCCATTCACCCACCGACGCGACGCTAATGTTATTGTCGGTTAGTTGAGAATTCAGGTCGTTTTGGCAAGTTAATGATCTCATTTTAGTTCATGAATCGAATATATTTTATCGACGTAGTTTCTGAAAAAGTAAAAGTTACGAGGTAATTAACCGTTGCAAACAAATGTATAACGAATTAACGGAAATCTGATAATTGGTAATCACAATAATAAACGGCCAGTTAAGTAATTGAACAATCCCTTTGAAATACTATAAATTTGTTTATTAAATAGTAACGATACTCTAAAATGTACCATTGAAATAGTAAAACTAAAGGTAGAAATTACAGGGTAAACATTAAATGAGTCCCTAATCGATAGCGCACTCAATACATAAGATCACCCACACACTTATGTATGAGTATTGGACGAGCTCTTGTGTGTGCACCTGCTCGCAAGTATCTGTGAACAGAAGTGTTATTTATCTCCCCCCGAAGTAGAAGGTAAAACTCTACCAACCCACTCTGTCATCTAAAAAAGGCAGAAATATCCAGCTACTAATATCTCATTTATTTCCCCGTGGAAACCGCTGACAGGCATTATATCTCGTGGAAAGCTTTAGCTGATTTAATCTCTTTTCTTGATTAATTTCCCTGCGTCCTCCAATCAATACTGGTTGATTCGAGGTTCAGTATTATTGTACTTCGACGTCTTTTTCTTACTGCATCGATCGATCGGCTTCCTCCTGCTGCATCAAGGTGTCGTCTTCTTTTTTCGTCATAATCTGATTAAACTCTGGACGGATTCGACTTCGACACTGATTTTTCACTGTATTGGGCGAGGAAGTCTGAGCTCAACCCTTTGTTATTTTGCAAAGGTAAGGGCACATCTGGATAATCTCCAAGGCCTACGTTCCTCTGCATTCGTAAAGGGATATTGCTGTTTCCATAGTCTGGCGTTTCGCACCTCTCAGTTGCGACGCTTCCTAGTTCGCTTTTCGCGCTGCAGGTCCTGGAGATACTATCTTAGATTGTAAAAGTACTATACCCCAAAATAATAATGCATAATCGTATAATGACCAATTGTCCCATACCTGAGACAACATATTTTACAACATATTTTCTTCGATATTATATTTAAGAATAAACAAATGATTATTTTTTATCCCAGGCATTTAATTTAAACAAAAAGGTTCAGTAAAAGTATAATTATTATTTTTAAAATTCCCTGTACGTCTCCTATAATGTTTTGGACGCACTTTCTACCAGTAGGGATCTTATATTGATTTGGCCGACTGTTAGGGAGGTCACCGACCTACGACAAATCCGTCTGAATAAGTTCGAAAAGAATTGCATGAGTACGAGTTGAGTGTGATGATAATAGGGATACATTCGGACTATCTCGTTTTCAGTCAAAATCGATCGCTTATGACGCATATAGAAAAAGTTATTTCGAAAAAAAAATCTGGATAAAGGACATAATAGATTATCCAAATATTTCACTAAGTTAGAATATAAAATACAAAAAATATTGTATATCAAGTACCTTGTACGCTGTCTACGTAGGGCAGACATCTCAGTATCTAGAAAATAGACTTAAAGGTCATTAATACGATGAAAAAATGAAACTGCATTAACTAAACACGAAGTGTCAAAAAAATATAGATTGAATTTAAAGATTTAATAATTTTTTGAACGGAATCTTAAACACGAAAAAGAGAATTTTGAAAAATAGTTCACATTCCTGAACGAGAAGGCTATCAATGATAGAAAAAGTAAAATTTATAGCTCTATTTTTTAAATTCTAATAAAACTACAAATAATTTGGTTGATAGCCGCTACAAAACTAAGGAAACATTTTTTATGTTAAAACAGATTTCTTTTCTGATTTTATAAATACACGAATTGTCAGTTCGAAATCGAAAGTTGTAGCTTTAGAAAACTGATACAAAAATCTTGAAATCGATAAATGTTTACAAACAAATTTATGTTCTAATCGGTATTCACCGTTATACTATTATACTATAAAGTTTAAACCTTAAGAATTCCATTAATCGATCCATCGAATACGAAAAGTTGGAATATGTCGTTCGGCCTGTTACTTTTTTCTTCAAACAATTCAACATTTCTTGGTTCACTTATTGTAAGTCACTTATAAATCATTTATTCTAAGTTTATGAGGAAATTAATTTGTTATCGACGTCCCATTATTTTCATTCAATAAAACTCGGTATATAATCTAAAACGTCCTCTATTTATCATTCTACAACTGAAGTTTGAAATTTTGTTCTTTATATTGGAGCTGCCAAGTTGGAGTTTGACTACTACCAAGGACCCAACAGGTGCACCACCATGATTACATCAAATTCAACTTCAACAACTTGGAACTCATTTGAGGGCTGCTACCATAGATAACTCCCAGTTTTTATCTTCAATATATAGGATAATTGGATACGCAGATGATACTTTTTAGAAAATTTGGGGTGACTACGCCATGTGACTTTACATTTAATAATACTTAATACATGTAGATATTTCTCCGAACAAACTCCCTCAATAAAACGATAATTCGTCCACATCTAACTGAAACCTGACCCAGGTAATTTCAAGTAAACTTCTTGATTCCAAATATCATAAGATTAATCCTTCCCGATAAACCTGACTTGGGAAAAACCAAAACCTTCTACCTGTTTCTTCTTCATAGGAAAAAAATAAATCAATGGAACAATCTACAGGGCAAAGATAAACCTGAGATCATATAACCAAAGAAGATCTTTTGGATTTTTGATCACAAGTAAAAACAATTTACTGATATCAACAAGAGTTTTGTCCGAAAATTCCCCTTCAATAACACATAAGTTTAGCAGATAATGCCACAAGCAGATTTTGCCACGTAGAGGACGAAACCTCTATGAACGAAGTGTGAGAGACTCTAGAGCATTAAACCTGGGAGCATATGAAATAGAAGAAGAAGATCTCACGTTCTGATGTTTCTAAGAGGAGTGGTATTAATAGATCAGCTCTTAACATTGAGCATCCTCAGTGTGGTACCAAGAGGGATTAATAGAGCAGAATATATATAGTTTTTAATAAAATATTTGAGGTGGGGGAATTGATAAAAACTGTCACTTACGTTCTTAATTTATTTACGCACTATACAATACACTTACCACTTACAATAATTTACTTATAAATATCAATTGAACAATTTCTGCGATTACTTTTATTAATTCGTTATTTTCACTACGGCTATTTATTCAAAACTGAATTAACTACGTTTATATAAATCATTTATATACCTAAATAAAATTCTATAAAGTTCTAGAAAAAAAAGGAACAAAAGAAGTAAATAAATAGAGTTTCTTATAAATTATTGTGAATAAACCGCCTGCTAACTGGACCTAAAGACCCATTTCGAGAACTTTTTCGTAACATTATTTATTGGAATACATTTTGGAAAGAATTATTAATAATTTGAGAAAAAATTCATTCCAAGGTATACTATTTTTCACAATCTAAGGAACAGAAACCCTTATAAAATACGATAAGACCCAGAAGTAGTAAATTTATGGCTATTTATTGTACAAGGCCGCATTTTCCTTATAGTTTGAAGAGAAATTTGATACGTTACACTGTTTCATGGCTCCAAATGAACTGACACAGACAAAGGCGCACCTATTCTGAACCTGTTAGAGTCTAATTTATTGCATGTGCTGAATTAACTGGAGGCTAGTTACTTTCTTCGATAGTGAAAAAAATCTATACTTTGTAGAGTATGAATACTCGAGCTCTTCGATGAATAAAATCTTATGACAATTTGGTGGTAAGGATATGGAACGAATTAAATATCGACGAACTTTGACAACAGCAAATGGCATTATTTTTGAATATTTGTGGTAAGAGAATGTGTTTTATCCACCGGATGTATAACCGCCTACATTACCGATATTTTAGTAATAATAAAAAGTTCGTGAAATGATTGTAATTTTTTTTTACCGCCGGTAAATTGTTGATGGTATATATAAAGATACAATAAATTGTTTCCCCCATGAGGCGAATTTTCAACTGCACCTGGTGCCACTTAATTATATAACTAACTACAAGGAAAAAAACTGTTATATCATTAAGGAGCATAACTTGTCGTATAAATAAAAACTTGACAAAAAAAAATAGATATAAGTTTAACGGAATAATTGTTGCTATTCTTGGATAAACTTTTAGATGAATAAATTACGGCGATAGGAAATTTCAAGGTGATCTTTTTTTATTTATGTTTATTATTCGTTCAAGATCAAAGCGCACACTGTGACGTTTATTTAACAAAAGAAACGAAGTTGATTATGGCGGAAACGATTTGCACTCTTTTATTGCACTTGTTAATAGATAATTTATCAATAATAACAATTTATAGACAGTTACTTATTGTTTTAATACGATTGTCGTATAAATCAACGATTTTTCGAATAAATCAATACCAAAAACTTATGATCTCTTATGATAATCGACTACATTTTGGGAATCATAGTTTCAATTGTTGGAATGGCATTTCGACCATATTTACAGCATCTACTAAGTGTCTTGTTCAAAATGAAGTAAAAAAATGTGAAATATATACTTGAGTCTAATAACAAAAAAAAAAACGAAAGTCGGTTCAATAATTGGTGATTTTTGGCCAACGGCATACATACAAAAAGACGCTTAGACCAAGTGGTAGATCAGTCATGTCAAAGATACGGCCCCTGAGTCGTATCAATAAGGCCCGCGATCGCAATGTTTCACAGAAAGAAGAATCATGCTTTTTCGAGCTCTTAGACCTCATTCGATTCCTCAACGGATGTTTTAAATACTTGTACTCTCAAGTTAACCGGAAATGTCTTATTATTATCGTCGAGAATGATAGACTCTTCCACGCGCTTCGAGTCTAGACTAGAACCTTCCTTAACCATATAAAACGAGTGTGTCGGCGCGACATGAGTCAGTTGAGTCGAGTAATCGAAGCGATACGGTTGGAGAAGGATTTGAATTGTACTTCGAAGTAGTATTGTGCATTTGTTTGTGTCGTAAGCGTGAGATATACATAATTGTTGTGTCGAGTTACATAATTGTTACGATTTTGCCATAATGTCACAAAAACGTTGATAGTGAATGCAGAGCTTTCCAATCTAAATGGGAAATTGTATATTTTTTCATAGAATGGAAAGGTAAACCACTGTGTTCGATTTGTAACAGTTGCTGTTTGTAAGAAGTTTAATAATAAGTCAAAATTCGATTCGACACATTATTATCTTTGAAATATAAACTTCAAGATCAACAATGGGTGTTTACTAGAGCTAATACAGAGAGCGAAGATGCCCTGAAATCAATTTTATTAAAGACTGTATGTTGAAAGTTGCCGATGTTTCATTTCCATTACAAAAGTCAATAATTCAAAATATTCCGCCCTCAAAAAACACTGTTGCTTCCAGAATTTATCTCAAAATTTGATTCAAATGAAGGAGAAAATTAAGAAATTTGCAAACTTTTCACTGGCTGTTGACAAGAGTACTGATACTGTTGATGCAGCTCAACTTTCTGTTTTTATACGAGGCATTTAAAATAACTTTGAAAGTGCGTTCCATTGACAGGTACTACAACAGCAAATGATATTTATTTTGCAATTGAGCATTTGAAACAAAAAACATCAGGAAATTTTATGGGATTTCACTGTATAATTTATCAAGAATCATTGGCATCCAAACATTAAAAAATGGACCATGTCTTGCAGCCTGTAATTAAAATTGTAAATTTTATAAGGAGCGGAGGACTAAATCACCGACAGTTCAGGCAATTTTTACAAGATTTGGACGAAAAGTTTTCTGATGTCTCTTATTTTACCGAAGTTCGTTGGCTTAGTCGAGAAGTAGTTTTAGAAATATTTGTTATATTACGGGACCCTATTGAAGCTTTCTTTCTAGAAAAAGCCGAACCAATTGATTATGGTAATGACTGATGGATTGATTGTTCCTTTTTGGTAGATATGAATAAACACTTGATTAATCTATGATATAAAGTTACAGGGTAAAAATCTGATTGTCTTTCAAATGTATTCATATATTCAAGCCTTTGAAACAAAGTTGATGCTGTGAGAAAATCAGGTAAAAACCCAACTTTGGGCCATTTCTCTCATTTAAAATCATTTGGCATAATGAACCAAAAAAAATTGAATGAATATTCTCAACTTTTGCAAAATTTGATTACGGAATTCAACAATCGTTTTGAAGACTTTCACAAAATGAATGGAATGGAATTCCCAAGGAAAAATTAGCGCTCTTACATGTTATAGACAATATGTCAAGAGTTCGGATAATTACCCGGAATAAATAAGAACAAACATCGCAAAAGACTTACGAATGAACATCTCCAATCAATTTGTATTGCAGAACAAAATCCCTCTACCACTCATATAGTTAATCAAATTGCTTAGAATTTATACATTTTATATCCGGTGGTGAACGTAAAATTCCAAAAATAATATTTTTTCGTGCCATTTTTGTTATATTTTTTCCCCAAGACCGTATTATAATCCGTTCCTGAAATATGACTAGCGGCTGACGTTTTATGTGGTCGTAGATAAAGTATTGTATTCAGCTTGCGCTAATAGTCATAGCTGATTGATAAATTACAGCAAACTCCATCTGCGTGTGTCATTACGATCATAATCGCTCGATAAATAATATATTTATCAAAGAAATAATTATTGTTTTGTCATCCCGTTTTTTGGACATTATTTGTTAGGATGTTTATTGCGCGTTTTTTTTTATGAATTTGAACAACAAATAAATTGAGAATAGATGCCATTATTTATACCATAGACGATCCGCTGTTGGTATTTAAACAATTTATGTGTAAATAGCGAAAATATCCAAACGAGTTATTTATAAAAATGCAGATAGCCTTAGCATTAAATTGAAACGATTTGAAATTTTAATTCTAACGAGCAGTTGAGTGAATGTCATAAGCAATAGCATTAATTTCGAATTTAATTGTGAAAAATTGTTGAAAGACACGCAGCCATTCGATTTTTTTTACTATTTTATACGATTAAAAACGCAAATGCCATAACGACTTCCTAGGCTATTTCAGAGGAAGTTATTTAAAAATAGTATATACAAGGAAAACATCAAAATATTCATCATTATGATCTAGACAAATAATTATCAAATGTGATGTCAAACAGTTTCTTAATACTTACATTAAACATCATAAATTCACCTAATCAAATTCAAGGTTCATTGTATTCATTAAAATTTATGGTACTCGATCCTAATGGGGACCTACATCACTGATGATTGATTCTATTAGATACTTGAGTTCCATTAAAGTATCAAATAACGTACCACATTTTGTAACGACTCTACACACTATGGCCATGGTGCAAGTAAAACTTATAAGACCGAGGCTTCCAACAGCTGTGAAAGCTATTTGATACCTATCCGATAAGCAATTTGGAATTTGAAAGGAAAAATCAACTGCCGAAGAGAAGAATCACTACTCCAAGAAGATTATTCTACTAGTAACCATCGACCTTAGGTGAGTTACTTATTTAGTGGAGAACTACCTTAGCAAGAGACAGCTGCTTTATGAACAGGTGGTGGTCTAAACTTTGGAATATATCTTATGAAGATCTTCGCGGATTAGAAATGCCTGACGGATGCTACCTCATAGTCTGCGCCAATGACATAGCTATCCTTATCACTGGAATAAACAAAGAAGAAATCCAAGATAAGCTAATTAGCACCATGCAGATTTTGATAAGATAACCATGGACTATCGCTAGAGGCGGAAAAGACCGATTTGATCTTCTTGAGCAAGAAGAAGGTAAAATTTCATAATATTCAAACGATGAAAATCTGAGAACTATTCATCGAGTCGAAGCAATCAATAAAATATTTAGAATTGATATTAGAAATGAGTTTTTGATAACATACGTAAAAAATGTACACAAAACATCAAGAATCAATGATGAATATCGGGTGTCCGACTACTACCAAAGGAGACTTCTATGGGGCTAGAGACCATCATAAAAGAGTAACTATGCCAGTAGATCTGCAGCACTCAAGCACAAAGCCGGTATTATGAAGAAAAAAAAATTCGTGACTACGAACCAACAGCAACAGAGGTATGATACGGATCACCGAGGTGGATGGACTGCAGACCTCTTACCATACGTCATAGGCTGGATAGAGAGAAGTCACTGTGAGGTGAACTTCACTTTGGACACGGTTACTTTAGATCTTATCTGTTCAAAATAAAAAAAAGTGGAGCTTGCGAACAATGCAGAGCACACATTCTTCGTATGCAGTTATTTGAACTTCCAAGGAAAGATACAAGATGAAAACAAAGATCGGAAAATTCACTCCCGAAAATATCGCAGGGATTATGATAACTACGTGATGATGACTACGTGAAAGAAAGAATGATCGGAGGAAACGCAGATTTAATCAAGGGTCTCAGTTCAAGATAAATTTTCACATGAGCCTATTGAAAATGGAACATTCTGTCAGCTACATCTCACCAAATCTAATGTAAGCCGAAGGGGATATAATCTATTGATAATTAATAAAAAATGTTGTAGGACATGTGGTATTTGCGTGTAGTCAAGCCTCGTGCGTTGTGGATGAAAGCTTGGAATAGATATACAAAAAAACGTTGACATTTTCCGTCACTGTCTTCCAGCATTACCAGAAATCCCAGATGACATGTGTCCAATTATTTCAATCGAAAAAGTCTCCTTCGATTGAGTAGATATTTTAAAAAATTTTGTTTATTAGATCGAGAATCGAGAATCGAGAATCGAGAATCGAGAATCGAGAATCGAGAATCGAGAATCGAGAATCGAGAATCGAGAATCGAGAATCGAGAATCGAGAATCGAGAATCGAGAATCGAGAATCGAGAATCGAGAATCGAGAATCGAGAATCGAGAATCGAGAATCGAGAATCGAGAATCGAGAATCGAGAATCGAGAATCGAGAATCGAGAATCGAGAATCGAGAATCGAGAATCGAGAATCGAGAATCGAGAATCGAGAATCGAGAATCGAGAATCGAGAATCGAGAATCGAGAATCGAGAATCGAGAATCGAGAATCGAGAATCGAGAATCGAGAATCGAGAATCGAGAATCGAGAATCGAGAATCGAGAATCGAGAATCGAGAATCGAGAATCGAAAATATCTTCCAAATTCCCCATGAAGCATGGGATACAGAATAGATGATTAACATTAAATACCGCATTGTATTGTTAAAAGCGAAAAAACCATTATCAAATTAATCGCGGCGCTCAGTTGAAAATCGTCTAAATTACCATATTCACTAGCAAACATAATGTATCAGTTTCGGCCTCAATTTATAATGCTAACTAGTTGAAATAGATAGTTTAAGGTGACCTTTTATTTGATATACAAAAATGCAGCTCATCAATATGCGGCCGGATGTAGAATGACAAATTCTACATGCTAACCTATACATTCATTGCAATTTATGCAACGAAAATTTTTAAACTTCATAAATATTATATCTACTGCATTTCGTTTTAAATTTGAGACCAAGGTTGGTAAACGCATTCGTTTTCGTTTAATCTATACACGAACTATTTAAATTAACATTTAATATTATTAAGGAAACATAAAAGTCAATCACAAGAAATTATAATATACCGAGTGAATCAACTTGACGCCGCGCCGGCCGTTGTGATGACCAAGCAAAACAAAGCTAATGTGATTGAGTAAATTTCATAGTCCGGTCAATTTAGACATTCGAAGTTACATAATTTCCCATCGAGCTGAAAATCAGTAAAATTGTTCAAAATATAATTAGAAATAAAATTTTAAAGTTCGCCATCATTCCCTTGTGTGGAAAAAATTTTATTCAAGGTCAAAGGTAAAAAAATTAGTTTTTCATGATTTTCAGCAAAACGGTGAGTTTTATCATAAAAACACTTTAGACGAGAATTGTAGATCATAATATTATCTACAAAACATGTGTTAATACTTTTTTTTCTACGACTCACCGTTACTGAGATATAATGATTCAAAATATTGTAAAAGCTGCGTTCCACGCCATTTATGAGGCAATGTACTTAATGCGTTTTTTAACGTAGTTTCCCCAGTATTCCACGGGTCTCTTGCGATCGTGTTTTGAAATTATTGCAAAATAATGGAAATTAGCAGAGATTGAAAAAATAAAAGAGATTTAAATTAAAAAAAAATTTGAATTTTAATCGTCTTAGTCGCAACTTTCAAATTGTTCTTCTTCTTGTCGCCTCGTTGGAATCAAACGGATCCTCCACTATTGGTGATTCAATATTAGAGCCTTGACATGGTGTACATGCCAGAGAAAATAACAGTCAGACTTTTTGCAACCACATTTAGCACTACATCCCTTACGCAGTTGCAAAAAATTGTGTGTGGTGGGAGTAAAGTATGAACGGGTTCTAACGTATTGTTGACCAACTTCAACCCCAGTCTATAGGCTCTAGCTTAAAACCAAACCACACTTGAACTTGTTAATATACCCGAAAAAGATGTAACTGAGGCTGGAACAAAACAAGCCAATTGAGTTTTTTTACTTTTAGTATTTTTAACTAAACATGCATATCGATACTTATCTGAACAGGTAGTTTTTTTAGGAGCTCCATACATAGAAAAAAAAGCGAATGTCGTTGGTAATAACTTCTTGTCGACTTGAATTATTGTTTTTAAAAACTTGAACTAAATCTTGTTTATCAAACATTTTAAAAATTGTTATTTTGCCCTTCCTACTTTCCAAAAGTAGATAAACTTTTTGATGAATCAATTTCCGATTGATGTTGAGCTTTTCCTGGTTTTAAGAAAAAAAAAGTTTTTACAGTTGGAGTTTTAAAATTTTATTTTTAATTATATTGCAAACAATTTTATTGATTTTCAGCATGAAGGGAATTTCTGTTGCTTCACTTTTATTTTTTGGTCTAATTTTACCGGACTATCACTCATTCACACATTATTATACACTGTGAGCCATAATGACGATATTTTAGAACTATTGTGTAATTTATCTACTATTGTAGTTAATTTGGTAAAAATGACAGCAGTTTTTGGTAGGAAACATTTATACAGAGTATATTACATACTTTTATCATATATAGAATCCGTCAGAAAGGATATGTGGCAACTAAAAAGTGTCCTCTTCTTTATCAATGTACAGTATGATTTATAAAATTGACCATAGCTTTTAATTGGTTATAGAGTTTGTTTATTTAAATTGATCTACGATGCATTACACTACTAGGATGCATTCGACGGGTATTAGCTAAACCTAAATAGCTTATGTTGCTGGTATATATATCAATTGCAAATTATAAAAACCTTTGCCGACAATTTTGGTTGATCTACCATAGGCGTAGATGCCTCATTTTATAAGTTTATAGAAATGCATTTATGTTTACGATTCGATGATGAGTCCACGTGGACTGACGATTTGTTTACCGAATTTTATACGGGGACTAAACATTATTCTTAATTTCTTAATTTGGTATAGAGTTTGGCATGTTTCAACGAAAATTACCAAATTTTGGTTAGCCGTTATTTCAATCAGAATAATATAGGAATGCTTGTTTTTTTCAAAAAACATAAAAAAAATAATATTTCGGACACCATCCTGATTGATTGATTCAAATTACATCTGATTGATATAATTTTTGTTTTTACATTAGCATTGACTATTCATCATCGTAGTTCTCATTAATTATTCCTATTCAATATTATCCGTGGACTAATTTATAAACTATATTATATTCTGTGTTGTAGGATTCATATCATCAAATTAATGATGTCTTGGTTGAATAAAAATTATTGTTCTCCTTGAATAAAGTTACAATTTATGATTATAGTAGACGAAACCTAGTTTTTAAATCTTAAAAGGTATTACATTTCACAACACAAACAGCAGTTTTGAAACCAACCAAGCGCCAAGAAGAATAGCCAACTAGTATCAAGGTGAACATATTCTGCAGCCAAACCTTGTTTGTAGCAAAAAAATAAAATACCATGCCGCTTAACCTTCTAATTCTAAATAAAATACGAATTAGATTATTCATGATTGTTTATTTCTAGAAGTAACTAATATTTTTCTAATTATTTGAATGAAAAAACCGATTGGATGTTTTAATCAATATTCAATGTCAACTATCGCTAGATAAAATGAGATACTGACAGAGAACGCCAAGCTAAAAATAATTGTTGTATTCAAATTTATAACCAGATAACGATAAGGTCCTTCAAACAATAAATATTGCATAAAGGTGTTTTGAATATGTATTTTGCTACAACTACATAAAAAAATGTTTAAAACATGTTTAAAAATTATGTATATTCACTTTTCTACCAATATTCTACATAAGTCTTAAGGTTTCTCCAATTGAAAACTATAAAAATTCTGAAAGAAACATTAAACATAACCTCACTTATATATCTTATAATCGATGAGCCTGGGGGCTAACCCAACGAACGAATACCAAGGTGAGGTCATTACTCAGTGCGCTAGGCAATAAAAAACTTCAATTGAAATCACCTGAAAAACATTTTAGGATATAACAGGTGACAATAAGTCAGTAAACCGTACAAGAACAAGACAACACTAAACACAATAACAACAGAAATAAGACTGGGTGACAGTCTTAATCCTATACATTTCAACATTGTCCAAGATCACATAATAAAAGAAGTTAAAACTGCAAGATGAGAAGCAGCGAGTTCTGAATTGTATGCTACGCAGATGATGCTGTCCTTATAGCAGAAGACGAAGACAAATGCTTTTAAGATTCAACCAAATGACAGAATAGTTCAATATGAGAATTTCTGTCTTCAATATCTAGTAAGTATGAAATCAAGCATTCAAGTCAAAAAGGCCGTCGAATTCTCCGAAAGTTTGCACGACGTTCTAAGTCCACCTCAAGCAAAAGGTGGGTGTATACAAAACTGTAGATACGTCCCATATTAACCTATGGAGTAAAAACGAGAGCGGATACAAGCAAAACATAAATGGAAACTATTAGATCGATTGTCGGATTAACCTTATGGGAAAACGCAGCTCCGACTGGCCTGCGACCAGATAACTGATCTAGTCAGATGGATACGGAGAAGAAGACGAGAATGGATCAGTATACAGACCTCCAAAGAGATGAGTCGAATCATGGGCATCGACATACCGAGATCGATTCTGAACAAATTGGATAATACCTACAGGACAAGCCTTGAAATAATAGGAAGAAGAATGAATGGACGTACTGCTGACATCCGTTCAAATAAGTAACATTAGAGGAGTAGCGGAATTAGGGGCTCAAGGCACCAGGTATAAGCAGGTGCTACTGGCGAGAGCGAGGATTACTTGCACCAAAATTTTGTGAAAGATTTGTTATGTTGGCGATACTACGGAGTGTGTTCAATCGCTGCCCTATATGCAATTAACGAGCAAGTCTTTGGAAAGAGAATTGGATAGGAATTCACGACTGCAGATAAAGACAAGACTGTTTTTTATTACACCAAATATGTCACTGGTAATGATAAAAAATACTGTGCAAATTACAATTCTTATAATTAGTTTTGAGAGGTGTGTAATCGCTGGCTGGTTTTTGGGCACTAAATTAATTTCAGTGAATGAGAGATTCAAACAATTGATTGAGTATACGGAGATACAATATGATTCTAGAAAAACCTGACTTTGTAAAACTCTTTGATTATCTCCAATGGAAATTAACGATAGACTATCGATTATGTGATGAACTTACAGGTCTGAAAGCTTTTTTGGCTTATCTGCTTTTGTTATAAATTTTCTCAAAGATCGTAACTAGGATTGGGTCTGCCGTAGTGAGTCCAAATTCGTTAATCGCTGGAAATATCGATTTTGATAACTTAATAGAAGATTTAGCTGATAGAAAAGCTAGAGTTTCAGATTTTCCAGTTTTGAATTGTTCCCGTTGGATACTGCATAATTTGAAAATAGTTGGAAAAAAGCTCGTGTCGTACGAGTTTTTCAAATCCAACAAAAGTTGTTCATGCACGAAGCCATTCGAAGCAAATGGTCCCTTGTTTTTTTCGATTTTTTTCGAAATAACTGGACATATTCCATTAGAGTAACGTAGAACAGTGAATTTACTTGCTTGAAGTGTTTCAAAAAATCAAAAAAACTAATCTCAGAGAACGAATTATTCTCCATCATGACAATGCGAACTCTCACACATAGACAAACAGTCAAAACAACGAATTGATGACTCAATCCTTGCATTGCACCCAATTATTTCTTTTCATCCACTCGAATCAAAAACGAATTGCGAAGTCAACGTTTTTCTACACCTGAAGAGTGGTTGATGCGTTCAAGTATGTTTTGAAGGTACCAGAATCAGAATGGACAAAATGCTTCTACAAATGGTTCAAACATATGTATTGATCTTGATAGAGAATATTTTGTAAAATAATAAAACCATATGTAATTAGAAATATTTGTTTTTATTTGTATATCTCAAAATTTGGGTAGCAACCCTCGTAAAGTAATAATATGAGATAAACTCGATCAGGACCTTATTAATGATCTGCATCATCATCAGGTCCTTGCCAGGTTAAGGCTCTCAAAAAAAATTCTAGTTGGGTGTTTTTAAAACGTTTGGTTAGTTGTATGAAATATAATCTGTATGTACATTACATTGTTAGTTTCTTGCTTAAACCAAACACAAATAAAACATCATTGCTTAAAACTTCGTAAGCGGATTGTTTTCTTTTTCACATCGGAGGACCATAAAGGCATCTTCGAGAAGGCAACCTCAACGTTGGAAGCTGAGAGAGAGCATGGACTACCAACTTTCTGTGTTTCACAACAGAGAGCAGAGCCTCCAGTTATCTTCTCAACTTATTTCTTAGAGATAATCCTTGGAAGAATTGAGAGGTTAGGACGGGTATGGAGTGAAACGGTTTCTTGTGGTAAGCACTCGATTTGACAATATTAACACCGAAAAACCTCAAGAAAAATTGGTAGTTGTCCACTATATGATTCAATCATTTCTAGATAACTAGAAACAGTTTTCCCTAGTATGTGAATCGGGCAATTAGAAGCATCAGGATACGAAGATATTCCAAATATCGCGCAACTGTTAAATTCCCGCGAAAGAAATAAGGACCAATAACTTTTTCCCTGACGACTCCTATCAAAACTACTTGAACAAAACATTTATTCGTCTAAAATACTATTTCTTTCCTAAAAGTTAAACTATGGCCTGTCTTATTTCAAAATTTCTGGAATCGTCACTTCAATTAGTCGACCACTGATGCTGGTCTTCGAAGGACCTCGTTTAAATTCTGTTACAAAATATTTTACTGTTGTTAACGAAGGAGCAGTCTTCTTCTATATTGGTTATAAGAAAAGTATCGTATCGCTGTCAAACAAATATCAAAAAACGTGGCTTCTTCAATCTTATTTTCCAAGCAACTACCGTCCTTCTCTAGGACCACCCAAAATATCTAACTTTGCATTGTCGCTTAGTCCTGTTCTTCCAGATTTTTGAACATCCCTGACCTACAATAATTTTGCTTACTGAGCGGTCTTCGTTTCGTTAAACGAACCATATGCTTCAGTCTACCGTCGTTAGAATTTTCATCCTTTCTCTTTCGGTTAAAATAAAAATAAATGTACTTGATCTTTCAGATGAATTATGTCCGATCTTTCCGAGAAATTTTTGACACTATCTTCCTGACAACACCTTCTTTTGGTTTAAAGTTGTTGGTTTTAGTTGACGTACACATTTACGGAGTGGAAACCTGGACCTTTAAAGCTCAAATCGATACCCTGGACTGACAGAATCCCCAATGACGAAGTACTAACACTCTGTAAAGCTGGAAAATTGTTATTGATATCGATGTCACTATACATTCTTGTTTATTGTGAACAATAGAGTAGACTGCCACGCATCGTACTTGACGGGAAACCAATAGGGAAAAGAGAGCCCGGACGACCACCAAAGAGATGGATGGACAGCTCCCAGGAACTGATACTGAAGAACTTGCAAAATAACAGATCATGGATCTTAAATATGAATAAGAAGAAAATGAAGACCAATATTAATATATTGTACACCCTTTCAAAAACAAAATTCGTCTGTCTACTGTATTCTAAAATATGAATTTTTTTGTATTGTTGTTAATGATAAGATCATTTCTATAATCACTTTCAACATCGTTAATGTCTCAATTCAGTGAATGAATAAATGACTTCCCATATACATTTTTTTCTAAATTTATTCATCGCGTTATGTGCGGCAATAGATATGGCTTGTTTAAAGTTCTCTTCGCCGATTGGCCCAGTCGTTTAACGAAATAATTTTAGGCGCCAATTGTAGAGGGGGTTACCTGCGTACTACCAACTAATGTTCTTTCGAACGTTCACAGTGGGTGGAGATTAGAACTAATACCTAAACAAGCATGGTGGCTCGGTCTAATCTATGGCCATTGCGTGCTATTGAAAGTAATTATTAATTTAACAGTTGTGTTGGGGTAGAAACGGTTCACTGAGAATTTCTCAGTAGCGTACACGATATGTATTATTACAAAGATTCATATATGTGTTTATATAAACAACTCTTTGGAAACTAATTTCGAGCACTTGAAAACGTCAGATTCATTTTGATATTTTCCACACAAATACAATACAAAAGTTATTTAAATACTATAATTCTATCATTTTATTTTATATCCTTGATCTAGTTCATAATGGTTGATGATTTTTTTTCCGAAAACGTTGCTTAAAAAGTCCTACTCAAATATGTAGGTACTTCAGTACTTGACGAATGGTAATTTATAATTCTTGATTGAACCAAGAAATTAGCCAACGGCATAAGAATACAAAAGGCAAGAAAATCAAATTGACCTCGTTTAACTCTAAATTTTCCGAAGGGAAAAATAGTTTTCCAATCGAATCTCCGGGGCGAACAGTGTTAAATAATGAAGACAGATAAGTCCGTGTGAATTTACGCAATAAGATGGAAATTGGAACATGGAACTCACAAAGTTTATATGAAGCTGAAAAATTGCATAAATTAATACAAGAAATGAACAAGTTGAAAAGAAAAAAATAGAAAAATGTGTGACTCAAGGAAAAGCCTTTTTCTTACTTTATTTCACATTCAGATCGCACGGCATTACTTTGATTGAAAGCACATCCTGACACAACTAAGTTATAAAAATGAGAGAAGGAAATGTACGAGGTAGACGGTTACAACAGCTTTGCCAAGAAGAGCACGTGAAAATAACTAACACTTGGTTTAGACTACCACCCGGTCGTCTTTACAAATTGAGTGCCCGAGCAGATTGGAAAATTCTTAGCCTACTGTAGAACCAAACAAAATGTTTCTTCTTGCTTTTAGTACTTCCTCGTTGGAAGAAAATTTACGACCTTTTAAACTTTTTTTCAGTTGAGGAAAGATATTATAGTCGGATGGAGCCAAATCTGGTGAATAAGGGGGGTATTCTAATAATTCAAACCCCAAATCACGAATTTTTTGCATGCAGCATGAGATTTGTGTACAGGGGCCTTATCTTGCAAAAACCAAACACCTATGGATGATTTTCCGCGTCTTTTCTCTTTAATTTTTTCCCGTAGAGTGGTCAGTAATGTTGAACAGTAATTTCCAGTTATTGTTCTACCCATGATTACTCCATGGCAATCCCAAAAAACTGAAGCAAGAACTTTTCCAGCAGATTTTTGAACACGAAACTTCTTAGGTCTTGGAGAAACTGAGTGTCGCCATTCTATCGATTGTTGCTTTGTTTCTGGATCATGGAAATGTACCCAAGTCTCATACATAGTAACAAGTCGGTTTAAGAAGTCTAAATCGTTTTCAAATCGTGCATTGGGGATCCATTTTGCACTATTTTTTTTATTATATTATATTCAAAAATCTTTTGACGGTAACATTATTGAGTAGAATAAGTTTCATAATCATAAAGTCACTGAAGATAATTATTATCACAAAATGGAAGTTCTTGTAAACCGCACGAGGTAAGCCAAGGCCCATTTTACAAGTAAAACCACGTTCGTACCAGGTTGTATACTTAATCTCCGAATTTCTCGATACTAATCCCAAAAGAAGGGTCGAAAGGGCTTGAACGAATTTAGACAAGTAATTTGAAATTAACGCTTTGAAAGATTTCTGCCAAAATAGTTTTAATTGTTGTTGACATGAAGGCAATTCTGAAAGTGTCATTTGTGTCAAACTAATTTCAGCTTCGAAATGATGTTTTTCAGATATATTATCGAGAAAAGTAATAAGGTGAGTCGCTAAAAATCAAATTACCGTTTAGTAAATACAACTATTTCATTTACAAATAACTGACAATGATTTTTGTTGAAGATAGTAATGTTGTTAATTGTGAACTAAAATTATATCGTCGTCTTCGAATAAGTCACACTCCATAATTGAATATTCATATTATAGTCCAGTCCAATAGGCCAATTAGAGCCAAAACTCACGAAAATTAGTTACGTCGCTGATTTTCTGGAGGTGCTCCATGGATACAGTGAAAGTTAACACCAAAATTTTGGCCGCTAAGCGATATATTTTTGTTTAAATTTTCAAAATTTCGAATTTTACAAATAACTCGGAATCTATGCCGAGTTTCGAGAAAAGTGGACGAATCAAAAATGTACTTCAAAAAATTTCCTACAAAAAAGGTTCCCTGTGATTTTTAACCAATCTCAAAATTACTTACAAAAAGTGAATTTCGTGTTAATCGATTTTTTCAACAGTGCATTTTTTGCGGATAACTCGACTTGAGATTTAAAGGTAAATTTCTGATGAAAAATGCCGACTAGGAAATTACATTGGAAGAAGCTCAAATATGATTTTTCCTAACCTACAAAAAACACTAAAATGCCAGAAATCCTCTTTTAAATTCTTGATTGTTCTAAGTACTCTAAACTTAAGTGTGGGACAGGGATAATCCTTAAAAACGTTAAAACCAAACACTCGAAAATCGCAAAGAGATTTAAGAAAAAAATGTCTCGTTGGAGCCCTTGGCGAGTTTTCAAATTTTTGATGGGAAATCGAAAATTTTACGAACTTATTTGGGGAGGAAATTGAAGCTCAACAACTCAGCTACAAAATGTATGCTTTAGTTTCCTCATTATTTTGCGAAAATGGCTGGTATTCAACAAGTAACCAAACTTGTCAACTATGAAAAAATCTAACATTAGTAAAAGTGTGAAAGTAGTTTTTTCCTATCACAGAGTGAGTTCAAAGGTATAATTGGTCTCATTTCAAAGGTAATAAATAGTCTAATTGAGGACCTCAAGCGACCTCAAGCAAGGATTCGCTGCTGGGTGTAGCAGTGTTTTAAGTTCACCCAGGCAACCAGCTAAAAACAATCCTGTTCGTGTTGTTAAAATTCACTTTCTTCCGTCTCGAAATGTTGAGTTTTCGAGGATATACGGCAATTTATTTTTCAGCCGGGAACGTAATTTCCTCAGATTCTACGTGGCGCGAAAAGTTTTTAGTAAGATACGACCCCGATGTTTATGCGTATATTACAAAGTAATGACTGCTCTTACGGAAAAATCACAAACAACCTTTTTTGTAGAAAATTTCTTAAACTATATT
Source organism: Diorhabda sublineata (assembly GCF_026230105.1). NCBI lineage: Eukaryota > Metazoa > Arthropoda > Insecta > Coleoptera > Chrysomelidae > Diorhabda > Diorhabda sublineata. Next base: position 32,772,777 of record NC_079480.1, read on the forward strand.
TTTGATCCTTTCGGAATTTTGAAAATATATCGCTTAGCGGCTAAAATTTTGATGTTAACTTTCACTGAATCGATAAAGCACCCTGAAAACTACCTAAATCCAGAAAATAGGCGACAAAACTAATTTTCGTGTGTCAGGAGTTGTGATCACTGTACTAATAAGCAAAAGCAATTCCAGCAATTTCTCCCTTCCACGAGTATCATCGACTCAAAACTGGTGATTTGTCGTAATCATGGAAGTTTTTAGATGACTAATAAAATGGACAATCAAATCAGGGTAAAAAAAAAACTTTAATAGAACATCTTGAGTTTTTAACTAAAAATACGGTAGTATATTGCACTATTATTAAAAAAATTTTCAACATCTATGTCTTACTTAAGACATATTAAGTTCAATATATTTTCAACCAGTCAGAGCAGAAAAATATTTAAAATACACCATAAACGATTTGAAATATACACTACCTTACATACTTACGCGTTGTAAATCAATGGTATTAGAGCTTTAACATTCGAAATAAATAAATAAAAGTTTTAAGAAAATATCCAGAAAAATCGGGATCCAGAGCTAGCGAAGGCCGATTGTTACTGAAGCTTACGGGTTAAACAATAATCTGCTGTTATATATCAACAAATAAAAATACCCAAGACTACATTAGTCAAGTCGACAACTTGATAAAACAAGCAAAACATTAATAAAACGTCCTCTATCTGGAGCTCACCAGTGATGGAAATCATCCCGACAAAATATATAATATTTATTGTAGTAACTAGGTCCACAAGAAGAATCGCAAGAAACATAACATAACATAAACTATAGACTGCAACAAATACAGAAGGAAGCTGACACGAGACAGAGGCAAAGAAGCTAGTGAAGAAATAATTAAAAGCATAGAAGTTACTTTAAAAAAAGTACTTCAATGAAGAAAAAAGTGAATTTTGGAAATAGAAATAGAGAAGTCCATCAATTCCAGATGAGTATTAATTTTTGATGTCATTAATTGTACTGCGGATAACTGCTAAAACAACAGGCACAGACAAGAAACAGTCTAAACTCATATTAGCATCAGGGAGATATGAAAGAGGATCATGAGGAGGTGTTATAGAATTTGATAAATTTTTGGCCTTGGAAAGACCTCTGTGTAGAGCTCATCAATAACATTTGAAGCGATGCGTATAAAATCGTAATGGAAAAACTCACTCACTCACAGATAGCCAACTTAGCTGGAAGTATCCAAAAGGGCGAAGCACCGAGACCAGACGGCAAAATACTAGCAAACTGCGCATCAAACTGGATCAAAGGCATCATGAATGATCTATTGACAAAACAACATTTTCCTGACAACTAGAAGCTTACCAAATTCAACTTGATCCCAAAAAAGAATCCCAACTCATATAGAACATTATACATGCTGAGCTCGCTGAGTAAGTTTCTGGAATTAATGATTTTCTTTTTTACAGATACTACATTTTCAGTGGCAACAGAGTAGGAAGTTAAATGTACAAGAACACATCAGCTACACGCTGCTTAAAAATGCTGGAATACCAGTTCCTAATTTTGGGGTAGCCAAATCTAAACAAGAAGCTAAACAAATCGCACAAAAATTAAATACTAAAGATTTAGTATTGAAAGCGCAAGTTTTGGCAGGTGGACGTGGAAAAGGAACTTTCAAAAATGGACTGAAAAGTGGTGTTCGTATGGTGTTTACGTGAGTACTTCCTTTAAAATTTGATTATATTTAGACAACAACAGTATGTCTATCAATTCGTTTCGAATCTTGGCACCATCTAGAGCCACTGTGTTTTATTGGTTTCCCAAATTCAATCGTGGTCGCTACAGGATGAATGTCGTGAAGGTCGTTAAAAATCTGCTGTTGTACAAGAAAACGTCGATGTTGTGCGTAAACTGATACTGCAAGATCATGATGTGACATACCGTGAGATTGAAGCATACTTAAGGCATGGCAATATTCGACAAAATCAGGAAGACAAATCGCAGAAGATCAATCATTCTCTACCACAACAATACGAGCTCTCACGGAATGGATTAAATGCTTTAACAATTGGTTCAAACCCATGCAAAAATGTATTGACTTTAATGGAGAATATTTTTAAAAACTATGAAGCCATATCCAATTATAAATATTATTTGGATACCTTAAAACTTCAGTATCGACCCTATCCAAAATAGAAAGATAATCACTTTATTGATAAAAATAATACTCTAGAATCTATGAATTAGGAAATATAGTCACGAAACAGCTGAATAAAAATGTCCCCCTTCAAGCCAATTAGCAGAACCTCAACTCTTTCAACGTGTTGTACGAGGCATATTTTTTAAGTAAGTACCGTTTTGCGATTCCGCCGCCGCAACCCCAACTGACGCCATTACAATCTGATTCTTCATTGTTTACACGTTGTTTACTGAGTGTTTAAGATGCCTCCGACAATCGCGAGTCTCGCCGATTGTGAAGTACGGGCTGTTATACGATTTCTTAGTGCTAAAGGCGTAAAACCGATCAATATTCATCGGAAATTATGTAGAAAAGTAGATTAAGATACAGGCTTTCATGTAAAAATAAAATGATTGCGATATCTTTGAACTTCTTTTTTTTTTAATTCCAAAACAGTACTTACTTAAAAAATATGCCTCGTATATGGACCTCGGTGTGAGGTTAAAATAATATGGAGCTTTGATTTAAGCAAATGATCTTTCATCGAGAGTATCTGGTTTCCTTTCAATGTATATCTTATTCATTTTCCTATGTCTTCGTCAGCTTAAAACGACCTTTGCTCTCTCATAAATTTTACTTTGTTATCTTTTGACAAACACGACAATATTTGTACTGCTTTGAATCCTTTTAGAGATATTGTATTGAGTCTTTCCAATAATTTGCAACATTGCAACTAAAATCGTAATGTCATTACAATATACAATGTTGCTGACCACTATGTCGAAGGACTAAATTAAATCACTTAACAAATTACTTAATAAGTCGTGTGACTAACTAAGAAATGAAATCTCCTACAAGCGCAATACAATCATTCCAAGGCTTCTCTAACTTCTCGATGCCGTGCTTATGGAAGGATTTGTCTTTTGCATCAAAATAGGATTCAATTTCAGCAATTGCTTCTTCATTTGTGCAGTATTTCTCACCAGCGAGCATTTTCTTGAGATCAGCGAATAACCAGTAGTCACTAGGTGCCGGATCTGGACCATATGGTAGATGAGAGAGCAATTCGAAGTGTAATTCGTTCAATTCAACCACCGTTGCCATCGACTGAATCGGTGCATTGTCTTGGTTTTCTATTCAACATATGAGGTCGTTTTTCCTGGATTTTTACAATCAAACGATCCAATAACTCTATGTAGTATTCGCTATTGACTGACTGACCCTTTTGGAGACAGTCGAAAAACAATATTCCATGTGCGTCCCAAAATACTGAAGCCACAACCTTCCCAGCTGACTTTTGTGCCTTTGAACGCTTCGGACGTGGTTTACCAGCAGCAGTCCACTCAGATGATGATCGTGATTGAAGTGATAAATCCATGTTTTAACTTTTGTCACAGAAAAAATTAGATTTATTACGTGTAAACATTGTTGATTTGGATCGACTGTGAGTAAACGCAGAACCCACTTTGAGAAAAGCTTTCTCAAGGTCAAATGCTCAAGCACAATTGTAAACAAACTGTCTTCTGATATCTTTACGGTCTCTGCTCTCACGCAATTTCAATTTACGATCAGATATAATCAATTTGTGGCCATTTTTGATGTTTTTTGGAGTAACCATCTCAATTGGACGACCAGAACGTTTATAATCATCGTTAACATGCAGCAAACCAATGCCAAATAGTTCTTGATGAAGCAGAGTCCGGATAACATTAGTGGAGCATTGATGAGCTTGTACAGTATGTTTTTTTCTTCAAGAAGCAATGATGATTAACACAATAAATACCAAAAGTATTAACACTTAAATAGCTGTCACTTTTTCCTGACTAATTGAAATGTTATGAAATTTTACGTCATATGGATTTGACAATAGCTGCGCCATCTGTATGTCAGTCATACGACTTATTGAGTTACGTGTTATGTCGAATGTCTCTTTATATGAGTTCCTTCGCTGAATCATTTATATTTACAATCGTATTAGTTACAAAAATTTAATATTTATTTTATCCAGACCCGATGAAGCAGAAAATATCGCAGGAAAAATGCTTGGGCAATATCTGGTAACGAAGCAAACGGGTGCGAAAGGTAGAATATGTAATTCAGTCATGGTAGCTGAAAGAAAATATCCGAGGAGGGAATTCTATCTGGCTGTTATGATGGAACGAGCATTCAACGTAAATATACACCATCGATCAATAAGTTTCCAGTCTGAAATAGCTCTCAAATTATTAGCTAATTCCCTCCGATGCTTTCTTTATTGCTATTTGTTAAAACGACCAATCTTTTCATTTCATTAACAGCGGAGGTCTTCTATCACGTGATTAATACGTCACCAACTATATTCATATGAATCAAATCAAATTTTTTGTCAACTCAGTAGAAATAATCGTTAAGACTAATATTACGAACTGGTGATTAAAAAACAAATGTAGCTTCTTCTATTCTTAGTATTTTATTTATATGGTTCAGATTGACATATTTAATAGGAAGCTTTTGACAAAAATAACAATACACTAGGTGAATAAGAATATTTGACTTAGCAGCAGAAAATCTTGCTTTAGAACCATCCTATATTGTTATTTTTGTTTATACATCATGATTTTGATATCAGAGATGAATAAAAACCTGGCTATTTCTGAAAAATGCAATATTTTGAATCAACTCGAGATTAATCTATAATTTTTGATATTAAGAAGAAGGAATAACAGATCCGATCTTATGAAAGAACTGAAAAGGGTGCTTGAAAGACATTAAAAACGCCCGAAAATCCACAACTCGAAGATGCATGGGTATACATTGTTTTTAGAACGTTCCTTTATGGGGCGATATGTTGATAGAGAAGGCGAAATACTTTCATGAAAAGCTTGAGCAAGAAGATTTTTTTCTGCTTGTAAAGTTGGTTGGAAAAATTCAAGAAAACACACGGAAAACGTCAAATCAAAATAACCGACGAGAAATTGTCAACGAAGACGCATGGATATCATAAAAGGGAAAATATTTATCTGTAGATGAGTCTGGTTTGTATCGGAAAACAAAGCTAGAGCACAAGGCTCTGCTTTCGAAGAAAGAATAACTTCCATGCTCTATGTGTATACTGCTGGTACGCACAAGCTTTGCAGCGCTGATACGACATCTCAAGTACAACTGCGATCTACGCGTCCAACGTTCTCATTTAAGAATCATTGTTTTTTATGTGCTACTCTATTTGAAAACTTGCTCAAGCTCGTAATGATGATTGGGACCAAGCAATCGTTGAACGTCTTGAGTAGGTTAATGATTTAGTCCCAGCACAATTCTTGCATGAAGAAACTATACGTGATTGAACGAAATTTTGAAATACGATGTACAACATCGATGCAGGATACTTATTACACCGAGTCGTTTGACAAAAAGGCGAATGGTTTACATATATTTGCTATAAATACACTATCTACGTCCGATCTATTATATCTTCAATGCCATTATCGTATTTGACTGATATCCAAAAGATGAAGCAGCCCGCAGTATCAAATATGTAGAACGATCCCCACGAAAAACAGTATACATACTATTTGACCAAACAATGACGCCAACTGTGTCACAAAGTAAATTCCTGGGTAATGATGCGCCTGATTGGAATGTTGAAGACAAAATTTGTCAAGAAAGTTTTATAGTTAAACAAGACACCGAAGATAAAGCGTTTCATCGGAACGTTGTCGGTAAAGATGTAGATCTCTCCGTTCTTTTGACGATGCTATCAACTCATCCAAGCAGATACATCCTCAAACCAGGTAAAGAAAAAATTTTACGGTGAATATACTCCAGCATTATTTTATCAAGAAAAAATGACAGCACGACAACATTCGTTTCGAACTTATTATCAGGTTCAGCAATGGTATGGGAATGAACAAAATGTAGAACAATGGAGATGGAAAAAACACAAGAACGGGCTAATTCCTGTTATTATATTCGAGCACCCTGCACCGGAAAGCTTGTTGAAACTTATTTCTTGCAAATGCAAGAAAGGTTGTCAAAGAGATTGCAGACGCAGAAAGGCAGGGCTAAATAATAATTCGTAATTTCCATCACGACGAAATTGAAAACGGAGAGGACCGCGATGAAACTGTTGATCCCATCGCCTATGATATAGAAGAAACTTTGATATTTCAATTAGTTCTGCAGACGATGAAACACCTGGTCCGTCAACAACAACGGAGACCGAACTAAATTTGGAAATAGTGAGTCAGGGGTGGATTAAACCTACTGGGGATACCACGATAAAAAACCTCATGGTGTGGATAAGTATGTTTAGCTACACTTCACGCCTAAATTATTGATCTTAGGACATAAATTTTCTGTACAATTATTTTGTATCGATATGTTTTTTCTGTAAAATGCGTTGAAAAGGAGTTATTATCAAAAAACTGCTCTTAGTTTACCTTATTTACCTATAGCTCTAGCTATAGGTAAATATACGAGGTGACAAAACTGAAATTCGGTAAGAGCACATCAAACTCTATAAAATAAATACCCAATGAATGTACTGAAAGGTGAATTGTAAGAAAAAAACGTTTCCTTTAAGTTTTCGCACAACAGGAGTTGGAATCTGGATGTACTTTATCCGATGTCCTTAGAATGACCACTATGAGAAAAGCCTAATCTAATAAAACAATCTTGGACGCCCTTGTGGCCTCAATTGAACGTCGAAGAATATACAGACGATTACTTCGAAACCGAAGATGAGATTCCTTTAGATTTTTTCGTTGATATAGGCTAAAATTGTGATCTAAATGAAACGGAGCCTCTAACTGATGTGTTTGCCTTAAATAAGCAACAAAATGCATTTATCGTTGCTAAAAAAATAATTTAATGTAAATTGAGAGACAAAGCTAAACTAAATACCTCTCGATAAAGTAAAATGCAGGATTCCTTTGAAAAGAATTAAAAAAATGTAAAGTTTACACTAGAATATACATTCAAAACTTCACTATAGTATTAATTTTATTCCATAAAATAAACCCTCTGTGCTATAATCCGAACGCTTCACGAATCCAAACGGGGGGTAAATTTTCGGATTCGGATTAAAGAGGTCCTGCTGTAGTATCTATAAAGATTAATTAACATGGAGTGACAATTAGTTTCAGTCTGAATTAATGGGGTAAAAAAATGTATTAAGTTTACAATAGTCATTAAGAAGAAGAACTGTTGGATCCCTTTGCAGACTATCCAATAGTATGGTACAGATATGAGGATGATATTTCTGCTATATTTGTAATTGATCAAATTTATGTTACTTCATTTCAGAACATGATTTAAAGTAATAGAAGAAATAGGTGGAAATAAATAAAGATTTTTGTTTTCAGTTGATGCAGTTTTTCCTACTGATTTGGATAAATCTTTCACTGAACCAGTTTCGTTAAACTTTTTTACTAATTTACTGACAGTAGATCTTGTTGGAATGGAATTTCGATTAGAATATAAATTATTAAAGATATTACAAGTTTCTTGTTGATTTTGCAAATCGTACGAGCCGTTTCCAAGATAATTGAGGCGCTCCAAACATAAATCCCATCCTGTAGGTATATCCACGTTGTTTCCTCACAATGTATCCAGTATAAAATTTCCTATCAATTACCTAATAAAGAGCTTGATGGAGTTCTCACTTGTACCAAAATTTAGACAAAAAACTAGAAGAAATTTGTTTTATTAATTTTTTATTCTACTTATGCAAAGATTATTAGAAAATATGTTTAGTAGTCTGTTTGAAATTATAAAGTACGAATTTATCTCTCATTCATGGTTGAAGCTAAAGAAGCATCGTTTATAGAAAAAGCAAAGAAATGTTGAATCAATTATTGGTAGTGCAGGCATTCAAGCTCAAACTAAATTTTGATGACTGTTATTGTTTTGATTTTTAATTCTTTCGGTATTCGAGTGTATTTTCCAAACACGAAGTGATATTTCATTCTCTACACCCTGACAACCCTTAAGAACCACCCCTTTACCTCTTGGTACTCTCAAAAATACCTACAAGCAACTTAGCATCAACAGAAAAAATTCGTGCGCCAAAATTTGAAACTTTGTCATCTCCTATGATCCAAAAAAAAAAAAATTTCAAATTCTTATTTTTTCAAGTAACTCTATTAATTTTGAAGCTATCACATCCTAGAAAAAACCAATTTAAAGGAAATTTTCAGGACTATAAGCTCATGTATGTTAGAAGGGCTTGAAATCCTCCACATTTTATTAATAAAGGGTCAAAGGGCTGTGGATAAGCAATCCTCGCACTATAGTGACAAATTAATTTGTTTATAACTTCGTCAATTGCTACAAAAAATAAGGAAAGCAAAATAATTGTCATAAAGAATGCTTAAATTTGACATTTTATTTGTTTTTGTATCTCTTATAGTTATGAGGAAAAAATGAGCAAAAATTTTTTTTTGGAAAATCAAAAAAATTAAGTTTTATTTAATGCTCATTTTTTTTTTCAAAATTACGCATTTCTAATTAGCCAAACTTTCAGATGTCGTAAATAACATCCAAATTAATTGTTTGGTACAAGGAATAAGTTTAATTTTGATTTTCAATGAAAGGGTATTAGTTTTAGTGCAATTTTTTTTAGCTGTAACTATTTTATATCATATCTTACTGAAATTTCAGTTGAAACAACTTACATCAGTTGTCATTTTAAAGGTCTTTTTGAACTGTTTGAAGTATTCGATGACTTTTTGTTGAAAAATTCACCCTTTTCCCGTTATTTGAGGTTAAATTACGTAAAACAAAAGTTATTTAAATATCTATAACTTGTGCTATGTAGAACGTTAAGATTTTAAAATATATCTTGATTTCTTTATTTTTTTATAAGCTTCATTTTTGTTCATTGCACCTTTTTCGACATTATTCGCATTATTACAGAGTTACACGTAAAAAACTATTGAAAACTGCGGTTTTTTTGAAAAATCGTGCTTTTCAATTGCGAATAATCAATCAAAAACTATTGATCTGGCGAAAAAACTTTATATGACATTTTTTACTTTAAACTTGCTGATCTTTCGATTTCTAGAGCTACTTTGGTTAAAAAATTTGCCACATCCGAAATATGGTGGCATCCACCATGTAGATCTTGCTTTTCAGATACACACACCTATCACCTGAGAAAATTTCGAATAAATCGTTGCTGCATTAAAGAATTCGGAGGGAAAATGCTTTAATACCTGGCTTATAACTTGAATAATAAAGCAAAAATTGACTGGAAAAGTTATTTTCTCATTTTATCAGACCAGCGACTTATTGATCGATGTTATTCTGATTAATCGTAGATTCAGGTCCACCAACTTTGTTATAAATCAACTATTGTAATATTATAGGGTCCAGTAGTGATAGCTTCTTCTTCGGGAGGCGTGAATATAGAAGAAGTAGCTGCGGAAAATCCAGAAGCAATTATTAAGGAACCAGTGGATATTGTGACGGGATTAAAGAAGGAACAGGCTGATAACGTCGCTGTTAAAATAGGTTTGCAATCTCAAAAAGATAAGATATCTGATGTAATAATGAAAATGTATCATTTGTTCGTCGAAAAAGATGCGCTTTTAATAGAAATCAACCCATTTGCTGAAGATACCGCAGGCACCTGTGAGATGGTGATTAATGGAATTGAACATTTAAAAAGTTAACAATTATTACAGATTATGCTTTGGATGCTAAATTTCGTTTTGACGATAACGCCGAATTCCGACAAAAAGAACTTTTCAGTTTACGTGATTGGACTCAAGAAGACGAGAAAGAGGTAATGGCGGCTAAATACGCGCTCAATTACATCGCGTTAGACGGTAATATTGGATGTATGGTTAATGGAGCAGGTTTAGCTATGGCAACGATGGATATCATTAGTAAATACGGTGGATCTCCAGCGAATTTCCTAGATGTTGGAGGCGGGGCAAATGAACAAGCTGTTAAAGAAGCTTTTAAAATCATCACCTTAGATCCAAGAGTCAATACTATTTTGGTGAATATTTTTGGAGGTATAATGAGATGTGATATCATAGCTCACGGTAGGTATTCATAGTAAATCTATTTTTGAAATATAAGCAAACTTTATTAAAGCAGCAATCGGTAAAAAAGGACAAATTCCTTCCTACCCTCCAGGGTATGAAGCTACAAAAATTGACATTCAATATTTATAATAACTAAATTATCTACAATCACATTTTTGATACCAACTTTCTTGGTATCAGCTCCATATCAGTTCCATATCAGCTTCTTATCTTCAAAACTTTTCGTATCACGTCATTCAATGCTTCCATTGATCTTCCTTGGCTTCTTCCATGATGTCATTGGGCTTGCCAAACTTTTTTTCACTTGTCTTGAATTAGCAATTCTCTATACATGTCCCAACCAGCTCAATTACCTTCTTTCGATGAATTGGGTTACTGGTATTACTTGCAACTCTTCTTTAATACCATCATTTCTAATTCTATTCTTGCTTAAACTTTGTACACAATCCTTTCCTGCCAATTCTTCTATTCTTCTCAAATATTTAATCTCTAAAGCTTCTATTTTACTTTGTTGTTGCTGATTGATGATAAATTTTCATGTAAATATATATGTGCCTAAGAAGATCAACACAGAGAAGAGTAGACGCAACATAAACGTTGGGAAGAAATCGGAGAAGAGCTGAACAAAGATTATGTTAATAATAACAAAAAATTCTTGTCTAGTATAGAAACAATGGGAGGAAAAAAAGGAAATAAAAAGAATAAGAGATACAGAAAACAAAACCTAAAGAAATATTAAATACATTAATCTCCTTTTATTCGAAGAAATTCAAGAAAGATGCCGAATATACATCATGGCAGAAGAAGAAGAAGAAGAAGAAGAAGAAAAAGAAAGAAAGATAAAATACAAATGTGGAAGAACTCAGCTATGCAGAAGGCAATACGGATAAAATTAACAAAGCGAGCGGAGGAGATAAGAAAGATCCAGAAATGGTCAAATATCTGGGTGAAACAGGCAAGATATGGATATGGGAGATGATGAAGAAAGCATGGAAGTTCGAAACAATGCCACAAGAATGGGAGGAGAATTTGCTAGTTCCAATCCACTTGAGAGGAGATCAAACAAATTGCGATAACTACAGATCAATATACCTGAATAAATTAATAGAAATAAGACTAACAGAATAAGTAGATATATGGAAAATATAATAGAAAGTTGTTACAAGAAAGGAGAAATTCTGTATGTTCGTAGATCTGAGAGCACATCAGACTTAATCCAAAGAAGCCAACTTATGGCTCAGAGAAATAAAATAGCTTTCACGATAAAGTACAACTAAATGGACAAGGATCAGCAGGATTTATGGTAAAGGCAACAGTCTAACAATGGATGAAAAACTGAAAAATGTAAAGACACGGACTAAACTCCTATAAACGAACATAGAATACTTCAATAGGATCCAAATAAACTTAGAAGGTTTACTATATGCAGACAACATCGTAATTATGACAAATAATCATAGAAAGATGGTAGAACTAACAAAAAGTAAGGAATAAGGAAAGAAAAAAGATAGAATTGATAGAATATGGAATAAAATTATAAGAAACAACTCACAACAAGAGAAAATTGGACATCTAACAAGGATGGAAGAAGATTTGTTAACAAAACGAAGGCAACAGACAATAAATCAAATGATACTGGACAGGAAAATATGGAGAGAATGATTAAATGGATAATAAATACATTTCCGATACCTTAGAGAGGGGGCAAAAAGAAAATCTGAAACGTAGTCTACGAGTCACGCAATAAAACTTGAACATCTTTTGGTGATCATGTGATCTAGATATTGGTAGAATAGAAAGGATAAAGTAAAATCTAGGTTCCATTGATCACTATTTCTAATCTTAACTTTGTTAACACAATAAGAAAAAGTCACAATTGAGAGATAGCTATGAAGTCATCGTTTAATTTGTTAAAGGCCAACACTCACCAACATTAACAGAATGTTTTCTTCTGGAATGCTTCTTGAGTTTAGTTGATTCATAATTTGTTTCTAGAGGATTGTATATCTGCAGAAATGCAATTCATCTGGGTATAGACGCGGTCTTGGGATCGAAATAGAGAATCAAAATTCGATTGAATACATAGAATTTATATACTCCTCAATGTCTGTCTTCTGATGAAGTTTGGCATTTGAGTCTATTGTACAGAATCTGAAAATTATTTCATCATTTTCGACTGTTATTTTGACAATAGGTATTCCATGGTTTAGTATCAAGACGAATACTCTACCAATACATCTAATAAGATACCTTTTTGGTCCGCTTCTATATCTTCTATACACAGACTTAATCTAACAAATGACAATGACATTCTTCGCACCGAGATTCTCAATCTGCATCAAACTACCTTCAAACAAATCTCGACAGACTACAGCTATTGTCTAAATCCATCGATCGTGACGTGACCTTCCCGATGAAACTGACCCTCCACCGCAAAAAACTAGCTAGAAATTTCACAAATGGAGGAAGTCAAATATCTTGGTATTCATTTGGTTAGGAGGCTTTTTCGAAAGTAACACTTTTTAAGGAAAAAAGATAATAGCTTGGGATTAAACTTTTACAATTTTATCGGATCGTTGAAAGAAATTTACAACTACCCATCAAGGATAAACTGTTGGTATTTAAGACATATGGAGTAAAGCTTCAGTGTGTACATCGAATATTATCGAGAGATTTCAGTCAAAAATTTTGGAGAATGATAACTGATAACTAATCCCACATGGTATCGGTCTATATCATTGTAAGAGATCTACAAGTTCTCAGTTAGAGTAGAAATTAAACAGACCAGTGAAAAGTACTTATCGTTCATAATATTTGTCAATTTGAGCGAAAATAATATATAGTTGGTGGTATTCACAAAAATTTTTTGATGATATTAATGATTTTCAGGAATAATTGCGGCCGCGAAAGAATTGAAGATGAAAGCTCCGATAGTTTGTAGATTACAAGGAACAAATAACGACGAAGCTAAAATCGCCATAGCTCGATCAGGTTTGAAGATTTTACCTGTAGATAATTTAGACGAAGCTGCGAAACTTTCTGTTAAACTATCAAATATAATTACCCTCGCTAAAGATTCACACGTAGATGTCACATTTGAAATGCCACTGTAGTTTTATTTGAAATAAAAAAATTTAAATAACTTGGTTTTGTTTGAGCAACAATAAATTCAGGTAGCTTCGATAGTTATATACAAAAACTATGTTTGAATTATTTACTAGGAGCCATAAATTTTATTTCCCGTTAATGCCGACGCCCCTGATACAATTTTCGTTTATTTCTTTGGTTGATAGACCGTTGGAACCCGCATCCATTCGTCCCGTTTTAGCAAAATATTTCAGTGAATACCATGCAAAATAACTGTTTGAACCGTTAGCAGAATGTGTTGGTTTGAACTCGATAACGCATATGAAGTGATTGTCGATTTTTTCCGAAGTGTATCATTAAAACTCGTCTATAATGGTAAATGAAGATAACTACATTATTATCTGCATTGGGAATTTTTTGAAAGCGCCGTAACTGTCGGTAGACGCGAGATTCTATGACCTTACTTCTGAATTTCGATATTTCTTTTTGGTATAACTACATAATTGATACTACATAAGTACAAATTCATCTAAATTTATCACAAAATTGACTCCATCCGTGGAAATTTTACTTCGATGCCAGTAAATCAGTCCAAATAAAATTTACGACAAGAAAATCTGTTTGTTTGTAAATTATCATCAATTATATCCAGATTCTGATAAAACCTGTTTGTCAAGTACTTAGGGTTGCATCTAGATGGAAAACTTACAAGGAAAACGCATATAGAAAACAAGAGAAAATAGTTAGAAAAGAACTATAGGGCTGCAGTAAATATGAAAATACTCTAAACATTCCACATCGTTTGTTGAGTAGAACCCCCTGGTAAGTTACTTACCAAACAATTAATAACGATCTGAATATCCCACTAGACACAAGATACAAAATTCGATCCAATGACCACAATACTGAATTAATAAATAATCTATTCAATCAGCTACTACAAAAGAGAAGATTGAATAGATTAAGGCCAGAAGATCTCCCACAATAAATGCTCTCAATGGATGGTTCCTGTTTTACTTTACTTTTGAGTATAGCCAGGTCGTCAGCGAATGCGATCGATCTGGCACCGCCCTCTAGTTCCAATTGGAGTACCACATAGTAAAGTATATTCCAAAGGGTCGGTTCTAATACCGACCCTTGGGGTACTCCTGCGGTAAGTTGTAATTGTTGCCTACTCGATACACACACTCTCCGTTCCGTCATGATATTTATCAAGTATATTGGGGCCTCTATTTCGTTTAGTTTTTTTATTATGAGGCCCCAATTAGATGAATTAAAAGCATTTGTAATATCTAGCATAACTAGGACTACCTATCTTCTTGAAGTTTTCGCCGCATCGTGTACCCACTGCTGAACGACCTTTGCGGAAGCCGCATTGCTGATTCGATAGAGCTGTTTTGCTGTCAGGAATTTTTCGAGCCTTTTTTTTTATAAATATTTCATACTTTTTCCTAGACAGTCTAACAAATATGAGGCCGGCGAATCGAGGGGTTTCCCAGGCTTCAGCAAAAATGTCTTGCCTATTCAGTAGTTCGTTAAAGACGGATCTAATCATTTCCGGTTTCGTTGTAATAGGGTTTTGATTGCCTCTGGCGGCAGGCCATCAGGGCCGGTGGCTTTACCCTGTTTCTTCCCCAGTGGCCCTCTCTAATGTGAATGTTGGTATTTGCGCGTCGCTCTCCTTTCGAAAATTTCCTTCCCTTTTTTTAGGGAAGAGTAGCGACGCGGCCTCTAGCAGCTGCTCCTCATTCAGATGGGGCGATTACTTTTCACGTTTTCATTGTTATTTTGTACGCATCACGCCATATTTCCTTTTCTAGATCGTCACATATGGACTGCCACTTTTTTCTTCTTTCGTTTTTGATTAATTTTTTCTTTTCTTTATGTATTAGTTTCTAGTTTTCTTCTCATCTTTCTCACTGATTCAGACGAAACTGTTGTTTCCAAGATTGTTCAAATGAAAATCCTTTTGAAAAACAATTGGTGATGATTTTTTTTTGACGGACGTTAGTGTGCAATCGTTCGAACCATGTGCCGTTGAACCTTTATGGTCGAACTATCTGCTCTTGATTTTTCCGAAACATCTTAAGTGGACAAAAACGGTACCATCATCATACCATTCAGCAAAATGGTTGTGCTTGCTGCACCATAGCCTCTGCTGGCATAATTGTTGCTAATTTGAAAAGGTACAATAACTACTTAGATTTTTGAAAGTATTCCTTTTAATTTTAATCTAAAAAAACCAAACCACAAAAAATGTTTTAAACTGGTGGATATTTCTGCTCCTACTTACCTGCGCACGAAATGACCGCGATTTTCAACCTTGCAAGGTTGAGCCAACTGTCTCTGTGTTCAATAATAATGTTATTATTGCCGCTAGATGGCGTTATCTAAGTGTAAAGCTGATAATACTAACAAGGAGAAGCTAAAGCCTTCGAGAAACCGATTTTTTCAAATATATTATATAGAATAACAACCATTGATTCCTCTTTATCGACGCTACTGTCGAATTCGTTAGTTTCTCAATTTTATTGGATTATAAAATTAATTCAATTTAAGGATTCAGGACAATTCGGTATAAGCCTTTTATTCTACAGTCATCGACAGAATAATCAATAATTAATTAAAGTTCGGACAACAGGTCACGACATTTGGACTACATTCTGCCTCTATACGAAATTGACTCGCTTATAAATAAATTTACACAGCTGTAGTTTATTACATAAAAATTTTTCGATCACTACTTAAGTAACGAACGTCGGTTGATTAAAACTCCATCACATTGTTGTTTTATTAGTATACCAATAAAATATACAGTAAAAATTAGAAGAAAAAAATGAGATCCAATATTCACGTTGTTTAGATTCGATATATTGACCCTCCTAGTTTCAACCCTTTATTATTATGAGGTATCTGTTAATTGACGCATTGATCGCTGGAGAACTCGTCATGGCAATCTTTACCAACAAGTTCGTTCCATCTGTTGAGAAGGATTTGAATAAAAAAATTCCGGTTCTATATCTATACAATTAATGATTCATGGGAGGAACTGAAATCTTAGAGTGTAAGCTTTAGCCGGAAGTTATGACTAAAAGTGATCAGATCGTAGATGAGAAAAACAACGACACCCAAGAAATCATTGAAGACCAACAAAACGTACAACCAAATGCTCCTGCCAGTAAAGCCGAGGAGTGTATTGCTCAATATAACAAAGATGGTGAAGTTAGTGAAGAGCTGTTGTGACTGTTAAAGTGAAAGCAGTGTCATCGTGAAATTAGAACAGTAATAAGATAGTTTGCAGTGCCTTTTTTAGTACTTCACTTTTTTTCAAGTTATCTAACCTTGTGTAAGATATAAAAACACTGCTGTCAATAAAATTAGTGTTCATTCAATTTCACTGTTATGTTCGTCTACACCTTAATTGTGGCGATGACGGTTGGAACGCCTGATATCAGTAGTGGGAGGCTCTGGAGCGGCCCCTGCAACTGCAACCTCCGGTGTTGAAGTCGGACTCGGGCCTAAATTTGAAGGTCTCCCACTTTGAGTACGATCAGAACCTGGATCATGAATAGGTTGAAAGTCATGTAGGTTTGGAGCAGTCATCTCCCTCTGGTTCATTGCCATAGTGAACCCTCTTCTTTGGAATTTCTGAACGGAGAAGCTGGTCTTTATCTCCACTTGTTTATCGTCGAGCTGAACGATGTAGTGAAGTCTTCGAAGCTTCTTGAGAATGGAGACCATGATCGACGTTTGGCTTGCGATTAATTGGACGACGTACATCCAGTTGACATCCATGTTTCTTCCAAGGTAAAGCTCTGCTGGAGATTTTTCACAAGCCAGTCTAGTGGACCTTTATCTGAACAAGAACTCAATTACGACCAGATTATTACCGCTGTTTCGGAAAATAGTGGTAAAAAAACTTTGAAGGAGGATTCGGATGGTGATAGTGCCCAAAATTCAGCTTCAACTCCTATGGGCATTTTGGGGATCAAGAAATAGAGGAATATTGCAACTAAGTCTAGAATGTCATTTGCTAAACAAAAATCTAATATTCTGATGATACAACTATGTAATATGTATGTAAATGAAAATGTTCCGAAGGTGACGGATTAGAGAGATTCTACTGTACCTGTTATTCAACGTATTGTTACCTAGAAGTATTGGCATTCTAAAATTCGGAGAAAGAGTTAGAAATACCCGGAATCCGTTTGTTTGTTTTATATAAGCTTTTATTGTAGCAGGTGGTTGGTGTACATTGTTTCTTTTGAATAATATCTAGGAAGGTCTATATATTTATTTGTTTTGATTCTTTTTTGATTTTCTAGAACTTTTGAAAATTCTTTTGGGATATAAATATATAATGCATCTAAATGTTGGGTCTCTTCTGTTTTAAAATTAGTTTTTTTAATTATTTTTGGAAGAAAAAAATTGACATTTCGACTTTTCTTTACGTCTTCATTAAAATATTTTGATAAAGTTGTAGTCAACCGACCGAAATAGAAAGTAATCGAAGAATTTAAAGAAATTATTCAAATTACTTAAGTGATAGTGATAAGTGAATCAAATTATAAGTTAGTGTAGTGTTAAGTATTTAAATAAATTAAGTACGTAAGAGACAGTGTTTATTATTAGATTATTATTAGTATTAGATTGGGTAAAGAAAACCATGCAACTTTACTAAACTGAGTTTACCTTCAGTCTCTAAAGACGATAACTTGGTTATCGAAACGCGAGTCAGACAGTGTAATTGTGAGTGTTGGTGTAAACAGTGTGTTCACTATGAATATCGCCAACAGTTCCAGAAATTCCAACTTTTTTTAATATGTTATTTGAAAACGATTTTTCAATCAATGAATTATCGGCATGTTGCAAACTAACAATTCGAGGTTATTTCAGAATTAGAAATCACATGGTTTTAATTCTGGAGATAGAGGTCACAAATATTGCGGCACTCCTAGGTCGATCTCACGGTTGGAATATTATATTTTTCTGTTTTTTTTTTTCACTGAGTTGATTCTAGGAAAAACCTTCAAGAATGAAGAAAGGCATCTTATGTAATAATTACGTTAATTCAACAATAATAAAGATTGGTTAATAAATGAGGTGAAAGAGTCCGTTTTAGACACCACCCTATATGAGAAATATGGACTGGGGGAATTATCTTGAAATATCCTGAATTATTTCACTTAAATTTGAAGTTAAATATCTAATATACGCGATCTTAGCTTAGCATACAAATAAATAAGAAAAACTGATAATTTTTTAATAAATTTTTTCTTAATTTCCACAAACTTTTTAAAACATTTGACGAAAGCTTCAGCTCCACTATGATGATGCATCCTTAGAGCCAACCTCCTGTTAAATTTAAACGTCGCTGTTAAATCTGTTACCCCTAAACTCGGCCTTTAACCGAAAAATAGACAGGCAGGTTTAGATCAGGGCTATATGGTGGGAGTTGAATATATATGTAGAGACATTCGTGTACATTCGCCTTGAAAATGGAAGCAGTGTGAATAGTCATGAAACAAACGCAAACCTCGGCAAATTTGGTGCGTCTTATTTCTGCCTTAGTTATAAAAAGTAATGTGCTGCCCTCACGCTTGTATTAGATTCCTCAAAGTTAATCAATCCCAAAATATTTTACCCATTACTTTTCGATGCTTTTCGTGACCTTCGTTTTTTTTTAGCACGGGCTCTTCTTTCCTATACATTGGAATATCTTTTGGAAGCCAGTTCTAGTAAAACAACCAAAGTTACAAAGTTACAAATGATCGGATTACACTTTCTTGATATTCGCTTCAAAGCTCTAAAACATTCTACTTGATGCTGATTTTGCACTGCCCTGAGAATTCGAATCACGCACCTTGCATAATTATATACATATTGACAAGGATGGAATAGCTTCCACTTCGGAATCTCTGTTCTAATATAGTTACCGACAGCTTTTTTCCATTTTTTTAAGATAAAACTTTTGGTACTAATGTTACTTTTGCCATTCCAATTTGGTTCGATCAGGATCTATGAGGTCTGGCTATTAAATAACATTTCTCTATCTCGTGCGCGTGTTTTTGAGTGGCGTAAGCGCTTTAATGAGTGCCGAGAGAGCACTGAAGATGACCAGCGCCCAGGTCGCCCTGTTACTATCTCAACTCCAGAAACAGTCACCAAAATCAACCAAATTATGCGTGCAGATGATCTGTGCGCATCCGGATGATTACCGAGACTGATAAAGAAACGGTTAGAACAATTTTACACGAGGAATTACGCATGACAAAATGAGTCAAGATCTTGCGTCAACTGGACTGTTCAGATTTCCTTGAAAGGTAGAAAAAGATCCGCTTTGAAAGGGATCCGGAAAAACGGCAGAGCTCCTAAAGGCACTCACCAAAGAAGACTTCCAACACTACTTCGATCAATGGAAAAAACGTATGGACAGGTGTGTATATGATCACCAATATTGTATGAATGAGAGACTTTTTGGAAGATGGATTAAACGAAGGGAAGTGAAAGACTGGTCACTACGATCTTAGTGCCTTCAGACTTCTTTCTATTAGGACATAAGCGTCGTTCTGCAAGATATGATGAAAACAATAATACACTTAACACTTAACACTTAAATATATTCACGGTTTTACACGATTTCTCCAATAATACAAAGAAAAAAGTTTTGTAAAAGATAATTGTCCTTCAAAATAAGGTAACACTTAATGATATATATTTTCGTTTAAAATGATAGGGATCAAAAAGTTTGTGTGACTTGAAAATACGTGTGACACAGCTTCGAATATTTTTCAATTTTCTATAAGTCGAAATATAGTAGTATTTTTTCAAATTGACATCCTGTACATATACAGTTTATATTTTATTATTGATTGGAATAAATATTGATAATTTCAAGCCCTCTCATTTATTATACTTTTGTCACAGTCTGATTACAGAAACCTTGACAATATCTAAATAGTCTACTTTTTATACGACAGAAATCAGTCACTAAGTGGAATTAACATAATATCATTTCAATGTCTTGTGGCAATGAATTTACAATTTTCTATAGAAAATTTGTATGCATATCATATGTTATTCATATTCTTTGAATCATTGGGTACATTTTAACTAACTCCATAGATTATGGGTTTAAAAGTAATGTTTACTCCCCGTATAAAATTCGGTAAACATATAACAAACCGTCAGTCCACGTGGACTCATCATCTCCACTGTTTACCAATTAATACATCGAATCGTATACATAAATGCATTTCTATTGGCCGAAGCTGTCGGAAGGCGCATGTACACAATTTTTCTGAAATATTCCTGCCAGACAGTCTGCGATAAGCAGTGTCTTTGCTTGGTGGGATCAGCAAGTTATTTTATATATATTCGAATGTTTATAAAAAGGAAAATATTCAGCAATCATAATAAAAATTTCTGAATTAACTAGAGTAGATAAATTTTCCATTTATCGAATAGTCACGAAAGGAGTTGTCGAGGATCATTCACAGAATCGAAAAACGTATAAAGAAAAACTAAAATCAGTTGACAAAGCTTCTCAATATTTTATATGTAGAACAAGGTTGCATATTATCCAGAATGCAATTAGATCAGCTTAGAAACATTTTCAAGTTTTGTCAGCATCTGGTTTTAAACACAAAAATTGAATAAACGGATGGCAATAACCGAATTCTCAAGGATATTTGGATGGTAACAAGATTATTTGCGTCAGATAAAAGACTACCAAACTTCTAAGAGACGAATGGGGTACAAAAAGGGCACAGTTCACGTCTGGTACCCTGTTTAAACCAAACTCCCTTACAGGGAGGTACATTTTACTCGTCTATTCACGATTTATATTTTAACATCCAGTTGTAGCAAGTTAACGAGGTATAATAATGATTTCTTTCAAAGTTTCAAATAGTACTACAATTTATAATGATTCCCGATTACTCTCGAATAGTTCGAGTAGTGCCTGCTATGTGGATATTGATCTTGAAGTGGGATGTAGCTGATACCACAAACTTGCAGTTTTCCAAAGAAAAAAGTCCCGATAAATTGACATTCTGGGTATCTGCAGTCGAAATTGGTATTCTCCTCTAGGAGCTATTATATTGGAAAGCTCGAAAGAGTATCTGCCGTGGTAGTAACGGTAGAACAGATTCATGTCATTCTTGTATACACTCAATCATAATTTCAGTCCCAGATGATGAATACATAAGTATTCGAAAGCTCGGGATATATTAAAGTTAGTACACTTTGGTGTTTAATTTTGCCACTTTTCCAATACGTAAACGTTCATATATACCCGCCACTGGAACTTTGCAATGAATGGATCCCCTGCAAAAGACAAGACTTATTCTATAAAAATCCACCTTTCGTAACGACATTCTTGTATTTTACTACCGAAGGAGGAAAAATTGGAGAAGTGACAGTTGATTCTTAGATAGTATCAAGATGAGAAGGAGAATAAGAGAAGGTTTTCAGTGCCTGCTCGCCATTTTTTTGTTCTAGTTTGTCGCAATGTTTGCTATTAGGAAATTCCCTCTTCGAGTAAATGAAGGATTACGACTAACAATGCTTCGATTTTGAATGGTTTTAGTTTGTGATTTATTCACTGAAGTTGCTTAAATTCGTTCAACTGAAAGGTATACAAATTTAGTCCGGTAAATTAGACAAAGATTCTGTAAATAGTCAAATAAGCACATTAGAGGTTATTCGTCACTTTTTGGGATATTTTTTTTAGTGCTGTTTTTGCTTTTTCAATAGTTCTATTTCTAAATTTAAGATACGGTAGCCGGAAATCCTCATCAACCATGCCAACAATCAACGATATTTGTTGTAAATAAAATGAAATGAAATCGAAAATTAATTTTTTAAGACGTTTCGGCCTGTTGGAGCTTTTATCAAAATACGATTTGGTATTGACAACTTCCAAAATTATATTGATTAAAACCTGAATATCAAAATAGAAAACTGTTTCAAACACAACTTTTGTTTTATTTATTTCTCAAAAATATGTAAAAAATTTAAATTTTGAGACAAAGATCTCGTTGGATCTGCTTGTTTATGTGGCGAATGATGAAATATAACCATTGAAACTTTTAGCTTACTCGAGAAAATAGAGATCTTAACCATCACGATGCATTTTGATTTTTTGAAAACGAAGTAGTTTTCCAAGAGTTGGAGCAGTTTCCATGTGCGCCTGAAACGTCAATTGGCTTAAATTCGCACTGACTGAAATTCGCGGGCTGACATTCGGCATTGAGGGAATTTTACTCACAAATAGTAGGTCAAACGAAAAAATATCTAAATACCTTTTCGGTAGAAAATTTTGTGTTCTACATTTTTTGTCTGGGCAGCTTTTTTCGAATTCCTCTTAGTTTTCGAGTTATTTCGAAAACCCGTACCCGTAATTTCGTTCAGAGCTGGTATGCTGGTATACCGACAACCTCTGAGAATATAGAAAATCAGAAGAGCCCAATTTCACTTTGGGGTTCAATCCTAATTTATCTGTACTATAATTAATTATGTATTTCAATGAGCTATACGTGTGTAGTTTTATTAATTATGGTTTTTCTTTGAAACCCGACACTGCTAATTTTTATAAATTTTTTTAATAGTACTTGAATCTCATAGTATTGACATAAATAAGAATGATTCAAATAAATTATTTACATATTTTGTTAATAACTCAAAAACCTGTTTGCAATTAAGGCGGTGTCCAGAATAGAAAATTCTTAGTTTGGTCATTATCTTAGACTCGATGACATTCACAACAATTAATTCCCTTATAGATTTATTGCTTGTTTTCATGAAAAATTCATGGTAGACCGGTGAATACAAGTTTTAGTAAGTAAAACAATTGATTGAATAAAATTAAAATAAGCTCGTTGAGTATTGAGATCATACAATAAAAAAAGAGAATCACTCTTCAAAACTTCGATATATTCCTAATATCATCTATCGAAATTTTACATAATTTTGATCTGATAAATTCGTTCTAATACTTAACACATTAACACCCCAAGTATTTTTTTGTGTGTATTCACAAATGAGAGCCTCAATCAGAAAGTATAATGTTAGTGGAATTACATAAAGGAAAAAATGACGATAATAAAAATTACAAGGATATATTTTGTGAAAGGAAAAATAGGATGATGAGCAAGATGGAATATATGAAGGAATAATTGGTAAAAATAGAGAGGAGACAAAAAACAATAATGGTAGAAGACTTCATGACTTTTGCCCTTACAATAATTAAAAATACATGGTTCCAACACAAAGATATACAGAATTATACTAGTGAAGTAAAAATTTTGAAACTTTAACAACATATAGGACAGTAGTTGAAGAAACTTAGATCAACTTTGAAGGTTTTTTTGGATGGGCAACTTGACGACTTCCTCACCTTCACAGACTGCTTTGGGCCGTAATTCCATAAGAAGCATAAAATTCAAAGCAAACTCCTTGCTGTATTTTATTCTATAGTCAATATCATCGAAATTTTCACGAAAAAACAGCTGACTAACACTAATTGAAATGTTGCACTGAAATTTCACGTTTACATCACGAAATAAGTTGTACCAATTTAGAAAAAAAATCTCTTCACGTAGACGATTCAGCCAATACAAGCATGCCAAAGCCTAATCCAATTTTCCATACAATTGCTGTAAGCCTCAACAGGGATGGCCTTCACTACCATTGAAGAATTAACTTTCATGAATTCAGTGCACTCATGGCGCATCATTTGGAAACGGATTTTTGAATATCAAAAGGAGTAAAAGACACAGAGAATCAAGCGAATAACGGTGGCTGAGTGTTTCGTTGTTTGCCAAAAAATCAGACACATTTTTGCTGGAATGTGATGGCGCATTATCGTGGTGAAAAATCCATAAATTGTCTTTCTACACAAATCTGTTCACGTAGACGATTCAATACGGCCAAATAATATTCCGTATTGACCATAAGATCTCCAGAGTAGTTGGAGTTGTTTAGATCAACTCTGAAGGGTTTTGTTTTGGATTTGGCTATGTATCATATCATTAAATTCTTTACGAGTCATCAGTAATAATGCGTTTGATGAACGTAGGATCCTTAGCTACGTTGTTAGACATCTACTCGACATTGCTTTTGCAGATCTTTTGTTGATGACCTCTGATATCTATAGAAAGCCGATACGATGATTTTCAAGCAGCAGTTTCTCAAATTTATTGATGTTATCGTCGTTAACTGAGGTGGATGGTCAACTTGCATGAGGGAATTCAAAGACTTCCATACCTTTGTGCCACACAAATACTTGCGTTCGCGATAAAGTAGACTAGTCGTAATTCCATAACTAACACTAATTGAAATTTAGGAAAAAAGTGAATTTGCTCCTAAGTACTGGCCTAATCAATTGTACGTTATTGGGGTTTTAAAGAATCAATTACATGATAAATTTATTGTCTTTGATCAATAGAAAAATTTGTTACTGAGTTTGTACATAAAGATACTTATCGGTAAATGCAAAATGGACAACGGACCATGATCAGAGTTATGTTCATTCTATTATCCTACTTTCCTAAAACGGAAACTACTATTTTTTGTTACAGGATTTACATAAACCGGAGATTTCGATTTAAAACGATAATAAGGTCTATCAAATTTCATAAAAAGGCGTTTGAACTCAGATTCCTACTTTTTTTACAATTTAAATCATAGGATCTAATAGACAAACCTTCTGTTAGCTTTTTATTTCGAAGATCAGAGTACTGATGATCATTTCAATGTTTAGAGTCGCAGTTTGAGATTGAGATATGGCAACACTGACGTGAATATGTCAAATCTGACATTTTCCTCATGTAGTTTGACATTTTTAATGGTGAACGTACTCAGAAAGTGTTGTCATACGAATGCTATTTGAGCCGAGGCTACTTGGGCACCTTGGGCACCTTTTTGGAGTCATTTTTCCGAATAAATTATAGCGACATGGCATGTGACACAAAAAAAGTAAAATAAAATAGTTTTTTAGAATAAAAAATTATTGATTGGGTGCCTATTTCACTCCAGGTTTGAGGCTACTTTGTAACATTTATAATGTATGTTATAATTTCCATTTGAATTAGTATTCTGTTAAAATTACCCCGGAACAGACAAAAAAATAATTATAATTGTTTTTCGAAAATTAAATACAAAATTGAGTGTAATATTTATTTATAATGGTAAAAAAAACTATAATAAACTAAATGAACATTTCTTTAAAACAGCGAAGAAAGTAAACCAAACCCAAACTGTGAAAAACCGAAACGTCATCCAGATCAAAGTCTTTATCTGCATCAGAGTTGATGAAACTTCACATTGATATCACTATCCAAATCTTCATACCGCTCGCACGTATGTGTGTTGTTATAACAGAACTTTCAGATCTATAGTCGAAATTTTGTGAACGTTATCCAATTCATCGGACTCTCCAATTTGTCCAATTAAAACGACAAATTCTGCATTTGGAGCTATCTTTGTTTCTTTCTTGTTTTGTGCTTTTTTCAGCTGGCCACACGTTTTTGTTTTGGGGTTTTTGCCTCTGACATCGAAACAGGTTTGTAGATGTCACCAGAGTCTTCATCTCTTGATTCAAATATTGAAGAATCTGTTGGTTTAGGAATCCGTGATTCACTGGGTTAGGGAGCTGGTGTATTAGCCACTAAATCGTTACTTAGTTGAATTTTTTTAACTCTCTTTCTCTTTTGACTCTGAAAGCCTATCCCTAGGTGCTCCCCAGGTAGATCTATGAGAGAGGAATATCGGCTTCTACCAATAGCTTCGATGTCTTTCGAAAGACTATCGGGAATTCTCTTTAGCACTTGAATTGGATCGTAAAAGTATAAATCTGTTACTTTGAAACCTAATATTAAGTTTTTTCCTATTTTAGCAGACACTGCTTTTCATAATCTGGAAAGCAACAAAGGAAACTTTTCTTTTGGAAGGTTTCCGGGATTTACATTAAAAAAACAAAAAATAGAGGTGTACCCATGTAGCCCTGGGATGCCCAATTATCCTGAACAGCCTCCAAGACTGAATGTTTCCATTGTCAACATGACTGGAAGCATTTTTAGAAAATCTTGGCCTTTATGGTAGGAGTAGTTGTAATAATAAAAAAGAATTCCGCTAGGCCGTTTCACAGGTCTCTGTTATCTATTATCTCGTAAATATTCTATTGCCACTTTGAAAGAAAATGTTTGTTAATTTTTTTTGCATATTATTATATGCTTATGAATTGGAAGAATGTCCCTATCTTTCTTAATTCTTAATTAACGCATTTCTACATTTAAATTGCTTATATCATTTATAAAATATTTTCAAGGAAACTGCATTACTACTACAGACAATTTGAAACGTTTTGTTGGTTTATTTGAGCTTATCCAAAATTTTTAAAATGAAATACTAGAGCGCGGATCAAGGTTCATGTTACATGACAGATTTTAAGAAAACAACTATAGTAGCTGACAAGTCGGAAAATTCTTTATTCAAACATTGAACATGTATAAATCGAAATCAATAGAATATTTTTTGTTGTCTTTATGCTTATGTGGTTTTTGGTACAAAACTTTTTCTACCTGACCCACTACTACGTCGGTGTTGCAAATTTTCAGAGGTTTTCCTGTAAACTGATGAATTTGTTCATCAGCCAAATGACCGACGATTAGGAATAATGCAACCGTAGCTGTACCCACCCACAAGCACCCGCTTTTCTATTAGATAATAAACATAAGAAATTAAAAAAACCAAAAAAACAACAAAATTCCAAAAAAATTACAAAATATGTCTCAAAACCCAGAAAAGAACCGTTAATTTTAGGCTGGAGTTTCCATCTTTTTCCTTCTTTGTTTCTTTTCTTTTTTTTCAGCCTGAAGCAGTGCAATTACAAACCAATCACCATAACCCCAGTCAAATCCAATGAATCCTTCTCACCATAAAGAATTTTCCTCATCCAACCCAAAATATATTCAACCTTAACATCAAAGTTCTACTTGAAAATTGATATAACAAGTGATAAAGCTGATCCAGCGGTCACTCTCTCGGGGACAAGGCCACAGTTGTCAAGAAGTGACCAAAGTGCTGAGCATGAATTAGTCTGTTGTTTCTAGAGTTCATCATCGTTATCAAGAGACTAATAACTTTCATCGAAGACGCGGGTTTTGGAAGAAAAAGGGGCACATTCAAGGAAGACGACGGATTCAGTGTCAGCACATCGCTGATGCCCTCACTGGTGCCCAACAAGAGTTTAGTTAAGCACAAGGAGTGACTGGACAGTCATAAGAAGACTTAAGGCAACTGACTGTAAGACAAAGAAGACAGCTACTTGCCCAATACCAGCCCACCGACAGTCTACAATTTACCACAGAACACGTAAATTGGCCTGACGAAGAATGGGGTCCGTTCTTTTATCAGATGAAGGCATAATGTATCTGCATGGTAGCCATAGAAAGAGACGATTCTACAGAAGTGCTAGGAACGGGTTCATAGATAGTTTAGGTGAAAATTTCAATGGAAAAACCGAGTTTTGGCAGTGAAGCGCGGATAATAAATCTCAATTGATATATAGACAGGTTCATCAGCAAAAACTTCATCCTGATGCAGGATAACGCCCGTCCACATACTGTACGCTCCGTACGGGATTATATACAGGATGTCGAAATGGATTGCACTTGAACCCTATCAGGTATTCATGGTAAGAGCTTAAGAGAAAAGTTTGGACTAGAAACCCTGCAACAGCCGTGTTCCATGTTTCTTAAATTCTAATGAATACTTCTAACAATTCAGGTTGACGTAGCCCACTCTGTATGTGCATCATTACAAATATAATCGAATTAACTTTGTCCTTGATAGTGAATTCAGTCACAGATTATTAATTATTGCAATAATTCAATAAATATCTTGATGATTATAGATAAAAGATAGGGCATTATCCTTTCTGAGTACTTGCTGCTCAATAATTATTAATTTCTCATTAAAACTCCTAATCGATTAGGTAATAGTTTTTAATTGGAAATTCCTATAAGTAGAAATAATTCATTCTATCTAAAAAGAATTTAGAAATAAAATTAGTAAATTATTACAGCGTGTCATCACTTCTCAAAACTACTGTGTACAATTTTTAAACCGCATTATTCATCATTTTAAGTTATTTTCAATTATGGTTCGATTACTCATTGTTTTTTTCGTTGATTAGCATTTCTAATTTCGATTTCTTACATGCAATAAAAATGTGTACATCCTCATTTAGAGATATGAAATTATTTTTGTTTCTGTAGTGCCGGGCTTCCACAAAACTGACAGGATGGAAACAAAAACACGAACTGTCCATTTGAACAGATATTTCGATCAGTTTTGTAATGTGTCGCGCAAAAATTTAGATGACGAGGAATAATTTTTTGGAGTATATAAAAAAACGAGAAAAGTAAGCAGATATATACCTGGTGGAGACTGAATCGTCAAACATACTCAATGTGGCTCCGGGAAAACAACAACCAAAGACAGGGAACTAATAAGGCTACTTATAGTTTTTCCAATAACAGTTGCAGAAGACTGTTATGCGAGAAACAATCAATATTTCATAAATACTCACGGCAATTATACCAAACTAAGATGTGAAAAATAATGTTTACTTCTCGGTGAACATCTAATAAAACGTCAGTCCACGTGGACTCATCATCTCCACTGTTTACCAATGAATACATCGAATCGTATACATAAATGCATTTCTATAAACTTATAAAATGAGTGGTAGATTAAACAAAGGGTTTCTATAATCTGGAATTGATATTGGGAAAACTATACCCCAACTTATTGGTTAGGTTAGACAAGAAATCACCCTGATTTCATAGACTTTTGGATAGTAAAAGGGATTAACAAAAATTACTTTCAAGTAAAATCCTTCTTAGATCTGTCCTCAGGCCATTCGCCTATCAAAGATTCGCTGTTCCTAACAGTTATCGAAGACGAAAGCCAAGAAGTTTATACAACTGTGTAACAAACTTTATGGACAACTTAGATTAAATATCAGTCTGAAAATATCACTATAAACCCGCCATTAGATAGAGTTAGCTGTAAGTCCATTTAAAATTGCCATACAGAAAGCAGAGTGGGCAGCAACTCCACCTAAAGAAAATAAAAAAAATGTAGATAATACTCCTATCGTAATTAAAGAAGAAAAAGTCTACTACGCAAACGATGGCAAACCTCGAGAAGTTCAAAGGATATTCCGAATCGATGGTTTGATAGAGGTGCAGAAGCTTCGATTCATTGGCCTGCTCAGGCGCGCGATTTAAATCTTTTGGATTACAGAGTTTGGTCGTATCTTCAAGAAAAAGTTTTTGTTACAGAGGTGATCTTAACCCTTAACTGTAGTGGTGAAAAATTCTTACGTTTCTATAGTCGTGGGCCCAATGGACCCACGTATTTTAGAACCGCCACAAAATCAAATGATACATATTTTTTAAGGTTATTTCAAATAAAACTGATATTTTGTTTTACAAGGAATCCATATTTATCAAAATCAACAATAGGAACTTTCATTTCTTACTTTAACGGCACTTACAAAATCAGTCGTTTTTTGTTACCATCAGAATAAGTTGGCTTACAAAAATGTAAATAAAAACAAAAAAAAATAAGTTTCACATTTGGTCTATTTTTCTCCTTACTAAATAAAGTATCTGTTTTCATAAAACAAACAAAAAAATATTCAAACTTGTTTTTTGGAAAATCTGACACCTACTCAATCACTTGCATGAATTATGCACAAGTCACGCATATTGGCTGCGTGCACTTAGTGCATAAGTGCACAGTCTTAGCTCTTCCAGAAGGCTGAGCAATGCTCTTTCGCAGTGGTGTGGGCAGTCTTTGATTGAAGCATCGCAATTTCATATAAGGTTCACATAAAGACTGAACAAGGCCTTTTAAAAACACCATACGTGTTGACGTGTACACCATGAAGGTACTGAGAAGCGGGAACGAGTATGTTGTTCGGTGCGGTCTGAAAATTCAACCTGGGTCCATTGCACCCTCAACTATAGTTAAGGGTTAAGAACTAGACTACTAACCCTTTAGAAGATTAATAGATTTCTTAGAAAAAAGGATAGAATTTTAAGATAAAAGGCCGATTCATAAACTTGAATTGACCCGTTTGACGTAAACGTTCGCGGGTGACGTTTGCCTACTCATAAACCTGACGTTAATCTAAAAATTTTGTTATCCATTTTGACCTAATCATTGCTTTGTGTTTGTAATCCTATATTATGGAATATAACGAAGAGCTTTTTATTGGGAGCATTAGACAAAATCAGGGATGTGATCGGTTCTTTTCGATTGCTACGAACAGCCAACGTAAAATGATAATTTTGTTAAAAGTCACTAACGGTAGACCGATCGGCAAACAGCGAAGTCAAACGGCAACTATGAATGGTCTTATTAATTTGAATGTTTTTAATTTTGTAACAGCAAACGGCAACTGCAAACGTAGAGTCAAGTTTATGAATCGAAATGATTTAAATAAAATTAACATTCAACTAAACAAAATAATATTAGATTAAAAACCAAACCATCAATAAATAGTAGGTTGGCACCACCAAGTTTATTTCGAAAAACCAACAACTATCATTAACTAATTGCGCAGGTGAATAATAATTATTAAGAGAAAAAACTGGTTCTGGGGCCAACTGATGGATAATCGTGCTCGGAAAGAATTAATTTCATTGGTCAGTTATTATATACGTTATAAACCAACGTTTGGCTCAAGGTGATCTAACATATTTTAAGGATAGGCGTACACACACACATACACAGTGGCGTTCATTAAAAAATTCGATTCGAACACTTAATTAGAAGGTACTTGTACTCCATATCTTACGTGACCTTTTATTCTTTCTCTCATAACGGGACATTGGTTTATTTAGGTCAATTAATAGGTGGTCAATGAAAAAAACCACTTTTTTAAAGTTATTTATTCAGAAAAAGTTACAAATTAAAAAATATATATACCCGACACGTTTAGTTATATTTATATTTATCAGAGGAAAAAATCCATTCGTCTTTAGTGCCAAAAAGCCTTCAGAATTGATAAAGACATTTTTGCTTAAAATTTTGACGCTTTGTTCATAAATTTTTCTTGTGATAATTCAGCTTATCTTTCTCTCTCTCTATTGAACACTCAGATATTTACTAAAAACACTTGAATTTCCCACATTTTGCGTTTCTATTATTATTAAAGTTTTAATTTATTTTTATGAATTAAATTCATGCCCCGCCAATGGTTTTTACAAAGTTAATAGTAACACTCGACCTTAATATCCATTCTTTAGGTCGAATTTGAATCCACAGTCTCTTTGTTATATCAAAACTGCATTTCTAATTCACAACCGGTTTTATTGAATTATAATTTATCCTAAAAACATTGTACCCATCGGCTTCCATGTTTTATACTAGTTCAGAAGCGTACTAACGAATATTATCAATTAAAACAATAAAATTTTGAATAAAAGTTATCTCATTCCGTCCATTAAAAATCAGGTTTAATTTGAGGAAAAATCGACACTCTAAGAAATGTTACTGTACCAAGTGTACATACAAAATGATAAGAGAAAATAATTGAAGATACCACGAAAATGGATTCCCTTCTAAAGCCGTGCAAGTTGCAGCCTGTATACAGTTAGAGAAAAAATTGAGAACGGGTTTCGACGTCCATATCTGAAGAATATACTAATAAGCATGTGATATTTGTAAGAAAAAGGCTGTTTCATAACTTATCATTTCTATTTTTTTTTTGTTTTATAAACGTACTGCATTTGTATATATTCTATTTAGATGATACGCATAGTTTACTTCTATTTCAATGGGATTCGGTAACATATATACGTTCTTAAGAATGTTTTTTCATAGTAGGATTGTGGCAAAATCGAAATTTAAAGTGTACTAACTCTAATATATACCGAGCTTTCCAATACGTACATCTGTGAATTAACTAATTGAGAATTGCGGCGTTTTATATTTCAATGTTTCGTTTAAAAACACATCAAATTCATCGATTTCAAAAATCAATATTCATACTTGATAGAAATATTGATTTTTGATATCGATTAATACAATGTCTATCAAAAGAAACACCTAAATTTAAAACGCCGCAAAAATTTAACTAATTAACTCCCAGACGATGAATACATAGGTATTCGAAAGCTCGCAAATATATTAAAGCACATTTTGGTGTTTAATATTGCCACAATCCCACTATGAAAATGCTCATAATCTAAATGGCAAATATTTTGTTTCAATTCAGCTTGATAGAAGTAATTGTTTGAAATATTGGTTATGCCTACACTTTATTTCAATCAACTAATTATATCGAGCGAATTATGATTTGGGAAATTTATTAATACAATCTCTATCAAAAGAAATACCTAAATTTGAAACGACGCAATTTTTAACTAATTAATTCCCAGACGATGAATATATAAGTATTTGAAAGCTCGGAATATATTGAAGTTAGTACACTTTGGTGTACATTGCCACAATCCCACTATGAAAACGCTCATAATGTAGTTGGGAAAGATTTCATTCCAATTCAGCTTGATAGAATTAATTATTTGAAATATTGATTGTCATTACTCAATATTTCAATCAATTAATTTTATTAAGCATCAATTTGAATATTGATTTTTGAAATCGATTAATAAAATGTCTATCAAAAAGAAAACACTTAAATTTAAAACGTCGCTGGGTCAACCAACCTTGGCCCAAGCCTGGGTGGCCAATGAATGGCCAAGGCTGGGTATCCTAGCCTTGGCCCAAGCTTGGGTAATCATTCGTATGGCCGAAGCTGAGTTAAGTATCCTGGCCCACGCATGGACTAATACGGGTACGCCGAAGCTAGGCTTCCCAGGACTAATCCAGGCTTGGCCCCTTTGTCAACTCTGGCGTTTCCTCTATGGGATATTATCCTTTTGATCGCATCAAATTTACTATTTTCCATGTTGTTCCAATGACTTTTTTTCAGGTATTATTTTGAAAGTTTCTACTCTTGATGTGAGACTTTATGATGAAAATTTGTGTGTTTTCGTTGAATTACCATTTTTCTTACCTAATATTATTAAAAGTTTTATATTCGATCCTTATTAATCCTTGTACGCCACTGTGAAAGTTAGTTCTTTCGCTTTGTGGCTATAAAGCGCTTCCTAATAGACTGTTTAAAATCGACTACTTTGCTTTTATACTTTTTGTAGTATTGTCGTCCATAGTAACTGTTGTTCGACGCATACTGAGGTTAGCTATTATTACCATTATTCACAGATAAATGACGATTGCGAAAGACAGTCGATAAACACATAACACATAAAGTTTCAAACAAATAACTTTTCTTTCGGAAGAGCCGCAAATTTCAATGAAAAACTATGAGGTGTACATTTTGTTGATTAGATATAAGAATTATAGATGTTTGCAACAGAAGAAAAAATTCATGCAGACAAATTCCGAACATTTGAAGTAATAACCGCTGCTGGTAAATTTACCTCTGTAGCATAAAATTTTTCTTTGAGATACGACCAAACTCTGTAATCCAAGGTATTAAAATCGAGGAGGCCAATAAATCGAAGCTTCTGTATCTTTACCATCGATTCGTAAAATGGTTATTCAACCAATCACGACACCTTCTATCAAAGTGCTAATAGAATGTGATAACCTATTAATTTGTTACCTGAAGCTGCTGCCCAAACATTAACTTTAAATGAGTGTTGGTAATTGATACCCTTTTGACATGTTGTCGATTCTCATCACACCAGAAGTCTGTCTCGTCGAATACATTTTGAAAAATTTGGATTGAGAGCTTTTCTTTCTTGTAATGTTTGACAAAAATCCAGTCCAACCGGAAGATCGTCTGGCAAGAGCTCTTGAACTTGCCTGAGATGATAAAGATGTAGCTGTTGCTCTTTAAGTATCCTCCAAGTACTTGGAGAAGATTTATTTGTTTGTCTTAACTGTTGGATTTTGATCAACTTTAAAATCGTATTTTCTGACCTAGCAGAATTTTTTAGGCCTCACATTCGTAGTTTCTCTACAACGTCGTTCAATGGATCTAAATGTATTTTTAATTTTTCTTCGAGGAAACTTTTCTGCATAACGCGTACCAACTGCCCAAACAACAGTTTGATTCCCGGAATCGCAATGATCATAAAATTGTTCTTTGTTTCATACTAAATCCTCCAATAGCTCTGTGCCTATACTTATTTAACTTTAAAAAACAAGATTCTATACTGATTAGACTGGATTTTGGTGAAACGTTACAAGAAACGGATGTCCTCAGTCCCAATATATTCTGTAATTAATAACTTTATCAATACTTTATACCAACATCAATTACATAATTTTCAAATCAAAATATTGCGAAAACGGCAGACAGTATCGACTTTTATCAAGAATACCTTTTTGGTGTAAAATTAAATGATGTTTAAGTTTATTTGAAATTTTGTTAAATAAATCTAACAACGAAAAAGTTATGCTCAATACTACTTGGTTAGAACAGTGTAACTAGCGCCCTCTATGAGAGTCGGACATAAAAACAAATTCATTGGATGTATCAGCTTCCAAAATATAGTTATCTTGAATACGGATGGCGTTAGGAAAATTTTTTATTGAGCAAACCCCAAAAACTCCAAATATTTTTCAGTTATTTATGTATCCTAGAAATATTTAATGAGTATTTGATTACATGTCTTTATATTTGAAATATTAAATCAAGCAACAAATAAAACTCTTGTCGATACAAAAAGGAAGATATTTGGTTTAGCTTCTTTGAGTTGAACAGTTTCTTGTTCCTAAAAAATATGAAACAACTCTTTCCCTCTTTACATATTCTGTCTGCTGATTTAAAAGAAAAGTTTTAAGATTTAAAGTAAATTGATTTATCAACATAGATGATGCAGATAATGTTAATGGTTTAGTCAGATAAATCAAATATGCAATATCAAAAAGAACTCGTAAAACTGCAAAATCATGAGCAAGTTAGAATTTTATTCAATATAAAATGAAGCATGGTATGGTTTGAGAGGAAACAGAAATCTAATACTTATCCAAATACAACAAAATGTTCAATAAAACTTTTACTAACGTTTCCATCTTCATATTTAGCCGAATGTGGATTTGGTGCTGTAAATACAACATCCAAATAAATTATTTGCTACAAGGAATAAGTTTTGATTTTCAATGAAATATCATTAGTTTTAGTGCAATTATTTTAGCTGTAACTATTTTACATCATATCTCACTAAAATTTCAATCGAAACAACTTTTATCAGTAATCATTCGAAAGGTCTTTTTAAGCTCGTTAAAAAGTATTCTATGACTTTTTGTTAAAAAATTTACCCTTTTCCCGTTACTTGAGGTTAAATGCTCAATTACGTAAAACAAAAATTATTCAAGTATCTATAACTTGCGTTAGGTAGAGCATTAAGATTTTAAAATATATCTCAATTTCTTTGTTTTTTTATAAGCTTCATTTTTGTTCATTGCACCTTTTTCGACAAAATGCATTATTACAGAGTTATACGTAAAAAACTTTTTTTGAAAAATTGTACTTTTCAATTGCGAATAACTCAAAAACAATTGATCTGGCGAGAAAACTTTATACGACATTTTTTTCTTTAAATTTGCTGATCTTTCGATTTCTAGAGTTACTTTGGGTAAAAACTTTTCCACCCCCGAAAAGGGTGGCGTCCACCATGTAGATCTCGCTTTTAGATACACACCTATTATCTGTGAAAATTTCGAATAAATCGGTGCTGCATTGGAGAATCCGGAGGGGAAATGCTTGAATACCTGGCCAATTATTAAGTTTATATCTTTAATATATATAATTCTATCAATATTTTTTGTTTCGTTAATTGTTTGTTTTGATGTTAATTTCATTAAACAATAATTTGATTAGAAATAAAACTGATTTTAGAACCGCTGTTCTCAATAAATTTTTTCTAAATGTACTTTGCAAAATATGTGACGACACACTAGGGAGGGGGGAGTCTCACAAATGTGACCAGCTGTGACAAGAATGAAGGGATGAAAATGCATTAAAAAAATAGCTGCTAGTTTTTAGAGCATAAACCATTTTCCAATTCTAAAAGGTTACCTCAAAGTAATATTATACATCATATCATACATTAAACATTTCAAAACTCATCTTCAAAAATCTGTAGGGACTCATTTGCTTAAGTTGTAAGAAGTCTTTGCTTATTTGGAAAATTATTTGCTAGAATCCACCAAATAAACAACTCAAAATTTTTACATTTGGTTTTTTGAATTGGTCAGTGAACATGTTTTAGTTCTAATCGCCACAGCTCCCTCGTATAAACAGTGATAACTGCGAAGGTCGGGTCGTGTCGGCCCGCTTTTGTGAGTCCTACTTCAATAATTCCGACGAAAGTGACATTTCTTGTTTTGAAATATCCGTGTATTGTCTAACAATCCAACAAAACGACTTATTTTATTCCCCCAATTTCTATTTTAATCGATTCAACATTCTACGAACCTTATTTCACTTTTCTACGTAATCAATAAACGACATTTGTTCGTCGCAGCATCTCCGTAATTATTTATAATATTTGCAATTTTCTACTAGTCAATAAAAAAAGTCGAGACATCAAGTTGTCATGGTTGGTTCTTTTCGAACAGCTGTCGTTGGTTCTTCGTCGAATAAACTGGTTAGGAGGAATGCCTATTTCGCATTCTATTTCGTTTGGTTTTTGTGATGTTCGTTCCGTAGTTCATCTCTACTTTTTTTATATTTCATGAGATCGGCCATCTTCAACCGCTTCGAGACAATGGCCATCATTTATTAAAACCAGTTTTCGAGAGAATTATTTATTAATATCTACGATTAATTTTTCGTCGTTAGGGAAACATCGACAGCATAAAAACAAGGGTGCGGGGACAAAAAATCCGCTTAGCAAGTAAAGTAGGCGTTGACTGGGAATGTTTTCAATTGTTTCTTGTAATTTGGCAGTTATCAAAATCAAGATCTGAAGAAACCGTTTACGTTTACAATTTACGATATCTGTTTTCTTTTATTTTCCAAATTAACAAAAAAAATCTGGTGATGATTTATCCGATGGCTTGATAATTGACCCATTTAAGAAGATTTTCCTTTTTTCTGTTTCCTCGGTTAACTTAATTTAACATTATCCCTCCTAAATATCCTTGAATATTATTCTATATGGATAATATTCTACATGGAAGATTTCGTACGTGTCCATTGAGCACACCATCATTGTTGTGGAAAAAGGGAGTTTGCCGCCTTATCTAAAAAATTGAGTTCCTCCTATTTTGCGCTGAGATTAATATCCAAAAAATTGAACTTATCCACGTCCTTCTTCTTCGATATTCCTTATCCTTGTGGAGTACGTGCGGTGCGACTCGATTTGAGCGAATCTTCAAACTACAAAAGAGAGCTGTTAGATATTCACTCAGACTAAACAGCAGGGCTCACTGCAGGGACTTCTTTGAAAGATTAAAAATTCTGACCCTTCCTTCATTATTCATATTTGACTCCGTTTGCTTAATTCGTAAGCACGCTTCTCCAATTTCCTTCCTTCCTTTACCTACCTACTTCACGTTCAGAATCAGTTGAGGGCTCAATATTTTACAATCCAAAAAAATGCACAATCACTTGCCAATTGAAATCAAATCGCGCATTTCGGGCATATTTACTGGAAAGTGCCTTCTATTCTGTAAACAACAGATACTAGAACTAGAATTTGAAGGTGCAGATATATCCATAGCTCAATCGACAAATTACAGTCACCATTTCCTATACTAAACTTATCCAATATAATTTTTCGTTAATTATTGTTTTTAAATAGTTTTTCAACTCGACGGAAATGCCGCTAAAATAATAATTAATTAGCAAAAAAACTTCTAATAAATATCGTTGTATCGTTTGTGAAGCTGAAGAATTACATTATTCAGATTTGGTTGATGTTGTCGTGAAACCAGTAAAAAGTCGTAATATGCAAATTCTTGTGGCCTTAACATAAAGATATCTACACTTCGTCACGATCTTTGTTCCTTATTACGTAACCTAATCGTGTATAATTCTACTTGTTCAATGAACGTTTATTATTTTAATGTAGTTAGTACAACACGTCAACTAATAAGGTACATACACACAAACGATTGATTATGATTGACTTCGGTTAACCTAAATACCTACCTTCTCAAATATCTCATATCGTTTCCATATACATAATATAGTTTATGAGAAATACAAAGCCTAGTTTCTGATATGGAATTTTCCTTTCTTTTTGCAGCTCAAATTTGATTCAATAAGATCATCAAATAATTAATATTGTCACCCACAAAACATACCCTATAAGAAAGTAGACTTGCATCTAAATTTCAGCAACACAAATTTAGTTCTGACGTTTACCAATCGTGGCGCTGGTGTAATAAAAATGTGTCACTACTGTCAATGTCAATTGTCAAGATAAATAATCATTTGTTCAAATTTCCCAAACGCGTTCGTGATGTGTGTTCTAAATATAAAAAAATTTGTAGGATTCAATGCTCAACATCAAATTAGTAATAACATGACAAATAAAACTCGGGCTTTTTGACTGTATCTCGAATGGGGGATATGGTTACGTATCAAATTCATCGAAATACAACTGTCAAGATATCAAATTTGAAAAACAGTCTAAAAACTAACAAAGAGCAGATGAAGACATTTAAGATGTATGAAATTGGTACAGTAGAGTGTACAGAAGAAAGTTTAAATCATGTAACGATAAACAGTTGAGAAATATTCATATACAAAGTACAGTAAATCGATGGACTTTACAGGATAACATTTTTGCTTATTCGATGTACAAAAGAAGTCTCCATAACCTCTTAATCAACTGTGATAAATTGATATAATTTATTCATTTTATTACTAAAGTTCTATGAAATTTTACGTATATCTGGTA
The DNA here is from genome assembly GCF_026230105.1 of Diorhabda sublineata. Classification (NCBI taxonomy): domain Eukaryota; kingdom Metazoa; phylum Arthropoda; class Insecta; order Coleoptera; family Chrysomelidae; genus Diorhabda; species Diorhabda sublineata. The sequence goes on from NC_079480.1 coordinate 32,812,034, forward strand.
TCAATATTGCTCATTTTTGACTTATGTTGGTGGACAGATCGACTTTTTAATGTAGGAATATTTCAATCATTTCAAGTTTTTACAAGAATTGATACAATTTAAAGCCACCTCTAATCGTATTTAATTATTTCCCAGACAGATTAATACATAAGTATTCGAAAGCTGACAAATATATTAAAGTTAGTACACTTTGGTGTTCCATCGCTACGTTCCCAATAAGAAAACGCGGTCGGAATTATGAATAAAAGAACCAAGTTCACGAGTTGAACCGCGTTCGAATTTTAAAAGTTCTCGACGTTTCGGCTCCAACTTTGCAGTCATTATCAAGAGAAGGGTGGGGATAGGATGGTTATTCGTTCATTGCTATGAAGTAATCCGATTCCGTAGTCTCGATCTGCCTACGCCACGCAACGAATCACCCTTTTTTCTTGGATGATCACTTCATAGCAATGAACGCAAACCACCCTAACGTCACCCTTCTCTTGATAATGGCTACAAAGTGGGAGCCGAAACGTCGAGAATTCAGACAGTTTGATCGTCCCTCTATTTCGATAGTTTCTCGAATAATCCTGACTTTAAAGAACGTAGTGAGACGATAGTTTTGGTTCTATTGAAATCGATTGTATGTCTGGTATGGATAAGATGCTGGTCAAGGGTGGAGGAAATATCGGAATTAGTGACAGACAACAAATGTTCCTTTACTCTGACGGAAATACGTCGATTTGTCCGGCCAATGTAGGAACGGGGGCGATCTGAGAAGGGAATTTCATACATTCCATGTTGTTCATTGGATATTTTGTCTTTAACCGACCTGATTATGTAAGAGAGTTTCTGATTTGGTTTGAAGATTATGCCAGTTCCGTGGAGTTTGAGTATTCTGCAAATTTTCTCTGATAGACCTTCGAAACAAGTAAGGGACACCTTAAATTGATCCTCCAAACCAGTGGAGGAGATGGAAATTTGTAAATGGATCACGATATGAATCGTGATAAGAGTGATAAGATGATGGGATTGTATATTGTGGTAAATCGTAGATGGTTCAAGGTTACCTACCTTGAGTGTTCTTATGACTGTCCAACCACTCACAAGCACTCCTCGCGCTTCTCCGAACTCTTGTTGAAATCAGCGATGTGCTGACAATGAATCGCTCATCTCTCTAGGATGTACACCTTAGTAGTAACTTTGTAACGACGATAAACTCTGAAAATAGCAGACTGACTCGTGTTCAGCGCACTGGCCACTTCTCCCTAACACTGTTTATAAGAGTTGGTCTAAATTTTGCTTGAAATCAACACCGTTATATTATAAAATTGAATTATATTCTCTAGCGGCGTCGATTTCCAAATAAACTCGACTAAAATCCAAATATCATTGGGTAAATAAAACACCGTCAAAGTGAATATTCACTCTTTATTGTGTTCTTTGCACCATCAATTAAAAGTTTTCCCACCAGGAAAGCCAAACTGGCCTCAGAGGAAAGGATTATTTTCATAATACGAAAGTAGTGAGGCATACGTGGCTTTCCGGTACATTATTTTCATTTTAAATGGAGTTTGAAATTTCACAAATAGAACAAAAGGTGGAATTGAATAATTTAAAAACAAAACGAACAGGAGCGACGGTATTTGTTTTGTTGTTTTGTCTTTAAGGTTCGTAAAATGATTATAGAGTCAGCAAGCTGAATTTCTTTGTTCCTTTTTAATATTTCAAAACTTTTTACCTATAATTTGTGCTTTTTAACATGCCAATGGTGTAGTTTTTACAAAATATTCTTTGTCGATCTGATATATGCCGAATTTCATAATTTTTTTATTTAGACAAATTTTCCAATTTCGATTGAGGTAGAAAAACGTTTACCTCTCAATATATTTTTGATCTACAGGAATCAATGGAGGCCAAAAGCACTGTACGGCGGATGACTCATCAATTCGATAAAACGTATTTGTTTTAGGGAGGGAGCTTCTGCTATTTGTGATTTTTCGAACTATTCTGACAAAATGCTGATTTGCCATTCAGAATTGACCGTTCTACGCTGCTCTGATGGAATGGTGGTGTCAACTGTCCAGTTATTCTGAAAAAACCGAAGTGCTTCGTGTATGAACAACTTTTGTTGGATTTGTCTCATCTAGAAAGACTCATACAGGAAAATTGATTCGGCCTATTGACCTTCCTTTTGGCATGCGGTAAAATTCCCTCTCTAGGAACACCTTAACCAAGAAGAACACCGTCCCATCAACCACACACCAAAAATTATTGGGTAAAGAAGACTAATGTTAAGTTGTTTGTATCGGTTCTGTCTTAATTTTGATAGGTTCCTCCTATCATTTCATTTCCGTCATCTAATATCACGTTTTGTTCCAATTCCTTCACCCATTGTAATAATTTTTTTTCCTGTGCGTCTATCTCTGTTGGTAGGTATGGATTCCAACCTAACTGTAAATGTTTTGAATGCCTGCTGTCTTTGTTCTATGATGCATTCGTGTATGATGTGATATTTGTGTTCGGGTTTGTTGTCTTCCTCACATTTTCCTGTTGTCTGTCTCAGATTAAAACGTTCATAGTATTCCTGTATATGTCCTAGTCCGGTTTTCGATCTTTTTTCAATTTGGGAGTCTTCCTGCCTGTAGTGTTGCGTTTTGTTGTCTTCTCCAGTTGTCCTTTGCTAATATATTTGATGTCTGGTGTTTGTTTGTCTTGCCCGGTGATGTTCGACCTTCATTTCTATATCTTCTTTGTTTTTGTGTTGCATATAGCATCTTTCATTGTTATTAGTTATGTCTTTAGTTTCTTTTTTAATTGTGATATTCCTCTTTTGGAGTCGGTGTTCAAAATGAGGTCCTATTCATTTGTTTGTTGTCTGATTATCCTATATTTATCTATCTATCCATTTTCAAAGTTATTCTCTCTAGTTCTGCTTTGGTCTCGATGAGTTGTGAGTGTTTAGTCTCTTGGTCTGTAGATCGCATTTGCTTCTACGAGTATTATCCAGGATATACATCCGACTAGTACGTGCAAGGCTGTTGTAGGTGTCGTTTTGTAAGCTTTGGTTCACGTGCGTAGGAATGGTCTTTCGATTGCGTTTGGTTGTTTGGTAATTCTGTATCCCCAAATTTCTGCGCCGAAGATGGTGTCGATTGTTGTTAAGTTTCGGATTAATATGTCGTCGCCTGTCACGATCTTATAGACGTTCTTGCGTCAATTAACACGATCTTTCTTCTTAGAGATTGTCAAATATTTTTGACAGCCAAACGTTCACGCAATATTGAATGTGGGCGAGTGAAATTAATGCCCAATTATGCCTCAATCTCTCGGTATGCTACATGACTATCTTGCAATATCAGTTCACGTACAGCATCGATGTTTTCTAGTACAACATTCGATTTTGTAGGAAGTCGAAAAACCGGCGATACGCGGTGGTTCGAGATGTGGTTCACCACCAAAAGTCGGTGCGAGTTAATAGACACACTGCTTTTGGTCCAATTCACATACTGTAAACAATTCGAATAGCACTCGTATGATAACACGTTTACCATTAAAAATATCAATCTGGTAATGTCAGATTTGTTATATTTACATGTTGCCAGTGTTGCCATATCTTAAAACTTAAGTGGGAACATATACATTCCAAACAACACAAATTTAATAATGGAAATAAACCAGATAATGAAATTCGGCAAAACTTAAAAATGTGAAAATTTGTGTTAAGAATCAGTATTAATATTAAACCAGTTTGTATAATTTTGAGTATTAGAATAAAAATCGTTTACCACGTAGAAAGCACTTCCCAATAAATACGCCTTAAAATTCTTGTGAAATAAACTTAATTTCATTTGACAAATGATTGTGCGTTTTTTTCACATTGTACACAATAGAGCCCTAATTCCGAGCATGACGTATGCGTGCCTAACTGTGCAAAGAATTTTCTAAAATTGCCTGCTTATTAGGCAAACGGATTCAAATATGGATTAAGGATGCAAAAAGTCAATATTTTTAATATTATTAAAAAGACGCACCCCTACAAGTGAGGGGTATATCGGAGATAAGAATCAATAAGTGCGTAAGAAACTACCATAGAGGTTTATAACGTTAGGTCATTGGAAACTCGTAGAGATTAATTTTTTCATATCAAGGAATTGTCTACAACAAGTTCAAAGATTCAATGATGTCAGTGGTGGTTTTATTAACACAAGAGGCTGCAATGTATTTGTGAATGATGAAACTTTAGTTCTAGAAACGTTGAGACGCAGAATATTAGAATCGCACCATGATTTAAGGGTGATTAGGTAGCTAGATATAGTTCTATGAAGTGCCGTGTAGGTTGCTTCAAGATAAGCTAGTATCAAAGAGTGATGGTTGTTTAGGCTGGAGGTAACATTATTTAGTCTAGCCTTAAATTAATGGTTAATCTTTATCTCCTCCTTTATGCAAAAGTATAAATATTGCTGCCTTAAGGCAATTTGTAACGGAATATTCATTAAAGTGGTGAGGTGATTTGATGTCATCGTCATTAATTGTACCGCCGATCTCTGCTAAAACAACAGGCACCGACAACAAACAATGTAAACTCACAGTTTTTTGCTATATTCACAAAGCAATTAACTAAGAAATTATTCAAAACTAATTGATATATAATAATATTCCAATGTATGGCTCGAGAAAATAGAATAAAACTCAAGAGAATTGAGATCTACTAGATAACTAGAAATTCATAGTTAAAAAAATGGTCTAAAATCACTATGTTATAAATTTTTATTATTATTATATTTTATGCGATATATAATTTCCCTTTTTAATATCCTGCTTTTTTTCCAATTAATTCATAAATGCTGGTATTATAATAAATAGATTAAACATTTTTATAACTAAATTGAAAATAAGAATCATAAGTAATTATTAAATTTATTGAGTTAATCATACTTTTGGATGTCCACGGCAATAATCTTGTAAAAGAATCTTGCATAATTTTCAGGAATGACGATGATTTTTACCATCATGAATGGAAGGATTGCAACAAACACCATAATTTAGGAGGCTCGAGCTTTATAATTACTTCATGAAACAGCCATGCATGTGTTGAGGCACTTTAATTTAGAATGTTATTGTGTTCTAAACATAACTCGTAAGATTTTTGTGACCTTTCACTAAGTCAACTGCACATTGTGGTAACTACCATTCGTCTTCTTGCATGAAGATCTCCTTGGCTATGATTTTTGTCCTCTCTCTTTCGACTTCGATTGTTGCGCTTTATCATAGACCGAGCAATCGAAAACAAAAAAAAAATCCAATAGAACCTGATAGAGTTTGTGATCTTTTTCTTTGGAAATTATCGGTTAAAGAAAATGTTAATTTAAAGCTGATATTCACACAGAGTAATCAAAGAGTTTATATTTTGTGTAGACAGTTTCCAGCGGGATGATTGAGTTCGATTTTCACGTAGAATTGCGAGAGGGATAAAATGTATCAATACTTTACCTACAGACCCTATTATTGAAACGACACCTAAAAGCTTGATGCATACTGCCACATAAGTTAAATCGATTGAACATTTTGCTAAACTCAAGCCAAGGGGACGATGCCTGTTCATTTCTGATGATGTGAAATCACCCCTCGACTACTACATTGTTGATGAGACTAAAAAACATGAAATTATTCTTCTATACCTACTAAGCAATAAAACACACGAGCTGGAACCCTTAGACCACTCACATCAAACTAGGAGATATAATTAAATCCAGGTTTGGCAGAATCTGTTGTCCAGTATGGGATCGTGTAATGGGCCCAAAAAATGTTCGATCTGGGTTTTCGGCAACTGAGATCTATCCATTCAACCCCAAAGTAAAATTTGATGAAGCATTGATTCCCAATGATGGCATTAACAAAGAAATTCCAGAAAAGAATGAGCTGGAGCTACAGCCACCATGTTCAAATGAAAAGAACACGAACTCCGACAAGACATTGAAGGCATTGAAGCTTAAGAAACATTGTAATATAAGACAGGACTGGACTTCAACTTCTTCACACACGTCTATTTATTTCGATGATTCAAAAGCCGATAAGCTCAACCAATCTTTTAAGGTTATCATCCCCGTTTCAGTAAAAGTCAGAAAAACTAATCGGATGGTAAAACCTGCTATGAATAGAATCATGTAAAAAGATTGGTAATAAATTTGGAAAAGCCTCTCAAGCTCAACATGTGAAAATGCTACAGAAAGTAAAAAAGACAATCGAAACAAACAAAAACTGATATTGTTAATTATGCAAGGAATATTTTATGAAAGGTATGAGACTGTGCATAGTTTGTGGACAATATTTTCATGAATAATATGACGGAATCACCAGAGAAGATAAAATACTCACTCCTATAAAAAATTAACTTTAGGTTAGATTAGGTTAGGTTAGGTTAGGTTAGACTCTTATTATTTAGTATTTCATTTAAAACCTCAACCAACTATAAAGTGATCAATCTATAAGAACTATGTAGTCAGTACTAATATACATCTTATATAATCTGAGCTTTAAAATATTTGAAGAAAGGCTTCCTGTCCAGGTGTTTGGTCTCGCAGCTTATTAAGGGAGGAAGCACCCCTTGTAACTCTTTCCGGGAGGAAGGAAGCACTCCTCGCAGTTCCTTCCGAGGTAGCGAAGAACTCCTCAATACGTTGCAATTTATACTGCTCAGTACTGATTCACACTCGACATAACCTCAACAATGACAACAAAATGATTAAATGATTATCTTCTTTCGCCAAAAATCCAATAAATTTGGGTGTATGTACAAAATTGCGGGCGATTTTAAAGACAAATAAGTGAAAATAAGTGAAAAAGTAATAAGAGGAGATCTATGATTTATAGATCTTGAAAAAGGAATCGACGGAGTAGTAGAACTAAAATATGACAAATCCTAGAATAGAGAGGTATAGAAGAAAACTTAATAATACCTAGGTATTAGACTAACACAAGATGGAAGATTGGAGAGATAAACGGGAGAATTGGAGCACCTGGAAGATTATTCAATGCAATTAAGACACAGTGTTTAGATAGTAAAGCAAATAAAAACAGGAATATATAAAAAAAGTAGGCACACTCATATTGATAGACGAATCAGAGGCAAGGAAGAAACTTAAACATAAACAAAAAAGCGAAATTCAACGTACAGAAATGAGATTTCTAAGGGAATAAATCAAGATATGGCAAAATAAGGAATAACATTATAAGAGAAAATATGAATTTCGAAAAAATCAAAACAAAATGGGAGAAAGGCATTTCAGATGGTTCCACCATATTATGAGAATGTGAGAAGAACTATTCAAAAAGAAAAGAAAACTGAGGAGAAACTGGACAGAATAAATGAAGATGGCATTGGAAAATCGAGGAAATGAAGCAATAGAAACTATAGGGGAAATAGGGAACTACATAATGACTCAATCCCAACATGCATTACACCTGAAAAAGTCTTCAGGATTAAGTGGGTAATTCGTTTTAAATTATTTGCATATCCAATCCGTCATACTTTTTATGATTGTTTAGATTATTGTTGTTAGATTGAATTACAATTTATTTATTGTTGTTACTCGGACTAAACTGTTTCGTCATTTATAAAGTCGTTTTCTGTAGTTATTTATTTTCTAGTCGAATCATAAACTCCAAATAACTCAACAATCAAAAAATAAATAAGTATGATGATGTAACTCAAAAAGGACGATTTGTATTGAGAATTGTGTTTAATTGAAAAAATTTTTGCTGACATTTCACTCGGATTTATAATAATGATTAACTTGTTATTCAAAAAATACCGGGTAGTTCTGAAAGTTTGCTACGTAACAAAGGAAAATTCATTTCAAATATTCCAAGTAAATTACGATAAAAACTAATTACTATCTTGAAGCCACAAATTATCAGTAACCTCCAATAGTTTATTTTTATATACGAAAGAGTAATAAAGCCTACTTACTGATCCAAAATTAGCACGGTTACTCCAAATATTATTATTCTATAACCATAAACTAAACAGAGAAATAGAAAACAGTTTGGACTGTTCAAAAGCCCTGTGTATTAAATTATCAATTTAGGTCACTTATGGACAAAGTACGGCCCGCGGGCCAATCGCGACTCTCGGACCAATCTAATCCAGCCCGCGATAAACTATTCAAAAACATGGTGGCCATTCTCGACAAGTTTTCCGACTAGTAGGTAGAGGGAGGGAACACATCGTCAACGGGGGGTGAGAAACGAAGGGAAGCACCAATGATACATAGAAATTAATTCCATCTGTTGGAAGCATCTAACATTAACTGTACTTTACAGCGCAACCTTGCATAAGAGGATTGTTCTCAAGATCAATGTAGTTAAAACAGTCAATGACCTAGGAACAAACTTGAGCAGATAGACAGCTTCAATTTCATTTCTTATGTTCTCAAGGGTAGTTATGTAGTTAGTACATATCAAGTGGCCTCTGTGACTGTCTCGGGCTTGGGTTTCTATAGAATTGCTTCAGGGCGTTGCAATTCAGTCAAGATTCTATCACGATTTTCAAGGTTTCTGTGACCAATATTACTGATGGAGCACCGAATATGATAGGGACGAAATCTGGTGTCATACATCAAGAAACTCTGTTCAAGACATGTGCTCGATATTTTCAATAGCATTCGTTTAAGAACACTCAATCATAAACAATGTCAACAGTTTCTTGAGTTTGTAGTCCGAATATTCAGATGTACTTTACCACAATAAAGGCATATGGTGCAGTGCAGATTTTTGAACGAGCTTGGGATCTAAAAGACGAAATCGAATAAAAACGACTGGAGCAGTGTGAAATATATTGACTTGGCATTTTTTACATATCTTCTCGGTTACATCAATAGATTAATCTTGAACTTTAGGAAAGAAATCAATTAATCTTTGATATTTGGGGTCATATCAGAGGTTTCAAAATGCAATTAATTAGTCAAGAAAGACTCCACTTATTTTTTAAGACTAAAAACTATTGCAGTTACAAAAGAAGACAAACTTAAATGAAAAAAACTTGAAATGTTTTTATGAGGCTTCAAAGTTTGGAACAGGACCTGGACATCTTATGCCATTTAATGTAAATTGTAATCAGTTATACCAGACCTGTAACTCGAGCTGATTGAGTTGCAATGTAACTTTGAATTGAATTAATTATTTGACTACGTTACTCTTTAATTCCTACTTCTGTTAATAGGTGTTTTTTTACTATGTAGTTTCGCAAAAATCTGAAGAAAAAATCGATTGACTGACGACAATTTGACTTCTATGAATCAACTCAACCCAATTTCTACCAGATTACGAACAACTTTTAAAAGCTCGGGTTAAATTTCATCTGTCGCTTGCGCCATCATTATCTTCTGTAAAATCATCAATTTTCGTAACTTCTTTCACTTTTTACAATTGTATCATATTTAATTTGTGCGTGATGTAAAAATTAAATTCATCTTTTATAATTTTTTTTGACCCGTCTGAAACTTAACTATATTTTTGATTTTTATACATTATCCGGCTGTTACGTCCTGAGAACACTTATTTGTATTATTGTATAAAGGGGTTTGATAATCTCATAGTAAATTCTATGGTAAAAAAATCACATTGACATAGCTCTGCCACCACTTGTTTTCGCACACATTATTTCATTATAAGATTTTTCTTAACACGTGTTTCGTTATGTCAACCGAGAGGTGTAAAAAACTAATAAAGTGCTATAATGTACAATATATGATATTAGAATGAGTCGAACAAACGAATTTAAAGTACCACTAGTCATGGCTTTCATCAATTTCGAGAAAGCCTTCGACTCGATATACCTCAAAGCGATTTTAGAAGCCCTAACGAATCAATGTAAAACGTAAATCATATATTGAAACTCTCTTTACGAGAACTTTGGAACATTGGAAGAAATATTAATAACAAAGGTCTGATAATAGATGAGAAATATCTAAGATTCGATGATGATATCGTCTTAATTGCTAGTAACTTCGAAGAACAAATAAATGTAGTTAAACATAGTTAAAACCAATGTAATGTACAATGAGCTCGTACCAGAATCAAAACTCTCAAATGGTAATGGGACACTTGGCACCAACGAAACATCAAAAGACCCAGGAAACGATCTATACTAAGATGGGACGATGATAGGTAGCAGGAGTTCAAATGAAGGACCAATACATGAAAATGTAAGAAAGGCCGCTACGTGAAAGATCTTAAGAATAGGCTGCATATGATGATGATATGGTATTAAGAAGTCCACTTTGTATATTATGTTTTAACGCAATATTATGTTCAAATAACAAACATACGATACTAGTTGAAATGTTGTTTCTGTATTTTTCCGTTACGGAGATATTCCGATGTGTAACATACTTTAAACGAACTCTGTATACTTATAATGTTCCGGACTAATTTCCTTTTTCCAATTTGTTCGAGTATAATATACTATAGGCGAAAAATAGTTTTCAATACTAATAACTTGTTAAGTAAAAAATTGTTAAAAGCATTGAGTTAAAAATATTGTATGTAGTGATAATGATGTGAAAACAAACCTTGACTTTGACAGTAACATAACAAAATCGACATAGTAAACAATAATTACCTAAAAAGAGAGCTGCAATTTGAATTTTAGAACAATTTCAACATTATTTTATAAGTATATCTATACAGGGTATCCCACGACGAGTTAAAACCATCTGTATATGGCAAAATCATGAAAATTCTTCTACCGGAAGTCGACTGTAACTTTATTATTTTAAATAGAAAACCGTGTATATTAATACATTTTTAAAATCTACATAAAATTTTAGTATACCTTTGTATAGAAGCTTTCTTCGAAAAATGCATATTTTTTGAGTTATTAATTGTTTTTTGTAAAAAATTTGACCTTGTAAATTATTTTTTTACGAGGATACCCTTACAGATATGAAAATGGTTTCTATTCGGTTGCTCTTAGCAAGATCAGACGTATTCGAAACTATGTTGGAAAATTTCTCATTTTTTACAGGGTGTGTATAAAAAATGTTCAATGTTTAACTTCATAAATATCAAATTTCTTCATTTTTTTAAGTAGAATCACTCGGTTTTTTCTATTTTAATGCATTCAGGGGTGAAATATAAGGCAAATTCATGTAAAAATACTTTCCTATACCTAAACTTGACCGTTATCTAGATATTAAATGTTTGAAAATTGAAAAAACCGGGTGGTTCTTTTTAAAAAATGGAGAAATTTGATATTTATGAAGTTGAACTTTGAACAATTTTTATACATACCCTGTATAAAATGAAAAATTTTTTCACATAGATTTAAATACGTTTGACCTTCCTTAAAGCAAACGTACATAAACCATTTTCATATATCTAAGGGTATCTTCGTAATAAAATTATTTATAAGTGTCTGCAACGGTCAAATTTTTTACAAAAAAATTAACAATTTGCAAATAATATACATTTTTCGAAAAAAGTTTCTATACAAAAGTGTACCAAAATTTCACGGTGATTTTAAAATTATATTAATATATAGGGTGTTCTATTTAAAATAACAAAGTTATAGTCCATATAGACCATCTTTAAAGCATTTTAGTTGAAAGTTCGTATCCGAAAACCCGAACGATTCTACCATAAGTATTTTGCCGTTTACAGATAGTTTTAACTCGTCGTGAGACACTCTGTATATTAGACCGTCTAAAGTTTAAGCAATTAATTGTTACTTCTATATACATGCTTCAATTGTTCCACTATTTATAAGTTTCTTCTGATCATCAGCGAGACTAGTAAGAGGAAATTTCCTTGGTTATATTGCTACAGTTTTGCGAATTATCATCAACTTTTGCTTAAAACTTCACCACCTCTACACCAAATCTCCCAATTAAACTGGCTGACGAGCGTTTCGTTTACAAATTTATCGTCTTCAGAGACTTGAAAAGATGAAAGAGTTCCACCTTCGATGTCTTAAGAGAATAACTTAGTTATTTAAAAGCGTGTCGGACAGTGCCGCGCTTGCGGTAAAATAGTATATTCATCATCAAATATTGACTCTATCCTCAATGTAAATACATACGTGAACCTCTGAATTTAATATTATCAGATGTATTGAACACAATCAATGGCAATATATAAAATCTGAATCTAGAACAAGTTCAAAGTTATGTATATCTTGCGATGGTTACCAAAAACGACGGTGATGATTGAGGAAATGGGGAAGCGAGGAGGACGAAGGGAAGCAAACCGTAGGGAGCGCTAAATGCGAAGAGGAATATATTTCGACGCATCTATTGCCTAATCCAAAACCAAGGAGAATGGTCTGTATGGGGAGCCCAGCCTGGTAGCAGAGATCAAGAGTACGAGACTAAGATGGTCACGTCGAACGGATACCGAAGGGTCGAGGAACTAAACTTGCATACCGGAAAGAGCTGGAAGGCCGTAGACTACCAAGCATAAGATAGCAGGACGACGTAGAAAAGAACTAGGCGTCCGAAACTGGCGGAGAAAAGTACAACAACGAGAAGAATGGAGGGCAGTTGACCAGAAGTAGAAGATTCTACTAGTACTGTATTGCAAGGGAATCTATTTGGAGCAAGATTCATTCCAATCAGTAGCATTTTGTCAAACAGGCCGCCCCCTTTCCTACACAATCGGCGCTGTTGGTAGTACTTATTTAGAACGGATTTCGGGCGGTTTAAAATAAATCCAAACTTTATAAGTTTGTTAATATTAATCCTATTGACGTGAAATAAACACCATTATTATGTTTTCTTGTGTATCATATATATTAAAGCGCACATACTGTCAACTCGATAGCTGCTCGAAAAAAAATGAAAAAGCTTTCGACCGGTGATTATTTTTGGTGCTAGATCGTTCAATATGAAGAATAGAGTTAAGTTAGAGGAGTTAAGTTATCCAAAACAACCCTCTTCACAGCGGCGCATCATTATCATGAACTCTAACCTCTTTAACTTATATTGCTATAAATTTTGATTATGTTTAGTCTGTCTGTAAGCTTTATAGATTCCACTTCAACCCCATTGAAGTATTATCTTCAGTTAATTATTATTAATGTGACAATAATGAACCATAAATATATTTATCTAATTTTATAATTATTATGGTATGAGATAAGAACCAACTAGCTTTTACCCGCGGCTTCGCTCGCATCGAATCCATTAAATAAGTATCAGAAATCATTATAATAGAAAAGAATGAACTCTGTAGCTATATTAGAACCTGAGATATAGATCTTTGAATGTAGAAAAATTGTCAAAAACCTACAAAAATCCATAACTCCACATTGAATGTCCGCGCCTAGCTCCTCTCCAACTCAATCGATTTATGTGTTCAAAAACTCAAAAGAAAGAAGGTGTTTCAGCGAGTGTTTCTAAATCAAAACGAACTCTGTAGCTATATCAAAACCTGAGATATAGATCTTTGAATGTAGAAAAATTGCCAAAAACTTACAAAAATCCATAACTCCACATTGAATGTCCGCGCCTAGCTCCTCTCCAACTCAACCGATTTAAGTGTTCAAAAACTCAAAAGAAATAAGCTGTTTCATCGAATATTCCTAAATCAAAACAAACTCTGTAGCTATATTAGAACCTGAGATATAGATCTTTGAATGTAGAAAAATTGCCAAAAACTTACAAAAATCCATAACTCCACATTGAATGTCCGCGCCTAGCTCCTCTCCAACTCAATCGATTTATGTGTTCAAAAACTCAAAAGAAAGAAGGTGTTTCAGCGAGTGTTTCTAAATCAAAACGAACTCTGTAGCTATATCAAAACCTGAGATATAGATCTTTGAATGTAGAAAAATTGCCAAAAACTTACAAAAATCCATAACTCCACATTGAATGTCCGCGCCTAGCTCCTCTTCCACTCTACTGATGTAAGTGTTCGAAAACTCAAAAGAAAGAAGGTGTTTCAGCGAGTGTTTCTAAATCAAAACGAGCTCTGTAGCTATATCGAAACCTGAGATATAGATCTTTGAATGTAGAAAAATTGCCAAAAACTTACAAAAATCCATAACTCCACATTGAATGTCCGCGCCTAGCTCCTCTCCAACTCAACCGATTTAAGTGTTCAAAAACTCAAAAGAAATAAGCTGTTTCATCGAATATTCCTAAATCAAAACAAACTCTGTAGCTATATTAGAACCTGAGATATAGATCTTTGAATGTAGAAAAATTGCCAAAAACTTACAAAAATCCATAACTCCACATTGAATGTCCGCGCCTAGCTCCTCTCCAACTCAATCGATTTATGTGTTCAAAAACTCAAAAGAAAGAAGGTGTTTCAGCGAGTGTTTCTAAATCAAAACGAACTCTGTAGCTATATCAAAACCTGAGATATAGATCTTTGAATGTAGAAAAATTGCCAAAAACTTACAAAAATCCATAACTCCACATTGAATGTCCGCGCCTAGCTCCTCTTCCACTCTACTGATGTAAGTGTTCGAAAACTCAAAAGAAAGAAGGTGTTTCAGCGAGTGTTTCTAAATCAAAACGAGCTCTGTAGCTATATCGAAACCTGAGATATAGATCTTTGAATGTAGAAAAATTGCCAAAAACTTACAAAAATCCATAACTCCACATTGAATGTCCGCGCCTAGCTCCTCTTCCACTCTACTGATGTAAGTGTTCGAAAACTCAAAAGAAAGAAGGTGTTTCAGCGAGTGTTTCTAAATCAAAACGAGCTCTGTAGCTATATCGAAACCTGAGATATAGATCTTTGAATGTAGAAAAATTGCCAAAAACTTACAAAAATCCATAACTCCACATTGAATGTCCGCGCCTAACTCCTCTCCAACTCAACCGATTTAAGTGTTCAAAAACTCAAAAGAAATAAGCTGTTTCATCGAGTATTCCTAAATCAAAACGAACTCTGTAGCTATATTAGAACCTGAGATATAGATCTTTGAATGTAGAAAAATTGCCAAAAACTTACAAAAATCCATAACTCCACATTGAATGTCCGCGCCTAGCTCCTCTCCCACTCTACTGATGTAAGTGTTCGAAAACTCAAAAGAAAGAAGGTGTTTCAGCGAGTGTCCTTAAATCAAAACGAACTCTGTAGCTATATTAGAACCTGAGATATAGATCTTTGAATGTAGAAAAATTGCCAAAAACTTACAAAAATCCATAACTCCACATTGAATGTCCGCGCCTAGCTCCTCTCCAACTCAATCGATTTATGTGTTCAAAAACTCAAAAGAAAGAAGGTGTTTCAGCGAGTGTTTCTAAATCAAAACGAGCTCTGTAGCTATATCGAAACCTGAGATATAGATCTTTGAATGTAGAAAAATTGCCAAAAACTTACAAAAATCCATAACTCCACATTGAATGTCCGCGCCTAACTCCTCTCCAACTCAACCGATTTAAGTGTTCAAAAACTCAAAAGAAATAAGCTGTTTCATCGAGTATTCCTAAATCAAAACGAACTCTGTAGCTATATTAGAACCTGAGATATAGATCTTTGAATGTAGAAAAATTGCCAAAAACTTACAAAAATCCATAACTCCACATTGAATGTCCGCGCCTAGCTCCTCTCCCACTCTACTGATGTAAGTGTTCGAAAACTCAAAAGAAAGAAGGTGTTTCAGCGAGTGTCCTTAAATCAAAACGAACTCTGTAGCTATATTAGAACCTGAGATATAGATCTTTGAATGTAGAAAAATTGCCAAAAACTTACAAAAATCCATAACTCCACATTGAATGTCCGCGCCTAGCTCCTCTCCAACTCAATCGATTTATGTGTTCAAAAACTCAAAAGAAAGAAGGTGTTTCAGCGAGTGTTTCTAAATCAAAACGAACTCTGTAGCTATATCAAAACCTGAGATATAGATCTTTGAATGTAGAAAAATTGCCAAAAACTTACAAAAATCCATAACTCCACATTGAATGTCCGCGCCTAGCTCCTCTTCCACTCTACTGATGTAAGTGTTCGAAAACTCAAAAGAAAGAAGGTGTTTCAGCGAGTGTTTCTAAATCAAAACGAGCTCTGTAGCTATATCGAAACCTGAGATATAGATCTTTGAATGTAGAAAAATTGCCAAAAACTTACAAAAATCCATAACTCCACATTGAATGTCCGCGCCTAGCTCCTCTCCCACTCTACTGATGTAAGTGTTCGAAAACTCAAAAGAAAGAAGGTGTTTCAGCGAGTGTTTCTAAATCAAAACGAACTCTGTAGCTATATCGAAACCTGAGATATAGATCTTTGAATGTAGAAAAATTGCCAAAAACTTACAAAAATCCATAACTCCACATTGAATGTCCGCGCCTAGCTCCTCTCCCACTCTACTGATGTAAGTGTTCGAAAACTCAAAAGAAAGAAGGTGTTTCAGCGAGTGTTTCTAAATCAAAACGAACTCTGTAGCTATATCGAAACCTGAGATATAGATCTTTGAATGTAGAAAAATTGCCAAAAACTTACAAAAATCCATAACTCCACATTGAATGTCCGCACCTAGCTCCTCTCCAACTCAACCGATATAAGTGTTCATAAACTCAAAAGAAATCAGCTGTTTCATCGAGTGTTCTTAAACTAAAACGAACTCTATAGCTATATTAGAACCTGAGATATAGATCTTTGAATGTAGAAAAATTGCCAAAAACTTACAAAAATCCATAACTCCACATTGAATGTCTGCGTCTAACTCCTCTCCAACTCAGCCGATTTAAGTGTTCATAAACTCAAAAGAAATAAGCTGTTTCATCGAGTGTTCTTATACTAAAACGAACTCTATAGCTATATTAGAACCTGAGATATAGATCTTTGAATGTAGAAAAATTGCCAAAAACCTACAAAAATCCATAACTCCACATTGAATGTCCGCACCTAGCTCCTCTCCAACTCAGCCGATTTAAGTGTTCATAAACTCAAAAGAAATAAGCTGTTTCATCGAGTGTTCTTAAACTAAAACGAACTCTATAGCTATATTAGAACCTGAGATATAGATCTTTGAATGTAGAAAAATTGCCAAAAACTTACAAAAATCCATAACTCCACATTGAATGTCCGCGCCTAGCTCCTCTCCAACTCAACCGATTTAAGTGTTCAAAAACTCAAAAGAAAGAAGCTGTTTTAGCGAGTGTTCTTAAACCAAAACGAAGTCTCTATCTTGAATAGAACCTGAGATATCATCGAGGATAGAACGTGTGTATGTGAAAAACTCCCATAAGTAATGTACAGGGGGAAATCGCATTTGAGTATAACTTGAGAATGGTGAAAATTAGATTAAATTCCGATCGTTGATGGCTGATCTGTGCATCAATACCTTTCATTAAAAAAAAATTAAGCAGATCGGTTGGGTAGAACGCCTGAACGGACTCGGAATGGAAATCATCAATATTTTTAATATATATAAGATATATAAAAAAGCCTGTGAAACTAATATTTGGTTCATTCAACCACTACTTATAACTTTAAATTTTAAATTCTCAGTTTGCTAAATAAATTGTTTTAAAAAAAAGCAAGTTGGTGAATTGAATTATTTAATTATAGTACTAATTCATCTTCATCATAAGTATCACGTTGATATTTATTTTATAATTCCGATTTGAATTTCCTCATCTGATAAACTCGACCGTCAAGTTTTTATTAACTGAATAAATAAAAATCGAATAAATTATGTTTTAAACGCTTGGATGGGCATATTCACCAACTGATTTTATACAGGTTGAAACGGGAAAAATAAAAGACGGGACCTGTTTTTTTTTCCTCTCTACTTTTAAGTTCGCGTGCAATGCGTGAATGCATACACACGTGGGGACCAGGTTAATGACCTCCTCAATACTGAACAGCTTAGGATAGGACAGGCACGGGTATGGGCACCCCAAACTCAAACCATAGGCGTAGACGGGAACCGTTAACTTTTACACACAGGTCATATTTGAAAAGTTTCAGTCACTAGATAGTAAATTTTACTACATCTTAATATATTATTAAAAAAATATGTCTTTGAATGATAATCAACGTGTACCCGGATAGATCTAACGTTAAGATATGAGGTTTCGCCTTTGAAAAATCAATCCCAACTCTCCTATTTATTTGTAACGTGTCTTTTAAACGGCAAATATGGAATTGTTGGGAAAATGTGTTAGTATCAATATCTACGCCCATTTATGAGGGTTGCTAGGACCAGGATACAAATGGTTCAGATTCTTTATATCAAGGCAAAAATAGCACTACGAAAACCAAAAAAAAATCAGAGCTTCGTAGAATTATCGATATTGATTTTCAGCTTGAAGAGAAAACAAGTTATGTTACATTAACGCCTAGGATTACCATTTGAACTTCCTTAAATCATATCGCTGTAAACTTATTTTACGGCATGGATTTCGTTTTCTATTTTAGTTTTCAGATGTGGCAACACTGATGTGATTATGTATAATCTAACATTGTCATCATAAAGTTTGAAATTTTTATTGTCGATATTAAACAAAACGTGTTGTCATGTGAAGTCTATTCCAGTTGTTTACTGATAATTGACATTTTTCTTGGTTAAGAAATGGAATTAAATTGTAAACACTTTCGTGCTATGATTTTCTATGACTTTCTACGTGGATTAAACCAACAGTAGAGTGCCGATCAACTCGCTTCGACTTTTGGTGATCGTTGTCGCACTTCGCTACAGGATGAATTCTGTCAAGGTCCTCTAAAATTACCTGTTGTACCAGGAAACAAACCAGCAATCGCTCAAAAAATAAGCTCGTGTGGATTGGTGCAAAGAAATGCTGAAAACAATCAATCTCGGTGCTTCAAAAGACGTCTTAAATTTCCACTGTCTTCTCAATGGACACCTGAAGATGTTGGACTTAGCACATATTGTAGCCTGCAGATTTTGTTGTGCAAGAAACGCGTGGTTTTATTTAAAAAAATTAAGAAATTGATATTTATGAAGTTAAATTTTGGACATTTTTTATATACACCCTGTATAAAATGACAGATTTTTTAACATAGATTCAAATACGCCTGACTTTGCTAAGAGGTACCGACTAGAAACCATCTTCATATCTTTAAGGGTATTCTCGTAAAAAAATAATTCATAAGGGTCTGCAAGGGTCAAATATTTTACAAATAAATTAACAACTCAAAAAATATGCATTTTTCGAAAAAAGTTTTCAGACAAAAGTATACTACAATTTCACTTAGTTTTTAAAAATGTATTAATATTTAAGGTGTTTCATTCAAAATAACAAAGTTAGAGCCGACTTCCGGTAGAATCGGAAATCAGACATCTTTGAAAATATTTTAGTTAAAAAGATCGTATCCGAAAACCCAAAAGTAGAAATTTTCATCATTTTACTATAAGTAATTTGCCATATACAGATAGTTTTAACTCGTCGTGTGACACCCTGTATATGTACGTACATATATTTATATGTAAGCTTATTTTGTATTTTTTCGAATGCATCAAAAAACTGGCATTTGTCTCATTTCTTCTGCTTCATTTATGCAACCCCCAACTTATGTAACTGGACGAAAGATTTGAAATTTGTAATATGCCGCCAAAAGCAGGAAAGGAAACTGTTGTTTCTATATACCTTTAGTACTGCTCATGACCCAAGAGATGGCACTGAAACGTAAACTCGAGTTGGTTATCTATAGGATGTGGTTAATTTGCTGCTTAGAATCCCTCACTACAAATTTAAAAACCAACTACCCTAATGTTGGATGTTTTGCATCCAATGGGGATTCGTTTAGGAGTATTAGTGCACGTTATGGCGATTCATTTCGCCATTATTAGGAAACAAAGCCTCATCTGTATACAAAAAGTATTTCAGAATTGTCGTGTACCATATTTTATAGCCAGCCGCAATTTGATTTGGTGGTAACAACATTTTTAATTAACTAAAAGAAAAATTTTAACACAACTTACATAATCAGCCTAAAGGATGTTTGAAAAAAAATTCCTGTAATTTAAACATTTTTAAGATATCTCGGGAAAGAAAAAATATATTGACGTACGGTTTTTGTTATTTAAATGTTTATTTAGTTCACTTTGAAAAGACCTACTTAAACTTCTTAAATTACTTACGTTTTTTATTAGATATCAACGAAATATTAAAAAAGACTAACACGAATTAATGTTGGCTGATGTTTTTGGGGACATACCGTCCACCTCAGTAATATTTATGTAAAATTCCCATTAGTATTGAATATCAAAAGAGCTGTCACCTATATATCAGGTTTCTATACAGGAAAATCGCTATTTTTTCAAAATAAAACAAAAATATTTATTCTAAATACGATGGTTGCTACGTAAATTTTGAAATAGACAAATAAAAACGATTATTTATAATTAGATATGCCTTTATCGTTTTTCAAACTATTCTCTATTTAAATATTGCAAGCGTTTTAAACAATTTTCCCTTCCGATTTAGGTACCTCTAGAAGAAGTGATTTGAACGCATCAACCTCTTCTTCGAGTGTAGAAAAACCTTAAACTCGAATTTATTTTTGATCCGCGGGATTAAGTGGAAATTATTGTGTGCCAAACGTCCAATTATCCATCAATTCGATTTTTTCACTGTTCAAAAACGTTTTTGTTTGAATTTTAGTTTGAGACCTCGCATTGTCGTGGTGGAGAATGTTTCGTCTTCTGTGATTGTTTGTTCTACGTTGTTCTAAGGGAACGGCGACCATTCGCTTCGAAATGCTTCGGACGCGAACAACTTTGATTGGATTTGGCTCGTCTTGAAAGATCCGTGATTCGTCGTCTGTCACGATCTTATGGAGACAGCGCACAGCGACTGAATTTTTCCAGCTTCTCTTCGTATGTATGAGGTATACAATGCGAAACCAAATATTTTCGACAATGGAATATTAAATGTATGTGTTTATCTCATGGTATGTCACATGTAATACCATCAACAACTGGCGATTTTGGACGACCTTCACGAAATTCATCTTGTAGCTATGTGCGACTACGATTGAACTGGGAAAACCAGCGAAACACCAAAAATCGAAGTCACGAAAATGTTCCATTTTTTGATCAATACGAGAGTTTTAATTATCTGTGATATTTCTCAATTTTCTGCTTAGACTTTTTCATATTGAAAGGAAACAATAATAAAACGATATTAATATTTCGCGCATTAATAACAATCACGCATTCATAGCCTATCTATCTATCCATCATAATTAATAGTGAAGAAATATTGGCAACGCTGTAAACAACTAGTTTTTTTTCCTACGTCGTCTATCTGCAGGTTCGTTATCTTTTAAAAGATCGAAATAATATAATCGGTGTAGTTGTGTGAAATGAAAATCGAACCAATCCTGCTCACTCACCAAACTCGAAACTGTAAAGCCCTTGCGAATAGCGAAAATACGCGAACAAGCTAGCGGATGGTTAATGCGTTACAGAAGCGAAAAGCATTATGAGCGAAAGGAAATAATATATACACCGAGCTTCCTTCCTGTGAACTCTGCGTATACTACAGGACGATCATCGCAACAAAGACAAGCATACTAACTAGCACCCGCTAGTAGTTTTTATCAAGAATTAAATCACCGAATTGGTGGCTTAATTATAACTTTTATCAATAATTGTCTTAAATAAAATTTTCTGCAAATTTTGTACAGTATGTAATGGTGTTTGCAGATTTTCTATTTATATCACGTCAAGTTAAATATTTCCAAATCTCACTAGGGGGAGAGAGGGGGTTTTAACAAATATCACGTAATTTTTTTTTAATAAAAAACCATATAAAATTGTGTGAAAGTAAAGTTAAATTAAAGTCGTACTCGCCCCAACTCCACAGACCAAATGTGAACATTTGTTCTAACCTAACCCAAGTTTTCATTTTTTTATTCCCATTTTTTGTTCATAAATCCGTCGTATAAACGAAGATTTTAAAAAAACTTCGTCGAAATCAGATGATTCTTCGATTTTCTAGAGCCAAAAGTATAAAGTTACCATATATTTATATGAAATTATTAGATAATCACTTATTATTTAAGTAAAAAAAAATATAATTAAACATTTACTCCCAACTCTTGCTTGTACTTCAATAACATACAATTCAGCAAAAAATTCAATAGAAACGTTGGTTTTGCATGATTTTAGAGAGTGTAATTAATTAATTTTGGCCATTAAATCACAGATTTGTGAGCTAGTGCATTATGTTGATGAAACAACCCTTTCTTCTCAGCCAAATGCTGCTATTTTTTCTTGATCTCTTCGCTAAAACGTTGCAATAAGCTCGCATAATAGTATTCGCCTTGATAGTTTTTCCTTTTTCAAAATAGTCAATGAAAATTATCCCACCCATCATTCCAATAAACCGACGCCATGAACTTGCCTGCAAATAGAACGGTCTTTACATGTTTTATCGATGGTTATGAAACATGGAAACATCTTCAGGGCGCTGTTTTTGTTCGATTGTGAGCAAACGCGGCACCCATCTTGTGCACAGTTTTCTCATGTCCAAATTTTCAGTTATTACGCGTGGTACCACGCTTTTAGAAATGCCTATTACATCTGCTAGCTCACGTACTTTCAGTCAACGATGATCCAGTACCGCTTCGTGGATGCTGGTCTTCGCGTTCTTGTTTAACCTCTGCTACCCAATGTTTTACCTCATGTTTACAATACACTGAAAATGTTGATGGCTAAACAAATTGGTGGCTTCAAACTTGAAATATATGCTGTGTACTTTCTAAAACAGTGGTATTTTTCAAGCAACTATCGCCACCTCTAGGTAAGACCAAGTACTTCTGAGACCATTCTGGAACTCCAGCTGTTCTTGCTCGCTTTTCAACACTGTAAATTTTCCAATCCTAGTTCTTCTTTTGGACTTTGGGAAGGCAGAAGAAAGTTGAATATTTTCTACCAGCAAATATGTTTTTAATTAGATTTTGATGCGCAAATGTTGCAAATGAATATTTTTCTTCGGGACCAAATGATCGTAGGGGACGTTTTCCTGACCAAGAGTAAATTGTTTCGCAAATGCCAGTTTGTAATGTTTGTCTCGGGCTCGGCTGTTCCATTCACGAAGAAAGTAATATTTTGTAAATCCGGATTGCTGACTGAAGTATCAACTTTTAATGACTAATTTTATCAAGGATTCGGCTGGATGACCTGCTTTCGAATGTTCAATGGCTAAAAGTTGAGAAATGTAAAAAATAAGTAGAGGATTATCCGCACGGAGGGTAATGAGGAAAATTGAGGTCATATTTGGATTCAGGAGGTCATTTTACACAGGAATCGTCAAGTATGATGTCAGGGCCAATTTTCATGCAAACCATTGTAAATGAAAAACCAACATTTATTTACAATAGTTGTTCAAAGTTAATAAAATAGTTATTTTTAAGTATAAATTAGCAGGTTATACAGATTTTGACATTGTCTTTCATACAAAATGCTCTCCTGCAAAAGATGCATAGATTGGTAGTTACTCTTCTTTTCTTTTTTAACAAGGTATATAGAAATGTTCTTCGAGACACTTTTAACTTTTTTAAAAATACTTTATTTACAATAAACGACAATAACTTTACAGACAAATCAATACTTAAACAATGAATACCAGCAAAACAATGAATGAATGAATTTGATCCGTATTTTGGAATCCGATGACAATGTGAATATTATTTATTGCTCATTAGAATCTGCTGATCGTGTGGCAGTGTCGGGGACCTTTCACATTTCTATATATTACAAATTCTTTTGGATGACTTTTCATGTACTGGATCTGCATTTTTTCACTGATTTACCTACAATATAATCAAGGATCGAGCGTTTCCAACTTGGTATATCTTCTCTATTGTTTATTGTTGTTTATTCTTAGTTCGATAAGAGATTCTTGGAGTGTGAACAAATATTCTTTTTATCAACAATTTTTTGTCTCCCATTTCATTTCATAATATTAATAATAACAAAGCGACCATCTTCTTGTTTCTATTTTATTGATAAAGAGATGTTTCAGAAGACTTTTGGGTAGCTTCTGATCTTGTGATTCCAACCTGCCTTGAAACTAGCTGGTAGATGTAGCTACGTCACTGCGGATGACTCAAATCTAACCTAACCTAACCTAATCAAATTGTAGTAAGACTAATATCTTAAAAGAGGCAAAAGAAACGTTGGTTGCGAGGAGCGCACGTGCATCGAGCGTACACTACCTGTGTCGAAATCGAAAGATCGTTCGACGAGCGCACAAGAAAATTTTATCTGCCAAAGTGAGTCCTAGAGATAGGCAAACATACGAACTTTTGAATAACTATTATCACCAAGACATAACGAAAAACCGTAGGTAGGGTTAGGTTAGGTTGGGTTAAGTTAGGTTAGGTTCAGATGATATGACAATTTGTTGTCCTCCAGGCGTACGCAACTTCCAAGGAGCACAGTTAGTGAAGTGAGAGTCCCACAGAAACTTGCAGCATTGCACAGCCAACTGCGAGGCAAAAAAAAGTTTGGTTATGACTATAACCGCATTGATAACAAAGTATTAATTAATTTTTCTTTTTTTAATCACGGTAATAAACGTTTAAAGCTAAATAAAGGGATTGAAGATACCTGCAGATGTGCGCTCGATCCTGTATAATCCGTGCGCTAAAAGCACCATGCGCTCGATACACGCATTCAAAGAAACAACAATAATGTTTATTTCTATATCAAAAATAATACATTTTTTTCAAAACATACAAGAAAATGCATAAATTCTCAAAATTTTCCAACGTTTCATTTCGAAATATTCATTGAACATCTACTTTTACATTCTTAATAATGAAGTTTTATCTCTTGATAAAAAGCGTAAAATGTCGCTAATTAATGGATGGTTTTATTATTGTTTTCGTTAATTTTCTTTCCTCGGAACGACTTTATTGGTTTCATACGATGTTGATAACGTAATCGTAAATATAATACACTACGCTCGTTGGGAAGTATTATCGAAAAAAGGTTAAATTCGATGATAAGGATGTTATTAAGATTATAGGGGCAATGCGGGATTCGCATAAAATAAAAAAGTAGAACCTACAAAAAGTTAATTATTTCCGGTATACAACAAAACTTTTATTAAAAATGGAAGGACCGAATAATCAGTGGCGTACTATATACTATATCAGTGGGGCCATCCTCGACTACGCTAGATTATTACCTGAGGATAGCGTTCTCTGGGAAATGTTTAACTACATATACCAAATGCGACGCTCCTTGACGTCGTCTTCAGTTCGGTTTTCAAGCCCGAACTAAGGCTGTTAAACCACTCTGATAAGACGTAATAACGTCGAAACTAGTTAAACTGATTACAATCTCCTCTTTGAAATTGCCATTGGGGATGTTAATATCGATAAAAAGGTCGGTTTACATCACGCTCTGGGGTTGTAATTCAATATTCGTCGAGATTTTAGCCAGGAAAGTAGTTGTTTTCTCCTTTATTTTGATACATTTCGCACACCTTATTTACCAGGTTTGTCTTACAAAAAATATGAACAAAAACAAATAGCGCTCAAGTGAGAAAGCCCGTCGCGTTACCACCCCTAAAAAAACTTCATCGCAATCAGGACGTTCCCCTCCCCTCCCATTATTTTGACAGGATCTCATTCAATTCACGTCACGTATAAAAAAATTATGGTTTTTCTTAATGGTTACACTACTTTTTAGCCAACACTCAACGCATTGAGGCTCAATGGCGACCAGCAAAAGGTTTCTTCCACAAACGTCTTGTCAGGCCTTGCTATCTGTCATCCGTCGCGAGTATACAGACTTTCGACCTTAAAATGTCTTTCTCATGAATAAATTGGACTTTTTCATCAGCTATGTATTCTCAAAACTTCAATATATTTTAGTTGGGGTTAGGTTATGTCAGATTAGGTTTGGTTATATTAGGTTAGGTTAGGTTAGGTTATGTTACATTAGGTTAGGTTGGGTTATGGTTATGTGGCGCATGTGCAGAGACGCTGTCGCCAACGCCATTGCCTATGAAGGTGGATATATATGTTTATAAATCCACCTTTGTTTTTAAGAGGTCGTTTCCTCAGAAAATTTTCTATACAGTTCGACTCAGAAGACGGTCCCCTATTGAAATATCAGGGGTTGCTATTTAAGTTTTGAAATAGACAAATAAAAACAAATATTTATAATTTGATATGGCTTTTTGGTGGGAATAAGAAGGAATCATGGTGTACCAAACGAATTGGTTTCCCTAATTTTTTCGAATACTTCTAACAAACAAATCCTTGAGCGTTCTTCGTTGCTCTAATGGAAAGGAGTTTAGTTATTCCGAGAAAACAGGCAACCATTTGCTTCGAAGGGTAAAAATAGTTTTAAAAGCCAAACGTCCATACAATATTGAATTTATGCGAGTGGAACTAACGCCTCAATCTCACCGTACGTCACACGACGATCTTGCAATATCAGTTTACGCACAGCATCGATGTTTTCAACTTCCAACGAAATTCACCCTGTAGCAACCACGATTGAACTGGAAAAACCAGCGACATACCGGTGCGTTCGAGATGGTGCTTCATCACTAAAAATCGAAGCGACTTGATCCGCAGACTTGGTTTAATCCACGTCTAAAGACATAGAAAATCGTTGCATGGAAAAGTTCGTGATTCAATTCCATTCTTTGATGAGTGTTCCAAGTATCTGTAAACAATTCAGATAGTACTCATATAAGAACAAGTTCTGAGTATGTTCACCATTAAAAATATCCGACTCTATACGATCTCTAAAAATATTTATTTTACTCAACCGAAGTCTTACCCTTAACAAATAGTATTCGAAGAATTTCATTGGTACTAGTATCAGATAAACTATTTTATTAATGTAAAGTTGGGTAGTATGATTCAGCACCTGTTTGTAACAAAATCAGTAAGTGAAAAAAAATATTACGATGTATTTAATTAGCCCGTGACCTCGAATTGTCTAACTGGATTAATAAAAACGTTTATTTCATCCAAACCAATCAAGGAAATCGCGATATTCACCACGCCCGTTAAAACTTCGCCAACATGATATATGGCGTTGTCCTAAAAATGTTATCAAGATTAGTTTTCCGTAAAGCCGAAGCAGCAGTTTATAATAAGTGACCTACAATAATTAATCTAATCATAAAATCTACACAATGCCTTTCTACGTGACCTTGTTTCTTGCCAAAACTCGACTCAAATGAATAAGAGCAACGCAACCTTCTTGGTATGGAAATTTACATGGAGTAACGCGATTATTTTCGCTGATACCTCAAGAACTTTCATAAGAATATCAGTTCATTTAATCATTTATAAAGTGAAAATAGCGGAACGTTTATTAATTATTCGGAAAAATAACTGGGAACATATACTAGAAATCAAAAACCTGCTTTGTAAGTATTCGGAAATTTGCTATTTTTGATATCTGTGATCCATTTTAAATATTATTACAAATATCTCCTTAAATTTTCTTCAATTTCTTTCTTAACTTTGTTTCTTATGGTTTTGAATGCCTCCTTATTTTCTTGGCTTCTATAATTAATTATATTGCATTTTTCTGTAACACAATTTTCCTTATTTCTTCTCTCCAATATCTAGTTTTGTGGTTTTTTCTTTTTATCATCCTTTTCCCGCAAATTTCCTCTATACGATATTCCGTACTTCTTTCGGCGTTACCTATTGTTCAAGTTCGCCAAATGTTCTATTCGTTACTTGTCGGTATTTCCTTCTATTTTCTTTTCTTCCCAACTTATAAATCTCCAAAATTCCATTTTAAACAAAATTAATGGATTCGGTTTAGTTCCTGCGAGAGATATAACTACTGGTCACAATGATGGCTGCCAGTCAATAAAAACTTGAACTCAATGGAGATGATCATTCACAAATTTTGATATTTGTGGTAGAGTATTCCGAACAGGCATCTAGTTTACAAACTTTTATTTAGTTTCACCTGTCATGCTGTCTGAAATCAAATCTTGCAAGTTAAATTTGATCCACTTCCTGGTCTCCGATTGAGCTGAAATTTTTCGTAAATCATATGACGACGTCATATTATTGAGACATCGTGCTGATCTGATGATGGGAGATATGGACATGGGAACTCCGTAATTGAATAAACGACGCAAGTCCCATCGAGTTTGGTCTCATTTAATTCGTATCGTTTTGAAGAGTATTTTGTTACTAGATGGTAATCAAGGTCCGGTTGGTGAGAAGATGCCAATAGAAACTCCATAATTGAATAAACGACGCAACTCCTTTCTAATCGGGGCTCATTTGATTCGTTTTGACTGGTATTTTGTTACTAAATGGTAACCAGGGTCTGATTACAAGGAAAATGTCCAAAGGAACTCCGTAATTGAATAAACGACGCAAACCCCATCGAGTTTGGGCTCATCTAATTCGTTTTGACTGGTATTTTGCTACTAGATGGTAGTCGAGGTCTGATGATAGGGAAGATGTCCGTAATTGAATAAACGACGCAAACCCTTTCTAATCGGGGCTCATTTGATTCGTTTTGACTGGTATTTTGTTACTAAATGGTAACCAGGATCTGATGATGAGGAATATGGCCATAGGCACTACGTAATTAAATAATAGATTCAACTCCATCGAGTTTGGGCCCATTTCATTCGTTTTAACGAATATCTTGGTTGGTCAATTCCAACAAAGTTAGGAAAAAATTTTACTCTGTTTGTTATGAATGTGGATTATGTCTGATTGATTAGATGGATGACCCAATTCCATGGTGAGCACGTGCCGAGGGTTGAATGCTATGAGGGTGTATAAATATTTCATATCAACGTTGCGCTTCAGGGTACCAGGGCGTGTACTGTTGTACTGAAGCCCGTATCCGTCTATAAAATGGATCTCTGGGGGAATTGACCGTGGTAAGAAAGAAAACGAAGTTTAGAGAAGGCGAAATTGAAACCACAGGAGAAGATTACTGATAAAAGCGATGTTGATAAGCAGCAACGATTGGAAAAAATAGTAAATCTGGAGTTAAAAGTACTAAAAAGTTAAAAATAAAATGAAAAAAACACCTTTTTTAGTAACGTGCTTAAAACTTTGAGCCTTCATACATACATTTTGATGGTATAATTAAGAACATTTAGCACCTTCTTTTTCTTCTTGTCATTACAATCTAACACGATTTTATTTGTAAAATTAGGACTATGATAAAAAGTTTATTTTAAACTTTTCAATTCATTCTATTAACAAATAATAAAAGCTTGTTTTTAAGGAAGGTTTGTTTTCTTTATTTTATTCATTCTTTCCTAGACAGTTGTCACAGTACAAAATGAGTTCTACTTGACTCCCTTCTTTAAGTTTGTTGTTGATTTGCCCCAACCACCTGCTTATAAATGACGAAATTTCAATTGCACATTTCTTTTCATCTCCATAAGCCGTTAAATTGTAATATTTGGGAAAGTGTATTATCGAAATGTGGAATAGACAAAACTCTTTAAAGATCTAAGTTTGCTACAACAATTTCTGATTTATCTTTGGTCTGTTCTACATTTTTTCATAAGTGGGTTCGATTTCTTATTTGTGTGATGGGTTTTCTTTCGAATAAAAATCTGACGCATTTCGGTCATGAGTTTTTCCACATAAGTCACATTTTTCTTTTTTTTAATCAAGGGATTTTAGGTGAAGGTATAGAATATTTGTCTAAGTACATTTATAGGCAACGGCGTGTTTTCCAAATAAAGCTGTAACCATACTCAAGTTTATTGCTGCACGAAACAATATTTACCAAACTGTTCGTTCTTACGACGCCGCTGGCGTGTGGCCTAAACACCGAATTGCATTTTAAACAATGCATCGAGTGCATTCAGGTTTTCGGTTAAAAATAACCAGCCCAAGAGAAATTATGTTGACTAAGGTTAAGGTGTGTATTTGAACTTGGACCAGTTCTCGAAATAAACATCAAGTTACCAGGATGAGATTCAAGGTTTATATTTTGGTAGCTATTTTTTTGTAATCGAAAATTGATAAATTCCAACACTTAATATATAAAAAAAATATCACATTTTGCATATAAATATCACATTTAAATAATTCATGCAAACGAAAAACTACTAGATGGTAACCAGGATCTGATGATGGGGAAAATGGCCAAAGGACCTCCGTAATTAAATAAACGATGCAACCCCTTCGATTTTATACCCATTTGATTCGTTTTGACGAATATCTTGGTTGGACAATTCCAACAAATTTAGGAAAAAAGTTCATTCTGTTCGTTATGAATGTGGATTATGTCTAATTGATTAGATGGATCACCCAATGTTAAGGTGAGCACTTGCCTGATTGGTATGAGGGTGTATGAACATTTCATATCATAGTTTTCATTTTTGTGCAGTCGGAAGTTGATAATTTGCTTTTATTATAACACAAGATTTGAAAATAGATATTTGATGGACTCGAAAGTGATTTGTTTGCTAATTTTGTACCTTGATGACATGTAAAAGACACTCAAGATTAATTTTATTGAGTTTTGAATTGAGCATTCCCAGAATTGTATACTTTTCGAGTTTAGTAAGGATAGTAACGCGATAAATGCCATCGAAAACGCATAAAACGTTCGTAATACCAATTAGACAACGATATGCTAAAGACAGTAGTGGAAGCAAATCCATGTCAAATAACCGAGAATCTTTTAACCGCTCCTAACCAGTCTCGGTCGACCATCCAAGAACACATATGAGCAGAGCAGGTGTTTGGATCCCTTATAATCTGTTCAAAATTGCTTGCATTGGTCGCATTCAGTGGACGTAGCGCTTAACGCTACTGCTACCCACCCGCAGTCAACCGGACCTGTAAGTGTGCGTTCACATCGGCAACGCTCAAGCTGTGAGCTTCGAGCGATGCCGTTCCAGACTGGCTATAGACTTTAAATGAATTTGGAGTCGAAGTGCAACCAATCTATACGTTCTAGTTTTAATAAAATGACGTCGCAAAATGATTCCTACAAAGACAAAAAAATTATTAAAGAATGATCAACATAAAAATGACGATTTAATAAATAATTCGGATTATCACTTTCTTGTGAGCTTATTAAGATATTTTTCGGAATTTGATTCCTTGGAAAAGCTTCAAGTGAGGGCACGTCTTCAAAATGTTATGATAGATGCTCTCCAAACAAAAAAAACAGGGAAATATTGGTCCTCGACAAAACCAGCTAGGGTATTCAGTGTCTCCAGAATATTTTTCAGGAACACAAGCTTGTGGATTGCAAAACATCCATTACCAACTGTAAGCATTGTTCTTTTTTTTTCGTTTTATTGTATTTACTATAAACGTATCATAAACATACAAATAAACATGCATAACTGATTTTTCTTGCTTGATTTTTCCCAGAATGTAATCAAACGTTTCCACAGACATTCTTAGAAACTGAAAAAATCTTATTGGATCACTACGAAGTTCACGATAAAGGTGATGGAATTCGCCATAAGCAAGTCTATTTCTATTAAGTTCTTGAAACGACTTGTATTTTTTTGCACACTAAAATTCTACACTAGTTGCATCCGGGTTGATAATTTGCTTAAACCTGCAGCCTGAATTTCACGCCATTTGAAGGAAAATTATGACAAAAATTAAATTTATTATGAAATTTAATCTTGAGATAACTAATTTCTTTTTATAGACTTATGATCTGTATCTAGCAATCACTCACTTTTCTATATATGTAAATATTATAATTGAAATTGTAACGAATAATTCATTGAACTTCATAATTCATTTTCCTCATTCTCATTTAATAAATTTCTGATGTGGCTTTGTCTCAGTACGCTCAAAATATGGGTGAGGCCATTAGTAACCAGATTTATAACCATGCTACTACTGACTCTTCCCGAAAATAAGTAATTTTTTAAAGGGAAACAATTTAACATTATTCCTGGCATTGAAAAGGGAATTTTTGCGTTCGCCCTTTCTAGGGGGTCGACCCCAACCATAATTTATAAACTGTTCTCTGGGCCCAAAAATTTTTTTGTGCCATTTTCACTCCATATGTGGTGTAGATCCAAGGAAAAATAGAAAAAAAAACTTATTTGAAATAAAAAAAGTGCGAAAACTTCTCCCAGTTCTAGTGAAAAAATTATTGTAAAATTCAAAGTGAAAAAAAAAATAATAAATTATTGCAGTGTTTGTTTTGGAAAACCACATTATTGTAATAAGTGTTTTGCGAAAAACATAAAGAATTCAGATTGCAACAACAATTTTTCAATGTTATATTTATATTGTAATATATTTTTTATACCCTGAAAAAGAATATTAACAAAAATAGGTACAAGTAATGTAAAGATTAACACAAGTTAAAAAATGTAATCAAATATTATTAGAATTACCCGGGATAGTCGGACTTAACTGTAAAATATATTTAAATACGATCCTTTGGGCCGTGAAGGAGGTTTGGAAGAAAAATATGTCGTGCGTTCAATAGGACCACTCTGGGTTGTGGGGAAAGTTCAGTTGCGGGACTATGGATCGCATCAGAACTCAACGTGTTAATCACCTGTTTCATCATTAATATTGGAACTTTCTTCAATACCTTCTTCTTATTGAACATTATTATATACGTTATTATTCGATTATTATACCGCGTCTTTTGTTACTGTTCCAAGATATTCAAAAGTTGTGATTTGTTCTATTTGTTTTTGTTTTGCTATTAGAAATTTTTGTTACTGCTTCCATATTTGTGCGATTTTCTACCATAATTATATTTTCCAAAATCAATTTATCAAAGTACGAATTTCGTGATATATTTTCCCAAACTATTTTATAGTAATTGAAGTTATTATTTAAGTATATTGATTGTAACGTTATTAACAACGGTTTCTATAAGCGATACGGCCCTGATTAGTTTTGGTGGTGCCTTCTGCCGTTCTACCCCCTCCTCGATCGACACGCAAGTTCGGCTTATGATAGGTTAGTTCCCTTACAAGCTGTCCTAGCCCAACTTAAAGTGCGAGTGGCGCAAACACCGGCAAAAAGCAACAACAGCCAAAGATGAAGCAACCTTGGCCGGGCTGTTGACCGTTGCCAAACGGCGGCCGTCCAAAAACAAAAAGGAGTCTCTTCTGAAAGCAATGCACTCGTTCAAGGCCAACTATTTGGTGTTCGCGAACACCGAACGCACAGGCACGGGGGAATGCACTTCGTACTACAACGGAAATAGGAATTAACTAACTAGATAATATTTTTAATTTATTAAAAATTACGAGGTTAGGTTTTAGGAGGTGGCACACACTGTCTGACGATTGTTTCGTTAAAAAAGTTTATAACGATATCAAATGTCATCAACAAATTACAATCCTTAAAATTAATAAGTTTTGGAATGCTGCAAAATCGAGTTCTAAAATTTCATTGCATTCATAAAAGTACAATCAATAAATGCATTTCGATTAAAAAAAAATCATTTTATGCAACTTAGGTACTATCAACTATACATAATACTAGTTAGGTCTTAAAAAATGTTGGGGTGCGATATGATGTTTTCTAAGAATGAGTGCATTTTTCGAATTAGGTTCAAAATAATTAAAATATTGCATATTTTGAATATTCCACAAAAAACCTTTTAACCTAAGAATTATGTGGCTAGGTTAGGTTAGGTTAGGTCAAGTCTTGGCTAGGTTAGGTTAGGTCTTGGCTAGGTTAGGCTAGGTCTTGGCTAGGTTAGGTTGGGTTAGGTTAGACTAGGATAGACTAGGTCGTGGCTAGGTTAGGTTAGGTCTTGGCTAGGTTAGGTTAGGTCTTGGCTAGGTTAGGCTAGGTTAGGTTGGGTTAGGTTAGACTAGGATAGACTAGGTCTTGGCTAGGTTAGGTTAGGTCTTGGCTAGGTTAGGTTGGGTTAGGCTAGGTCTTGGCTAGGTTAAGTTAGGTCAAGTCTTGGCTATGTTAGGCTAGGTCTTGGCTAGGTTAGGTTAGGTCTTGGCTAGGTTAGGTTAGGTCAAGTCTTGGCTAGGTTAGGTTGGGTTAGGTTAGGTCTTGGCTAGGTTAAGTTAGGTCAAGTCTTGGCTATGTTAGGCTAGGTCTTGGCTAGGTTAGGTTAGGTCTTGGCTAGGTTAGGTTAGGTCAAGTCTTGGCTAGGTTAGGTTGGGTTAGGTTAGGTCTTGGCTAGGTTAAGTTAGGTCAAGTCTTGGCTAGATTAGGTCAAGTCTTGGCTAGGTTAGGTTAGGTCTGGCCTAGGTTAGGTTAGGTCAAGTCTTGGCTACGTTGGGTTAGGTCTGGGCTAGGTTAGGTTAGGTCAAGTCTTGGTTAGGTTAGGTTAGGTCCTGGCTAGGTTAGGTTAGGTCAAGTTTTAGCTAGGTTAGGTTAGGTCAAGTCTTGGCTAGGTTAGGTTGGGTTAGGTTAGGCTAGGAGACTATGACTATAATCACACTAATGAAAGAGTATTAACTCTTTGTCAATCTCTTGTTAACTCTTTTATAATTTTTCTTCTTTCATTTACGGTAATAAAAATTTAAAGCTAAATAAAGGGATTGAAGATACCTGCGCTCGATGCATTCCTAAAAAATATGGATCAAAATATTGATTGAGAATGATAAGTAGTGTGTTTTAAATACTATAATCTACTCACTTTTCATTGATGGTTCATTGATGATACAAGCTATCCCGATCATTTTGGAAATTGTTTTTAATGCAGCTTATTTTTCGACTATTAGGAAACTATTGCATGATAATCCTATGAACCATTTGTTGATTTATATGTGTGGGGACGAAAAATTCGTGAAAACTGTTGGTTTCAATTTAATTATTTGCACTTTATTCTACAAAACACTAATCACTACACTATAATTAGACACATTTTATATAACTGAATCGACATCCGTTTTTTTTAAATGTTGCATCAAATTATTATGTAATACTGAATCTGGAGTTTGCTCAAAATTCTTCATGTGTGGTTGCTTTCCAACCTTCAGGATATAAGTTTAGTTTTAAATTTCGCCAAATCATTCAATTGACTTTAGTTGAGACACATTAGGAACATTCCATGTCAAGATTATGAGGGTCTAGATGTGTTTTTGTCGCCCAACTTTTGCTTTGGAAATATAAAATTTTGTATTGTACAAATTACTAATTGTACAACAAATTAAAATTGGGATACACAAAATAAATCAAGTATAGTAATATTATTCCCATACAAACCAGGAGGAAAATCTAATCAGGAATATGTTAGGCAATCCTGATGAGAACCATGTAAAGTAATCCTTATCAGCATCTCATAAGGTAATGCTGGTAAGGATCTTATGAGGCAAGCAAGGACTAAACGGTAAATCTGATCATTAGTCATCTGCGTTACATCCTGCTCAGGTTATCCTGACCGTTACCTTGCCGAGTTGCGGAATTACCTAATAAGGTCCTTATTGGGCCCTCACTTAAAATTCTAGTCTAGTAGACTACGGAATATTCAACTCTGCTAAAGCTCCTACAACGTCCTTTGCATAATAAGTAGGAAAAAAACAAATATATGCTAAAGAACGACCTCGAGAAGTTATCGCCAACCATACCAACACTTTGTTTGTTTTAGAATACACTTCTGAATTCATTTCCTCGCCAAACTGACAATAATAAATAGTCTCCAAAGTAAAAAGTGATTCGTCGTCGATAATGATTTCAAAATTCTTTAGCGAGTGAAAACTCTATGTCACTGAGACTGCTAAGTTTTGATTTTTGTTTCATTTGTTGCTTCTCAGAATATTTGAGCTCCGATTTTCTTGACTACATTCTGTTCCTTTAAAACATTCTTAAATTCAATTCTGAATAACACTTCTCATGCAAATGGACATATCCATATGGAAAATTGCTCCATTCTTCAATGGAGGTTAACCGGAGCTCCGGACGTGTTGCTTGTGTAGGTATACGCCCTCTCTACAGGATACCATGAAACCCAGCCTATGGTAGCACACTCTAGGACACTTCTGTCAATCACTATGACGGTCTTGTGCACCTCAAAATGCATACTTACCAATTCCAAAAGCAGCCTGTAGTAACAAAGTGCATATCGTTTTAAAGCTCTTCTATACACCAGCTTTTTCTAGTCATCAGTTGTCCAGTTGCACCGAACTGCAAGACCTCAAACCACTTTCTTTTTACCGTCATCAAACAGTGGGCTTAAAAAAGCCTTGGTAAGATCTGGTGTGTTTATATAAGTGGTTCTCATTGCTTGATAAGTTACTGTCAGAATGAACATTTGAGATATGCACCTTAAACGAAATGAAAGCGACTCTTTCTTGAAAATAATCATCAGTGGTGATGAAAAATGGGTCTTGTACATAAAGCAAACACGATGAACCAGCACAAACCACATCGAAAGCAGAAAAGAACAAAAAAAGCTCATGCTGTCAATTTGGTGGGATTACGAAGATATTGAGCTGCTTCCGAGGACCAAATGATCAATTCCGATGTTTACTGTCAACAATTTATGAAACTGGATGAAGCAATCAAAGAAATTGATTGTCAAATCGGAAAGGTTTAGTGCAAGTTCTCACACATCTTTGGCAATTCATGGAAAACTTGTGAAGCTTGGCTGGGAAGTGAGGCGACATCCCCCATACAGTCTTGATCTGGCATCATCTAATTACAATTTATTTCGAATCTTGCAGAATCCTTTGAATGAAACTTTCACAAATGTCGATGACCTTCAAACGCACCTGGCTCAGGTTTTTGCTGATGAGAACTAGAAATTTCATGAGTGCGGAATCAAGAAGCGGAGAGAAAAATTACAAAAGGTCATGGAAGCAAAATGGAAAATATTGATTAGAAACTATGAATTGATTTGGTTAAAAATTGATGGTGAGATAGCTTAGAACCGACAGAAGGATATAGGATACTTTTTATTCGGTTCATATCTTTTGTATAATAGGGGCCGTAACCAAATTGTCAAATTATGGAATAGAATCCTGGAAAGAAGTTGTAAAAAACTACTAATGTTTTCAAGCTTGACATTATAAATTTCCAGCAACCAGAAGAATTATCATGTCAAAACCCATCGTATCCATTTTACTTCTTTAAATTCGAAGATACAAAAATGAGGGTAAAGGCAAACCAGACAATATCAAAATGTTTCCAAACCAACACAGGACTAAAACAGGGAGATCCTTTACTCACTAGTAATACGTCAAATCATTTTGAACATAATGGAAAACGAGCTTAAGGAAGCCTGCAGATCCTTCATAGAAATGGCAGAGACAGTGAATCTACGAGTCAACAAAGATAAAGTTTATGATAATGACAACACCATAAAGGAAAAGAGCAATGAGAAGTTTTTCAATAGAACTAATCGAAGAAAAAGTAATCAGTTTAGAACAAGTTCAAAGTATGTCTTGGTGTGATCATCAAGGACGACGCTGACGAAAATCTGGAAGCGAGGATGACGAAGGGAAGTAAGCAGTAAAGAATCTCCAGAAAAGCGAAGAAATAACAATAATAACACCAACTGTAAGCTGGGAAAGCGAAACGTGGATTCTTAACAAGGCAGAAGACCAGAAGCTAGATATATAGGAAAGAAAGATACTAGACGGTAAAAAGGAAGGAAATATAAGGCTGAGGAATTTATTTGGATGAAGCAGAAGTAAACAAAATAATAAGATCCAATAGAATAGAGTGGCTGGATCATATACAGAGAATGCTTGATTTTTAGAGCAACAAAACAAAAAAAATTATCAACATAGACCAAGGAAAATATCACTCCCATGCTATAGCACCTAAGCACCTAGTAAATCTTTACTTTCAGTAAAATGTTTTTTTAGGATTCGTGAAAAATTGTGTTAAATGGTCGAAACGATATATAATATATCGTTTGTTACTTCCATCTGTATAATTTTATTGGACTATTAAAAACAACGAATGGGTTGTGTGCATCGGGGTGGTGGGGACCATCTCCGATGTGCCGTGAAACAATTGAACCGCGACTGGCCGCCTGTGACTGGAATCCAGAATTGACGTTTGGTTCGCTTTTTTAGGCTTTAATTGAAACGGTTGATATCTTTTTGATGGAAATGTATGTGTTCGCTTTTCTTATTTCTTGAAAGAGATGCGAGACGATCTTCGGAGACCGTGAGAAGATAAATAATATGATTTTCGTCAAATGTCTTTCGATCGTTTCTTGTTGGAAACACTGTACGCGAACAAGTAATTAAAATCGTCTAAGTCAAATATAAAAAATATATTTTCATAAATTCTGTCAATCTGATTCAACGAACAGACTTGACTCAAATTTTTATTATTTATTTTTTAGTTCGGTTTTATCTAAAGCGTATTGTTTTGAAAGTATAAAATAATTTTCTTTATTTTGGTTACAAGTTGTAGACAAAAGATTGTAAAAATTAAAAAACAAACATAAAAATTTCAATATACAAAAGAAAACTACAATGAATAATGAAATTATAGTTAATAGTAACAGGTAATAATTAGTATATAAGTCCATAGTAGAATTAAACCAGTATGCAACATGCCCGGACTTAAATATTATTATTAGAAGTCGTTCACAGAATTGAAGGCACTTTCCGGTAGATATGTCCTCAAAATATTGCGAAATGCACTAAAAGATAGGGATTTGAATTCAACTGGCAAGTGATTGTGCATTTTTTTGCATTGTGAAATATTGAGCCCTCAACTAATAGCTCTCATTTATAGTTTGTAGTTTGAAGATTCGCTCAAATTGAGGCGCACCACACGTACCTCAAAAGGGAAAGGAATATCGGGGATGTGACTCAATAAGATTATAATAAACTGTTAAGGAAGTGGATAAGTTGAGTTCTATGGAAACTGATTAGGTCACTAGATATGGTCCTATCGTCTGCAAATATTATACTTCTGACGTTTAGATAGGCGATGTCGTTTATAAACAGAAGAAACAAAATAGGGCCAAACTGACTTTATACTAAATAAATTAAGCCATTCGATTTTAAAGATTTGGCTTCAAAATTCGGATTCTTCCGAGAAAGATATCTGTCGACATTCTGATCTTTGTCCTTCAGAATACTTTTGTCTGTTGGTAGTAATCCCGGACCCCTCTGTAAAGTAAATCTACGATTCCTAGTGAATTTTCTTCGTCTTGATCCATAATTTTCACTATAAACCTATTTATTTTTGCTCGCTGATCTATTTAATTGATTTGAGCAGATCAATATCAATGGATTTTTCTTTTCTGTTTTTTCTATCAGGGCATGGTACACATTCCACTCAAAATGATTGTGTCCAGGTACTAAATACTTGGTTATTGATTACTAATGTTTAGTGTAGATTAATAACATGATAAAACATTCACGCAAATGGAGAAATTTTTTGATCTGGCTCCTACATGTGTCCGAACTGAATAAAACACAATTTGCTTGAGTTTTCAAAGGGACATGTGATCTTCTTAGCGGCTTTCGCTTGATATTTTGGGTTTCCGAATTTTAAATTTGGTTTATTTAATTCACGTACATTAAACAACGTTACTAGCATGGTTTTAGGTGTATATATGTCTTCTTAAGAGATTTGGTTCCGAAAAAATAGAAAAATATGTAGACATCTTACGTTTCAACTGTTTTATCTTACAAAGTTTTTAGCCTTTTAACCGCCTAAAATATACAAATTTTTAAACATATCTTGAGTCAAAACTTCATTTACGTAAAAAATGACTTATAACATTTTAACAGAACTGTGAAGAGATTAATTTAAAAAGTCCGGGAGACATTATCCGTTGGAGATGCCAAATACACTGGTCGTTCAAAAAAAAGT
Source organism: Diorhabda sublineata (assembly GCF_026230105.1). Lineage (NCBI taxonomy): Eukaryota > Metazoa > Arthropoda > Insecta > Coleoptera > Chrysomelidae > Diorhabda > Diorhabda sublineata. The sequence continues at coordinate 32,851,676 of NC_079480.1, forward strand.
CGTTCAAATATCGATGTATCGAAGCAGTGCGCAAATTTCAAGAAGACAACAAATGAAAATCTAAATCGTCCAAATCGACGAAACACATTTTTCCTTTGACTGGTTTGTTAATTTGGGCAAAATTGCCGCTTTTGAGGCTCTGATAACTCGCATGTGATTATCGAAAAATAAATGCATCTGCAAAGTGTCACTGCTTGGTGGTATTTTGGGCTGGAAGCATACTTTTTTGAAAATGATGCTGGTCAACCAGTAACTGTTACTGCTATTGTGGTTTCAACAAGACGGTGCCTTGCAGTCCATGAAACACTTCAGTTACTGCATGCAGCATTCCAAAATTCACCCCCTAGATGGTGTGATTTAACACCATGCATTAGAGAAGGAGATTCATCATTGCATCAACGAAATTTATGCCCGTGGAGGACATTCTATTCTATGTTCTTTATTATTCAATAAAAGCATTGGAAAAACTCGTTATTTTAGTTTTAAAAAATGTTTTTTATTTGCATTCACTGTAGTAGTTGCAACCCTCTTCATAATAGTTTACTTATTTAAAAATTCTAGTACGCTGCTGTTGTATTATCCTGACCACAGACAACTATGTATGCAACATGGCCTAAAGGCCGAAATACATTTTAAACAATGTACCTACTCGCGTGGATCGCAGCCGGTTTCGTTTAAAAATATCACTACCGAAAGCGAAAAAATGTTGTGGAAGGTTAGTCGGATTGAACTTGGTCCGTTTCCCAAAATATGCGCACGTATAAATAAATAAATAATTCACTTCGTATACAACGTAAACATTTACGAAGTGCATCTGTTTTTAATGATAATATCCGACTGAAAAACTAATTAACGATAATACTGAAAATAAATAAACTAAATAAATTAATAGACTAGTCAATGGTAACATTTTTTTCAATTTTAAAAGTACGAAAAATCTATCCGTACTATTATTTATATTTACAAGATTATTTCTATCGTCAAAAAGACTCAAATTTAAAAAAAAAATAACTGCATTCAGTATTAGGTTACTGCTGATTTCCTTCAACGAAGTACAGATCCAAAATTAACAATGATGGTATCCAAAAAAAGTGGAAGCTTGAAACTATTTTTAAGCATTAACTGTTACAAACAATCAGGGGGTTGGTTAATCGCGTTTCATCCCTTGATCGCGCTCGTAATAACCCAGTGAGGTTGTCTAGAATTGGAAAATCTAGTTACTAGATCAAATCAAATTTGAATTCCAAGGAACCCGTAGTTAGAATTGACTGTCTTAAAATTTTTCCAACACGGCCATAGCGGTTTTTGTTAGTCCTCTTTTCCTAAGCTAGAGTTTGGATGGACCTGAATTTCCACATCGTACTATAGGCAGTACAAATCAAGTAGACCTCTCACTTGGATTATTTCCACTGAGGTTATTCTAATTTTCGTTTTCGTCAATTTTATCTATTTATATTTGTTATATTTAATAATTGTCAGCTTATATTTAGTTGATTTTTATAGAAAATATTCTGTGTAGGCAGTGGATTAATTTATTCGGCAGCAAGATATGTATGAATTAGTATTCGAAAAAATAAAGTACAGGAAATCGAATCATTAACCAATATTTCAGTTACTTCATAAGGCTTGACATGATGCAAGACAACGTGCAATGCAATGCAAGACGCAATATTTCTTGTCCAAAAGCATGCGCAAATTAGTTTTTAATCTGCTAATATTACGTTTTATTTTCCGTAGGACTTTTTCAAATGTTTCTTCATCCATTTTCAACTGATTTTTCTATGTTTTCTCGTCGAATTCTCTAGCTAAACTGTCCATCAGACTCCAAAAGCAAAGCAGGCAGATATAATTATTGCCAGTGATGCACTGGCCACGTTTTCTTTGTTTACTTCAATTAGCTTTGTTATTTTTATTTGCTAAATGTCCACAAAATATTAAATAAAGTTTGAGGTTAGGAAATTAATTAATTTTACTTTTGGAACTTTGATTAATGGCAACCATGATGCACTGCATAATGTCAAACAACATGCAATGTTCGTCAATGTAATATAATTTGATCTTTCTTGGAATTGCATGCAATTTCTTGCACGTTGTCTTGCACCATGTCAAGCAGCCTATAGAATGGTCTGAGAATTGACTATATAAATTCATTTTCTCATACTTTTTTAAGAGTTAAAGTTATAAAAGATCAAATTTTAGCGAAACATGACATTTTAATCTTAGGTTTACCACGCTATCATTGGGAACTAAGCCCAATAGGAAAAATATGGGCGTCGGTGAAGAAGTAGATGCTCGCGAAGTAACTGATGATGTGTGGAAATTAACAGTAGCATTTTGTGACTGTAGGGCATTGGAAAAATATTTGCGCGAACAAAAACTGAATACGAATACATTGAATGAACATAAACTTTGTTGATTATATCATGAATATTACCAAGAATAAATAAGGCATTCTTCACACACCAGTTTGTAAGGTATTCCTTTAGCACTAGTGCGTGAAATAGATTTTATATTTCATATACCAATTTAGATATAGCTTCTCATCGGCTGTAAGATGCAAATCCCCATTTTTCAGTTCTCACTTCAATAATTCTGTGCGTCGTTACCGTTTAGTTCTGCGCAACTATTTCCAAGGTCAGAGCTCAAGACGTTTTTCATTACCTCTAGAAGAAGTTAAGCTACAGCCACAGCAACCTCCAATGGCCCTCCGTAGTGGCCAAAATCGCAGTAAAAAGAAATTCAGCTGGTTATCATTACCACTTGCTTTTTATTCATCTCTAGTCTACCTGAAGACATCCCAGCGTGAGTCCGTTTTTGTCCTGAGCTGCTGCTTTTCCACTTCAATGCTCCCTATCTTGTTATCAGTCCCGTTTAATTTTAGAGCTTTTTCATATTTGTGATGCTTAAGCCTCAATGTATTTCCAGTCCATCTGCTCGGAATTTCATTGGTTATTGGAGCCTCCGGGAGTCGTATCGATTCTTTTCTCGGCAATGCTGACCTTGGGGCTAACGACCTTGTTTATACCTTACCAATGCCACAGATCTCTCTTTTCATCACACAACTATGTGTATCATTGATGAAGCACTTTTGCTGTAATGCAAAAACACCAAATAGACCTCTTATAACTCGTTCTACCCTCGATCCCCCTAGCTACAGTAAAAGTAACCCTTCTCAGGTAGTACTAGGACCTGGAGTCCATGGCTTGTGAGCTCGGAATGACCAAGAGTTTTCTCTCTAAAGATCTTGTATCCTTTTCGTTCCTTAGAGTTTAGAATATCTGTCCTTTCCACCGGTAGGACAGGAAACCAGGAAGTGGAAGGTGTAGTAAAAATTCTTCATTTTTTGAATATCTAGAATATTTTAAGCTTCAATTTTTTGTATATACATATAAGATTCAATATTTCTCGTTTAATTGCAATGGAAAGCGCCAAGTTAAAAAAACTGATCTATTGTTTTTTTTTAATAAAATCATGACAAGATGAGTACCCCTCGAAGAACGCCAATGTTTATTTAATAGCCAACAAGTTCTTCCAAGTACTTCGGGATAAAAATTTTGATTTGACATGCTTGAAATTGTAGCAAGGTAAACGTTCCTTAGTAATTTGAACAACATAAATGAGTTGTCTTATTTTTTACATTCCTCCTCATCTAAGGCAGCCATAAAACGAAACAATAGACACACTTCGGAAATTTTACGCACGTGAAAAATTTCCAAAGACAAAGACATCTTCAGCGTCTTTGTCGATGGAATACAACTAAAACAAAATCATTCGTGTTGGAAATTTTATCAAACTTCAATAAAGCGTATGACTGAAACATGTTTTTTTTTTCAATTGTATTCAAATCTCCGTTCATTTATGTAACAAAAAATATACCATTTTAGTAAAATCAGTTTTTTCATAATAACAGAAATCTTGTGAACAAAAAATCGACTCAAGTCGCATGCTCGCGCTCAAGTCTTTTCTGATTTAAGCATCTCAAATCCACCATCAGTCTTTACCTAATAATGAGGGGCCAATGTTGTAATTGAATAATTTTTTGATAAAGGTAAATTATCAAACGAAAATAAAATCTTAAACAATGAATGAGGGTTATAATTAACAGTAAAGATAATGTTTAATTCGTCAAAATAATAATTTATTTCAAATTAACCTATTAATATTTAGTTTTCCCTATCTTGGTCCTACCTTCTAGATCTTGTTCGATGCTAGCCCATTCCTCAGTGAGCCCTGTTTGAGGTTAGATTTCGTGGATGGTGCTGAATTTCAAGCTCGAACTTTCCTCTTAAATGCACCTCCTCCAAAAGTCATCTTTTCTTTCTACATGAAAATTTCTCCAGGTCTTCTGTAGACTTGACATCTTCTATATCTATTATGCAGACACACCAAGCTTTCGTTTGAGAATAGAAATATGCCTCATAGTTAGTTAGTCCAATTAACGTGTTCTCTGGCAAATCGTTGACGGTCTGCTCTGTGGGCTGGAGATAGTTTGGGGTAAGTATTTGACCTTTTCGGCTCAAGATAACCTTCTTTTGAGTGTCCATCTTTTCTCTAAGTTCTTGTTTGACTTGAACACCAGTGAAGACTCGATTTCTCAGCGATGTACTGACAATGGATCAGTCATCTCTATATTATACCCACGTTTTTCTTTCGGAACTACGTTTTACCAATCTTTTGGTAACTACGGTAAACTCTGGAAACATACGTTCAGGGCATTGGCCGTTGTTCACTGACTCCGTCCTTGTCATTTTCAGGTGAAATTATTTATTGATAAAGGTGATGTTGATGTTGATAAACGATCGTTATCGATCATATCTATGAGAACCCGCTAATGCCATTAGCTCAAAAATTCTACTAAGAAATATACAATTCAACAAAAAAGTGTACTAACTCTAATATATTCCCAGGCTTTTGAATTCTTATGTATTCATCCTCTAGGAATCGATTAGTTGATTATTGTAATATGTTTTAAAAAATATTAGAACCTTCAAATCGAAAATTCAACATTCAAATTGACGCTTGATAGAAATATTAAGCGCATTGATTCAGAATCAATCAAACACCTAAAACTAACCGAGAATATGTGGTACTTACCAACATATCATTTGGAATTTGGTTAAAAAAAAACATCTCCTAAAACCGCAGAGGAAATAATGCTATATCAGGGCTATCTCAAACAAGGAGAAGGAGAAGGAATATGAAATTTATTTTGCTAAATTTTAATAAATATTATAAACTGTTTGGTTTCTTCTAAAGGGTTTACGACGACGTAACAACAACTATTGAATGAGAAACAGGCGATGTAATGAGTCAACTCTAGAAGCTTCTTAGAAGCACTAAGTGATCGCGGTACCCAACTTGTAGGTGTCGTTTTTATAAGTCTTATTTGATGAAAAAAATCTTTTTAAACGACTTTGGACCTTATATATATAACTCCAAACATGTGGACAAATAACTTTTGCAGTTACATTGTATGTACGTAGAAATTTGGTGCTTTCTCTAACAAGGAATACCTTTCAATCCAAATTATATCATTATATTTTGATACTTACTTCAGAAGCTTACCACTGCTAGAATATTTGTTACAAAACTGTATACTGAGTCAAAGAAATTTCCAAGAAAAATCGAAACTATTTTGTTGAGTATGCTGCTGATATTGATAGTGTGGATTTAGCAATGGAACCCTGGAAAGATAAAAAGTAGAAAATTTAGCAACTAGTTCCATCATGAAAAGTACTGGTGAGAAGATATGACATGAAGAGCAAGAGCAAGAGCAATATATAACAATTGAGGGCTTAAATCATCATAGTATGCTACAAAATACGGCTTCGAAAAAAGATGTGGGGTAAATTGACACAAAGCTCCAGCGCAACATGCAGGATCAGACAGGACACAAAACTCTACTACAGATCCTTCTTCTTCAATTGTGTACTTTCTTACTTCACAAAAAGCCCAAAATTATCTCGATTTTTATTTCTCTTAAACTATTTTTTCCAAAAACATTTTCTTCTAGTCCATAAAAAGTTTTCAAAAATTTTCAAGAACGCGTCAATTTTTTAGGAATATTTATCTCGACTAGGACTTAGGGGAACATGCACCTCAAAAGAATTTTGATGATTAATTCTGTCGGGCACGTTTCTTGTCTCTACATGAAATCATCATCATTTTGTGCTATTTCGAAATCTTTCTAATGTTTAATGCCTTTTTGAAATACCTCAGTTTTCGTAAGTATGTAATTCATTGTTTGAAAAATGAATTATACACCTTGAAATTGAACAGGAAAATAATATTTGGATTTCCGTTATCGGAAATAGACACGCAAATTAAAGTACAGCATGTCAATGTGCTTGTCAGTAACCTTCCACAAGTAATGATTGGGTTTACGACTAATATCATGTTATTAATGACCCTGTATATTTTTTGTACGATTAATGTGATATATATGATGGTACGAAAATGAGGGGAGCTTTTCGTTGCGGCAAATGTGACATTTGAGGAAATATGTATCATAATTCTTATCACAGGGTGTTTAAAGTGATCCCGCCTCTAGGTTAGAAAGAAAACTGAAAAATATTTGGGGTTTGTTCAATACAAAACTTTGTAACGCCATCCGTAATCAAGATAAAGGGTGTTGAAGAAAAAAAAATATATCGATAAAGTTATTAATTATTGTTATTGTTAATTCGTAAGCATAATGTTAATTGAAATAGTCTAACTTGGGAAAACTTGATCTGGTTTTAAAACAAGTAAAGATCAATTGTTAGTGATGATTTCTGAGAATGCAGCTGGTGATTGTAAAATATCTCTCATCGTTTTTCAAAGTTTCTAGCATCTATAGAGACGAGGTTTTTAGGTAGACAACTACTCTAACGAAAGAATAACGAAATAAGTTTATATAGCTAGTAAAAATTATTTAAACTGCGCGAAAATGACAAAAATTGACGTATGTGGTTTCTAAGACGATCTAGAATTATATAAAGTGCTCTAGAATGAAATAAAGCGACATATATAGCTGTCAAAATGATCTAAATTATGTTAACCACGTTAGAATATAAAAAATACGACTTATGTGTTTACTATTTCGTTTTAGAATTATATGAACTGCACCAAAATGATAAAAATTGACGTATGTGGTTTCTAAGACGATCTAGAATTATATAAAGTGCGCTAGAATGAAATAAGGCGACATATAGAGCTGTCAAAATGATCTAAATTATGTTATCTGCGTTAGAATATTAAAAAAACGACTTATGTGTTTACTATTTCGTTTTAGAATTATATGAACTGCACCAAAATGATAAAAATTGACGTATATGGTTCCTAAGACGACCTAGAATTATATAAAGTGCGCTAGAATGATATAAGGCGACATATATAGCTGTCAAAATGATCTAAATTATGTTAACTGCGTTAGAATATTAAAAAACGAGTTATGTGTTTACTATTTCGTTTTAGAATTATATGAACTGCAGCAAAATGATAAAAATAGACGTATGTGGTTTCTAAGACGATCTAGAATTATATAAAGTGCGCTAGAATAAAATAAGGCGACATACATAGCTGTCAAAAGGATCTAAATTATGTTAACTGCGTTAGAATATTAAAAAAACGATTTATGTGTTTACTATTTCGTTTTAGAATTATATGAACTGCACCAAAATGATAAAAATTGACGTATGTGGTTTCTAAGACGATCTAGAATTATATAAAGTGCGCTAGAATGAAATAAGGCGACATATAGAGCTGTCAAAATGATCTAAATTATGTTATCTGCGTTAGAATATTAAAAAAACGACTTATGTGTTTACTATTTCGTTTTAGAATTATATGAACTGCACCAAAATGATAAAAATTGACGTATATGGTTCCTAAGACGACCTAGAATTATATAAAGTGCGCTAGAATGATATAAGGCGACATATATAGCTGTCAAAATGATCTAAATTATGTTAACTGCGTTAGAATATTAAAAAACGAGTTATGTGTTTACTATTTCGTTTTAGAATTATATGAACTGCAGCAAAATGATAAAAATAGACGTATGTGGTTTCTAAGACGATCTAGAATTATATAAAGTGCGCTAGAATAAAATAAGGCGACATACATAGCTGTCAAAAGGATCTAAATTATGTTAACTGCGTTAGAATATTAAAAAAACGATTTATGTGTTTACTATTTCGTTTTAGAATTATATGAACTGCACCAAAATGATAAAAATTGACGTATGTGGTTTCTAAGACGATCTAGAATTATATAAAGTGCGCTAGAATGAAATAAGGCGACATATATAGCTGTCAAAATGATCTAAATCATGTTAACTGCGTTAGAATATTAAAAAAACGACTTATATATTTACTATTTCGTTTTAGAATTATATGAACTGCACCAAAATGATAAAAATAGACGTATGTGGTTTCTAAGACGATCTAGAATTATATAAAGTGCGCTAGAATAAAATAAGGCGACATACATAGCTGTCAAAAGGATCTAAATTATGTTAACTGCGTTAGAATATTAAAAAAACGATTTATGTGTTTACTATTTCGTTTTAGAATTATATGAACTGCACCAAAATGATAAAAATTGACGTATGTGGTTTCTAAGACGATCTAGAATTATATAAAGTGCGCTAGAATGAAATAAGGCGACATATAGAGCTGTCAAAATGATCTAAATTATGTTATCTGCGTTAGAATATTAAAAAAACGACTTATGTGTTTACTATTTCGTTTTAGAATTATATGAACTGCACCAAAATGATAAAAATTGACGTATATGGTTCCTAAGACGACCTAGAATTATATAAAGTGCGCTAGAATGATATAAGGCGACATATATAGCTGTCAAAATGATCTAAATTGTGTTAACTGCGTTAGAATATTAAAAAACGAGTTATGTGTTTACTATTTCGTTTTAGAATTATATGAACTGCAGCAAAATGATAAAAATTGACGTATATGGTTTCTAAGACGATCTAGAATTCTATAAAGTGCGCTAGAATGAAATAAGGCGACATATATAGCTGTCAAAATGATCTAAATCATGTTAACTGCGTTAGAATATTAAAAAAACGACTTATATATTTACTATTTCGTTTTAGAATTATATGAACTGCACCAAAATGATAAAAATAGACGTATGTGGTTTCTAAGACGATCTAGAATTATATAAAGTGCGCTAGAATAAAATAAGGCGACATACATAGCTGTCAAAAGGATCTAAATTATGTTAACTGCGTTAGAATATTAAAAAAACGATTTATGTGTTTACTATTTCGTTTTAGAATTATATGAACTGCACCAAAATGATAAAAATTGACGTATGTGGTTTCTAAGACGATCTAGAATTATATAAAGTGCGCTAGAATGAAATAAGGCGACATATAGAGCTGTCAAAATGATCTAAATTATGTTATCTGCGTTAGAATATTAAAAAAACGACTTATGTGTTTACTATTTCGTTTTAGAATTATATGAACTGCACCAAAATGATAAAAATTGACGTATATGGTTCCTAAGACGACCTAGAATTATATAAAGTGCGCTAGAATGATATAAGGCGACATATATAGCTGTCAAAATGATCTAAATTGTGTTAACTGCGTTAGAATATTAAAAAACGAGTTATGTGTTTACTATTTCGTTTTAGAATTATATGAACTGCAGCAAAATGATAAAAATTGACGTATATGGTTTCTAAGACGATCTAGAATTCTATAAAGTGCGCTAGAATGAAATAAGGCGATATATATAGCTGTCAAAATGATCTAAATCATGTTAACTGCGTTAGAATATTAAAAAAACGACTTAGATATTTACTATTTCGTTTTAGAATTATATGAACTGCACCAAAATGATAAAAATAGACGTATGTGGTTTCTAAGACGATCTAGAATTATATAAAGTGCGCTAGAATAAAATAAGGCGACATACATAGCTGTCAAAAGGATCTAAATTATGTTAACTGCGTTAGAATATTAAAAAAACGATTTATGTGTTTACTATTTCGTTTTAGAATTATATGAACTGCACCAAAATGATAAAAATTGACGTATGTGGTTTCTAAGACGATCTAGAATTATATAAAGTGCGCTAGAATGAAATAAGGCGACATATAGAGCTGTCAAAATGATCTAAATTATGTTATCTGCGTTAGAATATTAAAAAAACGACTTATGTGTTTACTATTTCGTTTTAGAATTATATGAACTGCACCAAAATGATAAAAATTGACGTATATGGTTCCTAAGACGACCTAGAATTATATAAAGTGCGCTAGAATGATATAAGGCGACATATATAGCTGTCAAAATGATCTAAATTGTGTTAACTGCGTTAGAATATTAAAAAACGAGTTATGTGTTTACTATTTCGTTTTAGAATTATATGAACTGCAGCAAAATGATAAAAATTGACGTATATGGTTTCTAAGACGATCTAGAATTCTATAAAGTGCACTAGAATGAAATACGGCGATATATATAGCTGTCAAAAGGATCTAAATTATGTTAACTGCGTTAGAATATTAAAAAAACGATTTATGTGTTTACTATTTCGTTTTAGAATTATATGAACTGCACCAAAATGATAAAAATTGATGTATGTGGTTTCTAAGACGATCTAGAATTATATAAAGTACGCTAGAATGATATAAGGCGACATATATAGCTGTCAAAATGATCTAAATTATGTCAACTGCGTTAGAATATTAAAAAAACGACTTATGTGTTTACTATTTCGTTTTAGAATTATATGAACTGCACCAAAATGATAAAAATTGACGTATGTGGTTTCTAAGACGATCTAGAATTATATAAAGTGCGCTAGAATAAAATAAGGCGACATATATAGCTTTCAAAATGATCTAAATTATGTTAACTGCGTTAGAATATTAAAAAAACGACTTATGTGTTTACTATTTCGTTTTAGAATTATATGAACTGCACCAAAATGATAAAAATTGACGTATGTGGTTTCTAAGACGATCTAGAATTATATAAAGTGCGCTAGAATAAAATAAGGCGACATATATAGCTGTCAAAATGATCTAAATTATGTCAACTGCGTTAGAATATTAAAAAAACGACTTATGTGTTTACTATTTCGTTTTAGAATTATATGAACTGCACCAAAATGATAAAAATTGACGTATATGGTTTCTAAGACGATCTAGAATTATATAAAGTGCGCTAGAATAAAATAAGGCGACATATATAGCTTTCAAAATGATCTAAATTATGTTAACTGCGTTAGAATATTAAAAAAACGACTTATGTGTTTCCTATTTCGTTTTAGAATTATATGAACTGCACCAAAATGATAAAAATTGATGTATGTGGTTTCTAAGACGATCTAGAATTATATAAAGTGCGCTAGAATGAAATAAGGCGACATATATAGCTGTCAAAATGATCTAAATCATGTTAACTGCGTTAGAATATTAAAAAAACGACTTATATATTTACTATTTCGTTTTAGAATTATATGAACTGCACCAAAATGATAAAAATAGACGTATGTGGTTTCTAAGACGATCTAGAATTATATAAAGTGCGCTAGAATAAAATAAGGCGACATACATAGCTGTCAAAAGGATCTAAATTATGTTAACTGCGTTAGAATATTAAAAAAACGATTTATGTGTTTACTATTTCGTTTTAGAATTATATGAACTGCACCAAAATGATAAAAATTGACGTATGTGGTTTCTAAGACGATCTAGAATTATATAAAGTGCGCTAGAATGAAATAAGGCGACATATAGAGCTGTCAAAATGATCTAAATTATGTTATCTGCGTTAGAATATTAAAAAAACGACTTATGTGTTTACTATTTCGTTTTAGAATTATATGAACTGCACCAAAATGATAAAAATTGACGTATATGGTTCCTAAGACGACCTAGAATTATATAAAGTGCGCTAGAATGATATAAGGCGACATATATAGCTGTCAAAATGATCTAAATTGTGTTAACTGCGTTAGAATATTAAAAAACGAGTTATGTGTTTACTATTTCGTTTTAGAATTATATGAACTGCAGCAAAATGATAAAAATTGACGTATATGGTTTCTAAGACGATCTAGAATTCTATAAAGTGCGCTAGAATGAAATAAGGCGACATATATAGCTGTCAAAATGATCTAAATCATGTTAACTGCGTTAGAATATTAAAAAAACGACTTATATATTTACTATTTCATTTTAGAATTATATGAACTGCACCAAAATGATAAAAATAGACGTATGTGGTTTCTAAGACGATCTAGAATTATATAAAGTGCGCTAGAATAAAATAAGGCGACATATATAGCTGTCAAAATGATCTAAATTATGTTAACTGCGTTAGAATATTAAAAAAACGATTTATGTGTTTACTATTTCGTTTTAGAATTATATGAACTGCACCAAAATGATAAAAATTGACGTATGTGGTTTCTAAGACGATCTAGAATTATATAAAGTGCGCTAGAATAAAATAAGGCGACATATATAGCTGTCAAAATGATCTAAATTATGTCAACTGCGTTAGAATATTAAAAAAACGACTTATGTGTTTACTATTTCGTTTTAGAATTATATGAACTGCACCAAAATGATAAAAATTGATGTATGTGGTTTCTAAGACGATCTAGAATTATATAAAGTGCGCTAGAATAAAATAAGGCGACATATATAACTTCAAATTTCTGTTTCATATTGTCAAGCGAAAATCTAAACAATGTCTCACAAACCAAAAAGAAGAGTGTTTACTTTATACAAACGCATGTTTATTATTGTCGGTGAGTGCTACAAGTTAAAACTTGCAAATACCGGCAGACTCCGCTTCTTTTAGCGTTTCACAAAAATCCACCCTAATCAGTATAGGATCTTGGTTTCCAAAGTTAAATAAGTATGAGCAATGGGCTATTAGAGGTCTTAGTATGAAACAAACAACAATTTGATGATCGTGTATTGCAGTTTTGGGATTCAAACTGTTGTTTGTTTCATACTAAGCCCCCCCCTGACTAGCCATAAATATTTAACTTTGAATTTTACACGAAAATAATATTTTTTCTGAGTTTGTCAAGGAAACCTGTCATTCATTGATAGTTATAACGTTGAGGCAAGAGCTACATCTTTATCATCTTTATCAAGTCTAAGAGTTCTTGCCAGACGATCTACCGGTTAGATTTTTGCCAAACATACTTGGAAATGTGCTGGTATGTACTTGGATTTTTTAAGCAATCACTTAGATATTAGAATTTTTAAAGCTAACCAATCGAAGATCTCTATTTTTCATATACGATGGAGCCCCAAAGCACTCTGATAGAAGGTGTCGTAGATGGTTGAGTAACCATTTTTCAAATCAATGGATTGGTAAAGGTGCAGAAGCTCCGATTCATTGGCCTCCTTGGTCATACGATTTTAATCCATTGGATTACACAGCCTGGTCGTATCTTAAAGAAAAAGTTATGCTAAAGAGGTAAATTCACCTAAAGAATTGAAAGACAGAGTTCAAATTCACTTTGATGAACTCAATGCTGACTCAAACATCTACTCTAATAGAATTTTATTTTACTTCATAATTTTTAAAACAAAATAGTCCCAAAACGGTAGACAGTATCGAGTTTTACCAAGAGTATCTTTTTGGTGTACAATTGAAAGTTGTCTAATAAATCGAACCGTGTAACTAGCGCCATCTATGAGAGTCAGACATAAAGTAAATTCGTTGGATGTATCAGCCTCCAAAACATATTTATCTTGAATACGGATGGCAAATCACAAATATTTTTCAGTTTTATATCTATCCTAGAGACGGAATTACCTTTTTTTTTAAAAACACCTTGTATAATTTGAACTAAGCAAGGTTACAAATTAATGCATCTGGTTATTCTGAATCCAGCGCGTCTCCGATTGTCCGATAACAATCAAATTACATTTTCAGACACATATATAAAGTGGAAGCATGTCCATCAGACCGTGTCTCGATATAATAAAGTAGCTTGTGTATTAAAATAAAAGACCAATTATGAACATTCGCATCATATGCATCGCATTTTCACGCATGTGCCATTTTCCAACGTCGCGTCGATGCCAAACTTGAATAGTTTTCTACGCTTCTGCTAGTGGGACTATACAAGACGTTCTAAATTACTGCTATTTTTTGAGTATTATACTTTTTATGATACTTTCGCACGAAATCAAAAAATACGATTTACTAAATTACAATTCAACATAAAATTGTACATACTGTCAATAACATCAAGTTTCTTTTTTATCTCCTTAATATTTACTCATGATGATGTTGGCAAAGAAACGAAAGATCTACGTAAACAGTTACCTTTATATTGTTTTGCGTCTGGTACCTAGTTTGAGAAATTCATACCAACTGAAATAATCAACACACTTTCCACTTATACAGAAAGAATGAATGACTTTCGTTTTGGTGTTTGGAGTTGTACGACCAATGATTTATTTGCTATTGCGGTATATTTTCTACTAATATCTTCCACAACAACTGCAATCTTAACCAGTATATTTCATCTGGTGCCTCCTTCTTTTTATCCATTTGAAGTATGCCATTACCTTGAAATATTAAAGTAAAACTTCAGAAATTAGAATCTAGATCGAAACTTTGGTATTTTGGAAAAATTCTTAGACAGTTTTATTGTGAGTCCTCCACCTGCAACGCCAATCGAAATTACAAACAAGAAACGACAATGATAACAAGAATAGAACTTTAGATTATGAATAGTCGATTTATAATGAACAGCGGAAAGAAGCGGGGAGACAGGTACCGGGAAGACCTAACCTTTTCTTTTTGATGTGGGTGGGAAAATCTTCCAAAGACCTATGAGAAGGTGTCCCAGGTGTGCTTGATTCGTCCGCTCACCGGACGCCTACCAGCTAAAAACCCACCTTCTTCTCCATCGACGTCTTAGCGAATATCACCTCGCATGCGCAGGCAACCTAATCTAACCTAACCTAACCTAACCTAATATAACCTAACCTAACCTAACCTGACTTAACCTAACCTGACCTAAACTAAACAAAACTAACCTAACCTAAATATTTTTGGGAAAAACGTAATGTTAATATATATTCCGAGGATTGTTAATTTACGAACGTAAAAAAATACCATCGACCAGGGATTCACACACATATTTTACAGAATTCTTTACTCTCTTGGTAGGGTAGGAGAAAAGTGAGCTAAAAAATTTCATTAGGACCCACCATAATTGATACGCTTTCTAAATTTTGTCGCATTAATTTAGAATCACCCAATTTATGACTCAAAAAATAACGAAGCGGGTATTTATAGCTAATATATAATATTGATAAGGACAAAATGAAAAATAATCAATTGAACCCCCTATAAAATATATTGTTTCGCTTATGTGTATCTGTGTATGATTGTTGAGCAAAGGAGGCCACTGTATTTAATCGAAATTCGTCATGCTGTGGCACTAACCTTCCCCAATTGAATTTCACTTGTTCTTTAAGGCAAACAAACGAAAAACACGGGATGAATGACCTCCGAGAAGAATTTCAGAAGGTTCAATGCCATGCACGCCATTGCATGTGCATATTATTCTTCATTCGGTTTGGTGGGAAAATATAAAAAATAATAATGCGGGAGTCGAAACTGTTTCATTTCAACATTTTGTCGTTTCATTGATTTCAAAAGAATTTCATTAGAATATATTTTGTAAAATTTAGTTGCCTGATACGTATAACAATAGTATATTACGTAACAAACGTTGTAAGTAACCCACTACGCACTAAGTGCATAAATTTCATTAGTGTGTAATAGGCTTACAACTCGTGTAACGTACTATACTTTTTCTACGCCCATATCACTAGATAAAGTTGAGAAAATTATTATTCGGATACAATCATATTTTGTTCAATAAATTGACAATATAAATGACATGACGTTTATTTTCATAGCATGCTACTTGTCCTATTTTTGAAAAAATTGCATAATGTGCTGCTTACATTTAGGGGCGTCACTCTTTCAATCCTAAATATATTTCGCTAAAAGTTTTTATGTTTTTTAATTGACTAAATTTGTGTAAATAGACCAAGTAAAGTCTTATGTAAATAAAAATTTGTTGTTATTTAAGTTAAATGTCATTTACAAACAATGTTGACAGTGCGATTTTTGACGTTTACAGACATGGGAGATGGGCGTAGAAAATAGTTATTTTCCTAACAAGTGCGGAAAGTGATACTTTTCCGCACGCGACTGCAGTTGTCCCGAACGACGCGGAGCGGTCAAGCGGTCAAGTGCGGGAAAAACACTCTACGCATGAGTTAGGAACATTATTTTTTCTACGACCGTATATACAAAAAAGTATACCAACCCATTTTTCTAAAATTATTTTATTCCAACAAACATAATAATATACAAAATTTATACAAAACTATAAAAATATAACTAAAAACTACTAATTATTATAAATATTAATATTGAAAACACAATTTGTTGCATTCTGTTGACTAGTAAGAATTGCCGGTCCAGTGGAGTTATTTGGTTTCAACTGGAAGGTAGATGACGTCGATGAGGATGGCATCGGTTGCAGGTCGCATAAAGATGACGATGACGGTGACGGCAACGGTTTTAAGTCATTTGTAGTACAGAGAATTTTATTTGATATTTTTTTCTTCTGATTCTCGGTGTCCTCCAAATAGCCCTCAGCGACAGTAGTAGACTTCCAGCCACCCAGGCGCTTTAGGTTGGTTATTTCTTCGCCTTAGTCTGCTAGGAACGTTGCCGAAGAACGTCTGAAACTGTGTCCTGTATAACGTTCCGGATTAGGTAGGCGTAAATATGCGGCAATCTCTGCTGGCATCTTACAAAAATGTTTACTCCAACACATTGAACTGAGCATTTTCCATTCTTATAATGAATAAAAAATCGGCTGTGTGGCATGGTAGGTGGTCGTAAATCTGCGTACTTTCAAATAGGTTCCATCATTTATTTCTTCAGATAAAACAAATGATCTTGACGAATGATTTTTGGAATCAGAAATTTTCACAACAATTAGGTTGCCTTTATCTTGAATGTCGTCGACAGTGATATTTACAAGCTCGGATCTGCGGAGAGCGCCAGCCAGTGCAAAAATGGTACTCCCTTTAATCATCAGGTATACCTCATCGGGAGCTAGCATAACCCTGGATATATCTTCTTTGGTAAAAACTTGTGCTTTCTGTGCTCGAAAACCAATATTTTTTTGTTTAAGAAACGACGTTAGCTTATGGAAGTTTCCTATTTCCAAATTTTCTTTTATTTTTACTAAACTTTTTACCATCGAATAGCGGGACCATAATGTATTAGATTTCAAAACATTACTTAGGTCTGAAAAATACGCCAGAAATACCTCTTCCTTATAAGTTTTGGCCCCTTTCTCCTTACACCATGTAACAAAATGGTCGTATTGCTTCTCATACCTTAGTCTGGATTTGGCAGGTAACAGCTTCATTTGCAGCCTTCAAGATGGCTTCGGGAAGTTCTTCGTCGGATGAATCCATTAATATTATTGTATCGGACTTGATTTAATGTGGTTTAATTTAGAAGAAGATTGTTCTTATTCAGTCACTTCCAAGACGTTTTGAACAACTTTTGAACGACGTTTTAGTAACAATTACATACTTGGGTTGTCATAGCAACAGATATCAAACCCGGGTGGTTTGATAGTTGTTTCTCGTTTGAAGATGTCTCACTAGTGCGGGAAAGTGACACTTTCAAAACTAAAATGCGTGCGGGAAAGTGGGTTGAAACGCACGGTCGTAGAAAAAATATTTTTCCTACCTCCCAATATTTTCGCTACAAGCTTTTACACACTCTGTATTTATACAGATATATTTTATAAACAATAATAAAATCGACTGAATTGTCTCGTATTTGTTGATGAAAGTGTTTAATCTCGGCCATGAATAGTTTTAAAATCAAAAGGTACGTAGATTCTCGTCTAGATAACGAGAGTATCAGGTACAGGAAAAGCATTAAATTACACCCGACTTTACGTCACATTACATAACGTATAGGTTGTCATATTTTACTGATTATCTAATCAAAGGGAAGATTGCAAAAAAACAATTTGAAAATATTCCGAACAAGCTCAGATTCCAGCTGTGTTCGCCTAGGTCAGTGACAGAAGCTTCTTCACTTCGCTTCAAGTATTTCTCTTTTGTTTTGATGTACACCTATTGTAATCTATTATAAGTTCGAGAGTAATAAAATGGGGAAGCATCCGTAATTCATAAGCGTATCACTGCATTTAACGGATAGTTAAAATATTTTTTTTAAGTTATATCTTGAATATTTTCGTATAATTTATAACTTCCAAATAACTTCCGAAAGTGAAAAAGTGCAATGTAAAAGAAAATGGCATCATACTAATTATATTGGTAGGGTTCAAACGTAAGTAAAATTTGAATGCTCCCCATCATTTCCGTGTACGGAAAAAATTTTATTCAAGGTCAAACGTCAAAAAAATGAGTTTTCCCCAATTTTCAGCAAAACGGTGAGTTTTATCATAATAATACCTTAGACAAAAATTGTAGATCATACAATTATCTACAAAAAACGTGTAATACTTTTTTTCCTATAAGCCACTGTTTCTGAGATATAATGATTCAAAAAATTGTAAAAGTTGAACCGAGACTTGTGAGAAATTTCTGTTGACTGGTTGGAACTTTCATAAGTTCATCAAATAAATTATCAATTGACGAAGATGTTGCTAAAGTTCGACGATGTTGTTTTGCAGCTGTGGTATTTCTCGTGCAATCATTATAACCATTAAGACATAGAATATAGACAGTGAATCTGAAACATTACAATTTTTCGAATCCTTATATCTCAGAAACGATGACTAGGAAAAAAATTATTAATACGTTTTTATCTGAGGTATTTTTATGTTGAAACCCATTTTTTTTACCTTTGATCTTGTAAAAAATTTTGTTCAAGCAAGGGAACTTTGAAATTTTCTTTTTAATTATATTTTAAACAATTTTACATGAATGTGGGTATTTTTTCTTTATTTTAGAGCATAGTCAATGCAAAAATTAATTAATGAATTTTAGGATAATTTTTCAGAATGGAAAAATAGATTTTTACAACTTTATTTTCTCACATTCCGAAATCCATCCCGTGTTTTATGTAAATGTCTGGCCTGTTTACTATTTTGATTATGCAGAAATATAATTTATAAAAGTTATCAATATTAAAACGTGAAAACATCTCAAGAAAAATATACCTGAAAAAAATATATTTCTATCTATCAAACTTGGTTCATTATAACGAAATTTGAAAAATTTATCATATTATAAACAACGCGGACTAATTTCGTGTCCTTTTCTGTATCCTGACCGTTACTTAGACATTATCTAGGATTACCCGGTACATCTCTAATATTTATAAGCTTTTTGTGATGGTTCTATAAAATCTTGTAAATCTTGCCATTACAAAACGCTGAAATTGGCATTTATATTCGAGGCACGACTCACAAGCAGTGTCCGGCCATCGATAACGAAGGGGGTACATTGAAACTAGAGGGGCAGGGGAGACGGGGGATCGGACAAGTCGGTAGACCGCTAAAAACAATTTGGGTAAGACTAACTGAAGAAGAAAGAAAGAAGAAATAAAAGCGATGGCAGAGTCTCTGTCACTGACCTAGGCATAGGCGTGGCACAAATTATTTTGGATTAAAACAATCAGATGATATGAATAAACAGTGGAAAATTGATAAATTTCATATCGTATTTCAAATACTATATTTTTTAATGATAATACAAAAGCTAGACAGGTAATGAGAAAAGCTGCAACGTAAAGAACATAATTTTTAATAATAGGTGCTAACAAATCGTCTCAAGCACCCACTCTAATTGAATTATATTTCACTCCATAATTTTCGAAACAAAATAGTCCCAAAACGGTAGACAGTATCGAGTTTTACCAAGAGTATCTTTTTGGTGTAAAATCGAACCGTGGAACTAGCGCCTTCTATGAGAGTCAGACATAAAACAAATTCATGGGATGTATCAGCTTCCAAAACATAATTATCTTGAATTCGGATGGCAAATCACAAATATTTTCCAGTTTTCTATCTATCCTAGAGACGGGATCACCTTTTTTCTAAAACACCCTATATAGGTTCTCAAAATTTGCTTGGTATTAGTTCGCGGTACCTGTAAATAATTTGAACACATTCCGATTAAATTCTGCATATTTTCCAACGCGCGTTGTTTGACGTGTGTAGCGATAACCAAGTAATCGGTAGAATAAAATTTAGTCTTGATCAAATCAAAAATTAGAACAACAACCCTCGTATAATCAAATATTACAAGGAAACGACTCTAATAGCATCAAAGAGTGATCTACAAAGAGACTTTGGAAATGTGCCAATGGTAAAAGCATCTCGATAAAACAAATCCTGATTTTCTAGTTTTATGAAGAACTGAAAACACGAAAGGGAATTAGGTTAAGGTTGATACTAAATTTAAGTCTTTCGATAAAGATACATGAGATGTATGTGAAACTAGTTATTGCGAATTTTTCTTGTATTCTATTCTAATTATTTATATTCTTGTCCATGTACAAAAAATATCTAGCACACCAAAGCAACATTGACACAACCATACTCAACGTATGCACAAGTAACAAATGGCAACACAAAGACTACAACAAATAGAATGAAATGAAAAAAAAAACGTGGAAACAAATTAGATATCCACGTGATAAAACAAGAAACTGTTTCCAGTAAACTAAAAAACGTATTAGTGACCTGAAATACAAATCATTCCAGGAATACTTCTATTTCTAGCACTGCCAAGTCTGCTATTTATTATAGGAAGCTAGCAGAAACATAAAATATCTACATCTAGAAATCTAGATCTGGATAGACCAAGAAAATGCCGATGAATTCGAGAAAATATTTATGAAAAGTTTCCCAAACATTTCCATCATAGTTAAATAAAACAGAAAGAAAAATATAAAGCAATAAACAGAAACCTCATAACATTAACTAGACTTTTCACAGAAAACTAGTCAAAGAACTTCCTAAGAAAGGTATAGTCTTCAAAATAACCCTAAAACTTAAAAAAAAACTCTTAATAATGTTAATTCCTATAGATCTATCGATCTCCTCCCTGTCCTGAGCAAATTACTGGAAAAATTGCTAGTTATCAAATCACTAAATCGGATTTAGACAATACAGTACAATCAAAAAAGTACATAGAGGACAAAAGCACTTTTCCCGGATGGGATCCAAGCCTTCGATAAAGTTTCGGCACCAATATTTTCTTTTTAAACTCAAGAAACACATTCCACACACAATATAAGTACCTTATATTAGCAACTAAAGTATTTTATCATTAAATATGGATGAAAAACAAGTCAACTTCTCCCAGTAAAATCGGGAGTGCCTCAGGGTAATGTGCTTGGACCTATTCTAGACTTACTGTTTACTGCTGATCCCCCGACAAGAAGAAATATAAGGAAGTAAGGAAGTTATACCTACAGTAATACTAAACAGACAAAATAACAGAAATATCCATCTAGACAAAGGACCTGCCTGGAAAACACATATCCTTATTAAAAGAAAACAATTAGGATTTAAATTCAGCAAACACTACTGGGTACTAGGACGTGAATCCAAAGTCGCCTTCCATCCAATATGGACCTATGGGATTCAGTTCTCACCTCGAGATTAAAAAGAGATTTCAGTCCAAAATATCTCGCAAAACCACCGACGCACCGTGGTTCAAACCCAACATTGAAATCAGGAAAGATCTTCGAGTGAATTACAGACCATCGGAACTAGAAGCTAGAAGTGAATCTACTTGATGGCAGTGAACAAACACGATGATTAAAAACCCTCCTTATACACACAAAATAATTATCATTGAAAATGATGAAGAATGATGGACAACGGTAAAAAGTAAACTCATACTATACAAGTTGTCTCATGACGAATTAAAACTATCCGTATATGACAAAATACTTATAGTAAAATCATGAAAATTTCTAAGTTTGGGTTTTCGGATACGATCTTTTTAACTAAAATATTTTCAAAGATTGCCGACTTCCGGTGGAACCGAATAGAACACCCTAATAAATTTTTGAAATCTACGTAAAATTTTAGTATGCTTTTGTCTGAAAACTTTTTTCGAAACATGCATACTTTTTGAGTTATTAATTTTTTTGTAAAAAATTTCACCGTTATAAATTATTTTTTTACGAAGATACCCTTAAATATATGAAAATGGTTTCTGTTCGGTTGCTTCTAGCAAGATCAGACGTATTTGAATCTATTTTGAAAAATTTCTCATTTTTACAGGGTGAGTACAAAAAGTGTTCAAAGTTTAACTTCATAAATATCAAATTTCTTTATTTTTTTTAAATAATAAATCTATTTTGATGCATTTGGGGATGAAAAATAAGGCAAATTTATGTATACTATACCTAAACCTTACTGTTATCCAGATATTAAATGTTTTCTGTAAATTTTTGGAGAATCAAGTCTGATCTAAATTTTATTTATTCGTTATTAAATTGTGAACGAACCATTTAATGTTTTTCGAAGGTATCAACAATTGACTAAAAAGGTAAGTTTTAGGTATAGGAAAGTATACATGAATTTTTTACCCCTGAATGCATTAAAATAGAAGGTTCTATTTAAAAAAATTAAGAAATTTGATTTTTTTGAAGTTAAACTTTGAACACTTTTTATACACACCCTGTATAAAATAAAAATTTTCAAATTCAAATACGTCTGACCTTGCTTAAGGCTACCGAACAGAAACCTTTTTCATATCTTTAAGGGTATCCTCGTAAAAAAATAATTTCTAAGGGTCTGCAACGGTCACATTTTTTACAAAAAAATTAATAACTCAAAAAGTATGCATTTTTCGAAAAAAGTGTTCAGACAAAAGTCTACTAAAATTTCACTTAGGTTTATAAAATGTATTAATATTTAAGGTCTTTCATTTAAAATAACAAAGTTACAGTCGACTTCCGGTAGAATCGGAAATCGGACATCTTTGAAAATATTTTAGTTAAAAAGATCGTATCCAAAAACCCTAAAGTAGAAATTTTCATGATTCTACTATAAGTATTTTGCCTTATACAGATAGTTTTAACTCGTCGTGGGACACCCTGTATAACAAACAATCAACTTGTTCATAATAATAATGATTGTATATATTTATATTTCCAATATAGGTACTAACTGCTTGTAGTGATAAGTAGAAAAAATCATTTTATTATTTTTACACTGGCCGGAAATAATTTCCAGCGATTTTTTCGTTCACACGGAAAGTTAAAATGTGTTTATATAACTTGTTCAATTTCTTACTACCCAAAAAACTACGCCTAAATGTATAATACATATTACTCGAAAAAGGTTAGAAAATGTGAAAAATACGGCCAGTGAACACGAAGTCGAAAAATTACAATCATAATTTCAAACTTGAGATACATATCTACCGTACTAAATTAGCAATTCAGGAAAGCTAGTTACCAACTTTGAAGTTTTAAATCTACACTAGTTCGTTCGCGTGATTTTTTTCTGACTTATTATTAATTCTTTTCTCATGACCTTGTAGAAAAATTAAATCGAGTTTCGATGGTTAAGGAGCGATATCTCTTTTTAGAATATAGAATATTTTATAATTCATAGTCGAGGCACTCACGGATGATGGCGGAAGGAAATGAACAGTTTGTTTTGAGTAACTTTATTCAATAAATGAAAAATAGTTGAAGCGCAAAAAGACATACACTATCCGGACGCCATAGCTAATAAACACAAGAAATCAATGAAAACGGTTACAAGTAAATCGAAGTAGATATTTACTGCTTTGTCGTGAACGTATATATGGAGTTTCTAGAAAATACAGAATCAAATAATTCCTGATCAATCAGTAAAAACGTCCAAATATGTGAATTCATTTAACGTGGAACGTTAGCTGTAACACAACTTTTTCTGTCAATGCGAAAGCGACTGTTTATTACAAACTGGTAATCATGGGCAGTCACAATACAATTTTTCGTATTTTTTAATACAACTGTATTGAAAAATGTACTACAAACATTAATTTTCACTATCACTACACCAACACTTACAATTACATCTTCTAAAGGTCGGGACACACCTATCACGCATCCTTCCGATCTGACTACGATCATACAACCAGACTAGTGTTTGAGAGAGGAAATATAATACAATTTTTCGTATTTTTTAATACAACTGTATTGAAAAATGTACTACAAACATTAATTTTCACTATCACTACACCAACACTTACAATTACATCTTCTAAAGGTCGGGACACACCTATCACGCATCCTTCCGATCTGACTACGATCATACAACCAGACTAGTGTCTGAGAGGGGAAATATAATACAATTTTTCGTATTTTTTAATACAACTGGATTGAAAAATGTACTACAAACATTATTTTTTACTATTACTACACCAACACTTACAATTACATCTTCTAAAGGCCGGGACACACCTATCACGCATCCTTTCGATCTGTCTACGATTATACAACGAGACTAGTGTCTGAGAGAGGAAATATAATACAATTTTTCGTATTTTTTAATACAACTGGATTGAAAAATGTACTACAAACATTAATTTTCACTATCACTATACCAACACTTACAATTACATCTTCTAAAGGCCGGGACACACCTATCACGCATCCTTTCGATCTGTCTACGATTATACAACGAGACTAGTGTCTGAGAGAGGAAATATAATACAATTTTTCGTATTTTTCAATACAACTGGATTGAATAATGTACTATAAACATTATTTTTCACTATTACTACACCAACACTTACAATTACATCTTCTAAAGGCCGGGACACACCTATCACGCATCCTTTCGATCTGTCTACGATTATACAACGAGACTAGTGTCTGAGAGAGGAAATATAATACAATTTTTCGTATTTTTTAATACAACTGTATTGAAAAATGTACTACAAACATTAATTTTCACTATCACTACACCAACACTTACAATTACATCTTCTAAAGGTCGGGACACACCTATCACGCATCCTTCCGATCTGACTACGATCATACAACCAGACTAGTGTCTGAGAGGGGAAATATAATACAATTTTTCGTATTTTTTAATACAACTGGATTGAAAAATGTACTACAAACATTATTTTTTACTATTACTACACCAACACTTACAATTACATCTTCTAAAGGCCGGGACACACCTATCACGCATCCTTTCGATCTGTCTACGATTATACAACGAGACTAGTGTCTGAGAGAGGAAATATAATACAATTTTTCGTATTTTTTAATACAACTGGATTGAAAAATGTACTACAAACATTAATTTTCACTATCACTATACCAACACTTACAATTACATCTTCTAAAGGCCGGGACACACCTATCACGCATCCTTTCGATCTGTCTACGATTATACAACGAGACTAGTGTCTGAGAGAGGAAATATAATACAATTTTTCGTATTTTTCAATACAACTGGATTGAATAATGTACTATAAACATTATTTTTCACTATTACTACACCAACACTTACAATTACATCTTCTAAAGGCCGGGACACACCTATCACGCATCCTTTCGATCTGTCTACGATTATACAACGAGACTAGTGTCTGAGAGAGGAAATATAATACAATTTTTCGTATTTTTTAATACAACTGTATTGAAAAATGTACTACAAACATTAATTTTCACTATCACTACACCAACACTTACAATTACATCTTCTAAAGGTCGGGACACACCTATCACGCATCCTTCCGATCTGACTACGATCATACAACCAGACTAGTGTTTGAGAGGGGAAATATAATACAATTTTTCGTATTTTTCAATACAACTGGATTGAATAATGTACTATAAACATTATTTTTCACTATTACTACACCAACACTTACAATTACATCTTCTAAAGGCCGGGACACACCTATCACGCATCCTTTCGATCTGTCTACGATTATACAACGAGACTAGTGTCTGAGAGAGGAAATATAATACAATTTTTCGTATTTTTTAATACAACTGGATTGAAAAATGTACTATAAACATTATTTTTCACTATTACTACACCAACACTTACAATTACATCTTCTAAAGGCCGGGACACACCTATCACGCATCCTTTCGATCTGTCTACGATTA
Organism: Diorhabda sublineata; assembly: GCF_026230105.1. Classification (NCBI taxonomy): domain Eukaryota; kingdom Metazoa; phylum Arthropoda; class Insecta; order Coleoptera; family Chrysomelidae; genus Diorhabda; species Diorhabda sublineata. The sequence continues at coordinate 32,877,849 of NC_079480.1, forward strand.
TACAACGAGACTAGTGTCTGAGAGAGGAAATATAATACAATTTTTCGTATTTTTTAATACAACTGGATTGAAAAATGTACTATAAACATTATTTTTCACTATTACTACACCAACACTTACAATTACATCTTCTAAAGGCCGGGACACACCTATCACGCATCCTTTCGATCTGTCTACGATTATACAACGAGACTAGTGTTTGAGAGAGGAAATATGATACAATTTTTCGTATTTTTTAATTCAATTGGATTGAAAAATGTACTACAAACATTATTTTTTACTATCACTACACCAACACTTACAATTACATCTTCTAAAGGCCGGGACACACCTATCACGCATCCTTTCGATCTGTCTACGATTATACAACGAGACTAGTGTCTGAGAGAGGAAATATAATACAATTTTTCGTATTTTTTAATACAACTGGATTGAAAAATGTACTACAAACATTAATTTTCACTATCACTATACCAACACTTACAATTACATCTTCTAAAGGCCGGGACACACCTATCACGCATCCTTTCGATCTGTCTACGATTATACAACGAGACTAGTGTCTGAGAGAGGAAATATAATACAATTTTTCGTATTTTTCAATACAACTGGATTGAATAATGTACTATAAACATTATTTTTCACTATTACTACACCAACACTTACAATTACATCTTCTAAAGGCCGGGACACACCTATCACGCATCCTTTCGATCTGTCTACGATTATACAACGAGACTAGTGTCTGAGAGAGGAAATATAATACAATTTTTCGTATTTTTTAATACAACTGGATTGAAAAATGTACTACAAACATTATTTTTTACTATTACTACACCAACACTTACAATTACATCTTCTAAAGGCCGGGACACACCTATCACGCATCCTTTCGATCTGTCTACGATTATACAACGAGACTAGTGTTTGAGAGGGGAAATATAATACAATTTTTCGTATTTTTTAATACAACTGTATTGAAAAATGTACTACAAACATTAATTTTCACTATCACTACACCAACACTTACAATTACATCTTCTAAAGGTCGGGACACACCTATCACGCATCCTTCCGATCTGACTACGATCATACAACCAGACTAGTGTTTGAGAGGGGAAATATAATACAATTTTTCGTATTTTTTAATACAACTGGATTGAAAAATGTACTATAAACATTATTTTTCACTATTACTACACCAACACTTACAATTACATCTTCTAAAGGCCGGGACACACCTATCACGCATCCTTTCGATCTGTCTACGATTATACAACGAGACTAGTGTTTGAGAGAGGAAATATAATACAATTTTTCGTATTTTTTAATACAACTGCATTGAAAAATGTACTATAAACATTAATTTTCACTATTACTACACCAACACTTACAATTACATCTTCTAAAGGCCGGGACACAGACACACAATTACACGTCTAAATTTTTTGCCGAAAAAGCGCTGGTCAGAACATACTACATTTTCCTTGATTATTTTTATAGCCTTCGTTATCCAAAATCCCTCCTTCTAGTTTCACAGTCGAGATTACACATGGATATACCATCCTCAAACTTTGACACATCGCTCAATAAAACTCTATCCCACTCTGCATGCTTCCATTGCAACGTCTTAATTTCATTTTGACACTTCAAAAGAGGTTTCTCAACTGCTACCCTTCCAAAAAGGTCAGCTTCTTTCAATTTCTTTTCCACTACGAAAGTACTCGAAGGCTGATATCTAGATTCATTGATCTGAACTGTTTTCTCTGGGTCGGTAAAAAGTCAAACAGGTTTACTGATGTATACCTCTATACTCTATAACTTAACTAATTTGATGAATACGACTATGAGGTGGGTAAAAATCTTTGACTGGTAGTGAAATTCATTAAAAGTAAGTGGTATTTTCAAAGGAACAATGTATCGAAGTTGATATGGGAATGAGGAAAATTTAATTTCCCAGAGTTCTGTTCAAACTAAATCCTCAAGTACTACCAGCTCTTCATTCCTGGATCTATGATGAAATCAGTACTATAAAAGTTCAAGATAGGAATTGTTAAGATAAGTACCCGTACAAACTATATCTCTAAACGTCATCTCATGCAGGTTTCCATCAATAATCATTCATAATAAACATTCTGACTTTTATCTGATCTTACTCTACATCAACAAAGAAAAGTGTTTAATTAACAATTTGTAAGAAAGTTAAGACTTACTGAAATAAATTATTGATTATTCTATCAAATTAAACATTAATACAGTTCAACTTCAATTTGCACAACTGAAAGTTTAGTTTTGTGCTTTTCTAACTTAAATGTATTCAGATGAATATTGATTTTCAAATCATTATGACTGCAACTCGAAGATAGACCTTTCCAAATAACCTATTCACTGGTTTAAATCTATCATCAGGAAAGGGGCACATGTAATAATGAATAATGAAAGTTATCACACCACTTCAGGTGTGGAAAAACGTTAAACTCGTAATTTATGTTTGAACTGCAGAAAAAATCGTTGGGTGTCAAGGACTGTACGGCGGATCAATTCGATGTTTCGATTGTTCAAAAACGTTTTTGTTTGAACTGATATATGACAGCTCGCATTGTTGTGGTTCATCTTCTGTGAATGGTTTCCCTAATTTTTTCAAACATATGCTGATGTACCATCACCGTTCTACCTTGCTCTAATGGAACGGTGTTCAGTTATTCACGACCTTTTGCTTCGAAGTGCTTCGTGCGCGAACAACTTTGTTGGATTTGGTTCGGCATACAGTCGATTCTGAAAATGAATATTCTGAGTAATTTCACCATTGAAAAAGTCGAACTTTATCATAGTAATGTCAGATATGACATATTTAGATCAGTCTTATTATAATTCAAAATTTAAGTAGCTAAACTGTTTTGAATACAAAACTTGAACTTTCTTACTAGATGGAAAAACCTAAAATTGTTCAAGAGATAAAATTCCCAATTTTTATTGGCAAATAGTTACTAATATAGGGTGTTTCGAAAAAAAGGTGATCACGTCTCTAAGATAGATAGAAAACTAAAAAATATTTGGGGTTTGCTAAGTGAAAAATTTTCGTAACGAATTCAAGATGAATTCACATTTTTTACGATTTTCCCGCAACCACTGGCAACACTGTATTGAAATTTCATACGAATATGTTTTGGAAGCTGATTCATCCAATGAATTTGTTTTTATGTCTGACTATCATAGAGGGCGTTAATTCTAACCAAGTAGTATTTTATCAGTTTGCCATGAGGGAAAAACGATCAAAGTCAAGTCCAATTTTTTACCAAATTCCGGGTACCACGGGAACTATAACCTCAACATAACCTCTTTTAATATTTAAATAGTAGCAAGTTGAGTGATTTTAGTGAAACAGACAGTGTGATGGGACTAGTGAACAAGGTAATGTGAAAATAAGGAAGAGTGAAGGACGTGATGAAAAAACTGCGGGTCTTAAGTAATAAGATTGGTGATAATTGCAGGTGCTTCCGATATAAGTGTTTTCAAGTTATTTTGCCCGAGGAACGGCAACGTATAAAATCTAACTTTAATAAACTGGGTGATTATAACAAACGGAATCAGTATTTGTGTGGATTGATCACCGTTGTTTCTGTTCAGCGGCGTCCCAACAGAAAGGATGATGCAGAAGCAAGTATGTCCTCTTATTCCTATCGTGTACGCGCTCATATTGATGATAGCGATACATTAATGGATGTAACAGTTTGCCACAAAGCTCTTTCAACCTCACACGGTATAACAAACCGCCTTGTGCAAATGTTAAAGAAACAGTTGACCGAATTTGGTGAAGCCCAGATAGATGGTCGTGGTAAACACAAAACACAGACCAAATTAACTGCCAAATAAAATTTAATTGACAGTTATTGAATTTATTAAATCACTTGAAGGGAGGAAATCCTATTATATATCAACCATATAAATAAAGAAACAATATTTCTTTTGATTTTCCCCGAAAGGATACAGGCAGCAGTTGTGATTTACTTAAATCTGAGATATCAGTTTTAGAAAATAAAATTGTGAAGGCTACTGACGAAGAAATTAAAGCATCATAACATAAAAAGGGGGCCGAAAAAAAAGTACATTTGGTTAAAAGTGAAAAGTTTCATTCAATCAAACAGAAATTGTCGCAAAGAGGCTAGAAAAAATGAAGAAATTGAGGGAATTACCAATGACTTTCAAAAAAATTTATCTTCTCCTAATATAACTACGTCTGACGTGTACTACCTTCGTCAACTTAACTTCATTTCCTTCAACATTCATGTGTTGTCAGACTCGAGATCAGTAGTTTACACATACAACGAAAGTTCCGCTCGAAAGGGGGCTGATGATGTTTGCCCCTTGATAAAATACTTCTTTAAAAAAATTCTGACCCCAACAGTAAAGCACTTAGTTATTTTTTGTGACTCGTGCGCAGGACAAAACAGAAACTTTACGATTATACGTTTTCTTTTTTGTACACTGAAAGGATTTCAGACTGTTAAAGTGGTCCATAAGAGGTCATTCTTATATGAGAATCGTGAACCAGAAATCGACTTGAGAGATGTACTCAGAAATAGCAGAATCAAACCTTCATCGTTCACAGTAATTACCTGCGGCAAAGATGTAAAATTTGAAACTTTTTTGTCTTGTGCCTACTTTAAAAAGTGCCCTATTGCAACACGACCAATTCGAGTGCTGAAAGTCGACCAGAAAGAACCAAAGTCTGAACAATGGTCATTAAACCGGCTAAATTGAAAGACCTCCTTCATTTGGAGCAGTTCTTGACCAATTCAGGTGCACAAAGACTCAGTGGTTGTTAAAGAAAAAGATGACATCGAGTTTGTAGATAACCCACCAACTGATGAACCTCCTCAGTAGCTATCTGGCAAAAACGATCAGGATCCATATTTGTTTTTAGTTTTTAAATAATTTGTTTAGGTTCAATGTACTAAATGCATTTCTTAATTTGTTACAAGGTAATAAATAAATTACAGCATCAAGACTTTGGAAAATTTAATTACCTCAATTTTTAAGCTTTTTATTCGACTTCAAACTTAAAAAACGCAATGCAGATAATTTTTTTTAGTACCTAGTTCATTCTATTCCGAGGTTAGTCGAAGTTAAACGCGCATCAAGGGTAAAATTATTTTCAGTTCCAAAAATATAGTCTGTAAACGTTTTTGTGAATACGACTTCGTTTTATCACCTCCAATTGCTTTTTCTTAAGATTGAAATGAGGATGTTTGGATTTTATTCGAACAAGTTGAATAAATTCAGTTTAATCTACTAATCGAGGCAGAAACTCACTCATTTACGGATACGTACGGACGCTATTACCTACTTTAAATTAGCTAATATATCTTCTTTTATTATATTATTAATAATATTGTACGTTTAACTGATGACATTCGACGATAATAATATTCACGCACCTTTCTAGAATAATGAAACGTACATAAATATATTTTGTAGCTTAACATTGCGGGTTTCAATGTCAGTTAATTCGTAAAGAAGCAGTCGTAGGCCGGTCAATATTTTTTCAAATTTTTATTGTATAAACAACTATATTAAAATAAATACATTGTAGTTAAGTTTATATACCAATATGATAAAACAGAAGTAACCGTATTAAAATACGAGAAATAACTGAGTAGGTGCTTTTAATCATGAGTGATCTCTACCTGTACCCATAAATTCCCTGTACGGGCTGAGCGCTGTCCACTACCAGATGATTTTGTTCCATATTGCTGTAAAATGTTAATAACGCATTCCCCCTGTAAAAGATCTATGATTGATCCTAACTGCCTATGCAATAGCCATCCTTGGATCATTCTAGCAATTATTTAATCTTCGATTCATCTAAGTTAAGCACCTAAACTGTTTTCCACGAAACCACTTACATCTTCATCCCCCAAGTCTTCATCGATATGACAACGGTAACGCTAGAACGTTAATGGAGATCTCCTTTATAAATCAAAACTTTTTCCCGTACAACTGAGCTAAAAACACAACAGAATCATCAATATTGAGAAATCTACGAAGCTCTCACTTTTGTTGGGTGTTCTTAATGCTATTATTGCCTTTTTATAAAGAATCTAAACCGTTTCTTTCCTGATTTTTCGTCTTTGAAGATATCCCCTGCTGTGATTTCGTTATTAGTAAACATCGATTAGCACTTGGAAACATCCACAATATTTTTTCTTCTTCAGTTCTAAGACACAAATCACGTCTTTCGGGATATTTATCTTCAGGATACAACGTCGAGAGGAGGGCATTAAAATACTTTGCAGAAGCTTTGACATGCTGCAATGGCCATCATTAGACCATACCAGCAATTCTTTAATCTTCGGTTCATCATATACAATAATTTCTTTCGTTCTGCTGTTATTCTAAAGTTTAATTTCAGTAAGTTAAGCACCTAAACTGTTTTCCATAAAACCATCTCCTTCTTCATCGGCTAGAATTCCCGGTATCTGATGGTGCAATATATATCTGGTCAACATTCTCGTTGTAAGCAATTTCTAGGGATTTTTTGGAGTTATGCCTCTTCTGAAATAGAGAAAACTTTTGTTCAAGAAATAGATAACTTAAGCATTCAGCTTCACCAAATGGTAACAGACTGATAACTGATTAGAATATTTTGAATCTTTGTTTATAACTTAACAAGTAACGATCACAATATTTGCAAAATAAAAAGGTATATACTTCCACAAAGTGTGAATCTATGGAATTTCTTTGAACTGACAAAAACTATCAAGTAAACAACGCTTGATTCCCCTTTTATACATCCATTCTAATAAAATTGTTCCTTCTTCAGTTCCTAGATACAAACGATATCTATCAGGTTCCCATGTAGGAGCCCCCAGACTTGAACGAAGGGGCTTAGCTTGAGCCAACGCTGGGAAACCCGGATTTGGCAACCCTGGTTGAAATCTGGGTAACTTAGCTCCGGCCATTCTATAGTCAGCCAGACTTGGCTGAAGAATTTTATTAACAATATATTTTTAGAAGCAAGTAGCCTGGTCCAGGCTTGCAAACCAAGCGAGTCCCACCAAGTCTGGGCCAATAACGGCTTCCAGGCTAGTGCCAGAGTTGTACATACTTAGCCCAATTTTGGGCCTATATTTGGCCCATCGTGAAATCCGATATGGATTATTTATCTCAATATAGCGTCGAGAGAAGTACATCGAAATATTTTCCAAAAGTTTTGACATGTTTGATTCATTCATTAACAATTAATATTCAAGATATTGTGGTGAGGTAACTAAATAGGTGCTTTTATTAAAAAAAAAGAGAATAATCATCAGCTCTCATTCATATTCTCTTGAAGAGTTGTATAATTTGATGCCGGGCTATTGAAAATAACTATCTACAATTTGAAATATAAAGATTCAACCTTCTTAGTATTCAATTTGTTTCTTTCTGGGTATCTTTTTAGAAACAATCAAATACGATCTGTATATATTTTTCATTTTTTTACAAAATATGCATGAATATGTTTAAAAAGTTATTCAACTCTATATTTCTCGTAAATTGAATTTGAAAAATATCTATAAGCTGGCCTATGTCTGTATACTATTTAAGTGCGTTGTCCAGAAGTGAAGCCGATATACCCCGCCATTTTGAGAACACCTGCTGATTCCATTTGTTCATGTAGTTAACTGCAAGACTGCGGGACACATGTAGTGCACTTTTTTTTAATTTATAACAAAATTCCGCGTAACTAATTATCATAGACGGCTTGCATTGAAAATAATTAGGGATGTACAATTGTATTTGAAAGCTAACTTGTTTATATATTATTAAGAATTTATTTTTCACAAAATTTGAAAGGTAATCTAAGAATCATCCCCCATCGTGGTTTGCACGATACAAAAGTGGTGATTTTGGCTTGGAAGACGATGAACGTCCCCTGGGCAGCCAAAAAAGTTTAATGATGAAGAACTGGAAGTATCACTTGAGGAAGATTGTTGCCAAACACAAGAAGAGCTCGCAGAATCTTTGGGTTTCACTCAAGCAGCCATTTCAAAACTTTTACTAGCAGCTGGATATAATCAAAAGTAAGGAAATTGGGTTCCACATGAACTCAAGCCGAGAGACGTCGAAAGGCGGTTTTGCATGTCCGAAATGCTGTTGGAACGTCATTTTTGCATCGGATTGTTACTGGTGATGAAAAATTGATCCATTACGACAACCTCAAGCGCAAAAAAATCATATGTGAAATCCGGCCAACCGGCCAATTCAACGGTAAAGCTGAATATCCATGGCGCGAAGGTAATGGTGGGATCAGAAGGGAGTGCTGTATTATGAACTGTTAAATCCGTCAATGGAGAACGCTACCGAACAAAATTAATCCGTTTGAAGAGAGCAGTAGCTGAAAAACGCCCGGAATATGCGACCAGACACGTCATGACAACGCTCGGCCTCACGTTGCTATTCCGGTTAAGAACTATTTGGAAAACAGTGGATGGGAAGTTTTACCTCACCCACATTATAGTCCAGACCTTGCCCCTTCTGACTATCGTTTGATCCGGTCGATGCAAAACCCCCCATTGCTGAAATACGGTTCATATCAGAGCAAGATATTAAAAATTGGCTTGATACATTCTTGGCTGCCAAGCCGGCGCAGTTCTTTTGGAATGGTATCCACAAATTGCCAAAAAAAACGGGAAAAGGTCATAGCTTCAGATGGGCAATACTTTGAATAATACTATTGTACATGTTTTTCTTAAATAAACGTTCAAATTTTGAAAAAAAAAACAGCAATAACTATAACATTCTGTAAGCATTTTTTTCAAATATGAGAGAATAGAACTGTACATTCACTTTGAGAATATCTAGATACATCCTCAGTTATTAAATAAATTCATTTGATATATTTCAAATATGTTTTATTCAAACAGGAAACATGTTTTATCTGTACGGAGAAACTTCTTTTCATACCAGATATTGACAGTCGTCCGTGTAAGTGACTTTCGTTTTGTATATTTTGCGTATAGGCCAGTAAATTTATAAGCCCGCACCGTAATATAAAAAGACACAATTTTCAAAGCAACCCTCGCCGAATATAGAGAAATACTACTATCAAAAAATTAAATAATCTTTAATCGCAACTCAAATAAATGTAGTAGTTTGATACTGTCCCGAAATTACAAAAGGAAATATCGCTTACAACGACGAAATTTATCGATATCCATCGACTATAACGACCAGCCACTTCTTGTCCCAGCAGAAAACTTCAAGTGCTACAGATGATACAAAATAATGAAAATAGCAAAGATATTAAAAGTATTTGTGTTCTGGATGCAATTCTAATGATGTCGGAAGCTTGGGAAAAGGTCACACAAACCACCATAGCCAACTACTTTCGCCATGCAGGTTTCAAGGATCTTTCTCCCTCACAAATGGAGGACGACGATGATATTCCGCTAGCGAGAATGATACAATCTACAGATGAAGATGACAACGTACCATTTGCTGAATTGGTTGCTCAGTTGCAAAGATCTACTACTACAGAACAAAAAATTGGGATAGAGGAATTTATTGGAATCGATAACCGTTTCACCGTATGCGCCTTAGCTACTGAAGAAGAAATTCTTGCAGAATTTGAAAGTAACAATAGTAACACTGACGAAGAAAACGAAGATCAGAAGGACCTTGAAGAACAGTTTCAGCCTACAACAATTTCCGAGGCCCTTAACGCTATCAATACTGATGATACTCATACCTTGAGGAGTATAAAATGTAAAATGTCTATTTATCGAAAAAAAAAATAGTAAACTAAAACATATTCACGCATAATACTCGTGATCGGGGTTTAAAACGTCAAAATCGGGCATTTAACAGGACCAGACTCGGTATTTAAGAAATAATTTGCGATTTCATACGGCAGATTAACAATGAAAACTATAAGTTTTATATAAGTTATAAAATATACAATGTAAACGTAAAGTTTGGATTAGATATAAAGTGAAAGGCCAAAATATGGAACACACTTATTTAAAAATCCAGTTTTTAAACCCCTATTGCTAAAACCGAATACAGAAATCGAAAGAAAATACGTATAATGAAACATTAAAATAAAATCTTAGTTTTCTACCTCATTAAACACATTTTCTTATTTCCCCGTCAGACGACATGGAGCTTCCACTGTCTAAATTCCACATTTTGGATTCAACTTCGAGCACTTGAAGAAAATACTTTCGAAAATAGTTGCCGTTTTAGAAACAACGTCATCGACAGTCTTGTCATCACTTTCTACATCATCAATTTCCTTTTTATAATTGAGAAAATATAAACAATCTCAATGCAGTACGAGATGCCATCAATGTACTACACCTGATCTAACGGCTTCTGCAGCGATGCGGCGCTCGTCCCTCCCAAGCGCCTTTTATTGTGGTATTTTATGGTGCCACTGATTACTCCTCATACTCCTCATAAATTACAAAACACGGTACACAACACCTTCTCCACTGACAGTATAACCTGCGCTATAACTGGCGCGCCTTCTTTTTTATTCATCCGTTCCATAAACGCGTTTTTACTCTCCGGAATATTTGAGGTAATAAATTTTATAAATTCCTCTTCATACCGCTGCACAAGACGTGTGCAAACTTCCTAATTTGTGGATTTCTGTTCAAAAAGTCTTGGTACCCATCTGGATGAAATTTTACTTTAACCAAGCCAATCATGAATTATCTTCTCGGTTTTTTTCGGAAAGGGGTACACCATTCATACATTTGAGTTTTGGTGGATCATTCATCCCCGAATTTCTAAGGTAATTTTCGATAAATTTCCGCGGATTTCACAAATAATGATGCGTTGCGCAACAGGCACTGTCTAACATCCAACTACTTGAACAACATACAATTTTTTGCGCATTTATACGCAATAAATCAGAAACGCCAACAAATAATAATAAAACAAGAATTCCTAAGAATCTTAAGTAAATACGACAATTTTTATAAGGTATACACAGATGCTTCGAAAAATCTCCACTCTACTGAACTGTTTGCCATTTTAGAAAAAATTGAGGAATTTTAGAAAATTGGATCCAAGAATATCCTTATAATAACAGATTTTCAAAGTTCACTAACAGCAATCTGCCAACAATATGAAAGAGTAGATGGATTAGCAAAAAATGTATACAATAAAGGCAATCAATAAAGAGTTACTATACAGGGTGTCCCACGAAGAGTAAAAACTATCTATTTATAGCAAAATATTCATAGTAAAATCATGAAAATTTCTAAGTTTGGGTGTTCGGATACGATCTTTTTAACTAAAATATTTTCAAAGATGACCGACTTCCGGTGGAACCGTATAGAACACCCTGTATATTAATTCATTTTGGAAATTCACGTGAAATTTTAGTATGCTTTTGTATAAGAACTTTCTTCGAAAAATGCATATTTTTTGAGTTATTAAGTTTTTGGTAAATAATTTAACCGTTGCAGACCCTTAGAAATTATTTTTTTACGAGGATACCCTTAAAAGTATGAAAGTGGTTTCTGTTCGGTTACTTTTAGCAAGGTCAGACGTATTTGAATCTATGTAAAAAAAATTTTCATTATATACAGGGTATGAACAAAAAGTGATCAAAATTTAACTTCATAAATATCAAATTTCTTTATTCTTTTTAAATGGAGCTACCCGGTTTTTACTATTTTTATGCATTTAAGGGTAAAAAAGAAGGCAAATTCATATATACCATTATCCAGATATTAAATGTTTTCTGTAAATTTTCTATTTTGTCAAGGTCTGTAAAAAAAATCAAATCAAATTGTATTTACAAATCCTATGCCAACTTTTAGTCGTTTGAAACTTTCGAATATCGTTATTTTTTACCCCTGAATGTATTAAATTAGAAAAAACCGGGTGGTTCTACTTAGAAAAATGAAGAAATTTGATATTTATGAAGTTAAACTTTGAACACTTTTTATACGCCCCTCGTATAAAATAAAAATTTTTCAACATGGATTGGAATACGTCTGACCTTGCTAAAAGCAACCGAACGGAAACCTTTTTCATATCTTCAAGGGTATTCCCGTGAAAAAATAATTTATAAGGGTCTAAAACGGTCAAATTTTTTACAAAAAAATGAATAACTCAAAAAAAATGCATTTTTCGAAGAAATTTTCCAGACAAAAGTCTACTAAACTTTAACGTAGATCTTAAAAATTTATTAATATGCGGGTTGTTCTATTTAAAATAACAACTATTATCGGGAAATCACAAACCAACGTTTCGAGAGTGAAACACCTCTTATCGACTGTTTAAAATATGACAATAAATCAACTACCATCTTCGCCGGAGAAGCTATTTCAAGAAGACCTAAAGCAACTTATGAACTACCCGAAATACTACAAACTAAGTAGTAAAATCGAATGTATCGAACCTCAATTACTCGCTAATAACCTTGCGTGGTTGATGCGTAAAAAAAATTATCGCGCACTGAAGAAAATAAATAGAAAATAGTCCGATTTACTGGTCTAAAATTCGTAAATCCACCATTTTAGTTGTATCCTTTCCGTGTAATAAGAATAGGCAATTTCTAAGTATTGCATTTATAATTCCAGACAGGCTTTGTTTCTTCCTTTCATTCACATTGTTTGACAGCGTTTTTGTGTTATCCGCTTGAATGACAGCATTATTTCCATCTATTTTCATTTAGGAGGAGAAGAGAAAACGTCCGTAATCAGATGCAGTAACAAAATTATTATTGTGAGTATAATAAATTCTGTCAGTCGATATTATAATATTCACCGTTAGCTTGTTGATTATTTCTATTAATATTTATTCTGTTTATGCGGAATCCATTTTCTTTGCGTTCGTTTTATGTGTATTTCCGATGTAATCACATCTAATTTATGCATTCCCTATTTTAATAAAGGAAAATCGTACTAATTAAAAAATATGTGCGAAAATAAATATTTATAACTCGGAAAAAATAATAAAGAAAGAATAGTATTGACTTGTCGAAAAGTTTCTATATTTGCTATTGTTAATAAATTTGTTAATTAGAGCAGTACTTAGCACGCAATTGCGGTTTGGTGTTAAAAAAATTCCCCCGTTTCTTTAAAGCATCTAACTGCATTTTTTCATCAAAATATATCTGGTATGGCTCCAGGGAAAACCATGAGTTCTTCTTCATAAAAGATTTTCCGACAGTAGACAAAGTTCTTGTCCCGTTTCAAGATGATAATGATTAAGATGTTGATGAATTATCTTCTTGGCCTTCTTCAGAAAAGATTTTCCGACATTAGACAAAGTTCTTGTCACGGTTCATGGTGATAAGGATCACCTTGAACCCTGAGTCGAAACACACAATGGAAACTTTTTTTTTCCCTGGTAAAATCATTCCAGAAAGTATATATCATAGTGTGGAGAAGAGATTACCAAAGAATTTTATAAACGAAATTAAACATTAAATAAGAAAGATATTTTATTTAGATGAAGCATGGATCATGAGGGACATAGACGAGATGAATTTTGAGAAGATGGAACTATCAAAAGTCTTAGAAATGCTTTTTGGAATAATGTAGGGTTCTGAAATTTTGCTGTTATCAAGCCGTTCATGAATTATCTTCTTGGCCTTTTTGAGAAAAAAATTTCCGATAGTAGACAAAGTTCTTGTTCCTTGTCTATACTTTTTAAATAATTTTTGATTGTCTATACCCTGTCAACCCTTAAGAACCACCTCTTTGATAAAAAATAAAAAAAAAATATTAATGACTGTAAATATTTTGATTTTGATTTCTTTCAGTATTCAAGTGAATTTTCCAAAGTGATTTTTCATTCTCTACACCTTAAGAAACACCCCTTTACCAATATTATAAGTATATCATCTCTTGGTACTCTCAAATGTACCTACAGGCAACTTAGCATCAACAGAAAAACTCCGGGCGCCAAAATTTGAAACTTTTTCATATCCTATAATCCACAAAAAAAATTACAAATTTCATGTAACTCCATTAATTTTGAAGCTATTACATTCTACAAAAAAACATTTTGAAGATAAGTTTCAGGGCTACAAGATTATGTATGTTAGAAGGGCTTGAGACCCTCCACATTTTATTAATAAAGGGTCAAAGGGCTGTGGATAAGCAATCCTCTCACTATAGTGACAGATTAATTTGGTCAATTTTTATGCCACAAAAAAATTTTTAATGCAAAATAATCGTCATAAAAAATTCTTTAATTTGACTGTTTATTTGTTTTTGTATCTCTTATAGTTATGGAGAAAATATGTGCAAAAAAAAATTTTTCAAAAATCAAAAGAAAAAGTATTATTTAATGCTCTTTTTTTCAAAATTATGCATTTCTAATCATCCAAACTATCAGATGTCGTGAATTAATTTTGATTTTCGATGATTAGTTTTTGTGCAATTTTTTTAGCTTTAACTATTTTACATCATATCTCACTGAAATTTCAGTCGAAACAACTTTTCTCAGTAATCATTCGAAAGGTCTTTTTAAGCTCTTTAAAAAGTACTCTATGACTTTTTTTTGAAAAATTTACCCTTTTCCCGTTATTTGAGTTTAAATGCTCTACTACGTAAAACAAAAGCTATTTAAGTATCTATAACTTGCGTTACGTAGACCATTAAGATCTTAAAATATAGCTTAATTTCTTTGTTATTTTATATTCACTTCACTTAATTTTTGTTCATTACACTTTTTTCAAAATGCGGTTTTTTGCCGAAAAATCGTACTCAAAAGAACTCAAAAACTATTAATCTGACCAAAAAAGACATTTTAACTTTAAATTTGTTGATCTTTCGATTTCTGGGATTATTTTGGGTTAAAATTTTTTCACCCGCGAAAAGAGCATCCGGGGGGTTGTATACACACCTATCATCTGTCAATTTTTCAAATAAATCTGTGCTGCATTAAATAATTCGGAAGCGAACTGCTTGAACACCTGGCCTATATTTGATAAGTTGTAGGCTCACCAACTAAATTTCTATCCATCTCAGTTTTTTTCTCATGTAAGTAACACGATGTTCGATAGTATACAGTCCAATTAGAACAACAATTTATGATAATTTTTTTCAGAATGTTTCTTTATGGCGAACGATCAAAAAATCTACATATCTCCTAAACCATAAATCTTATTGAGATGAACAATTAAAAAATTCATTGCTGCTATCTTTAGATTGTACTGTAATGTGTGGGAAATCAAAGGTCTTTTCCAACTAACTTTTTTTGATACTTCTCCCGTTTACACTTTTTGCGTCACAAGTTTTTTTTATAGTTATTTCGATGGATACTCCTTCAGGTAGTACGTTTTCGTTGGGCCACCTTATATAATCGTGATGTATGCAATTTCTTACTTCTTTTATTAGTTTGAAACATTCAAAAATATGAAGAAATAAACTTTGGACACGCGATCGTATCATTTATCAACTAATTTATTCATTAAGCTGGTTACTCAAGTTCTAAAGTTTGGAATGCGTTGAAGGAACAATACAAATTTCGTTAAGAATGGTCAGTAAGTTTAGTGGAACTAGGGTGAAAGACCTGGCATTGTTTTCGGGCACGCACGTAGACGTTTCTTGCAAACATAGTAACCACATTTTTTACGAAGATAAACAATCAATAATAAAAACGTGATTGGCTTCTATCAACTGAATTTTAAAAATATCATACTTTAGTTTTATTATATATGTAAAAAAAAGTTTCCGTGACTCGTCCTAATTTAATAAAAACAGCCGAACAGTTGTTAAAACAGCATTTTAGATAATTGAATATAAATTTTATATGTGCGCAATTTGAGGTTTTCTCTACTTCTGTTCACTGCACCATATAAAATCGAAAGATTGTAGTAATAATTGACTATTTCCAAGCAATTTAACAGACGGAAACAAAAATTTTAATAAAAGTTATAAATAATTCAAAAAAATCATTTGTCAGCGGGTCGATGAAATGAAGATTTTACCGGATTTGATATTATCATGATTGTATTGGAATTATAATAATTCGACCTGAATAAAGAAATGATACACAAATTGTTTTTGTGAATTATTTAAAAAAAATATAGATTATTTCAATCATATATGAGATTGTCCAATGAGGTAAAACCACGTGTTGAAAGAAAAGACAAACAACTATGTTGAATTTTCTAGAATCGCTTAAGTGTTGCCATATCTCATACAAAACACATTGGTTAGTATAAGATATGGCAACACTGATATGAATATGTCAAATCTGACATTTTCTATGATTTCGACGTGGATTAAACCAACTCGCTTCGTCTTTTGGTGAAGGAGCATCGTGTTCCGCTGGTTTTCCGCATTCAATAAGGGCATCACTTCGTTACAGGATAATTTTCGTGAAGGCTTTTGTCTCAGAAAACATCGAAATTAATCATTTTTTTTATATAGATTTCGATTAACTTAATAAACAGTCCAAAACTGATATGAATATGTCAAATCTGACATTTTCCATGATTTCGACGTTGATAAAACCAACGTGCTTCGACTTTTGGTGAAGGAGCATCGTGTTTCGCTGGTTTTCCGCATTCAATCAGGGCATCACTTCGCTACAAGATGATTTTCATGAATTGTACATGAAAAAATAGCATCCTTTAAGGGAATCAACAAATTTTTCAAATTCTTACAAAAAAAATAACAACTTCTGATATGAAAGCAACAAATATTGTAAAAACAAAAACCTTGCAAATTCATATATATGGAAAAAACAAAAAATTTATTAATTATATACTAGAAAATCAGAAATCTTGTGGATTACCAAAATATAACAACAATTTCTGTATATTCTCTATAGATTAGACGAAATTTTGTAAATGTTTATATGAAATAAAAAATAAATTCCTTTAATTCCTAAGGAAAATTAACAAATTTTGTGAACTGTTTTAAAAAAACAATACCACAATACAAATCCATACCAAGAAACAAAAAATTTGTCAAATTTTAACAAAAATCCAATAAGGGATACAAATTACTGTGATGATAAACAAAAATGATGAAAATTAACACATAAAATAAAACAAATTCTTACATAAAAACAAGAAATTCTATAGATTTTTACATGAAAACCACAAAAGTTGTTTGATTCCTATGCAAAAAGAATTAATTTCATTATCCTTAAGGGAAATCTACAAATTTTTTAAATTTTTACTGAAAGACAAAAAGTTTTGTTAATTTCTTTAGGCAATACAAATTTGTATAAAAATTAACAACAAATTTTTTATTATTATCAGTGGAAAACATCAAATTTCCAGTTTATTCCAAAAAAAAACAACATATTTCATGCATCCTTAGGGAAATCAACAACTTTTTATACATTCTTACCGAAAAACAACAAATTTGTCAAATTTTTGCAAAAAGCCATAAAGATGCAAATTTATGTATGAAGACACAGCAAATGATGGAAATTAATGCAACATACAACAAATATTTTAAATTTTTACTAGAAAACAACAAATTTCAGACGTTTTCAATCTAAAAACTACAACACACAAAGTTTTTTTTAGAAAAACAACAGACAGTACAAATTTGAACAAAAAAAAACAATTGTTATAAATTTTACTGAAAAATAATACATTTCATCAGAAACAAATTTTGTTTATTTATACTAGAAATGCTTGTACTAAAAACTTCTTCGGAAATTTTGATAAAAACTTTAACGCAAAAAATTCACTAAGCGGTAATAGAAAATTCAATTAGTAATTTATTTATATAATTTTGTATTTTTATTCAAATATTTATTCTAAGGACTTTTGGTAATATCAATCAATTAACTCACCCAGTTCGAGAAACAAAATATTCTTAATAATTTACATTAAAAAAAAACATTAATTTTCTGACAATCTATTATGTTTTAGATAATTGAATATCGTTGTGCTTTATTTGAGTTTCATTTATATTCAAAATCTTCCTTCAACTGTAAATAAAAAACTTACTAAAGAGGCTCAAGAATTAATGAAAACGGCGTAGCTAAGCACCATTTATCCAATATTTCCATAGTGTCAAATCATAGAACTTTTTCGTAATTTTACAATAAAACATAGTAATTCAAAATACTAAGAATTTTTTAAAATATTCAAAGACTGAATAATAAAAACAATTTATTACAATTACTATCCCTGTAAGATTGGATTTCGATTTTTTTGTAATGAGACATCGTGTTTCGCTGGTTTTCCGCATTCAATCAGGGCCTCACTTCGCTACAGGATAATTTTCGTGAAGGGTTTTGTCTCAGAAAACATCGAAAGAAATCATTTTTTATCTAGATTCTAATTAACTTAATAAACAGTCCAATACTAATGCGGAAAAGGTTATTATATAGCTACAGGATCAACAATACAGACACTAAGAAATTTCCCCGGTAGTTCCGTGTTTTAAGAAATAAAAACTGTCACAAAGTCTGAAAAACCTGGAAAGAAGTTTACGTTGTTTGAGGTATTGATAAGTCCACAGCAATCAGAATAATCAAGAAAGTATTAATTGTATAACAAGACTTCGTCCCGAAATGATTAAAATTCCCAAGACGAAATAGCAGTTACAAATGTTAAAGAAAAAATCTACAGTAGTCATTTTTTAGGTGTAGAGGTGTAGTAGATTGAATTAAAGTACAAATATCATCTTCTGGAGGTGAAATTTTTCGATAATAGACAGATTGAGCCTGAACTCTCTATAGATGAAAATAGAGCGGCATTTATCGAAGCAGCTAACAACCATATTGATTCAGTAGTACCAGATACACATATCTTAATTTGATAGACACAATTTATATAAAAGTATTTTCTCACACATTTTAAGTTAGTCAGTTGTGGTCATTTACAATCAATTGTAATTATTTTATAATTAGTTCGTGTAAAATAAAATTTTTAAAAAGTATATTCTAAGTTAATAATTTGAAAGTGGCGCAGACAGTAGGATATTCGGGATTGATACGTATCGAACGCGTCGATTTTCGTTTTAACTAATGACTGTATATCGAATCTAAGGACACAGTTATTTTGTACTAGTGGAAGTTTATAGCGATCCATAGAACGTCAGGAAATCCAGTGTATCGAACACCGAAACGACCCCAAGTGCTAAGAAGTCCGTCGAAAGGAATTGGAACCGAAAAAGTCCGATATCGCAGAGATATTCATCTGAGGAAGACAAAATTACTTAGATTGATTGAAAAATTGATCATCATTAAAGCTGAACTAGATTCTACTCTGGGTGTGATGGCTTCTTCGTTATCAACAGTGAAATATTGGGTAGATGAGTTTAAACGAGGCTGTCTCGAAAAACGCGTGCGTTGCAAACTACACGTAACTTGAAAATGGACAAAAATGTTTCTAATACAGACTAAGGGCGGGAATTTTCTAAAAAACTTACTCAAACTATGTAGTATTAGACTGTATATGTAGTGATGGATACTTAAAAACTTTGTTTGTTTTTGATACTTTACAAAATAGTTGAGGAATATGCTATTAAATTTTCATAAAGAAATATTGATTATTCGCTGAGTTGTCTCGAGTTGAACGCAAAAAATGACTCAATGTTGATCGAAAATTTTTCTTAAAACTCGATTTTGACAAGGTTGCGTCAAATTTAATTAAAAACAAACTTCATATTCGGATTCAGCGACTTCGAAACCATATAAATATACTACTTTTAGACATTAGTACGAATCTGGTCACTTTTTCGTAATTCTAAGCGTCTTTTTGGGGGTTTGCCACTCCCCTATGATCCGGATCGTCTAGTGTAGTTGCGATTTCACTGAATCTTTTTGTATATCGATTCACACCTAACATCTTGCACTCATTTTGCTTTCAAGCCACGTACTTCACTTGCAATTTGAAATTCTGAACTCTAAACGATTTAACATCATTTTGTTGAAATCAACACGATCACAAATTAATTTGTTGCTGCTCATTAAACACTCCAATTCGATAATATTTTTACTTAACCACTGTCGGGTATTAAAAAAATTATCACGCGAATCTTTTCCTGTTGGGGTAATAGAAGATCCTAGCGCCTTCGCCAAAATGAAAACTAATTTGAAAATAGTAGAAAATTTGCAGAGATACTTAAAATTGAGGGGAATGACATAAATATTATCAACAATGGAACATCTTTTAGGTGTTTCATTACTTGGATTTTGATTTTACTCTAGTTTTTAGCTGGTGGTTGCCATATTTACGTTTAAGTAATAGTTTTATCCCATTTGAGCACGAATCAGAATCTGAAAGTGTTCAAGTCGTACCATACACCCCAAAAAAATAATGAGAGATAATTCTGATGGAAAATATGCGCAAAGACAAGTCTATTTTTGTTGGGGATACAATAAACATTAAGGCTACAGTACCATGTAACCCCTAATCTAATTTTGATAGCAAATCTTTTTTCGTAGCTCAGAACCAGAGTCGATAGCCCAAATTTGACATTGAGACTTTAGAGAAATAGAACCTCGAATTGTCTGTGATAAATCAAAAGACGAAGCTGACTCTATTTCAACAGTTCAATATCACAAAATTGTATATTTTGCTACTTCAGACTGTACTAAAATGATTACTCAAGAAAGATTTTTCTATAACTAACGACGTTTCACAAGATTCCTTTTGGTGGGACCCCAAAAAGTTTGACTCTATCTTGAAACTCAACATGTGCTACAGAAATCCGTCACAGTGTTTCTTAGTTGTATTGAATTGTTGCTGTTTATAGAGCTGCGATAGTTTGCACATTAATAAATCAACTTCACAACGGCAGACTCCCCCAAGAACTATGGAGACAGATGCAGTGACGAAGAAGACGATTTGAACCCATCCGAAGAAACGGACTGCCAACATTTACTAATCTGAAAATAGACAAGGTTTCCAATGTTTGACAAATGCTTTCTCTATTCTGTATGAACTTACTCACTCTGGACTGTTCACCAACATGCATATGGCAAACAAATTTGTTCCTCTAAACTCAAAATTGACAAAAATTGACTTCGGTTGTCTATAGGCCTTATGTCCAGTCTGCTTTTATTAATGCTATTTCATGATTTAGAATGAATTAAACTGCAAACTCTTTTCTCTATCTTATAATCTATTCTGTAGATTGAAATATTGCAAATCTTGAGATATCTTGAGTCTTATAACATCATCAGCGACCATCAATATAGCTTTCGTAGACATAGATCAATCGGGGATTTCCTGGCCTATGCCACCAACGTAAAAAAATGAAACTATTGAGTTATATGAGGAATCCAGAGCAATCGCACTGGGGATTTAATATTCCAACTTCCTGAATAAGTTAAGATCGCTAAGTTTGTTATCCTAACTCATCGACTGGTTTAGTAGTTTTCTCAAAGATCGATCTATTCGCTATCGATGAAAACACCTCAGAAAGGTTTGAGATTAACGATGGTGTGATCTGGAATGGAGTGAAAACAATCTATACGAGTTTAATTCAGCAAACACCAAGGCTACTGTTTTTACAAAGAAGATTTGCACTGCAGCTTAAGATTTGGTCTTGTCTGGACATAAAATACCTTCATTACCGCAAATTTGTTTATTGGATGTTGACTTTGGGAGTACTATGTCACGTGGCTCAATTAGCTAAGGCAGCTTTCACAAAAAATTGGAGTCATCTTTAAGACCAAGAAGCTATATACTCCGCAATAGCTTCTTTTCCCCTACAAGGCCCAGATTCGTACATCTCGGAGTGTCGCTCGCACATTTGAAGCTCGGCTCCCAAGCTCACCCTATAAATCGAAAATTGTCCAGAAACTTGAACAGCTTAGAGCGTAGAAATAAAGTCGCTGGCCTGATGCTCTTCCGAGCTGTCCAGCATAGTCCCGCCTAGAGCAGTATTCCCAAGACCTACTCGACGTGGCTCATGAACACCGAGTTCGCTTGCAGATACCCAAAACGTCAATTTATCGGGGGTCCTTTCTTTGGAGAAGTTCAAACCTGTGCAATCCACCAAGGCGCGTTTTTTCCGAAAAATACAACCTACAGAAGTTCAAGAGCAATATCCACAGGCAGTCACCACTCAAACTACTCGAGTGTGATAGGTTTAATTCTCTCGTGATTGAAAAATGTAACGATAGATGGAGTTGCTCCAAGTTAAGCCCCTTCTATTTCAGTACAACAACTTTATAAACTGTTAATACACAGAATTTTTCAAAAAATATCAATGATATCTTTTCGTCAGTATTTTTATAACAAAAAATAATTTTGACATAAATACTTCGGGGTGAATACTTCATTTCGAAATCCGTTATAAATATTTCAGCAAATCTTTGGAGTTGTTGCATCCTAAAAACACCGATAATTTCTTATTCTAATAATAAAAAAAACTCAACACCTATTCGTATGAGAACCTAACTGAATTTCTTCTTCTTTATAAGTGCCAAAATTTAACTGTGGGCTCCAAATTGTCCTAAATTGTCCAGAAGAGGAGATTAACTAATGGCATTAATCAGTAACAAAAAATGTGGTTTTTCTATTTCAGACAATCTCAAATTCAAATATCAAAATTTGACAAGTAATGTGATGTTATATAAAATAATGTGATGTAATGTAATGTAAAGTAATGTAATGTGATGTGATATAATGTAATATAATCTAATGCGATGTAATGTAATGTAAAGTAATGTAAAGTGATGTAAAGTAAGGAAAAGTAATGAAAATTAATGTAAAGTAATGTAAAGTAATATAAAGGAATGTAAAGTAATGTAATGCAAAGTAATGTAATGTAACGTAAAGTAATGTAATGTAATGTGATGTGATCTAATATAATGTAATGTGAAGTAATGTAATTTATGTTATGTGATGTAATCTAATGTAAAGGAATGTAATGTTAAGTAATGTAATGTAAAGTAATGTAATGTAATGTGATGTGATGTGATATAATGTAATGTAATGTGATGTAATGTTCAAATAAGTATAATCTTGTTCAAAGGATTGGGTGATTTACTAGATTCCTACTTTGAATACAATAAGCGTAATGTATGAAAAGCTTCACTAAATTATTGATCTAAAAAATTAGTTCATGCCATGGGAACATTTCTCAATTCACAGTATGCTTTTATCATTTTATATAAACTAATGTAATTTATTTGTTGGTGCATTTGTCGGTGGTAGGTATATCTGGAAAAAGTCGAAACACATAAATTATTTCGTTTTAATTATTCAAAAGCTCCAATGTTAATGCACGCAACATGGAAAATATAATTACTGGCCACGCCGTTGATACCTCTTAAATTTTATTTTCTAACCATGCAAACTCTACCGAATCGGTCTAGAATAATACAGGGTCACTCTTAAAACAAAATTTAACTATATGTTTTTGCCCACCCTATATATTTCGTGATACATAACAAATGAAAATAATACGAACGATTTCTGATATTTATATTTTAAACAACATACAGTGTGTTTCTAAATTCATGCGAAAAAAATTCAAATTTAAAAAACTTTATGTTGCTAAACGGAGGACTAAAATCTCTTTCCAACAAGGTGCTACACGACACCCTTTCTTATTTAAAATTTTCGAGGGGATGCCTATAATTCAGAAGGGTGCTGGAGGGAGATAAAATATATATTGTTAAATAGTAATTTAATCTAAATACAATATACCTGAAATACAAAACTTGCACTTGTTCTATCGGCATATTCTTTGGTAATTCAAGTCGGCGAATGTTATATATGACGCTAAAAATTATTAAGACAAGTATGATATTTTTTGTTATTTAATACAAGTACTTGCCATAAGGTCGATTGGTACCTCATGACGCAATTTACACATCACCATCATGTATACGAGGGCCTAACTTAACCTAACCTAACCACACTAATGTCAATTGTCAAGTTTGACATTTTTAATGGTGAACGTACCTCGTGCACGTCACCAAATCAGGTTAGAATGAAAAACAAATTTTATTATTCCATACCGGTTGAAAATATGGAGTCTATAGTTGTTATAATAATGAACTGAGAAAAGAAATTCGGAAAATTGGTTTTTAAGAACTTTATTAATTCAAAAAAACACGATTTACAATTTTATAAGCGAATAAACAATGAATTTCACGAAGGTATGGTCTACGTCTTAATAATCTAGATTTTTCATCATATGACTGGAACACATTTTTTTCCAAAAAACGATTTTATTTATCAATGTAATTTTCTTCACAATGCTCGTGTAGAAGGATTTGTCTTTTGCTTCAACATAGGATGTAGTTTCAGCAATTGCTTCTTCATTTGAGCTGAATTTCTTACCAGTGAGATCAATGAATAACCAGTAGTCACTAGCAGCCAGATCTGGACTATACGGTAGATGAGGAAGCAATTCGAAGTGTATTTAACCATCTTTGCCATCGAATTGTGAATCGGTGCATTGTACAAGAAACATTTATTTATGTTATAAACATTTTAAACAGTGTTAAAACAAATTAACAAAACAACAAATTTGTGATTTTTTAACTTTATCAAGTCCTCTTTTCGTCATGTATACATTCCACCTAAAACTAATTATTACTACGTAAGTAGAAAATAAAAAATTGCGCAACAGCGCGACTTGAACCTGGAACCTCTAAATTGCGGAGACCTTAATAATACGTTTTTTGACGTACTCGAAAATGAGTTTAAAGCACGTACTTTGCGCACGATAACCGAAAAAATTTTGAAAATTTGTATGATATACGTGTTAATGGTGATTATATTCTGTTCTGGTCCAAACACAAAATAGAATCTTACTTTTTTTTAACACGTATATCATACATCATTTTTCATAAAACTCTTCTCTTAAAACAACTTTTCGAAACCCAGTTTTTCAGCTGCTTTTTTTGGGATAAGATGCAACTATATACCAGTGACAAAGCTATTGTCCACGCATCAAATTTGTGGATAACGCCTAATGCATAAGGAGCCACAAGTTCATCTGCAGATACACGCAAATCAACTAAGGATCGCCAAAAAACATTGTCCAAAAAAAACTTTAATGTGTACACAGGTCGTAAAGAGATAATGGTCATTCATTTAATGCACACATTTTGATGTAGAAAAAATATAACTTATTGTATAATAAAATATTCTATAATTCAGTATCTGGTGGGGTGCGACGAGAACCAACAGCAACATCTAAGATTCTCCAAAATGAACAAACGTTGATTGTGGCTTCTTGGGCATGGCGATCTGCACACTCGTTTCCAGCAATTCCAGTGTGCGATTGAAGCCAGATGAGAGAGACTGTTATACCAAGAGCAGAGAGAATTTGGTAGATGCCGTGATGTTCTGGACTATTGGATGATCGGTGGATATGGTTGTAATTAACTTAATGGATAATTTTAAATCTTGAAGGCTACTGTACAATTTACCAGTGTAATACTACACCTCGAGGATAACCGGAAAGAACTTTTGAGTTCGTGATTTGTAGTGACTGCGCAAACGACACCGGAATTAGCTTTGAAGGCATCCGTTTAGAGAATTAGGTCGAAGGATTTTTTATGCAGAATGCTTTCTCTACAAGAACGCTAGGGGATTCGTGTTTATTGTAGATGGTTAGTGAGGTATCTACTATCCAAGGGGGAGAAGAAGGCAAAGAAAGTGGAGAGGTCAACGAGAGGCTGGTATTTTGGAGAAGAGGTGCGAGCAATTGAGGGATTGAATTACAATTGTTCGTGAGTTAGTAGGTACGGACGTGGTGCTAAATAGCAAATGTACTGGATTAGAAGATACTTTAGCAGCATATGACATGAGAAGAGATTGTCGTCTTAAGGTCAGTGGTGGCTCATTAGCCTCAACATTAACACTAGCGGCGGGGCTTGAGCTAAAGGCACCAAGACAAAGGCGAGGAGCAGTGTTGTTCAATAAGTTAGTTCTAGACTTGGAAGTGGACATATAGATAAAACAACCATAGTCAAGCTTTGAGCGTATGGAGCCCATTGAAAGTGGTTGAGGGTTTTAATTACGTTCAGCCTCTTTAGGCAAATGCCTTTTACATCATGAATATGGTGATTCCAGTTGAGTCGAGAATCAAAAGTCATACCAAGGATTTTGCACTGATTCGCAATAGGTAGAGGGGAGTTATCAAGGAAAATTTGGGGTGAGTGAATAGATGTTCTTCGACAGAATTTTATCAGCATGGATTTGTTTCGGAAAAATGATAATCCTAGGTAGGGGGATCTCTCTTGTAGTAGATTTATTGCGTTTTGGAGAAGTTGGCATGTAAAGGGGACGTATTTACCATGGCAATAAATGATTAGGTCATCAGCGTATTGGACATATTTTACGGGAGATGGGAAGTTGCCACATAACTTATTTATTCTAAGGATATAAAGTACAGCTTAATACTGAACCTTGAGGGATGCCAGTATTTTGTGGATGAGGAAAGGAGATTCAAAAATTAATATTTCGAATTTTTCCAAAAAAAGCCTTTTAATTTAAGAATGGTTACGTTAAGTTAGGTTAGGTTAGGAGATTATGACTATTAATGAGAAAGTATTAAGTCTGTTATTAACTCTTTTATGATTTTCCTTTTTTTTTACGATAATAAACATTTCAAGCTAAATACAGGGATTGAAGTTGCCGTCTTTATACCTACAAATGTGCGCTCGACTCGCGTGCGCTTGATGCACGCATTACAATATTTAATTTCATGAATAGTAACATTTTGAAGAGAGATGAAATGCCAAATTTTTTCCCCCTTCAAA
Source organism: Diorhabda sublineata (assembly GCF_026230105.1). Lineage (NCBI taxonomy): Eukaryota > Metazoa > Arthropoda > Insecta > Coleoptera > Chrysomelidae > Diorhabda > Diorhabda sublineata. Next base: position 32,904,516 of record NC_079480.1, read on the forward strand.
GAAATAATAACTATTTTTGCAAATTATTCTTTACATTCAATTTATTTGAATCTAGTTGCATTTTTATCAGTTTTTTCATCAGTCATTTTTTAAATACCCACTGAAATATTTCGCAAGCAGTAATTGTTTTGAGTTCAATTATTTCGTTGCCGAGAGGATCCAGAAGATAATTTTTTTGTTCTGTTTTGATATTGATTTCTTCAACAGGGGAATTTGAATTTACAAAATGCTAATATTAATTTTTTGTTTGTAGACAATTTATTCAATCTCCTTTGTCGAAACTGAGATAATTAGTAAATGAAAGTCGAGTTGAATTTGTCATTAATCCTATGATATAAAAATCCTTTTGGATGGAGTAGACATGTCGAGCGTTCGGGTAGTATCTAACGCCCTCTGTAGACGTTGTCTAGGGTCAGTAACCGAGTGAGACGACGAGAACCTTAATAAAAATAAGAAAAGAAAAACAACAAAATCCAACGAGAGCAAGCAGCTTGCAAAAATAACGGAGCATTTTTATCGGAAATTGTAAAGAACCGGCCCGGGCAGGGAATTAAGAGACGACGCATTCTTATATACAGGTTCTTTTCTTTAGTTTGCGCCATTGCAGAATTGCCTTCGGTTACACCATTCATTCTATATAATGCGCTACACTTATTTGATACTTTTCGAGAGAAAATTATATATAATATATACATAAATATACAAGGTAACATACAGAATGTTAAATTAAACCAATGGAATGAGTTTTTGTTAATAGATCAGCGCATCAAAAAATCCCAGACGATTGGAGAACTAGTACTACGATTCTCATGTTCAAAAAAGGAGAAAAAAAAAATACCATCTAATTATAGAGGAATCAATTTGCTGGGTAGCACTCTGAAACTAACAACCAAAGTCATCACAAACAAAATAAACAGTTTTATCACGTTAACAGATTAGCAACAGAGATTTAAATCGGGAAGGTCGTGCACAGATGCGATCTTCGTCATCAGGTAGATCACAGAAACATCGATTAAGTCCAATAGACCAGCATTTATGTGCTTTATAGATCTACAAAAAGCCTTCGATCGAGTACAACTAAAAGACGTATGACTTGATAAAAACCATTGAAAATATATGGACAACAAAGTCCAAGCCAAAGTGAACGGATTGCTAACGGAGCAAATAGAAGTACACAAAGGGGAGACTCCTTAACCCCCTTGAGTAAGAAATCTAAGGGGCTACCAGGTGGGGGACCGAAACATTACAATATTATGTTACGCCGATGATGCTGTTCTATTCGCAAAAAATGAGGATGATCTTCAAAGGCTTTTACATGTGTTTAACTGCGCAGCTAAATCTTTCAATATGATAATATCTGCGTCCAAAACAAAGTGTATGACCACATCAAAAACTCCGATAAGATGTAAGCTAGTCGTAGACGACCAGATAATTCACCAAGTAATGAAATTCAAATACTTAGGAATCGAGATTTCAGGATTTGGAAACGTAGAGTACGAAGAGAGCAAACAACTAAAGCTTTAAGAATGTTTGAATGACCTACATCGTAAAGATGCGGCGAAAACTAAAAGAATGACGGCCTCTACTGGATAGGGAAAGAAGTGGGAACAGAGCAGAAGATTATGCAAAATAGACAACGTCAACGGATGGATTCTATCAAGAAAGAAAGAATGGAATGAGCAAATAAGTCGTATGGATAACAACAGACTGGTCAAGATAGTGCGCGATAAATCCCCATTGGGCCGAAGAAGTACCGGCCGACCCAGAAAAAGGTGGAGCGACAACCTTGAAGCAGGATAGGAGGCAAGGATAAAAGAGGCGACTACGCCTAATTCACGGAAGAAGAAGATCAGTGCGTCCGGTTTTGTGCATTTAATTCCTGTATAGCTAAGATAGAATTTCTGGAACCATTCGTGAATACACTACTACACCAACACTCACGATTACACTGTCTGACTCGCGTTTCTATAACCAAGTTACCGTCTTCAGAGATTGAAGATAGTTTACCTTCAGTCTCTGAAGACGATAACTTGGTTATCGAAACGCGAATCAGACAGTGTAATCGTGAGTGTTGGTGTAGTAGTGTATTCAATCCTGTATAGCTGTAGATTTGCCGAAGCGAAAGAAATTTTGGGCATTATTTCGGCGCGGTATTTCCAATACTAAATTTTTCTTAAGGGTAAAAAATGCGCTATATTTCTCGCGCTGAAAGTGTGACGACTTTTTTACTTGTTTAAGGTAATAACTAGCGTAAAGATAATTGCGAATCGCAGTATATGCGTTAAATGTCAGTTTTCTAGATGTGTGAATTTTACTTTTTCATCTTATGGATCCTATGGTTGTACTTTACATTAATTTTGCCGTAATCTATATAAACGGGTGTTGGTATCCGTTTTTCTGATAGCCACCAATAAGTTGGCAAGGTACTAGTACCCGTTTGGTGTATTGCCGTTGAGTTACACTAAAGAAAAAGTAAAAAAGTTACTTCCCTCACGAGTTTCGTACAAAAATTTTGTCTACGTTCGTAGACTTGAAAAAATTCGACAAAACTTTTATCCATTTTTATTTTGTAATGTTAAAAATACAACTGTGAGTAAAGAAGAAGTTACATCACTATTGGTACTTGAATTGGCAACGTCTACGTAACCCTCCGCAACTGTGTTGGATTTCCACCAACCGTGCTTCTTTAGTTGAATCATATCACCACCGGAGTCCACTAATAGAGACGCCGAAGAGCGTCGAAATGTATGCCCATTGTAGTTTTTTTTTTTTTTTTTTGATTAGGTACATTAAAATATGTTGCGATAAGCGAGGGAATTTTTGAAAAGGTATTGGATACCTAACTTGAGTTTGGCATTTTCCATTTTGAATACTGCAAAAAGAAAAAAAGAAATGATCTGTTTTGGGATTTGTGGATCGTTGGTTTTTATATTTTTCATAAATGTTTACCAAGTTTAATCTTTTCTCAGATATTTCACCAATAACAGTAAATCGACGTTGAACATGAGTTTTTGTATCAGTTAGAGTGATAATTAAAACATGTCCGGTATTATTAATACCGTTACAGTTCATTTTATATAATTCCTCCCTCCGCAGAGCTCCTGTGATTCCGAACAATAAAGCAACTTGAAAGATGTTACTAATAAAATCCAAGCTTACACATTTTGGATTTAGTTTCAAAGTAATCTAGCAACACTCTTTCTATGGAGTTGATTATGCCTTGTTTATATTCCTTTGAATACTTTTTCCTGGATTTCTCACTCGCTGCAGTTGCCCATTCAACATCTTTTGGTGTGAAGTTTAACCTTTCTTCACTATTATTCTCCAGCACTAATAATAATACTACACTTCTTTTAATTAGACACAAAACGGATTTTCTTGAACTAATATCAAGAAATAAAAAATGTGACAGTTTATCGGAGAAACAAATTGGTAAAAAAATGACATTTTTTTCACGCTTTTTGACCTATTCACAAATTGCATTCTTTATGAATGCAAAGGAATGAAAAAAAAAACGTGAATATTATAACGGACGTAGAAATATTTTTTTAATTTTAGCGAATTTTTTTAAAACATGTCACTTTTGTGAAAAGTAATAGTTATTTGCATGCCAAAGACTGAAAGTGCTACTTTGGTGGACGATTCTGAAAATTATGAGACTAGCGGAGCGAGGCGAGCAACAGACGAGTCCAGCCGCATCGTACACAACATTTTTTATACGACGCATTAGAATGTAACAAGAATTCTATTATATTTTCTCTGGTTAAAGTTTTTTGCAGTGTACCATTTGTTTTGTTTCTTCAGGAAATTGATGATTTTTGGATATTTGTTGATGTGAACATCTTGTTTTATTGCGAGAGTATTTTTAATTCATTGTTATTCATTAATTTAGACGAAACTTCGAATAAAACAAATAATTTCGGAAAATTAAAAATTTAAGGTTATGCAAAATCATCGAAGTGAAACTGTCAACTGTCAACATTGAAGTGGCTACTCTAGAGCGTCCGAAAGTGTTTTGCAGTACGGAACTGTCACTTTAACTACATGGAACACTCAAAACGCAACTCTCGGTATATGTAAATGAATACAGAACGAACAACTTTTCAGATGGCGTCGTCTATAAAAAAATGATTTAGTGGGTCCGCGGAATTTGTCTTTTTGTCCGGGACGGGAAAAAAGCTGACTTTCTAAATACTTTTTCTTGTTTGACTACTGTTAAAAATAAGTAGAAAATACACAGAAAAACCAACGTCACATATCTGCGGCGTCATTTATTATTTAACCAATCATTTATCTATTTCGCTCGAATCGTTGATGTAAAATGGAATCTTGGTTAACAATATGAAATTAACCTTATAGACATATCACAAAGATCTCGCTATCTGATGAAAACAACATACACCTACTTATATCTTTTCTGCTTCAGTAAATATTTTTCGCCGTATTCTAGTACAATAAAATTAACACCATTGTTAAAAATATTATACACCTCACCGAAACAGATTCTCATTCTAGACCAGTCAATTAGTGCGATATGTATAAATATATGCAAGTTTATTCAATTATTTCAGGGTTTTTATCTTCTTCTTCTTCTTTTTCTATACTATAATAAAACTGAAGAATCGTCTGAACTAGAGTCATCATTTGATTGAATTATTAAGGGTTGTGAAGAGGGTGGTACCACATACTCATCTTCTTCTTTGATGAGATGTTCAACACATCAATTTTCTACTTCAATTTATTTAAATAAATTTATTGATTAAATTAATCTCATCAAGCCACTGCTTATCGCAGACTGTTGGACAAGAATATTTCTAAGAAATTGTGTATCTACAAAATCGGCCAATAGAAATGCATTTATGTTTACGGATCGATGTTTTCATAGGTAAACAGTGGAGATGATGAGTCCACGTGGACTGACGGTTTGTTAGATGTTAATTTGGTATGAGTGCCGTGCGTATTTAAAAAATATTGATTTTTCTCGCATAACTGTCTTCTGCAATTGATATTGATAGATTTATATCTTCATTCTACGTAAAGTTTTGTATTAGAGATGTCATCAAAATTTTACATATTAAAAATTAATTTTCTCGATTATAATTGCACCAATTTTGAAAATCCGCATATTGCTGAACAGAGGACTAAAATTTCTTTCTAACAAGGTGCCACACGACTACCTTTTTTAATTAAAATATTCATGGGAGCTATTTTAATTCAAAGGGGGTGTTGAATGGAGATAATCTTTGCATACTGCAAATTATCAATTTAAGGATAAAAATCGACCTGTTTCAAGTTTTTTTCACACAGTACATAATATCGCTAAAATTGAATGTATTCCATACATATGGACCAGGTTGTATATACAGGGTGTCCCACGACGAGTTAAAATTGTCTGTATATGGGAAAATACTTATAGCAAAATCATGAAAATTTCTGCATTAGGGTTTTCGGATACGATCTCTTTAACTAAAATATTTTCAAAGTTGGCAGACTTCCGGTTCTACCGGAAATCGACTGTAACTTTGTTATTTTAAATAGAACACCCTATATATTAATACATTTTTGAAATCTACTTGAAATTATGGTATACTTTTACTTGAAATCTTTTTTCGAAAAATGCATACTTTTTGAGTTATTAATTTTTTTGTAAAAAATTTGACCGTTACAGACCTTTATAAATTATTTTTTCACGAGGATACCCTTAAATATATGAAAATGGTTTCTATTCGGTTACTTTTAGCAAGGTCAGACGTATTTGAATCTATGTTAAAAATTTGATACAAGGTGTATATAAAAGTGTTCAAATATAGACCACACCTGCATCTCTAAAAATTTCCAAAAAACAGTTATTTGGATAACGGTAAGATTTAGGTATAGGAAAGTATACATGAATTTGCCTTATTTTTTACCTCCGAATACATTAAAATAGAAAAAACCGGGTGGTTCTATTTGAAAAAATAGAGAAATTTGATATTTATGAAGTTAAACTTTGAGCACTTTTTATACACACCCTGTATAAAATGGAAAATTTTTCAACATAGTTTCAAATACGCCTGACCTTGCTTGAAGCAAAAGTATAGAAACAATCTTCATATATTTAAAGGTATCTTCGTAAAAAAATAATTTATAAGAGTTTGCAATGGTCAGATTTTTTACAAAAAAATTAATAACTCAAAAAGTATGCATTTTTCGAAGAAAGTTTTCAGACAAAAGTATACTAAAATTTCACGTAGATTTCAAAAATGTATTAATATACAGAGTGTTTTATTTAAATAACAAAGTTACAGTCGACTTCCGGTAGATAGTTTTAACGCGTCGTGGGACACCCTGTATAGTACTTTGATATAGTTTTCCGAGTAATAATTATAGAAATCTAAAAACGACATCGCACTATATATATGTAAAGTAAATAAACATGTGAAACAATAATACAACAGCGCCCCATGTTCTTAACCTTTGGATTAGAATTAACTTACACTTACAAACAAAATTAACGAAAATTAGGATTACAAATCATAGTGCATGTAGTGTATATCTGTATAGTGTGATTTTCCACCAGTTGTTTATAGTGTGGTACCTGAAATTCTTAGAAAATTAGTCATTCAATGTAACTTTGACTGTGTAATTAGATATATGTAAATATCCATCTTGTATTGATCCCAATCATCCGAGTTATAAAAAGGAAACAAGAAGTAACTATCCATAATTAAAATTTCTCACTAATTACAACGGATAATCACGCATGAAATTATTTAGTCTATAAGATTCGTACACTCAGATTTACAGTTAAAGCTCACCAGCCTCGGGCGAGCAATTTTTATTTGCATATTTATATATTTCGCATCTTTTTCTATCACTCTCCGTCCAGCTCTATAATTAACTCTATTTTCGTCTATTTATGCACAACAACACAATTTAATCTCAGCAGCTCATGATTTATTTCGACGTCCGTTGCATTATTCGCATCATCCATTTCTCTTCGGTCGAAATTTTAAATTATTAGATTACGTGAAAGACGTCAGTGGCGGAACGTCGCGTCGGTAATCAACCGTTTTCGCTTCAAATTGAGAATAGAGCTGACGGAATTAGACGCTTTTTAAATTTAGTCTCAATCCCATAGAGCATTTGGACGCGAACGAATTAAGTCATTTCGACGCTGCAACCAGAAGACATCTACTTATAGTTTATTTTTCTGTACCTTTATTTTAAATATTAAAAATTTTACTCGCGAATCTCTTATTATCAAAGAATGTTCCCTAAAACAAAAAAATAGTTAAGACGAATACACTGAGAGACAAATAATCGTTTATTTAATCAAAATTATCAGATCTTCAACTAGAATTGATAAATCGTGTGACTAACTACGAAAAACATTTTTTTTTTTCGTCAAAAATCGATTTTATTCTTCAATTTTATCTCTTTTAAGAACAAACAATAATTCCAACGTTTCTTTAACTTCTCGATGTCGCGCTTGTAAAAGGATTCGTCTTTTGTCTCAAAATAGTCTTCAGTTTCATCACTTCCTTCTTCATTTCAGCTGAATTTTATGTAGGCTAGTATTATTTTGAGACCACCTAATAGCCAGTAGTTACTGGGGGCCAGATCTGAACTATACGGTGGATGAGAAGTGAATTCGAAACGTATTTCATTCAATTTAACCATCATTTTCATCGATTTGTGAATTGGTGCGTTGTTTTGGTGAAACTGTGGTTTTTTTTTTGATATATGATCCTGTTTTTTGCATTCAAACGGTCCAACAACTCTATGTAGTATTCGCTATTGATTATATCTCCCTTTTGGAGATAGTCGATGAACAATATTCCATGCCCATATCAAAATATTGAAGCCATAACCTTCCCAGCTGACTTTGAACGCCTCGGACTTGATTCAACAATCCATTTAGATGATGATTTTGAAACATGACCATGACACTGCTCTGAATCATCAACACGTTGTTTTTGTTAGACTGTGATCGTTTTTTGTAACAGCGATAACAAAACAATAAAATCGAAAAATTGTGGGGATGGAGACATTCGATAGAAAAAAAGGAGAGAAGAGGTAGACCAAAAGGGAATTAAATGGAAAAATAGCAAAAAGTAGTAAATGCCCATTTGTATATTTCGAGTATATCAAGTACGAGGGTAGATGCAAAACTACAGTCCCGTTTTAGACCACTTTTTTGGCCGTCCCGTCGGTTTCCGAAAATAATCTACAATGTCCCGGTTTCAATGAAATAATGCTAAAAATAAATATTTTTACAAATCTAAGTAATAACTTACTTATCAACAGTTTCATCGTATCTCATAAAAGCTTACAGCAATTGGAATACAGTCACTACAGTATTAAAAAGTGTACAAGTATTCATAGTTTCTGTGCTGCTTCGGGCATATTTGCGTGCAGCGACTGTACTTCGCCAAGAGCATAGCTTTTCTTGCTGACTGTACCACCGCGCCTGCAAGTCGGTGACAGCCGCCATTGTGTTGACTACTTAGACAAATGGGAATCGAGCTTCGGTGGCGTACAAAACTTGCAGTGAATTTTACTACAAACAGTTCCGTCATGGAGTGATATCCAGACCAACCTGTCTAATCTAAATGCTAAGCAGATAAAGGAAATATCTGAGGATATAAGCTGAAGAAACCAAACTCTTTGACCAGTGGCAGTGAGTAAAAGAGATTGTGTCTGAAAACATAAAGGAATGGAACAGAGTGGACAAAACAAAGGCTAAAACTCCTGTTGACGAGAGATGGAAGCAAATATTTTCAAAGCTTAATAGTGAGGACATTGCATATGATGCTATTTTGACAGTAGTTGAATTTGCAATGTGTTTGCCATGAACCAGTGCTCCCGTAGAAAGAGTTTTTTCTATTATTAACCATTGATGTTACGACAATGAGTTCAATGTTGATGGTTCGAGTAAATTTTAAATACATTTGTGACCAGTTTTACGAGATTCTTTTGAAAAACAAAAATGTATTGAGACAGATAAGTTCTTCCCAAAAGTACTTTTGGTATGATAAAGATAAAGCTGATGAGCAGGCTGGACCCTCAAACAGACTAGGGGGTCCAACAGACAAAGTTTTTAACTCAACAGACTTTCCATGTGTAGCCAAACTTACAAATATTACTAAATAATTAAATGCAAACTATAAGTTTTATCTACAGTGGGAACAATAAATTGGAAGAAAATAAATAACTCTAGTTTTGATTCAACAACAAACTCAACACATTCCCAAAAAGTCTAAGGTAAACCGCCCTAATTAATCACCTACCTAACACCATTGATTTTAAATTCTTATTTTGCCTCCGCCAAATATTTTAATGTATGAAATTTGTTTCTTGGAATAAGTTACAGACTGAGAAATATTTATATAGCTTTTTACTTTGTTTGTACAAATAAGAATCAAAGATCGACGACGGTATTAGGTAGGTGACTGCATTTAGGGTGGTACCGGTTTACCTTATAGGTTTTCGGACTACACAGGAACCCCCCCACCCCGAAATACTGCAATGTCCCGGTCCAGGCTAGGACATTTATGGCCACCCTAGTTAAATCAAAAAGTGCCATAAGGGTTAACGAATGCATGCAGAAGACGAAATGACGACTGATAGAGAAAGGGGGACAATTCTAATGAACAATTGGATATAAAATTATAATATAAAACTATAAATTAAAAAAAAAAAAACATAAATCCCTAAATTTCGACACAAAGTTGTATCAAAAAAAGGAGATCCTGTCTCTAGATCGATAGAAACAGATTTTGTTGTTGTTAATATGTTAATAGATTGCAAAACCTAATAGTAGTTAAAATAATTGACTGAAAACTGAGGCAACTTAGTTAATCATACGATTAATTTCGTTATGATTTTTTGGCAACATCTATTGATTCAAAAAACTTCATCCTGTATACAGTCGACGAAGCGCGCTTGAAAGGCCGTGGCCTTGTAGTATGTTTGATGCACTGCAGTGATAAAGCGTATCGCGACCTATCGAAGAAATAATTACGATATACGTTTTCGTATATAAAGACGTTTTCAGTTTGGTTAGTATAAATTGCAATTAAAATCAGGTCACCACACATCGAAATCGCCGTTTCAAGATGTACAAAATGTAGAATGAGTTGCTACAAATTTGTCCCGACATATCCGTTAGACCAATTCGTAGAAATCGAGAAAAATACTTTGCGTCATAGTGAGATTTAGGATATTAAATTAAAAAGTAGCAAATTTATCGGTTTTTATTGATTTGTTAATCTCTTTTGTGTAGATTTACTAGATCAATAAACTTTTATGTAAATTTGTAAACGTAAAACTAAAAGCAGTAGGTAACTCTCTTCTTCTTTTTTTATTTTTATATTGCGCATGCTCGATAATGCGCAGAACGGAGCTGAAGTCTCGGAGGATAGAGATTCTGTCTCCCTTAGTCGAAAAAGCTTCCAGAAGTATTACATATATGAAAAAACTTGACTACAGAACAGAAATGTACAAGGTGTGATAAAAAATTTAGTAAATGAATTTGTATAGCAGCTACTATTTTGTTGCGTATATATTCCAATAGTCCGAGAGCGATTTGACGGAAGCATAACTTATCAAAAAGTTACTTTACAATAAAAATAATATTGTTACGAACTCGCCTACTGATATAAACCGTGAAGCCGGTCCTATCGCATTATACCAAAAGAATCTAAAAGTTGGCGAATGCGCCCGATATTTTTTCCTACATTATGTTTGTTTTATACAAAATAAATACAAATAAATCGATAACATCAAAATCAAACAACTAATCTGATATTGTCACGTAAAAAAGTATGTCAAAACAACAGAATACCTAAACAAGTCCTAAAGTGGGCACCACAAGGAGAAAGGAGATGAGGGAGACTACCTGGAAGCTGGTGAGGGGGCATAGTAAAGAAATGTGGGAGAGAGAATTAACAGAATAGAGACAGGTGGCAGTTATGTGGAATTTTTACCAGATTTTGATTTTTCTTTTGAAAACTTTTTGGATTTTTATAATAACTTTTCAAATACACAAAATTATTCAGATTCATGAATATGATTAGTTGTAATTTTCAGTTTTTTTGCTAACAATATTTCTTCTTCTCTTTTTTATAAAAGACCATACGCAATCAATAACGATTTTCATCGGTACATGGTTGAAAATTATTAATTTTTTTAATCATAACAGAAATTTGACGCGTTTAAAAGGGCATATTAAATGGCCGGTTCGATCATTTTAATTGGGGAGTACAGAGTGGATGATAAGACACCCAGATCAAAGTGTATACTTACTATCAGTTGCCTATTAATTATAATATTGGAGTATACAACGGACGGAATCGGAGGGACAGTAAATCTCTCCATCTGGTGAAGCATTATTCACCAGTGGCGCAATGGTAAATTATTAACAAAAGCTGGAAAAACTGAGTTAAAATAATAAGTAGAACTTGTACGCCAGACTATTAATTCTTTTCTAATAATTTCATTTATATCCCATTTTAAGTAAAATCTTTTGGATAGTTTCAGAAACCAATCTCATAAATTGATACTCAAGTTTTTATTTATGGCAACACTGATGTGAATATGTCAAATCTGACATTGCCATCATAAAGTTTGACATTTGACAAGCGCTCAAAGAAAGCTCAGGTCGATTGGTACAAAAAAATTAATTCAATGACGGTGTTTCAAAAGATGCTTAGATTCATGAATTTATGAATACGAACCTTGAGTCAAATCCAAAAATTATTCGCTTATAAAGTACTTCGTAGCAAATGGTCGTCGGTTTTTTTTCGTAAACAACTGGTCGTTCCATTAGAGCAACGTGAATCGTTAAATTCTGAATGGTTCACCAACATTTGTCTGCTTTATTCAGGGGAAGCAATCGCAGAAAACTAATTATTCTCCAACACGACTAAATCTCACATATAAGTTCAAACAAAAACGTTTGTTTTTGTTTGTTTTCGAGGTACGTCAATCGAAAAAGCCATAAAGCCATATTGTTAAGAATCGATCAAATTGACAGGTGACCCGACCTACCCTAACCTTGACCCTATCCTTACCTCACATTATTTTGTTTTATATAGAGTCAAAGTTGGTAACCATGCTCATGTTAATTTTTAATTTAGTTAAATTGGTAGGCGATAAACACTCTTAGATATGTTTAAGTGACAGTGAAGTATGACACACAAACATGTTCCAATTTGTAATTTTGAGAATTTTCAAGTATTGAGCAACAATCCGACGATTGTTTATCAAGAGTTTTGTTAATCAAAACAAGTATCATTTCTCAACAAAGAACCCAAACCCACTGAAAATAGCAACACATATCCAATTATAATTATTTTTTATTTGACTTGAAATTTAAGCAGCAACCCTCGTATTTTTAATTCAGCACGGTCTAGTGTAAATATAAATGATGATTAGGTAAGCAGACAAAGGTACAATAATTAAATTAAACAGTATAACTCAATTATTGCGCTTTATTTTATACTATCGGATCAGTTAGAGTTTATCCATTTTTTTTTCGTCTCTAAATCTAAACACGTGAACCAATTTCGCAATTTTGTCACAAATAACAAAAATCTGATTGATGCCAGGTTATATATTTTGACTTTACTAATAGAAATATCCCTTTTTCAAGTAAATCTTATTTTTCTATTTATTCCTAGGGGAGCAAATAAAAATTTTCAGGTGGTAAAAGGGTTTTTTCATTACAATAATATTTGTATGATTTTTTTTTAATTGAATTAATAGTTCTAATAGAAAATTTTACATTATTAGATGGTACAAATTGGAATAAAGCTATTTACTCTATGATTTAATCAAAAACGTTCAATTTTCTGCCACGAGCATCGGTTTTTCTTATTTTTGTAACATTTTTAGGGGGTTAAATTATTTAATAGTATTTTTGACACCCCACGACGATCCTGTTGAAACTCGATACATAGACTATTGATATTAAGAGTAATCGATTTATCATATCTATTTTATGCGGAAACATTCACTTCCGGAGATACCGGAAGTGGCTATTACTGACATATTTCGAACCATAGATAACTTTTTTCGATAGATCTCATCAAGATCGATCTGTGAGTGACAAGTCATGATGTTTGACGCATGCGTAAAAGAGTTTATGTGAAAAAAGTATGCAAATGCATTATTTTTATCAAAAAATCAATAGATAAAATTCAAATTTTTGTAAGGTTAGGTTAGATTAGGATAGGTTAGGTTAGGATGTGTCAGAGACTGAAACAAAAATGATTTTCTTCAATCAAATATTTCAATTGGACTTTTAATTTTACATTTGAAAAACCTTTTTTGATTTCTTCTATTAATGAAACGAATGGGTCTATTTTTGGTACAGTTTTACGACATTCTCGTCGCCATGGATAATCTATGATTTTATCCTTTCAATCTTCTTAAGGTACATGCCTATCGCGGAAGAATGCTTTCCAGCTGGCCTCAAATTACTCAAATTATTTGAGTATAAATCAGAAACAAATCTTTAATTGTGATTGACTCACTCATGAGTGTAGCCTTCATTGCTGAGGCATCAATAGGCTAGCCAGCCATCTGCATGAATTATGCTTCCTGGAGAAAAAAAAAGAGGGATTTGTTCATATCTTGAATTGAGGCCTGCTGGAGACCTCTGATAGCATTAGACCCGTCCATTTCATCAATAGAAGAAAACAAAAAAGTTTATAGATTTAAGTCCAATTGAAATATTTGATTGAATGAAATCATTTTTATTTAACTTCAATTCAGTCTCTAACACAACCTAACCTAACCTAACGAAACCTAACCTAACCTTACCAAAATTTTCATTTTATCTATTGATTTTTTGATAAAAATAATGCATTTGAATACTAAAATTCTTTTATTATCTTGTTATAAGACAGATTATTTGCTTGATATTTTGATGTATGAATAGGTTTGGTGTCTCATATACATTGCGACCCAAAGGATTTATTGTGTCCACCTTTCTTGCTGCGATACTGGAGAACCCAGACTTTACAGCTGATCCGTTAATTCCACTCCTTTTAAAAAGTCTAGAATGTGGTATGGCTTTAATTAAGATCTTCGTCTTCTATTCCATTCGCACCCAGGTGTAGTGCCATGGAGTTCTTTAGTGTTTCACACTTAGAGAGAATAGGGATAGAGATGTCGTCCTTCGTGCAGCATTATCTGCTCAGGTAGGACTCCTGTTGATATTCGTAGATTGTTCTAGCTTAGGTTGATACATTCAGCAGATTTTCTCTGGATATAGTTTCCCAGAAGAGTCTTTGCCTGTCTCAACTCGTATAGGTTTATATAGGTATAGGTAATTGGTTTTGCTCCCATCTACCTTCTTCTTTCCCAGTGCTTTTTCCATTGTTCTGTAGCTAATACCTCATGAAGGGCTTGTCTGCCCCAGCTTTAGCGAGCTAATCTTCTCCTCAATTTCCCTTCACAGGGTTTTGATTTTATGATATTAGAGCTTGGAGATCTAATGGAAGCTTGACTAACGAACAGGATTATGATCTCCTGGTTGCGATAGACCCTTTTTAAATTAAATTGGACACATTTTTCAATTGCATTAATTTCTGCTTGAAAAATACTTAATGTTCTGTCCAGACTTTCAGAGTGTTCGGTTCTGGTTACGTACACTTCTAATCCAGTTCCTTTTGCTGTTTTTAATCCGTCCGTATACCATTTAATGTCATTTCTGCTTGTATGGTACTTCCCCTTTGCTTTCACAGTTTATTATTAAGGTGAAGTATTTTGAGAATCCTAAAAAAAATAATGGAAATTAAAAGAAAGATTATACTGAATCTGTGGCACTATTTATAAATATATTTTTACAATTATCATTCATTTCAATACCCTTTGATGAAATCAATGGTAGCTGGAATTTTCAAATTCGCTTCATAATACTGTAGATTAACCTTAACTACTTCTGCTATATCTTTCGCTCTGCTAGTTGCTGCCACGTGAGGTGTTATAATTACCTGAAAAAGTTAATTTTATTGTAATGAAAATACATCTTACAATTCAGGATATAGAACGATTCACAAGATGGAGACGACGATATTGAAAAGATCACATCGATAGAATAACGAAAGGTCGATGGGCTAAAAGGGCAAAGGATGCAAAAACAACTTCAAGGTGACCTCCCGGCACAAAGGTTTGATAATTTCTCTATATCTGTCTGACTGTCAAATCTGTCAAAGGTCAAATATCAAATGGTAGAACATCATATGTGCTCGGATCAAGCATCAGCCGGTGCAAATTTATTCAAATTGCCGCCTTTAATCTACTCATCAACGAGGTTATTCCCAATACGTGGAGCGATCGAATGGCCGGCTAGATCCCCCGATTTGACTCCTATCGATTACTTCTTATGCGGTTATTTCAAATCTAACGTATATTTAAATAAACCAGACAACAGACAAAATTGCTGATTTAAAAGTTAGGATAATGGAAAGAATTAACAACTACAATCGACTCGATCCTGGAAAAACAAATTACATCTAATATATATATATATATATATATATATATATATATATATATATATATATATATATATATGTGTCATGATTTCTGTCATGTGTCATTCATAGTGTAGTTTGAGGTTAAATTGTCAGAAGTTTATATCAGGTACAGGACTGGCACTAGGACACTACCTTGTGGAACTCCAGCTTTAATAGGCTGAATTCCGAGGTATCATCACTAACTTTTCTTCTGAAGGTTCTGTTTGACAGATATGATTGAAGCAGAAGGCCATAGTGACGTAAAAATCCATCGGAGAAAGAGTGGTGGGTATGTTTAAAGAAAGCTCTTGCACTACACACTCCGCCATTAACATTCAGGCGTCAGTCGGCCAATCCGCCATTATTGATGCTCCCACCAAGTGTGATTCGTTTTCCTCAGGCTTAAGGCCATAGTGCTGAAGAAGAATGAGTCGTGTGTATGGGGAAAACTTTATGAGTTATGGTGTTGTGTAATGATGTGCATGATGAAGGGGGCCAAGAAGGCAAATCTGTCGTTACAGATGACCTGGTTCGACGTGTTGACAGGAAGGGTTAAAGAAAAACCGCATATTCACCATTACTACTTTGTTTAAGGACTTTCTAGAAGTTTCAACTCTATAAATCGATTATTACAATATATTATAATAATTTGAATTGTATTTTGGCACTTACGTTAGGAGTTTTCCAAAGTTCACTGTCTTTTCTTAGAGGTTCCTCTTCGAAAACATCCAATATTGCTCCAGATATCCATTTATTTTTCAAAGCAGTCAACAAACATTCTTCAGAGATAATAGAACCTCTACCAACATTTATAAAAACGCTCTGCTTATCTAAATTAAAGAAATATAATATTATACAGAGCGTTCCGGGACTTGATGCAAAAAATTGTGTTATTGGCACTTAAAGTTGCGAAACTTTTATGTATCCATTACAATAATATCCAGTTGTGATGTATTCTAATGAATATTTAAAAAGTTATAACCAATTTTCCATAAACATTGTAACAAGTTAAATACCCTGTATAATGTAAGAAAATTTCAAGAATGAAAGTATGTTACTGCCAAAGCTTTCGTTATGTTATGTTTAATACTACTTGGTACGAACCGTGTAATTAGCGCCCTCTATGAGAGACAGAAATATTCATATAAAATTTCAGTACAATGTTAGTAGTTGCGGCAAAATCGTATGTGTAAAATTTATTTATCTTCGATCTTGAATACGGATGGAGTTACGAAAATTTTTTACTGAACAACAACACAACAACAAAACAACTAAAATATTTTAAATATATCAAAAAATAAAATCAAATTAACAAATTTCTTATAATTTAGTAAGTAAATATTTCAGTGTATTTTCAGGAGATAACTTTTTAGGTCACAGCACATTCTTTTCACAACATTTTATTCTGTTATTGTCTGTGCTATTCTGTTTCAGATCTAAATCTTAATATATAAAAATTCAGTGTTCGCGTTTATGTTCCGAATGGACTCAAAAACAAGTCAACTGATATATTCATGAAAGTTGGCAGTAATTTGGTCCAACTTAAATGATAGGATAGTTATTATTTAAATTAATGCTCTCAATAATTAATAATAAACTAATCATCAACGTTCATTGTTCTTATTAATCGTAGTTTCCATAAGACTGGAACAGAAGGCGCATTAAGCAGATTTCTTTACAGAGAACTGTAAAATTTTGTCCTTTGCACCTCATAGATGGCGCCACACTTTAATTTGATATATTTTCTACACTATAATGTCTTATTTTGCCTGTACCACTTGACGTCGCTTCTCTCAAATAATTCTTCATTTTGTCTTCATTGCCTATATTACATCAAATATGGTCTTTCCATTGCCTCCTCTATTACAAAGTTGTTTCCTTAGTCTTCTTCAAAGTATGCTCTCCAATATCTGCTTTTGTTTCCTTTATCCATCATTATCTTGACATTAGGTCTGTTAACACATTATTTGTTGCCTTCCTGTAAATCTGCCAGTAAACTCTTTGATTTTTCCATGTTTTCCATATACACTGTGCGGCTATCATGTTTATTTTGCAAGAAGAGTAACATAAATTGAAAAATATAAAAAAAAATTTTTGTCATGGATTATTGAAAATTATACCTACTTTTACAGTTTTCTAAAACACCTTCATTCAGTAATCCCTTTGTGAGTGGAGTATTGGGTAAAATATTAACAATGTAATCGCAACTTTTCAAAATTTCCGATAAATGATCACTATTGAAGTATTTCGATACATATTCAAATTCATCTAAATCGATAGAATCTCTTCTACCATATGCATATACCACTGCTCCCATGTTATTCAATGTTTTAGCAACTAAAATGTATTACAACTAATTAAACGCCTTAATACTTAATAGTTCAATATCCACTTTTTGCAAGGTGAAGAAAACTACACTCAAAGTTGCAACTCAGAATACTTTTTAATAGTTACTGTCTCTCCCAAATACTTCTAGACTCTATTTCATCTGTCCTGATCTCATTGAGCAGTCTTGTCTGTATCCGTTTCCTTGTGAGAAACATCAGCTCAGTTTTTTCCTTAACGAGTTGAAGTCTTTGAGACATAAATGGTGTTACCAAAAGATTAGTTACATTTGGAAGTACTAGTCGTTGTCTACGCTCTCTTGTTATCTTTTTTCATATCTTTCATACCTTATGTTGCTCTTAAGGAGTCATTTACTCAACAGTCTTTATAATTCCTTTCTCCTTTTTTTTAATATTTTGCCTTTTTTGCTATTACAATTCATATTTTTCAGTATCATTTTTAATCTTTCCCTCTCTGCACAATACTTGAATATGTTTATTGAAATTTATGTTTAATATACTCTAATTCAATAAATGACACGAAAAAAGTATGTATCATTTGCAAATTAAATGAAAACCGACAGGGAACAGGTCAGGGTTAAAAGTGTTTTGGACTTTATTAAGAATTTTAGAAAAATATACTGTAATTAGTTATTCAATTGTGATATTATATAATAAAATATATTTAGGTAGTGTTTCATTGCAAAAAATAACAACACCTAGAATAATTTTTTTTTAATTCTGATGTATTTAATTCTATTCATCCTAAAAGTGGATATTGAACAAATAAGCATAAACGCGAAAAAAATTTGTAACAATGTACTGAAGCTATAAGATATTTGAGAAGAATATAAATCGATTTTTACCTCTAGACCCAATACTACCTAATCCCAAGATCCCTATAGTCAAATCATAAATAGCTCTATAATTATGAATATCATTATCCCGATCCCACTGTTTCAACATCTGATTTTCTCTTATTTTGAAAGCTCGTCTCTCGAAATTTACAATATTTGACACGACATATTCGCTCATTAGTTTTCCAAAGTGATCACCAGTAAACCGAGATATTGGAAACGGGGGAGGTTTCGATTTGTCAACTTTTTCCATCAATTTTTCCACTCCCGCCCATGTTCCTTGGACCCACTTTGTTTGTGATAAATCATAAATATAAGGTGCTATTAAATCAAAATCCGCAATTATTACTTGGGAATCTCTGAACTTCTTGTCTGTTTCTAAAAAACATGAATTGTTGGATCGAATAAAGGAATCTATGAATTTCTAGAAAAAAGTTTACAAACCTACATCGTTTACTTCGTAAAAAGTTATATTGGGTAATATACGTTGAAGTTCAGGTACAATATATTTTATTCTACTTAAAACGGATATCGTAGATATCATATTTAAAATAAAAATTATAATATGATGCTTTATTTACAAAAGTTATCTGGAAAGGTTATGTTCTTTGATAACACTGAAGCACAAAACATACCCTTAGGGTATGACATAGAGGGTACGTTCTGTGCATTGAAGTAGACGTTTATAGAAAATAGAATTATCAAACTATTTTTTAATAGAGATTAACAAATTTACAATAATAATCACGCTTTAACTACTCTTCCCATATAATTCCTCTTAGGATCTATCAATTATCGTATTCTATCCTCTATTAAAGCCATTTATTCAATATTTTCCTGAAGGTTTTTGCAACAAATAATTCCCAATATTTGATTCATATTTACATATTTCATATCCAACAAATATGTAAATTAGTAATACTCGAAAAAAAATCGATATGATACCCTTAAATACTAGAAGTTTATTAATAAACAACGCCCTCTATTAGTAAAACTCTGAAATAATATAAGACGATTTTACTAAAATGGATATTTAATGTTTTTATTATATAAATCTGTATATAAAAACCACAGAATTTTTAATATCTTGAAAATGCCTTTCTCTAGTACAAACGTCATTTACAAATTTATACTAAGCTTGCATTAGGAATTATTAAATTGGTTATAATTTAATACGTATAAGAAAATATTTTAAAAGTAATTTTCAAAATTTCTTTTTCAACTATGGAAGGGGTTTCTTTATTGTCCCACTGAGTGTTATGATCAGGTAGCTACAGAAATCTGCCCCGTTTCCCCAGCCATTTCGAGCTCAGTCGTCGAGCCATACTCGTTGATTGAACTTTATATTTTTATCCTTTTCACTTTTAGTAGTGTTCTCTCTCTAGCAACATGGCAGACATCTCAAAGGAAGATCTTCGTAAAGAAATTGCCGGTAAGTGGTATTTTTTCATTACATTTTATACAAGAAGCTGCGATAATGATAAAACTAAGTTTGTAATTTTTTTTTGAACAATTTTTCTTAATGGATTTTCATGGGTTAACAGTCAAAAACAGGCATTTTACTCTTGCACAAATATTCTCGTTGCTATACGTATAAACAATGGCTGAACGACGCGATATTGGTATATGAACTTATATGAGAAACTATATTTGGATTTTTTTCTGAAACTACACCTCTGATTAAAAAATGATAGGGACAAAATCGATGTATAAAATTATTTTCGATTTTCGTAGGAGTTTTTCTCCCCGATTTTCTTCCATTTAAAGAAGTTTTTGATCAAAATCAGATAGTTGTTGACTTGAGTTGAGTGTACACGATCGACTTGGCGTATGTATGTTGGCGTACAAAATAATGTTTTATTCAGTTTTTAAAATACGACATGGAAAATTTGTAAGAAATAAAATGAAGTTAAAGTATTAACGAATCTTTTTCGTCGTTACACTTATACTAAATACTTGTTCACAAGGGTGTTACATAGTTATTAAAATATAAAACTTTCGTTCTTGTGTAGGTATGCTGTAGTTGCTTCCATTTTATATGTTAGCTTGGGTTTTGGTTTAAAGCAGATACCACAGTCAAACTTTTTTCAGATTTTCTGTCAACTCACTATTATATACTTAACAAAAATGATTACAGTAATTTTTCTATATAATATCGAATTTTCTAAAAATAGGCTAAGATTTTTTTTTTAATTTTTACTATCGATTTATTGGGCGTGTTTTGATACGATTAGGTACAAAACACTGTTTTTTCTTGTGTTTTATGAAAAAATTTGAAAATTTCTGAAAATTGCAAACGCATGCGTCAACTAAGTACCGCGAAAACTGACCTCCCGCGCTCTAAACAAAGCTTATTGGGGGAAAGTAGAGTAATCAATCCAACATTATTAGATATAAATATCCAGCAAGTTTTTTATTTAACAGGAACTTAAGAAAATCATACACTATACAATATTTAATAATATACAAGTATGTAAAAAACTATTTGATAATAAATATAATTTTATTAAACAAATAGGTACTGAATATGCATTAAACTATATTCAAAATGTTAGATGAGCGAATATAAACTTGTTATAGTTACATTTTTGCACTTAGCTGAACCATTTGACGTTGTTTATGATACAACTATTGTGAATTAGTTAAACTGTATGGAAATAAGAGGGAACATTAATCTTATTAATTAGCTATCTAAATGATCGTGTAAAGAGAATTGAATATTTGGCAAATGCATAAGAGAAAGTATTCAAAACTATGGTTGTTCTTCAATGATACATTTTTTATACTTTTATGTAAATGAATTACTTAATCTGCTAGAGAAGTCTGTTTCCCGACACAAAGCTAGATGCACAAAATAAGATACTTTATTAACTTTGATTCCAAATGGTTAAAGTTAAATAAGATAACATGGATAACATTATTTTTTGAAATTATTATGATAATGTGCTAAATAATACAGAAATTAAAATGAATACATCGTTTATTTGATCAAGAGAACAAAGCACTTAGCATAATAGTCTGGTTCACAAGTCCAATTTCATTCATAACCTGACCTGGATCATCGAAAATTACGATTCATGTCTCATTCGATTCATAATTCTCGAAATTGTACCGACTATGCTTATAATTTTAATTTGGCTGTGAAAATACTGATTAATATTAAGAAATATAAATCTAAATTGGATACTAAGATATATCAATAAACAAAAAATTTTATCTCAATTTTTTATTAATTATGCTTTTGATAATTAGTTAATTTTCAGCATTTGAATGTTAAGATAAAAACGCTGATTATTCCAAAACTAGAAATTTAGAATTTGTTTCGATCTGTTCTAAGTTTTTTTTTACTTTTTTATTAACAGGTGCCAGCCTTGAATACTCAAATTAATAATAAATTTTATCGAATTGCGACCACGATCGAATTCTGAAAACCAGCCAAACACGGTGATTCAAGATGGTGCTTCGTCGCCAAAAATACAAACCAATTGATCGGCACATTGCTGTTGGCTTAATGCACGTCGAAAGTCATTATCAAGATGAATGTTTTGAGTAACTGTAAAATTGTCATATTTTATTATGGCGTTATAAGATTTGACATATTGACATCCATGTTGCCATTTCTTAAAACTTAAGTAGCACCCCTCGTACACTCCCATAAAATAGCTTAAATTAAAAAATTTCTATAAATCTGACACATAATGTGATTCACATTTTACATTGAAACAATTTCTTTTCCTTGTTGGGACCTAATTTCAAAATTCAAAATATAATTATTGAATTTTTTCAAAAATATACGAATTTCTTATCATATTACATAACTTCTTCCAAATCATCTCAATAGAAAAAGTTATTTCAAATTTTGTTATTTGCATATAATGTTTAATTCAAAGTGTATTCCTTTATTTAGCTATCCTCAAAGATGCCGATTTATCATCTACATCTGCCAAGAAGGTTAGACAAGAACTCGAAGAAAAATTAAGTGCAAATTTGCAATCGAGAAAGAAGGAGATTGATGACTTAGTCATGGAATTTGTTAGCTCGAAACAAGAAAAGAAGGGTAAGGGAAAGAAGGGAGATTCTGAAGAAGAAGACGAGGAGGAGGAAGAAGAAGAAGACGAAGAGGAGGAAGAAGAGGTCAGTATACTCTTTCTAACTATCTATTAATGTTTCAAATAATGCAAAAAATGTTTCCTATTAAGGAACCCTCTGAGGACGAAAAGAAAAAGAAACGTGGCTCAACTGGGAAAAAACCAGCTGCAAAAAAAGCCAAGAAAGGATCAGATGACGAATCTGTTAGTGAACAGAGTGATGGAGATTCTGAAGAAGAATATTCGCCTAAAAAGTCCAAACCAATCAAGACTCGCAAATTACCTCCCAAGAAGAAGAAGGGCTCCGAATCAGATTCTGATGAAGATTGGGGCAAAAAGAAGGGCAAAAAAGTAAGATAAACTTTTCTTCTTTATAAAAAAGTCTCAAGTAATGTGACTTATACTGCTTTCCATTTTTTTAAATATATAAAAATTTTTATTGAAAGAACGGTATTTTGCATTGATTCTAGCTAGCTATAAATGAATGACTTGTGATCTGGGGATTTATTATTATCAATTATTCTCACCTTAGCCATGCAGAGGAGCAACTCCTATTTTAGGGCCAATTCCAACAAATCTTCCCATAATAAATTTCCCTTATCTCAACCAAAAATTATCCATCTATTGTCTATTATAACCATAAATAAAAAATAACTTCCAATCTTAGATGGGTAATGGTCTAATTATCTTTTTTAAAACGCTTTACTAAATAGTTTAAATTCAATCTCTGAAGACAATACTCAAACACTAATTTTGTCCCACAGTATTTGAAGTTGAAAATACAATTTTAGTTCTGATGTCTTTGATGCTGTTTTTAAAGGTATCTGTTTGATCCGCTCCTACTATATATGGTTTTCCTTCTTCAGTAGGATCGATTCTATGTCCATCTACCAAGACCAATTCTGCGCCAGCTGCTAATTGGCGACTAAGTAGCCTATCTATGCTACAATCATTGTAATCTTTATCCTCTGATTCTTCATCAGTAAAAGAACTGTGGTCGGGGGTTCAATATATATTGAGTCCACTGGTAGTTCATCAGAATATACAATTTAAAGAGATTCCTTTAAAGAAAAGCGTGTAACATGTCCATATCAAAATCAATATTTGCAGGTGTTACATAAAATAATATTATAGATAAATTTTCTTATAGAAACATGTGTTTGTGTTTATTTAACTATATATACGTAATAATGTATCTGAGTTATAATAGTCTTAGAAATTTTTTATGTTTTATATGAAATTTTGCAGGGTGGCGGTGGCGGAAAGAAAGGTGGAAGCGGTTACACAAAAGTAATGACTCTATCTCCCGAACTTGCAGCTTTAGTTGGTCAAGAATCAATGGCTCGACATGAAGTAGTGAAGAAAGTTTGGGCGATAATCAAAGAAAAAGATTTATATGACCCTAAAAATAAGCAGTACGCTATTTGTGACGACGCGTTGATGAAAGTAATCGGAACGAAACGTTTTCGCACTTTTGGTATGATGAAATACCTGAAAAATCATTTTATTAGCTAAACGATTTTCATAATACGCCGATTAGCGTCCACACTATTAATTTTTCTTATATAAATATATATATAATACTCTCGTTGAGTAAAATTATTCAAAAGTAGTTTGGTGTTTGTATTTTGTGCGCGTTAGTCGGCGAGTTTCAAATATAAATGTTGAAAATAGAATTAAAAATATTTTTATTATAAGCCCCGTTTAGAACTGATTTAGTTTTTAGGTTTTAATATTCACAAAAAATTTTTTATATACAAATATTTGTTACAGTTAAAACGTATTTTTCGTTAGAACTAGTTTTTCCTAGTTAAAACTAGTTTTTTAGTTTTGTTAGTTTGTTAAAACTAGTTATAATTTTATATATTCAGTACAACATCGTAAATCCGGAATTGTTGGGAAAACATTGATTCCGGATTTTAGATTTTTTGTTAGGGTTGTAAGTTAAGAAACTAATTTTACCCTTAAATCCAACAACAGATTCGTCTACAATACCTCTCTTGATGGAACAAAATGTTCTTTGAATTGTTTTTCCAAATAATCTAAATAGTGAATGACTTTCTGTGTTCGATTTCTAAGAGTTTGGTCATTTGGATCGTTATCATTTAAGTGTATCATCCAAAAAATTTGTAAAAATCGTTCTCTTCTAAATATGCTACTAAAAAAAGGTATTTTGGCGTTAAACTGTTGTGACCAATACTCTTGGATATTAGATACGGTTATCGTACCCATATTTAGGATAACACTAATAAATGCGGTAAACTCTTCTACTGTAACATCTATCCACGTATGCCATGTAGAACGTTTTGACAACCTCTTCTGTGCAATTTTATGTCTAGCGTAGTTATTTGTTTGTTCCACTATTTTTATTATTAGCTCATTAGTAAAAAAGAGCTTGAAAAAATCTATGGGTTTTATACAAGTAGCTGGTATTTGTGGTCCTACCATTTTATCCCCAGAAGTAAATAGAATCTTGTCTGGTACTGGACTAAAAATATTTCCACAGTTGACACCTCACTTACCGTTTACAATAAACATGATTCAGATTCTGCATTATATGTATTATCCGTTGCATTTTCAAGATCATCTCTATCTCTTATATCCTCAAAAACATCTCGAGGCAAAGTCGCGAAGTCATAAGCCCTACTCGTGGTTCTACACCAAACATTGCTTTGTATGGTGAATGTTTAATACCAGAATGAAGTGCCCGATTTTTCATAAACTGTACAAACTGAATATCAATTTACCAATTTATGGTATCCATCATCATCGTTAGCCCTTTCAACAGATCTTTGGCTGTGTCTTTGCTTTCTATGGACCAGTTTACACTTGAGCCAAAATGAAGCAAGCTCTGCTCTGCTGTTATCGGAATGTAAGATGCAAGGGTCATCAAATTTCAATCAGTTGATACGCCACCTCGACGGCTATCTTACTTTTCAGTGCACATAATAAAATAATTTTGTCATATGATCCTAGTACACCATTATAAACTTTAATCCTTGATCTTTTGATCTTTTTGTGTTTGCATGACTATATGATCAAAGTTCTTTTTTCTTAATACTATGAGGCCCGTTTTTTTC
The DNA here is from genome assembly GCF_026230105.1 of Diorhabda sublineata. Lineage (NCBI taxonomy): Eukaryota > Metazoa > Arthropoda > Insecta > Coleoptera > Chrysomelidae > Diorhabda > Diorhabda sublineata. The sequence continues at coordinate 32,930,374 of NC_079480.1, forward strand.
AACCTCCTATCCCTCCATGCAAACGCTATGCGGGCAGAAGTAATCCCGAATCACTAATAACTTCTTTGAAAACTCCTCATTATACGTGCTTATCGAACTAAAAATAAAGTGAACGGCTCTGTTTGCTCGCACTTATTGAATCGGATTATGTCTGGCGACCAATCAGAATGAAGTACTATAATCAGGTGATACAGTTTTAACCGACCCTCTTCGGACTAACGCGTTTTGTCTAGTAAAAACTAGTTTTAACTGATATTCGATTTGAGCATTAGTTAATTCTAGTTTTAACAAAGGCATACATTAAAAACTAGTTCTATCTAACAACTAGTTTTAACTGTAACATATATATAAACGCTACTGTGTATCGAACTTACCATAACTTGCGTTGTATAATTTTTGCACTTGTAAATGTTTTGTCAAAAAATTTGTATGAAGTATGTGCAGATTTTTATTGAATAAAATCCAAAAATAGCTTCTTACTTTTTTAAATTGGTGTCTAGATGACTTGAAAACCGGGAATGTCGCAAAGTCAAGAAAAACCGGGGATTCGACGCGAATTTTCAGTAATTTTGTGTGAGCCAACTAAGCATAGCAACTTGGTATAGCTTCCTACTGATCTATCGAAACAACATGTTGAATCGCCCTCGAACTGGCTCTAAAGTGTACCTTAAATTTGGTGCAAGCTTATCTACCAATTTGTTTTATTTATTTAAGAAATACAATTTAGGTTAGTAACCGAATAATATGTTTCATATCAGTTTTTAGGTATTGTAGGTCAGGGTTGTTTTGTTTAAAACGCATAAATAGGCGTTTTTTTTTCAAAAATTTTGTACTTGCCTAAAAGAAAAAATCATTCTCTTGCAAATAAAAATATTTAAATCAAATAGTAGGCATTACAAATTTTGAGCACGTAATTACTTCAGATTCATTTTTAAACAGTTTTCGAAAACGATAAACTTCCTGGAATATTCCTCGCAGTCACATTTCGCACTTCCTTAAAGATGGTTTTAGAGCTGCAAACTCCTGTAGGTGGAAACTGTTCAAAGGAAATTGAAAAAAGTAACCAAAAGGGTAACTATTTATAATAAAAGACGTTTATTTCAGAAATATTGTATTTTCTATAAATACAATCTTTGGTATATGTACAAAAAATATAATAAATGCATAGTCTGATATATATATATATATATATATATATATATATATATATATATATATATATATATATATATATATATATATATATATATATATATACCGCGATTAAATTCTAGAAGGAAATTTAAAAATTTAATAATTTAGAACACATTTAAATACACTAGTACATTAAACCCACATTATATTATCCACTTCTATTTTTATACCTAACCTAACCTCGGTTGAGATTGGTAAGTTGGTCGTGATAGATATTTGAAAACTACATTTAGTACTACATGCAACCCTTTCTACGAATTTCTATTAAAACATGTCATCACGTAGTTAGAATAGAAAAAAATTATCTTTACAACCTTACTTTTTGCACCTAGAAGCCTCAATGAGCAAGCAGAACAAGGGAAGACAATATACAATACAGATTCAAGAGGTATTTTACTGAATTTTGAAGCAATTTGTTAGTAAAGGAGCGTCGTCTTTTGAACTACATCTTCATTTCTCTAAAGAGGTTATTATTTATTGGATGGCAGATCAGGACTCTAAGATAGGTGGTAAAAGGCTAGCCACTTATAGGAGAAATGGTTATACCACATTGGCACTATAAGGAATCGTGCCAGCTGAGAACATGCTTCTTCGTCTAGTTTTTAGGATGAAGACAACGAGAAGCACGATCCAAAACACCGTAGCCATGGTTTTCCTTTTGGTCAAACTGTTTTACCTTCTTTGTTAGTGCGAGTGTATCCAGTGTTTTAACTTTTCTTTAGTTTCTAGATTGGAACCAAGTCACATGTCCAGTAACACTGAATTGTTATGGTGCTTTTCATTAATCCACTAGTGGATAAAGTGGTTTATCAGTGTATATGTTACCGACTAAACTCGATTTCAGGACAAACTAGTTTTGCCTAGGCTAAAATTCTTTCTATAGGCGATAAGATTATCTAGTATAGCCTAGTACAAACTAATTTGTTGTAAGTCCGATAGGATAAACCAGTTTAGCCTAGGTCAAACTAGTTGATCCTGATAAAAATATGGACACTCTAAAACGAACTAGTACGGCCTAGTCTAAACATTATAGTATATCTAGAAAGTCATGAGGTTAGGTTAGGAAATTCTAATTCGCCAACCAGAAAATACTTCACTGGCTCGAGCATCCGCTTTTAATAAAAACAATGTTGGGACCTTTTTTGAACTCCTGGGAAACCTAATGGACAAATATAAATTTTCTGCAAGCCGAATGTTTAATACAGATGAAACTGGCATAACTACAGTTCCCAATAAACAGCCCAAAATCCTCTCATTGAAAGGGAAGAAACAAATGGGACTGCTGGCATCAGCTGAACGTGGAACCTTGGTGACGGCAAAGGTCTGTTTTAGTGCGTCTGGGCAAAATGTGCCTCCTTTACTGATCTTCCCTCGCGTTAGAAAAGACCCGGCTTTTGAGAAGGGTCTTCCTCCAGACAGTCGGTGGTTGCACATCCTTCAGGATGGATGCAAGCTGAAATTTTCGCCCCAATATGGTTCGAGACTTTCTTGCGCCATGCTCGACCAACTAAAGAAAAACCAGTTCTACTTATATTAGATGGCCATGCCACTCATACACTCTTCGAAATGGCGCGAACAAATAACGTGCATATTTTGGTCATTCCGACTCACACATCCCATCGACTTCAATCATTGGACGTGGAGTTTATGAAGCCACTGAACACCTTTTATGCACAAACTGTGAGGTCGGGAAAGAATCACATTGAAAGATATCAGCTCTATTTTTGGGGAAGCATATATGAGGGTAGAGACTACACAGGCAGCAGTTGCGTCATTTAGAAGAACAGGGGTCTTCCCCTTCAATCAATCCTTATATTTTCCTTGAGGAAGCTTATGATGCCACTACAACTGATCGTCCACAACAAGAAAATACCTCCATACCAGCTGCTCCTCTAGACCAAACAACGCCATCAACATTTCATACAAGGCTAAGCCCATCTTCTCTTGTTACCACCCCTGAGGATATTCTATCTCTACCAAAAACAGTAGGTTGAAAAGAAACAAAAAACAGAAGAACTGGCAAGACGGCCGTAATAACCGATTCTCCTTATTTGAAAGAGCTTATGGATTCAAAAAATCCAACGACACGTCCGGTTAAAGAAGTTAAAAAAATTAACCTTTGAACCTTCCAGTAAAAGGGTGAAAAAGAACCGTCGCCATTCATCGTTTGATTCCGATATAGATGGGAAGCAGCTCTGCCAGGACTCCTCTGGCTCGGATTGCGAGTGGCATGAATCGGAAACCGAGAGTGGCGAAGAGGATGCAGAGCCAAAACTTTCTGCTGACTATGGGGTCGGTGATTTTGCTCTGGTCGAGATTGAAAATGAGAAAATAAAAAAAGAATTTGCTGCCAAAATACTAAGTTTGGATAATGCCTTTGTCGAGGTCTCATTTCTAAGAAATTTTAGAAAACATAAAGACATAGATAGAAGCTTAGTATACAAACATGAAATAAGAAGAAAATTTATGTATGCTGGTTCTGTGTAGGGGGCAGATCATTTTAAAATAAAAATTTATATTGTTATTATATTAAAACACTAGACTGCAATAAAAAAAACCTAAAAATTTAAAGTTCCATTATTGCGAGTGTTTAAAATTTGTGATATTTATTAAAGTAATAATTTAATAAAGTAATAGAATGTATGAAAAACTGTTAATTGGTTGTTAACCCTCACACTTTGCCCCACATTCCCCTATTGTTTTAATAAAAATGATTATTTTTCTAATAACAGAATATTTTATTCAGTTTATCTATTTATTTTGATTTTCAAAATATACTATAATTTTCTTCAATTTCTTATTTCTTAGACCTTTTGATATATTAGTGCATCTGAATGTTCTTGATTTTAGGTCTCTTCTGTTTCAAAATTAGTTTTTTTTTTAATAGTTTTTATTTTAACAAACGCTTGACGAAAAGTCGAAACATCAAAATTTATCTTTCTTTTAAAAACTATCAAAAAAACTAATTTGAAACAGAAGAGTCTTAAAATCAAGAACATTTAGATGCATTACTATAATGTTTAGACTAGGCCATATTAGTTTATTCTAGAGTATCCATATTTCAGGATCAACTAGTTTGACCTGCTAGTTAATCCTATCGCCTATAGGAAGAACTAGTTTAGATTATAAAACTTCAATGATAAGGTAATTATGGATAAACAATTTATAATATTTTAGTATTATTTTAATGGCAAAGATATAAAATTATCCTTAGTAATAATGAAAGTTTAATAATTTCATTAAAATACTAAAAGTTTCAAGTATCTATTTACAAAATTAAAAATTAGGTTATGTATAAGAGACAGAATTGAAAATCAGTGCTCCCCAACAGAATTTTGAATCCCAACGTGTTTTATTAGCACTGCGAACGGATAATTTCAAACTGCGCATGAAACTGGTGACAGGACATTACCAACGGTTCCAGAAATTCATGCAATTGATTATATTATATCACAAATTATCAAAATGTGGGTTTAACTACTATGACTTATTAATATTCAACACCTGGCGATGAAATTCTAGTCACAAATTGAATACACACATTTGCACATTGAAGAAATTGAGAAAAATATGCGAATATTGAGAAACCCAAGCTTATTCCACATGGTTTAACAATGAAATCGTTCTAATTTATATAACATTTTGATACGGATATATAATTATCTTGATATTAGTTACCTAATCATTTCTATATCAGTTATCCTGTACCAGATCTGATGTGAAGTACTGAGCATAATTGACATTATCCAATTATGACTAGAAAACGTTTTAGAAACGTGTAGCTTCAACCAGCAAAACATTCATACCATTGTGATCTATAGAAAATCTGGCGAAAGGAACATCACAAAATCTATAGTCCCTTAAAACTGAAAAATACGAAAAAAGATGAAGAAGAAAAATTGAGTAAAAATAAAATACTACTAGATTAAAAAGAAAGGCTAAAAACTAAGATTTTATATTTAGAAGATTTATTCATAAATGAAACAAAACCAGACTAGTCAGGGGGACATTTTCTTATCGTTAATGGTAAGTACTAACATTCTAAAAACATTTTATTCTGTTGATTAAATTAATCAATATAATATGTAATCATTTTTCACCACATAAAGGACAGTAATACACATTTTCGTCATTTTTTGGTTTCTTAAGAGTCATATTTAACATCATTCATCAGTCTTTTAGCAAATTTCGTTTCTTCTTTTTTTTCGTAGTTTCTGAATCAGCTTTAAGAGACTATCAATTTATCAAATTTGTGATGTTACTTCTATAAATCACAATGGTATGAATGTTTTGCTTATTGAAGCTACACATATTGGTGAAAATGCATTGGTATCTGTACTGGTCACAGTTGTGTTTGTCGCTGAACAATATTGGGAGGTTTCTAAGACGTTTTCTGGTATTGGCTGGTCATAATTGGATATCAATTGTGTTCAGTACTTCATATCAATCTAGTACAGGATGACTGAATCTTGTTGCAACTGTAAAGCTACTCAAAAAAGAGAATAGCTCTGAAATAATACCGAAGGCACTTCCCAAAACTTCTTGTAGTTCTTATTATTGTTGTATTAATAATTAAAAAGATTAATCATAGTAGCGCCATATATGTGGAGACCTCCGAAACAGCTCACTTGAGAGCATTGTAAACTGCAATGTCTCATGACAATAAGTTTGTCTAATTTCAGTTATGTTATTTTATGAATAAAGTAATCTTGTATAAACTCTTAATCGAGTAACATCAGAAGAAGTAGACGCTACTAAGTAACTGAATTTTTTTGGAATTGTACCTCTACTGTTGTAGTTGGCAACATCTGGGCAGGAGTCATGTTCGTTACAGAAGCTACCGCCGAAATGTAACAGGGGGACATTTTCTTATCGGTAACGGTAAGTACTAACATTCTATAAACATTTTATTCTGTCGACTGATCAGTAATTTTGCTGCGGGATCTTGAAATATTTGCTGTTGCGTATACTTACCCACAGTGCTGCGAAAAAAAAATCCTGAAAAATATTAATATCAAGAAGAGTCTCGTCGAAAATTTCAATTTCCCATTTGATTAACATGGAATTTTTTTTCTAACTTTGGAATTCATTAACTCTTTTAACAAGTCATCGGACTAGTTGAGTCAGAACATATTTGTAGAGGTCTACAAAAAAAGATTCTCATCATTTTTTGATATATTCACTTTTTCAAAAGTTATTTAACGCTAAAGATGTATTGATTTAAAATTTTTACATTTTTCTAATTTTCCAAAGCAACCATCAACTTCTTGAGAAAATTTAGTAGGACTTTTTTTGTAAAACATTTAATTTCCTATAACTTATCTCCTAAAAAATTTTCGATGTTTTTTACATATCATAAGTTATTTGTAAAAAACTAAAAACTTCCCATAACTTTTCAACGGCTTGACCGATTTGATCACAGTTGACGTCATTCTAAAGGGCTTGACTGAACTTAGATTTTGACTACTGTTTGGACCGATTCGGATCGGTAGATTTTGTCTTATCTCTTGAAAAATTTCTAATATTTTTTACAGATCGTAACTCACGAACGAATCAACCGATTTTGACCGGCTTGGTGGCGATCGACGTGATTTTTTGATGTTTGAGCTGATTAGTTTTTCGAATCGGTCGGTAAAGCCGTTTAGTTATTCCAAAAAAACCATATTAAAAAATTTTTTTTCGTAGTTTTTTTAAGTCAAAATCTAAGTTCAGTCTAGCCCTTTCAAATGGCGTCAACCGCGATTAAATCAGTCAAGCCGTTCAAAAGTTATGGGAGGTTTTTAGTTTTTTACAAATAACTTACGATCTGTAAAAAATTTCGAAAATTTTTCAAGGAATAAGTTATAGGAAATTAAATTTTCTACAAAAAAAGTTGTATTAAATTTTATCACAAAGTTGATGGTTTCGTCGGAAAATTAGAAAAATGTAAAAATTTTAAATGAATCCATCTTTAGCGTTAAATAACTTTTGAAAAAGTAAATATATCAAAAAATTATAAGAATTCTTTTTTGTAGAGCCTTCAATTCTCTACAAAAATATGGTTCGACTCAAGTAGTCCGATGACTTGTTAGTTAAAGAGTTAATGAATTCCAAAGTTAATCAAATAAGAAATTGAAATTTTCGACGCGGCATCCCTTGATATTAAGAGCTCTATATTTTACAGGATTTTTTTCCGTCATTTCAAAAATATTAATGAGAAAAAAGATAATCGATTTTTTTGAAACAGTATAGTGTATATGTTTTATGATTTTATTATAAAATGGAATCATTTATAACAATTAGAAACTATTGGTTGCTATTTTATAATAATTTAAAGTATGCCTATAGTTAAATTTTGAAATATCGCAAATTTTTCAAAATTTCGTGTAATTAACGTTGATCTTATCAATCAATAATCGATTACTTCACTTTGCGTTTTATCTTCTCACTATTCGACTAAAGTTTTCGAACGATGCGATTGTTGTTTGCTTTTTAAATTTTTTTAGCGTTAAATGGATCTATGAGCTATTTAGAATAGGATGTTATGCCGGTCCAAAATTTACTTTTTTCGATGTCTGACAGGGTTAGAGCCCTTCGCCGTAGCAGAGGGAAAATACCCACTATCAGAATTACATAGCTTGTCAGAAAACCTAATAACAATGAAGAATAAAGTTTTACTTCAACCTCGATAGTTAAGAAAATATATGTTAAGTTTACATTTATACATTTTTTTAGTTATTGAAATCAAATTGAATTCATAGACACTGGAGTTTCAATTAATACGTAAGTAGACAATAGCCTCCTCGATCGCCAAATCTGATGCCATGTTATATCTAGTTTCGGGAATTCAAAAAGGATCCTATTTATGTCCCTTTAATCCCAGCTGACCTTTTTCGAAATAAGAAGCAGCTTTTACTTGAGATACATTGATTACTGGGTTGCCAGCGACCTGGAAAATCAGGGAAAGTCAGGGAATTGCTAAATGGTCAGGAAAAGTCAGGGAAATTTGGAAATATTCTCAAAAAGTCAGTGAAATTTACAAAAAATTTCAAAAAGTCAGGGAAAATCCTAAAATAAAGTAAAATCTGGAGTAACTCCAGATTTTAGAAAATCCTTGCGCTACGTCTCACCAGATGGCGCTTCTGAAATATTTTGCTGTGTTTCTCACTAGTTGGCGCCTCTGAAAAGAATTTTTTTTGGTGCCTCTGAAAAAGAATGTTGCTTTAATTTAATTCTTAGCTTCTAGATTAGATGGATTAATCTGCTTCTGTTAGTTATTTTCTCTTTCTAAGTTTTTATTAATTTTTTATAAAAATCAATCTGAAGCTAATTGAAAATGCTTTTAAATTAATTTAATTAATGCAAATAATAATGATTAATACTACTATTAACATTAAGTAATCCAAGCTGATTTTGCGCGTACCTTTTGGTCAGGGAATTTTTTGAGTTTTGGTCAGGGAAAGTCAGGAAATTTATCAGGCAAATTTTGCTGGGAACCTTGGATTAGAAAAAACGAATATTGTTTTGACGGGCACCCAGTGATGAATGGTGCTTACGTGTATTATCATTCATAGGTTTTCATGTAGAATTGAATTGTTCTTCTGTTGGATGTATTATTTCTAACGCTATTAATAATGATACACCCGGTATTTAACGCCTTTATCTCGGAAACGGTTTGTACGATTTTTATAAGTTTTTCTGTACAAACTTCCGTCGGTATTCTGGTAATATTTACATTGTTGTTAGATCTTTCCTTTTTCCTGAAAAATAATGAAATGTGTTATTTCAAATAGATCACTCTATATATTTTGTGTTTTTTGAATTATTTTTGTTGAAGTTTATTGAAAATCACAATGGATCGTTTATCTGAAAAAGAACAATTTGATATTTTAATAATATTAGGATATGGTGATAGACGTAGAAGTCAACAAGATAATAATTTATATCCTAACCGAAATCCCATAACAAGATCTATTGTCAGTAAATTGGTAAAAAAGTAGAACGAAGAAAAACTGCATCAACTGAAAACAAATCTTTAGATGTTTGTGTCCTGTTAGAAGACGATCTACACTTGAGTACTGGACAAGTATCGACACTATGCGTGTGTGGTGAGGCAATGGCCCCCGCGATCACCCGACATGAATCCTTTAGACTATTTTCTGTCGGGTTACTTAAAAAACATAGTTTACAAAACAAAACCTGCCAATATTCAGGAATTAAAAGATAGGATTACTACAAAGATGAGAAGAATTAAGAAGTCAGGGATGTTGCAAAATGTATAGACAACATGTTGAGCATCTGCTATAATCGTCTTTACTGTATGTTTTCTAAAATTCGTAATTTTTCTGCTTCACAAATGTGGATCTACTTCTAACATAACACAAACATTTAAAGTTTTAACTTAAATGTACAAAATTTATTGTAACTTTGTTGGAGGTACTGTAAATGTAACTATAACTTCGAAATTATGGCATTTAGGTATAGATATAACAAAGTTCATTATTTTTCCGGAAAAAGATCTAACAACAATGTAAATACCACCATTATACAGGCCGTATCACAAGACAAACCGTTTCCGAGATAATTCAGTGGTTCCATACATAAAACTCACTCTGTATGACAAACATAAAGCCATTTTCTTGTTATTTTTGGTTTAGTGAATCATGCACGTTTTTTACCTATTTAATTTTTATACTTTTTGATTCATAATAATAATAATAATAATGGATCAAATATAAAACGCAATATTAGGTAATCGATTATTATTAATCAACTTATGATATATCATCGAAGAACGCATCATTTGATTCAACTAGCGCTACTTTTATTCTCGAATTTTTGTTGCAGCGTTGCAACATTCGAATTCGACCTTGCTGCGTTCCGAAAACCCGTCGAACTTTTCGCACTGTTGCCGGTATCAGAATTGTTTTTACCGAGTTTATTAGCTACCACTTCACTTTTTTTTTCTTGCGATTTGGAATTCACAGGTTTGAGGTTATTTTTAACTTTAGATAAGGGCACTGTAGGTTTAGCACTTGTTATAGTTGGTTTTTTATTTACCGAACCACCACCTAATACGTCGGGCGGTTTAGAGGAATTAGTGTTGCAGCTGGTTACTAAATCCGGGCTGTTCGTAACCGAACGATTGGTTTTTTGTACCGGGGGAGTCGGCCTCGTAGGAGACGGCTTTCTAGTGCGCAAATTTGGAGGAGTAATTTGTCTACTGATTGACTTAGGAGGTGTTTTATTTGTTGGGGAAGAGGATGTTTTTGATTTGTTTCTTTCTGGTGACATATCGATTTTTTTTAAATTTATTTGTGCTGGTTTAAACCCCGTCGTTAATGGTTTGTTTGGTGGTTTAGTATCTGCTTTGAAAGAACTTAAATTAGGTTTAATTTCTTCTACTTTTTTCAGTTCTTCTTTTACGGGCACGTTTATAGAAGATGGTAGAATATATCCACTAGAAGTTGAACTGGCACTAGATTTTAAATTTCCGCTCATATTACTGTACTCGCTGTCCGGATAATGTAAAGTTGACGTATTTACGTACGTTTCAGAGGAATCTGGTGACAATTGATTTTTCATTTTCTCTTCTTCTTCCCTTTTCTTTCTAGCTAAAGTCGAAGTCGAATATATTGAATCGAAATTTCTGTTTTGTATTTCTGTAACTATTTCTCCCAGTAAACCCATACTTTCACTGGAACTAGAATTGTTCGGATGTGTTTCGGGCGATTTAAGGGGTATTGGAGATACGGGAGATTCCTCTATTACTGCATAAATATTATCTCCACTGGGATTGTTCTTAGCTAAGGAAATTTCTTCATTTAAACAGTCATCATATTGATCGGAGTTGTCAGATTTCTCTTGCGATTCCTCTAATGAGGGTCTCGGGGGTGGTGGGTTTTTAGGACGATTCCCAGAAGGTATACTAACAGGTCTTTTGAATCCACTAGGTTGCCGCATAGAGCCGAATGTCTGTATATGCGGTCTGTCGCTTTGTTTTGTAGCACGCATGCTCTGTGCGCGCATAACCACATTTTTAGTACCTATGTTATCGACTGGTAAGGCTGTTACGGAAATTTCTATGTGAGTTTGAGGTATGGGGTTAGAAATTTCTATGTTACGTAAAGTTTCTTTATCTTTTACTTTGGTGGCTTTTACTTGATTCGATTTTTGAACTACAGAAGGTTTTTTATCTACTGGTTTTAGAAAAGAAGCTATTCTATTCAAAGTACTGGTACTAACACTTTCTTTAGGACGTTTTGATTCTTCCGACATATTTGTTGTTGAAACGTTGGAAGTGGATAAAGTATTTGGTGTGGATAGAGGCCTTGATACTTCTACAGGAGCTTGAGGGGCGGCTCTGATGGGAACCTTTGGAGCATTTTTTAAAGGTGACACTAGTTCTTTAGCTGTACAAGTAGAATTCTCTAGTATTGGAGATGAAATTATTGGTTTTGCTTGACTTCCAGGATTAGGTGGTGGTAAAGCAGGAGCCGCAGATACGTTGTTTACAGTAGATACTCCTCCAGACAGTGTATTACTCTTTCTAAAGGAGTTATATTTCTGGATTGAATTGCTAAATATGCCTTGTTTCGGTTCTTGGGAAGTTGTTACTTTTGTAGATTTGGGAATTGGGGTAACAACAGGCGGAGGAGGTGCGGATCGATTTGGTTGCACTTCGTTCTTCAATGGACTGATTGAAAATCCTTTGAAATTACCAAAGAAGTTATTAGATAGACCGATAAAACCACCTGGTGGAGGCGACTCTTCTCGAAGTAGTGAATGATTGTCTTCTGTTCTTTTTGCTTCTTCTGATGCGAACGGTGGTGGCCCTCTTGATTTTGAAGGAGATTTCGACCTGTCAATATAACAAATAAAATGCGTTACTAACAAAAAAATAACCTCAATTTGATCAATAATAAATAAAAATCAATTGTTTAGTTGATAAGGAAAATCAAAGACAACCAATTATAGGAATCGCAAAGCGGCTTAGGCAAGGAAAAAGTAGACGAGACTATGTATTTATCTTGAAACAAATAATACAGAAAAAAACTAAAAACAAATAAAAAAGTATATCTCGGTTTTATAGAAATCTAAAAAGTATTTGACAGCGTTCGAGGAAACCAAAACAACAAAGAGGAGTTGATGATTATGATAATGGATAATGTATTGAAAGAAGTGAAATAGAATTATGGAAATAATTGGAATCTCTGAATTGTTTTTACAGACGATTTAGCTAACAATGAAAATGAATTGAAATATAATTTACTAATATTTAAACATGTATTAAAATCGAGGAACATGAATATCAATATGGAAAAGACAACAATAATGGTAGTGAAGAAACAAAAACAAATCGAAATAGATGAAATATAGTTGGAACCAGTGAAAAGATTCGAATATTTATATAGAACGAGGTGAATGAAGGAATCAGCGCGGCAGTCAAACTTTATTATGCGTTGAAAAGAAATTTTCTGTAAAGAAATATGATAAAAAACCAACATGAACATGTATAAATGAATAAGAAACGAAAAGATAGAATAAAAATTGAAAAACAAAGGATTAGATGGTTTGGACACTTTCGTAGAATGGAGAACAATAGACCGGTAGAAGGGATTTGACAAGAAATGGAAAAGAGAAAAATGGGACGACCAAAGAAATCTTGGGAAAATACAATTGCATTTAGGAGAAAGAAAAATGGCATGGATATAAGAAATAGAAAGTAAACACCCTAGTAGTTTAAATTTTCATTCAATCTGTCTATTTTATACTGAGTTTCAATTTTTATTATAATTTGTTTTCTCTTTAAATTTGAGTAAAAACCAGTTTTGCAACATATTTTCAATACCTACTTGATGTAAATTTTTTCCTCAAAATATACTGGTTTTCAAAACCTCTAGTTAGTGGACATTATAAAAATGTATTTTAAAATTACATAATTGAAATAATACAGGGTGAGTCATGAGGAACTTTACGTAATTCTATCATATGTAGAATCCCTCAGGGAGGGCTACCAAAAAGTGTCATCTTTTCTAGTGTAGGCTAAAACAACTTTTATTTTTTTAGCTACTACGAAAATATCGTCCAAGATGACGAAAAAAAAAAATTCTGGTAAAGTTTGAGCTCTTAATATCAATATTTAGAAGTGCAGCATCGTGATTTTTTATTTCCCGTTTAAATTACACGGGATTTTTTTTTTGGAATTCTAATGTATTTCAACGAATTATTATAGTAAAAAGAAATAGATATTTCTGTAGGAAATTAAACGGCCTACAAAAAAGGTTTTTCTCAATAAATTCTGAACGTAAAAATGAAAAGAAAAATCATATTTTATGTGTTTAAAACTTTTTTTGCAGTTTTGAAGACCAACAGTGGTTCAGAAAATATACATACGTTACCATTTTGCAACACGGTTTTTTTTATAAATGAACGTTCATGTAGAAAAAAATATGCTTTTTGTTTTAGTTCAGTAACATGTAAAAAATTTAGTTAAAGTTTACAAAAAGCGAAAAAAAACATATTTGGGAACTCATGGGTTACGTTGTTTAAAAATACATCGCGGAAAAACTTCGTGACACGTGATTTATAAATATCAAGATTAGATTATGTTGTAGGTACTCATTATAACTCATAAAAGTTTTCATTGGTTAATTATGTAGTTCCATAATTAGTTCTTGCATATGAAAAATATATTATACAGGATGCAATAATCAATACGAATCCCTAAATTAATATTTCCAAAGCCAGTCCTGGAATTTCTAAGTTTAGCTAATACCATCATGAAAAAACTTGAAAAAGCAAATGAGCTGTAAATGTAAAGTTCTTCATGACCCTCCCTGTATAAATACCTACCTTATTGTGCGTATATTTGTAAACATTCTTTTGGAACAGAAAAAAAAACACATTTCTTAACGCATGCAAAACAAAAAGTAAGAAGAAATAGAAAGAGCAGAAATATATTACAAAAGTTTACAAAAGTAGCACTACATAAAGAAGAAAGCAACTACACTACAGAGAAGTGAAGTAAAAAACATAATACAAAATTTAAAATAAAATGTACTGGACAACATTGATAAGAGTGTTTGTGAAAAAAGTGTTAGCGAAGTTATTCAAAACAATTAATAATTGGTTTAGAAAATTAGTTCTGAAAATAAAATTAGTATATAAAACGTGACAAATTTTCTAAATCCTGATGTTTCTTTCCTTTTGTTCTTGCTCCACAAAAATTAGGGAATTTCATAAATTTTGGAATCATATTAAAAATTTTGTTTTATTCTCTGAGTTCTGAGTATTAATGTTTTCATTATAGCAGACCGTTTATTTACATTGTTTCTTTGGAATATATTTTAGGAAGGTCTATTTATTTATTGGTCTTGTTTCTTTATTTTCTAGAACTTTTGAAAATTTTTTGGAACATATAAGGAGTTTGTGTATTGCAGTTCAGTTCAGTCTATAACAAATAGTCGTAGTGAATAAATTATTCAAGTTAGTGTTAAGTGATATTGATAAGTGAATTATTAGAAGTTAGTGTAGTGTATAGTGTTTAAATAAATTAAGGACGTAAGAGACCCCACGAATAGAAATCGTATAAATAACTAAGAAAAACATTACAGTGAATAGTCTATAAGTCACTAAAGTGGATCAGAAAACATCGAATGACGGTATTTATTGTGGAAGATCTTATGGTCATTCATTGTTATCGTAATTTCTAATTGTTTGGTTAGAAACATACCAAGCGGTTTTACTTAACATACGGAGTGTTGTTTAGGGACGATCCCCTGTAATCGATGGAATGTTCAATTTCTTGGGTATATTTGCAACTGCTTCGACTAAAGTCGACAATGACATTCTCAAGGTCGTGAAAACGAAGACTGGAGTATTTGCTTGGCTGTTTTTGACTTCATGTTTATGAGACACAATAAATGATAGCACTTCTGAGTGAGCTTTAATTTTCTCACATTTTCTTCATACAGATAGTTAGAGCGGCGTGTTGTACGAGTGATTATGTTTTTTCACTCATGCACTTACAAGAGCTTTGGCGTCTCTTTTTTCGGAAGCCATAGCCTTGACAGGGATAGTGTCATCTTCCTTGTATATTTTCTGAAGTTGGTGCTTCCTCGTACCAGGTTTTTCCCAAAAATAAACAACCAGGTTCCACAATATCACTTACATTGTGTCAAATTGCCGCGTGTTAATACTGATCTAGTGGAAGGCACTTTCTCAGATGAAGACAGATCTCTTGAAGTATTCAATTTGTCGCTACATACACTTCTTGTACCATTGTTAACTAATGAAACTGTGGAACGTTCCTCTTTACAGTAGCAAGGGCCTCATCTTTTCGTGATCTCTTGTTATCTTCAGGGTTTTGAAGTTTTTCGTTTGTGTTATCTTGGCATAAGGCACACGGACCAGTCGATACCACTCTTCCGCTTTCTGAACTGCTGTTCATCAACAGACACATTTAAATCTAATAACTTAAATCTCGACTTAATTATTTTGGATTAAAAAAAAACATTTTGAGTACATGTGTTTGCCTCGGTTAATGTTCATGCTCAGTCTTATTCCAGGAGCGACAAGTGAAAACACAATTAATGACGGCATATCTGAGTGAGCTCTTTTTCTTCATACAGGTAGCTAGAACAGTATGTTTTAAGAGTAATTATGTTTTTTCACCTATGCACTTACAAGAGCTTTGGTGTCTCTTTTTTTGGAAGCCATAGCCTTGACAGGGGTAATGTCATCTTCATTGGAAATTTTCTGAAAATGGTGGTGGTGGTGGTGGTAATTAATCTCAGAATTTATGAATTTCCACAACTTTTGTAAAGCAGTTAATAATTTTAGAATTACGTAAGGCAGTGTTTAAATTTTATATAACAAAAAAATTTAATACTACGAGATCAATTTTGTCTCTAGAGTTAATACATTAAAATCAAATTATTCTAACTTATGAATAAGATTTAAAAAACTGAATCATTAGTCATGCATAAAAAACTACATAAAAATAACATTCACAAAAAGACCCAAAACCATTTAAAATGGATTTATAGGAGAAGAGTATTTTTTGAGACTGAATTTAGAGCTGGTAATGCAAAATCTCAAAAAAATATTACCAAAACATTATCAAAGTTTTTATATTTCATGTAACGGGTGTCCGATGGCAGAATGAGGATTTGTTTGCATAAAAAATAATCCAAAATAAGATATATTGCAGGATAGCTTGAATAAGAATAAATTTTCTAACCATGCGCTGCCAGGACGATAAAAACGGATAATCTCATTATCATTTACCAATAATAAAATTGTTATTTATACTTTTGTTGAACACAACCAGATAATATTCCAAGATGACTAAATAAGGATTCCCACCCTGTATGCAGATACATAAGAAAAACGAGAATTAGAGGTACAAAAAGCTAAAGGAAGATGGCACCATGAAGAAGATGAAAAGTTGATGGTTAGCCCACTTTACTGTAACTGTCATTGAAGAAGAGGATTATTTTGCAATAGTTTAAATATATTTTTATATTTACAAAACATATTTACATAAATGAAAAATGATATGATTATATAGCACCTGGGATCGTGAAGGGGATACCTAGAAGTAGATGCGAAATTATTCTTATTTGAAAAAGTTATCCAGCCATATTATGTGCATTTCAAGTACAAAAAGAATAATAAATTTCTATTTGCAGAAGTGATTTATTTCGTTTGATTTGAAAAGTATAAATTAACCTTTCCAAGTACCAGCAACATTATCAAGTCTTTTCGCCAGATCTTTGACAGATAGAACATTTGCATGATCGCTATCGTCTAAAACAGTCTCACATGTTAAAGGGCTGTTACCGCCAACTTCATCGGTTTGAACGGGTGAAAGATTTGTATTTAACTTTAAATGTTTTAAATTTTTTAATGAGAATCTTCGTTCGGATTTGGGATCAATTTTAGGGTCCATTGGGACTTTATTGTCGCATATATCGTCATTCACAACTAAATTCTTATCATCGTTCATAATTTTGTTTGAAATACGTCTCAACTTTTTGATGGATTTTAAAGAAAGTCTGCATTCAGATTTTACGTCGTTTTTATTGATAGTATTACTCCTATAAATACATTCGTTATTAGTTGATGAAACTGATCCGTTTACAAGTACTATGTCCGCTTTTTTAGTGTTAATAGCCGCTGAGACAGAAGGAATAGAAGAAGATGCTTTGACGGATGAACCAAAACCTTTAAAAGCATGCTGTAACCATTGTGGTACATACGTTGATTGTGGCGATTTTTTTCTACCGAAGCGCAGATTATGTCGAGCATAATAGAATAGGAATGCCGTAATCGCTACCAAAGGCACTATGCCCAGGAAGAAGATGAACAGTCCTGCTACGAGTCCTTGACGAGCTACAACATATTTACATAAATATTAATATTGCTCTCGTTCTATTATATTACTCACTTTTAACTCAATCAATCACTACAGGGCTGTCAAACATGAGAGATATCAGACCGGAAGGGAAGGGATTAATCAATAGTTCAATAGTATAGACAGCAATAACGATTCGTGGATAATTCTTCGAGTTTCCATAGATGGAACCAAAATGGGACCTGCCATGATTTTCTGAGAATATATCAAATGTTAACAACATTTTTTTAGCGGGGTTTCTAAGTGCTCATCTGAAGAGCGTCAATCGACCTTTTTGTCCATATTAATATCCTCAACTGAAAAGAGTTGTTTGTAACCAATGACTAGTTTCGACGTTATTATGTATCATCAAAGTGGTTCAAAAAAAATTTGATGAATAATGATAAATATCGTGGCAGGATCCATGTTTTGCAAAGAAAATCTCATTTTCCCAGGAAAATTTATCCAGGAATCGTGAATACTGTTTATATTCTTTTAGTACTCCAAAAGGCAGGAATCAAAAAATCCTGGACAAACTTCGGTCCAAGCACTTGATATTTGTAAGATTTGTATGAAAAGACATTAACCTAACTTCAAGGTTATAGGAGATAGAATTTCCAAATTTTAGGTTAGGTTAGGTTAGCTTTTGTACTCACCGATAGGAACAGTGAGCTGAAAATATGAAAGCATGGGATCGTATACTATGAAAAATTGAAAATACGAAGTTTAGAACGGAAAAAAATTAGGTATGAGCGCCCTAAAAGATAGAATTTCAAAAAATTTGTTGTTATTGTCCAAAATTTATAGAAAATAATGAGAAGAGAAGAGGTACGTTTTTTATCACACTCTGCAGACCTGCACATGTTTACAAGCTCATCATCTGTAGATTGTTATCGAATTTTAATCTGGACAACGATATTCTGAATAACAGAGAAATACTTAATCCAATATTGCCTTGGTTAGAAATGATAAGTTGAAAAACAACAAGGCTCTGGAGCCTATTAAAAGTTATGTCACCTGTGCATCAGAACTTTTCCAATCAAAAGCCTTCGAAGTATCACAAATTCACTGAGTTGAATATTTTATTAGCAGTTCTTGATATTGCAAAAAAACATTCATCCAAGCAAATATTCTCACTTTTTCTTACTATCATATTTTTCAAAAAATAATGATAATGCCAAATTTATATTTCCAAAATATCCCGACAATAAAAATGGGATGTTTTTAGTTAAGTTATTTTAGTTATTATACTGACCATTTGGATCCGCAGCTGGACCACTGTCCAAAGATCCTCCAGGACCCGGATAGTAGCAATTGGGAGGAGCAAAACCGTCTTTACAATGACAATTGCCTCTGTTGTTACACCAGCCGTTACCATTACAATCATCGGGACAATGCGGACCTTGCTTCCTTAAACTGGAGACCGACATACATTTTTGATTAACACACATCTGAAATATTTTGAAACGTAAAAAACAGGTTGCACACAAGTTAAAATAGAAAAAACTATTATGTCCAAGTGACTGCATAATCTATTAGATAGAGAGGAAAATATCCTGACAAAGGAAAAATCTGACACATACTACAAAAACTTCAAGCCAAAACATCACATATGAAATTATAGAACGAGGAAAGTAGAATTTCAAAGTTTCGCTGACGTTTTCATCGGTAACACTTGTTCTGGAGCGGCGCGCATGTGTCAAGTTCTCGACCTTTTCGGAAAGCGGAAGATCATACATTTGGGTCTGGGGTTTATATTTGAACCACCCTCGTATATTATAGGAATGAAATTTGTATAAATTGAAAATTGATGTAAATAAAAATTATAGGAAATACCTTTCCGTCCCCGCATAATGCACCATCAGGAGTTAATCCAGGATCAACTTGATTTATTCCCAAATCTACGATGGCCGTTCTACAAGGAATGATCGAGCCTTTTTTGTTAATGAAAGTATGGGATAGTATAGCAACTGATTCCATGCCGAATTCTAATCTTTCGTTCAAATGTTTACAGTGCAACATACCACATAAAACACTCCTGAAAAAAAAAATGAAATCAAAGTTAAAAATTGGTATAAATCTCGTAATTATTTGACAACGTACTCGTTTTCACACTTGAAGAATGTTTGGGTTAATTTATCGTAGCCGCAGTTTCCGTGTCTGTTGCCCTTGATGTTCATCATATAACATTGATCGTCGCTGGATTTCCCCGTATCGCCCCATAACAATTTACACTGATCGGATCTTGTACTACAGAAACCGTGATAACAGAAAGCTCTTCCTCCGTCACATGATTCGGTATCTAATTTGTAATTATCCTCTGGACAATATTCTGATTGTCCCGTGCAATATTCAGGAAGATCGCATTCGTAATCTGCGGATCGACAAAGAGTTCCCGCCGTTTTCGGTAAGCATGTCTGAAATACAAATACAAATGTGATCAAATCAACGTTAAATTCGGAAAAACTAGAATGAAAAAATTAATTAGATTAAAGTAGACAACTAGTTAATTTGTTACAAAACTAAACCAAATTATCAGGTATGAGTGAGCGAACAGATTTTAAAATGGCGTAGAAAATGGACGGGGAAACTTTACAAGGTTACCGCGTTTTACCATATCGATAACTATGTAGCAGCTCAGTGTCGTTTTCGTACTTATTTCGAAGTTAATCGCAATCAGCTAGTGCCTAGTTTAAATTCAATAAAGTAGAGGACAAATTTGGAAAATATCGGTAAAACAACGAGTAAAAAAGATCCTTTCGAACTCCTGAGAATGTTGAATGCATAAGGGTTGTTGTAGGAAAACAACCACGAAGGTGAGCGTGTTGACAGATTGCAGCTCTTGGAATTTTCGACAAGTCTGTCCAAAGGATCTTCAGGTCAGATTTGCATAATCACCCTTACAAAATTCAAGTGGTACAGATGTTAAAAGGATTCTAGTGCCTGACCAAAACATCTGTTGCAGAACGCATTCTGTCAATTCAACGTCAAATGTCATAAGGTTGACATTAAGCAAGTTTATATTGTCCAAAGCGACAAGGTTAGATAAATTGATTAAGAATTCTTAAATTACCTAGTTTTCCGCGCGATTTTTTAAATTTTTTCTTTTATAAGAACCTTCTGACAATAACAAACACACCAAAAAAGAATTAGCGAAATCTACCCACTCGTTCACGCGTAAGTTATGGCGTGACAAAGGAAAATTGTTATGTAATTAAAAAAAAAAAACATTTTTTAATTACTACTAATAATTCAATTCACGTATATCGCCGTCAACGGCTACAGATCTACTTGACTAATGGTTCGCAGTTGGAAGTGAAGATGTCGCCAGAAGACGTCTACTGAGGAATGTTCAACTACATGAATCAAGTAACGCGCCGGCTGACTGTCTTCAGTTCGGATAAGAAACTCCGTACGATAAGTTGTTACGCCACTCAGAAGAGACGCAACAACGTCGAAACTAGTCAGTGGTTACGCTCCTCTTCTTGATATTACAAGCCATTAAAGATGTAGATTAGAGATGTAATCCAATATTCTTCGTGGTATTAGCCAGGAAAGTAGTTGTTTTCTCCTTTGAGGAACGGCAAGCCATCACCTCGAATCATGAAATTCGAAATAATAAGTGCAAATAGATATTATGTATATATTTATTGAAACTTGAGCTCGTAGGTTGTTTTTTATTTGGATTTTATTTTATCTTGACGTTTCCCTTCTGATTAGAACCATTACCGAAAGACTTATAATTAAAAAATGTGATAAAAACTTTTGTTCAAATTATTTTTGTGTCGCTTTGATAACTTACCGATAGATCGCAGCATTCTCCCGTTGCACAACTAGCGTTACTGTGCAACATACAAGTACTGGCGTTACAACAATAATTATCACAGTGTTCTTCGAGGCCGCAATCGCATTGTTCACCTGGTTCCACAAATCCGTTTCCGCATACGGGACTATCAAATAATGCTTTAGGCTTATTTTTTAGACAGTAGTCCATACCGTGAGTGAAGGCTTGAAGGAGGTAGCTTAAGCTACAAGACGACCAGTGCTTCGGAGCTACAGTTGAGCTACTTGGTGCCATTATGCAACGGTCATCCGGACAATCGCACTCTACTGTATCATGTTCCATACCTAGATTATACATAGAAATATATACTAAAAACAAGATAGATGTGAGCAAACAAAAACATTCTGTAGAAAAATGGGTAAAAAACGACAATATACTTTGGCCGGATCTATTGAATTTTCGTCAAAATAACACTAATTGTTTGATTGGTTCTACAAAGCTCTTCCTCTTTTTTAGCAACTAATTTCTTTCGATAGCGTGGTGCTTTATTGTCAAAAAATAGAAACTTATTTGAGGTAATTTGGTATTCAAAAGGTAGTTTGGATACTCCTATAACTAAAATCGTATGTTCGAGAAAACTGAACTTTTTGATATAGTTTAAGATTTGAGAATTGTACTGGTAAATTTATAACATATGTAATGAATATTAATTTGGCCCTGTGTAGTAATCAAATCCTTCTTTCCTTCTTGAGTAAAAAGGCAGCTGCTGTTACTACTACCAAATCGGCACCGGGGTAAACGAATTATCAGTTAGTTGTCTATATCCGGTAACAGATATGGCCCAAAAAGAAGAAGAAGAATAAAGTCCAATAACAATCAATAGTTTTAGAAATGAAAGGTTGCCTGTGTTCAATAACGGACATGGCATCAAAAGATGAAGAATACAGTGTGATAAACTGAAGACAAATAAACTGTTTCAGAAGTAGAAGGTTGTCTATATCCGGCCCAAGAAGAAGAAGAATTTAGTGCAATAACCTAAAAGCAAATCAACAGTTTTAGAAGTGAAAGGTTGCCTGTGCTCAATAACGGACATGGCACAAGAAGATAAAGATTAGAGTGTGATAACCTGAAGACAAATCAATTGTTTTAAGTGTGGAAAGTTGTCTACATCCGGTAACAGATATGGCCCAAGAAGAATAGGAAGAAGAAGAACAATGTAGTGCAATAACGCAAAAACAAATCAATCGTGTCAACAAAAACTCATTTTTGAAAGTATATTTAAATCAAGGAAATGAGGATTATTCAAGGTTATGAATAGTTACTTTACTAGAATTCATTTTTTCAGGTAACTACGTCGTCTCTGGTGGAATTCTTAGTACGGAGCGCTTAGATACTAGATTATCAAAGAGCTCAACGACCTATTAATGACACATGGTGCAGAACGAGTCATCGTTTTTTTGAATTATTTTCTATTAACATTTTCAGGTGTTCCTCATTTCTTCTACTATGTTCTGTCTAATGTTACCTTCCACGATTTCTCTAAAGTTCTACTTCTTCTTGACATTAATCTGCTTATTTGGTCTTTCGTTTTTTACCGATGCTTACACCATTTTGTTCATTGATCTATCATTTCATATTTTATTTCTTCTATTGTTGTTTCTTATTAAGTTACTTTTCTTTTTTTATCTTATAAACTTAGTTTTTCCTTCGATGAGTTCATTTCGGTTGCTTTATCTAGTCTTTTCTCATAATTGTTCAGTTTTCTGCTACGTATAAATTGTTAGTAGAAGTTGTAAACTAATAATTTTTAAGTATATAGATAGCAGTTTAAATAAATCGGACACCAAATTAACTTGAAATAAATAAATTGAGAGATTGATTGAGTAGACATCGAAAAAAGTCAATATACTCACCAAAATTGTGACCCATTTCATGGGCAACAGTGGTGGCAACAAGTCCTACAACAGGTGAATGTTCGGTATTTACCCCACCGGAAAATTCATAAGTACAAATTGGACCTTTTAGAGCCTTTCCAACAACGCCGTTATCGAAATTAAATTTTCTGAAACAAAATACAAATTCGTAAATTACATGATTAGTTGTTGGTGAATGAGTATTATACAATTATATACAGGGTTATTCATAAATATAAAATTCATTTCTATGAACACAACGACGTTTTTATACAATACTTACGTTAATAGTTGAGCGTTGTCGTTAGGATGGCTTTTGATTAATTTTTCTCTTCTGTAATGAAGGAAATTTGTAAGTGTCGTATCGCCGTTGGCAGAAAAATTGATCTCATCATTTTCACTCCAAATCACAACTCCCACTAAGGCTATAAAAATATTCAAGGGAGAATACAGCTGAAATTGAAATAAAATTTCTAATTAATACAAAATATTTGCGGATGTACTTAAAAATGAAATATATTTGCTTATGAGAGTTGGATATGACACTATTTATCAAATTGAGAAGAATGACAACAAGGATCTGTACAAAATAACCAAAATAAATAAAA
Organism: Diorhabda sublineata; assembly: GCF_026230105.1. Classification (NCBI taxonomy): domain Eukaryota; kingdom Metazoa; phylum Arthropoda; class Insecta; order Coleoptera; family Chrysomelidae; genus Diorhabda; species Diorhabda sublineata. The sequence continues at coordinate 32,954,251 of NC_079480.1, forward strand.
AGCTACCACAATAACGAAAATTGATTCAAATAATTCAACAAAATTTCCAATTTAATAGGTTGATGAGTACAGTCTTTACAGACAAAATAATTATCATAATAACATTTAAAATTTACATTTGTTCTGTTTGTTTATCAAAATTCCATTGATTTTTGTGACAATGTACCATTAAAATATGCAATTCCAAATCTATTTTGGGCTAAAAAGATATATTTGAAAATTTATCAAGTACTAGGACAATAAAATTCGCACTATTTATAAAATTTAAATTTACTACTATTTTGTAATGAATGTGAATTTGTATACGTTAAGATTTAGTATTTAAGGCAGCTTGTACACGTATTCAGAGTTCTTAATCGTTTGACATTCGTCGAGTACGCCAAGAAACCAAGTTTAAGTAATTATTTTCTGGCTTAACAGTTTTTTCCAATTTTCCAAAGTAGTGAATTGAGTGTTTCAACTTTATGTGTTAACTTATCGCCCAATGTTTGGTTAGATATGAAGATTTAAAATAAAAAAAATAACATAATATTTAACTGTCTAAATACGAGCCCTTTTCAATTAATGCATCCACTAAATTTCTAAATCAAACATGTTCGAAAAATTATAGTCTATTTTTATGTCCAAAAGAAAAACAAAAACCTTCTTACTTGTAATGTACCTTCGGGCTAACCAATAATGGTTGACCCTTATTCTTTATATTAAAACTACTTTGTAACTAAATAACCGAAATTTTAATTTTTCATATCTAATTAACAACCGTCTCATCGCATACTTTGCCAGTTGATGGCATTAGGCTTGAGCTGTCGCGGGCCGGATCTGGCCCGTGGACCGTAGTTTGGAGACCGCTACATTACAGTAATAAAACCTTTAAGAATAAGATATATTTGCACCGGAGTATTTTCTTTTCTGGCTTATCCAATGTTTTACAAATATTAGCTTCTGTAGGAAAGTTCTTCTTTTTTTACCAATAATAAAATAGATTTTCCGTTTTGCACATCCAGATCCTACCTCTTTAGATGATTTTTGCAATATCGTTTTGCCAAGTTATGGTCGATCCTTATCTTTTGGAACTGATAACAAGAGATTGTATAATGTAAGTATTTCTCAAGTTTACAGTGAATCAACCAGTTCAATTTTTGAGTGACCTGAAGACGTTTTAGGTGGTCTAATTTACCTCAGGATCCAGACGAACAAATCAAGATCAGAATTGACATGGCTCGAAAGGCATTTGTCAAGTACTCCTCAATGTTTGCAAATAGAAATCTAAAGCTCCACATCCGAATAAGATTCATGGAATATGTGTGGTCAGTACTGCTGGAAACTTGGAACTTGAAAGCTCAAATGATAAAAAAACTTGAGATGTGGCTCTATAGACGCATCCTGAAGATACCCTGGACTGACAGATTCACCAACGACGTTATATATTTATACTTACCCCATTTATAATATTAGCAATAGTTTTGGCATGGTTAATGGTTCTAGTTTTACTTTCTCCCAATTCTTTGTACTGTTGATTATCTATCACAAGTACTAGTTCTACATATTTGGATTGTTTATTGGCATTATAGGGTCCTCTGACTAACTGTTGGTCTACATCTCGTTTATACTAAAAGAAAATGTATCAATATATTAATGAAATCGAAATCTATATTCTTGAAGCTGAGAAAAGAACCAGATTTAATTTTACAAGATTTTTCAATAGAAGAGAACAATAATATGCGAATACACATTATAAATATTGATAGAGGTCAGCATAAATCCGGCAACGCTCATAATTCTGGCAACGCTGTCGAAAAAAAAAAAAAAATAAAACGAAGCATGTTGTGTCGTGATAACACATGCTCGACGAGTAGAATGATTAACTGATGCAAGTTCACGCAAACTAACTTTACTGAATAATTTCAACAACAATTTCCGAACTCGCCGCTACCAAATCGTTCAACAATCTGGAAGAAGTACCAGACATTCTTAAAAACGGGCTCTGTTGTCGACGCGCCGCGATCTGGACAACCGGTATCCGTAACAACTAAGTCCAGAGTCAGCAAGAAATGAACATGAGCCAGTATTTCATTGAAGACGCGGTTACCCAAGTAAAAGGTGTACATCCGAAAAAGATCACCGATTCATTGTCAGCTTATCACTGAGAAATCGGGTCCTCACTGGTGTTTAAGTCCAACAAGAGTTCAGATAAACGCAGGGAGTAGTTTAGACTGACTGGACAGTAAGAAGAAGGCTTAAGACAGCTAATCTTGAGCCGAAAAAGCCAGCTACTGGCTCCAAATCAACCCCAGCCCATCTACGATTTACCAGAAAACGCATGGGGCTACGTTCTCTTTACAGACGAAAGCAGAGTGTGTCTGCATGGTAGCGATAGAAGAGGACGAATCTACGAGAAGATCTAGAGAAAGATTCGCTTAGTGTTGCATAGAAGAACACGTGACTTGAGGGTGGTTCTTGGATGATTTTGGCGGCCATTTCAATGGAAGCAAAAAAGAATTTTTAGGGGATCACGTCGTTCTCCACCTTAGTTTCATCAGCGACAAATTCATCATAATGTAGGAGAATTCTCGTCCACATACTGCAGGCCCCATGGCAACACACACAAAATCGGAGTTTAAAACGTCGCGGTGCTCACTAAAAAATGGGATAGCTTTGAACAAGATCGAGTTAAGAAACTCGTTCGACTTTTAAAAAAGCGATTACTGTTAATTATAACCCTTTATCATTGTTCAAGATTCCTTTTAGCAAAAAAATTGTCAATAACAACATAGCCTGCTTATTTTGAAGCTAAGACCAATGGTATTGAGATGCTAAAATCAGAAAAATAATGGAAGCTATGATTCTTTTGTTTTTTTGACCGCCAAGCGTGCGACTTGAATGAAATTTCGAAGAACGTCAAAAATTTTTTTAGAAACTTATGAAGCTAGACTTCTGTTAATCCTTGAATTGGGTTAATACCTCCCGGTGTATTAAATTACTATATTAAATACGACGCCATATTTTTATTGCGTCAATATGTTCACTTCTCCTGTCTGATTATATTAATATCTTACCCTTAATATTCTATTTTTTTTATGGTTATGAAATTTGTTGGGGTCTACAGCGTCTCCTGCATATCCACAAGTCTTATTATGTTTTCGCAAATCGGAATGTTTATATAAAAAATGATCGGATTCTATATCAGCCGTCCTATTACGAGTTTCGATATAATGCATTTCATCTCCGTCAAAAATGACTCCCGAAAGTCCATCGCATGTCGAGATTGCCACCCACGAATTGGGTTTTCCTCGGACTTTTCCACTATAATCGCAAAGGTTCACTTCCTGAAAAAAACATTCATAACATCGATGTAAAAAAAAATATTTTTTACTTGAAAAATGTAACATGCCTTTCGGTTTGTTACGTTTTTCTTCAAATATTTTAATTATTCCTTGGTTCAGTAATCAACTTTAACGTTCCACTGTTTGAAGGAATTAATTTATGTCGACCTTCCACTCTATTGGTATATATTCTAAAACGTCCTCTATCTATCATTCTACAACGACTAATTAAAGTTCAAATCAAATTTTAGTAAATTTGGGGTGATATTATTCTTTATATTTGCTGGAAAGTTTTTCTAATATCTTTTCAACTTGGCTTTTTTATTATAGTGCTCACAAAATTTCAATTTCATATTTCTATTAGCAAGTTTTTATCCAGAACTCGTTCATTCTTTAGTGCGACTACCACCAAGGACCCAGCCGGTGCACCACCAAGGACCCAACCGGTGCACCACCATGGACGCACCAAATTCAACTCCAACAACTTGAAACTCAGTTGAAGGGAATTTTATTACTTTTTAATATTATTATTTGCTGAAACCTTTTTATTGTTCACAACAATAAATATTAATTGGGAGAATCATGTCCAGGGATATTTTTTATTAATTTAATCAAAAGATGTCTCCTGCTGTTTAACCTTTTGTCAATCACTTTCAACTTGGTTAGTTAAAAAGCTAGAGGTGTCTAATTTAATACTAATTCCTGAAGAAGGAAGAATTTCCATTTCCAAAAAGTATTCTTCAAAATAAGGATAGATAATATAAGTCAGAAGTTCACAAACTTTTTTTTCTCGTGAGCAACTTTCAAAATACTTATTACTAGTTTTAGTTGATACATTTACACAAATTCAAGTACACTCAGAGCTTCCCATGGACCTCTGGGGTCGCACCTGGACCGTGGACCTGACAGGGAGAAAAATTCTTGGAGATCCAATTGAAGATGATTGCACATACACATAAAACTAAATATTTAATTTTATCCTAAGAAAAGTAAGTAAACAATAATTTATTTACGAACCTCTAATGAAGGTTTGTGGATTTTATAGCCTCCGTTTTCTTGATGTTTGTGAAAAAATCCTTGTGGTATCAAATCTTTATTTATGGTTAAATCTAGTATCATGTCTTGTCCATCAACTTCCATCTTGATTTGTATATGGTCGGTGTGTGTTCCAGTCTAAATGAAAACAATAATAAAAGTAATTTGTATCAATTTGAAAACATACCACCCTCTATATTTAGAATAGGAAATTCGAAAATATGTAAAGATACGTCAAATTTATTTTTATGGGGGTTTGTAGTTTATAGGCAAGTTTTCAACAAATTATGTCAATTCTCTAGAGGCGGCAGTTCCTTTTTCGATATTATTGTATTACAGTGTTGTATAGTTACTACAACTTTCACCCCGTATATTTCTCAGAAATATGAAACTGGAGAAATCCAATATAAAAAGTCACTTTGACATACTTTTTCTCAATTGATTTATGCCAAAATGACATCGATATCTCAAATTGTTTCGGAAATATAGAATTTTTTAAACAAACATGTCAATTTTTTCAAAATTTCTGAATAATATTTGACAATAGACTTTTATCGTGATAGTATGCTAAAAACCATGGAATCTTATGTATTTTTTCCAAAAAATCTTGTTAGCTTCCGGATCAAAAGCTCAGTTTTTCGCAAAATATCATTTCTATGAATTTTCCGTATATAAAAGTTTTTGATATCTTTTTTAAACTACTCGTATCAAAAAATCAAGAATTTACAGAATCCGAAATAAAATTTTGTTCTATTTTTAGAGCACAGGGGTCCCCTTTGAAACCTGAAATTTTGTTCCATAACTTCTAATTTTATGTTATAGAATTGGCTTTGTATCATCACGAAAACGCTGTTGTATATTTTCTATAATAGTTTTAACGTTCCTTTTCCGATAATTTTGTATTACAACGTTCTCATTCCACAACTGTGGATTTAAAAAATTTATATAGTGTGATTTTTCAAAAAAAATTACTTCTACTTTCACCCTGTATATTTCTTATAAATATAAAACTGAAATACTGAATCCTTTATATGTCAAATTTTTTTCAAAATTTCCGGGTTATTTGTTATTCTGATAAATTCAAGAATAACTGCATCACCTCCCCACCTCCACCCTCCCACATTGATATCTACTTGGTCGTCAACCTAAAGAAGAAAGTGATATTTGGAAATGGACCCGAATCACGTGAAAAATAAATATGATATTGTATATATGTCATTTATCTAAATCTTATTTGAACTACCTTTTGTTTTGTCGACGAAATTTGTCTCTTTTCTCGCCCATGGTACAATTTCGGTTTCACTATTGTATGATTGCCGAATTCCATCGTAGGATGTACTTCAACTGTTACTAAAAAAAGTAATGAAACAATAGTTATATGAATGCTTCTAAATGTTCTTTATCTTAGGTCTCTTCTGTTTTAAAATTAGTTTTTTTAAATAGTTTTTGAAAGATTGAGAAAAAATTGACGTTTCGACTTCAGTCTTCATCAAAATATAGTTATTTATAGATGTAAAACTTAGTACTGCCTCAATCCATAAAAAGACCTAAACTTTTTCTTTAAAACAAACAAAAGTAATCTTTTTTTTTTATTAAAACAAATAAAAAAAAATGCTGGGTACGAATGAAATTTTATTATTTATCAATCTTCGTATTGTTGGTTGTCAAATGTCAAATATGATGGAGTTGATTGTCAAATGTCAAATATTATGGTTGCGTTCAGAAATTAAATTTGTGATAAAACTTTCCGAGTATTTTCATATTTATTTTCCTTTTAAACTCTTCCACAAGTTGTTGTTGTGAGTTGTTTATGTTCTCCATTTGTGCGAAATTTCTATTTTATTCTTTGAAGCTGCAATAACGCTTCATATTTTTCATTCAAAGTTTTAGAAATCTTCAACTTTTTCCTGTTTTTCTTGAAATATCTCAACTGGCTATTCCAAAGGATTATTATATAGTAAAATGAATGTTATTCACATTTGATTTTCCTAGTGGGTTTTGAATTCAAATTGGAATTTTATATGTTGATAAGATATTCAGAATACATCCGGAATGTGTTCAAATTATATTTCAAAAACGTGTAATTGAATCAGTAAATAAATGAAAATAGTAAAACGATACGCCAACACTAAATCACAAGTATATTGTTTTTTTTTTATTGATTGCAAATAATTCACTATGAAAATTTTTTTTTAATAAAACAAATACTAACCATTTGAAATCAACGCTGCGCCACTATCCTGGGATCCTCCAAGATCAAGGGAGTGGCAATTGGGAGGGAAAAAACCTTCTTTACAATGACAAGTTCCTTTATTATTGCACCAGCCGTTACCGTTACAATCATCGGGGCATTGCGGACCTTGTTTTCTTAAAGCGGAGACCGATATACATGTTTGATTAACACACATCTGAAACAGGTTCAAAAATTGGAAATTCTGTAACGTCAAAACTCTCAATGAGCAAGGAAAATAACTCATATATTCCAATTGTTAGATCAGATAATATTTTAAAATTATTTGAAATAGAATGCTAAATAATAGATAAAACTAATGTAATTGGATCACCTTTCCATCTCCACATAATGCACCATCAGGAGTAAGTCCAGGATCAACTTGATTTATTCCCAAATCCACAATTGCTGACTGACAAGCAATAATCGAACCATTTTTGTTAATGAACGCATTAGATATTATAGCAACTGATTCCATACCAAATTCTAATTTTTCATTTGAATGTGTACATTGTAACATTCCACATAAAGCATTCCTAAAAATGTATGTATATACATATGTTTTGAAAATACCAACATTAATCACAATCTCGAGTAGACTATTCAGAACTTACATGACCGGTCAAAAGTTTTTGCCCACCCCATAATCCATTCTTTAGATTTCAAAATAATACATTTAACAAATTTCTCTTTCATAGGTATCTTATAAACCAAAAATAATTATGTAGTTTAGTCCTCTGAGACGCAAGAACATGCTGACATTTTTGGACCAAGACATCTTTTGGTGAAGTTCGTATACGAATTGTTTTCGTTCTCGCAAATTCCGACTTGAAAGTTTTCAAATAGGTAAAAACCAAAAAACTATCAGTTGAAACTTGTGCATTAATCACAATTCTTTATGGTTAAGGAATAAGCAACCGTACCATTGCCGCCTAATTAAAAATACCTCGACGTAGGTAGCGTGGATTAAAATGTGAAAAAATTTGCATCTACCAAGAGTAGTGGCGATAGAAAACGTTCAGGTAGGCCTCGAAAAATCAAAACTACTGATGATAAACGTATCGTATTGATCAGTAGACGTGATCGACGACTCACTGGCCCAGAGATAGCAGCTCAGGTCAATTAATCTGGTGACCTGCCTTTGAATACTTCTACAGTTAACAAGAGTTTAAGGGACTCTGGCGTTTTTGAAAGGGTAGCAGTAAACCTCTTTAAAGATATTGCAGGGGGCTGAAAAAAATTAAACACATGGGAGATAGTTTGAAGTTTCTGGGTCTAAGAGAAGATTGTTTCTGAGCTGGTTAAAGGGAGAACGGATATTAGATTTATGTGTAATCTCGACTGAAAAACTCGGTGATGATGGTTTGGGGATGTTGATGAAAGTAGAAAAGACACTTGTGTATAGGAGAGGATACGACCGACATAGATTATCATGAAAGCATGGAATGGAAAGAACAAAATTATCATGAAAGCATGGAATGGAAAGAACAAGATTATCATGAAAGCATGGAATGGAAAGAACAAGATTATCATGAATGCATGGAATGGAAAGAACAAGATTATCATGAATGCATGGAATGGAAAGACCAAGATTATCATGAATGCACGGAATAGAAAAATTATTGAGTGTATCTGAATGTGAACGATAAGAAAAGTTGCGATGAGAAAGGCTGCGACAAGAAAGAGCGGCAATTGGTCATCGGACAAGGTCCTAGGATGTTTTGAACCCCAATATAATGTTTAAAAGTATTTCTTACTCATTTTCACATTTGGTATAAGTCTGAGTTATTTTATCGTAGCCGCAGTTTCCGTGTCTGTTGCCTTTAGTGTTTAGCATATAACATTTATCGTCGCTGGATTTCCCCGTATCGCCCCATAACAATTTACATTGATCAGTTCTGGTTCTACAAGACCCGTGATAACAGTAAGCTTGTCCTCTTTCACATGGTTCGCCGTCTAGTTTGTGAACGTCTTCGGGGCAATATTCTGATTGTCCCGTGCAATATTCGGGAAGATCGCATTCGTAATCTGCGGATCGACAAAGAGTTTTTTTTGTTTTTGGTAAACATGTCTGAAACAAGGAGTTTGTATATTAAATAATCTATCCTTTGCAATCATTTTGTATATATGAGAGTCATTTTGTAAGTAAGTAAAAGATATGAAGGGTAGAGACAACAGCAATATGTGTATATGAAGAATCGTGCGTTGAAATGTGATAAAATAAAGGTGGCGCCACATTATTATTTCAGTAAATATTAAATGAAGCACCAAATATTTATTTACGCATTGTATAACTTTTCACACTTTTTCCATTTTCAATAATTAACCACAATATTAATTTCTTTAACTCTACATAATCCAGTTCATCTAAAATTATTACATTCACCCTCTGACTACACCAGTGCCATTCTGGAAGGTTTTTTAACTATTATTTATCGTATACAGCTAAACATTTTTTACCTATATAAGATATTTCTTCTTTTAACTACCCTCTATAGTAATTAATATGCAAATATCTTCATAAACTTTTATGTTGAGTCATTCATGAGACTTTTTTTCTTAAAACTATTTTACTGTCCGCAGAATGGGGTTTCCCGATTACAGAAGTCTTTATTCCTTAGGTAGTTCAACATTATTTAACAAAAAGACCAATGACAGTAAAATAATGGATAATCTGATTGGAATAACTTTAGCTCAGTGGGACTGAGCATGACTATAAATGAATATTTTTTGGAGCTGAAGAAGTCTAAAAGTCTAAAATCGTCTGCAAACAACGTAGATATCGAAAAAATAAAAAAAATTACCCGAACAAACCACACTTTGTGTGGTAGTTCTTGGTGATTCATATTTTTCTTGTGTACCAATCCAAAATATTAAAACGGAAGCAGAAAAAATCAATGGAAGGTTAACAAGATGACGTTTTTTTGGACAAATTTTGTAGAGCATCAAAATAGAAATTATATTTCGATTACTTACCGCTAGATCACAGCACTCTCCCGTTGCACAAGTAGCGTTAATGTGCAGCATACAAGTACTGGCATTACAACAATAATTATCACAATGTTCTTCAAGGCCGCAATCGCATTGTTCACCTGGTTCCACGAATCCGTTACCGCATACGGGACTATCAAATAATGCTTTAGGCTTATTTCTTAAGCAATAGTCCATTCCGCGAGAAAACGCTTGGTGAAGATATTCCAAACTGCAGGACGACCAATGTGTTAACTTTTCTGTTGAGCTACTTGATGTCATTATACAACGATCATCGGGGCACTTGCAATTTCCTGTATCATGTTCCATGCCTAAAAAATATATATCCAATAAGTTGATAATTAGTTTTACGACCCACTAGATAACAAAAGTGGTGGAAAGTATCAATGAGAAAGTCAATTTCGTACAGAAATGATTAAACAGACACAGCCGCTTCTAACCCAGATATCACAATGCTAAAATAACACGATACAGAGTTAACTTGAAATATATTATCATTAATATAATATAATGATAGCATCTCTACAAAATATTGTACCAGGTGAGCAACTAAGAACGGCCAGCAGCCATATCTCAGGAAAGAATTATACCATTACTTAATAAGTCGTGTGATTCACACACAGATGGCATTTCATGACATTTCGATTAGTGACAGCCATTTAAGTGAAACTACTTTTGTTATTTTCGAAACAATAGATTCAAAGCAATTTCTTGTGTTGATTTATCATTGCTTTTTGATAAAAAAATATTGTACAAGCACTCTATTGTAGACCAATGGCTTTCTGCTCTATCGAAAAAAAATTTTTCGTTATTGGTTTGCTGAATTTAAACGTGGTCGTCCAGACACCGATGATGGTGAACGTTCTGGTCGTCCAATTGAGATGGTTACACCAGAAAACATAAAAAAAATTCACAAATTAGTTATATCTAATCTTAAATTGTAATTGCGTTAGTTTGCTGAGTGTTCTGTGTGTTTTTACAATTATGTATGAACGTTTGACCATGAAAAAGGTTTTTTCAAAGTAGGTGCCGCGTTTACTCACAATCCGTCAAAAACAACAACGTGATGATGATTCAGGGCAGTGTTTGGTCATGTTTACACGTTATAAATCAAATTTTTTACTTTTATATGTGACGATGGATCCATCAATTCACTTGGGAATCAAAACGATCATCATCTGAGTGGACTGCAGCCGGTAAACCACATCCAAAGGCAATGAAGTCAGCTGGAAGGGTTATGACTTCAGTATTTTTTATACATGAAATCAGTCGTTGATGGGTAGATAGAACAGCAGTTTTTATTTCTACCATTGAAATACTTCTTATTACCCGTCCCATTATTTCAATAATATCATCTCTTGTTTTGGGTCTATTGGTCTAAACGAGATCTTCTATTCCATCCCACAAATAAAAATCTAAGCAAGTTAAGTCTGGAACATTGGATGGCTAAATGAATAAACTTACACATCTTATCAGGGTATGTCCAATCTAAATATATATAGAATAATGGATAATCATCGTTGTTGTAAGAACACGTCAGCACGAATGGCTGGTGGTATGTATTATGAAATAAGTGGAAATTCGTTTCGTTTCTTAAAAAGGTTAAGTATCTTTCTCTATTAACTGTTTTATTAAAAAAATAATTTGTTCAACTAGAATCCCACGCCACTCATTTAAAGACCAACGAGCCTGTTGTTCGAGATTTGTTTCGGATTAGTAGTGCATATTATGGTGATTTATTCCACCATTACTATGAAACGCAGCGTCAAAATTCGTGATAATATTTCCGGATCCTTCGGGTATCATATTTAATACCAAGTTGCAATAATCTAACCGGATATTAAAATCTTGTTTGTTGCTAATTATTAGATTTGTTATATGGTTTATTAATAGTTATTATTGTTATTAACATTAGCTTTTAATTTAGATAACGCTATCTAGCGACAATAATAAGATTATTATAATAACAGTTCAAATAACTACAGGTAGGTTAATGTGAGAATTTTTCATCCAGAATAAATTTTCAATTTCCATTTCGACGAACCAGCCTAATAGACGTAGGAAAACAAAAGTTCTCGCCATTTACCCAATTTCTTGAGATATATCGGGACAGAAATAAGATATCGATTCGCTTTTTCAATGACGGACTTACAGGCACTTTTTCATAACAAGGTTCCCACTCACCCCCATGTCTTATTTGAAGAGTTAAATTAAACATTGTCAAATGAAAATTTGTTGAATATTCGATTATCGTATATAAAGTGCCACTTAATTGGGTAAAATTTAGAAAAGTTTATATTTTCAAATACACCTTCTAGTGGTGGACCTTAAAATGTGAAAATAATTTCTCAGAACCACTTTTGTCATAATTTTTCCCCCAACAAGCTGTAATATAATCCGTTCCTGAGACATGTACTTGGTTACCCACTCGGTGATGATTCTGGACAACCTTGTATAGTTTAATGAGTGCACAATATGTTACCGGTTGAACAGTTAGAAAGAATTGTTGATTTTGATAAAAATGGCCTCATTTATCGATCAATTTGACTGATTTCTGATTTCAATCCGATCGAAAATGTGAGAGGTCAGATAGAGGGACGTTTATACCAGGAATATGAAAATTTTCCGCAGTGTTTAAATTAAAATCCTATCTGAAGATCCATCTTCCTCGACTTCATATACTATATCTTTTGAAAACTATCAACCGTCTTGGTGTCATTTGCATAAATTCATCCCCCTTAGAACTATCTACAATTTCCGTTCAGCCTCTTTATTTTTAATTCCTATTTAATAAAATGGAATATGGAGATTGATGTAAACATTCAAATTAAATAAAACCGAGTGAATTCGGAGATTTAGTTAACTTTTTTCTCAAAAGAAAATTCCTCCTTTACCAAAACAAAAAAAAACTAAACCAAGTATGACTCTAATATGAATGTGATCCAAAACATATCTCGTTGTTTATAAGATGTTATTATTGTTAAAGGAAGTTTACATAATAAAACGAAATATTCATTTTAATTATAAAAACATAACATAGTATTAACTTGACTTAATAAAACCCATATCGATAAAAGCTGTAGAAATATAACCAAATTAACTTGAACAAAAGACACGCGACCAGACGACTGATTTAAACGTTTTTGTTTGGCAACATATTGGTTAATTAATTGGTATATTTCCACCAAATTAACTATTTTTATGACTATGTACAGAGCCGTTTACTTCTTCGGCGAGTCTTTTACGTTACTCCAACTTTAACTACCAATAATAAGTTTAACGATTATTCTCACAGAGTTCAATAACCCGAATCCAGTTAAACTTTTTCGATTGATAAATTCTGTTCTTTTTCGGATAGTTTTTAAGGAAAGGCCGAAAAAAATCGATGATTTTGATTTTTTTTTAATAGACACAACGAAATTTAAAACTCCGCAATTCTTAACTAATTAATTACCAGACGATAAAAATATCAGTATTCCAAAGCACGGAAATATATTAGAATTCGTACACTACGAAAAGGCTTATATATAAACAATTCCTAGTTGCAAACAAAATTTTTATTTTCACACGATCCAAAATAAGAAAGAACCACATAAAAAAGGGGGTTGAGTAACTGGCTAATTACTCAATGGCTTCATAAAAAAACAAACTCTAAAGAAAATATACATTCAAATTCATAAATTGAATCATCACACCAAACTTTATAGAATTTAAAAAAATTATTTTTGGCGCTAAAACCAACAGTTGGTATTAGTAATGTTGGCAAAAATGTTTCTTAAAAATAAAAAACAAATTTAAAAATTACTCCAAAAAAAACCAGTCCAATAAGACAAATTAGAACTTGAAATAATAAATTATAATAATTTTTGTGACCTCATATTTCCACATTAAACAATTTCGAAGTATTGGCATAGTAAAAAAGAGTTTAACTTAAATCAAACCCTTCACCTTCAAAACAAAAGGAAATTAATAAAGATAACTGGAATTTTTGTGAGCACTATAATAAAAAAGCAAAGTTAAAAAGATATTTGAAACGCTTACCAGCGAATACAAAGAATAATATCACTACACCACAAATTTACTATAATTTACTTTGATTTGAACACTTGAGTGTAGTTAGAGGACGACTTAGCATACATTCCGAGGTTTTATTGAATTTCTCGAATGGACTGGAAGGTCGATAACAAATTAATTTCTTAAAAAATGTGATTTTCGGAATAAATATATCTTTTGTTTCTATAAGCGGTGGATCTTGATGAGACGTATGCTTGTTCCAATATCACATCAATTTTAAATAAAAATTTGACCTTGAATACACTTTTTACACCACCACTCACTAAAACCTAATAATTTGACTTACCGGTTTTATTCTGAATTTCTCCATCAATAGATCTCTCCCAGGAAAATTAATTCCAACGAGAAAACCTCCAAACCTCCTTGGAGGCAATCTTCACATTTATTCCTTTACTACTAAACTATAGAGTAGGCTGCAAATAATTACATAGGGACAAAGGACCAATTCCTTACAGCCCACTCTATAGTTTAATAGTCAAGGAATAAATGTGAATATACCCGCCAAGGAGGTTCGGAGTTTAATAGTCAAGGAATGAATGTGAAGATTCCCTCCAAGGAGGTTCGGAGGTTTGCCCGCTGGAATCAGTTTTCGCTGTAAGGAATTAAATAGGGACAAAGGAACAATTCCTGCTAAGGAGGTTTTCCCGTTGGAATTAATTGTTGCGGGAGAAGGTTTATTGGTGGGAAAATTTAATATAAAACGTGTATATCACGTCAAAAGGTTTTAGTTTACCTTCAGTCTCTGAAAACGATAATTTGGTTATCGAAACAATGTATTCAGTATGAATATCACCAACGTTTTTAGTCAAGATTTGACCTTGAAACATGCACTAGATTCATCAAGATCCACCACTTCTAGTGAGGTCATCGAAACAAAAGTAACTCAAAGAATTTTTGATTGTTGAATGTTGAGTATGGAATACTTTTTGAGAAGAATCTTTTGCAATTAATCATTTTTAATTCTTATATGAAAAAAAGGCACAACATTATTTTTATTTAAATAGGGATTGCCAAGTTTTGAAATTTAAAAAACTATAAATGCACCTAATATTTGATTTTCCTCTTATGTACGATAATAATTTATGGGGATGTTTCACTTGGTAATACATTGTATAGGGAGGTGGGATCTTGCATCCAAAGGAAAAAATTCAAAAAATTCCACTTTGCCCACTCAAACATGACGTTGTGAATTTTAAATTCTTATATATTATCTTAATTTTTTTTTGTTACAATATAGTTGTTACCGTTGGAACTATCGTTTCGATATTCACCCTCCCGACTTTCCCTCCTGTCTAGGAAAACGGCTCTGCTACCAAGGGCAAAATAAGGAAACTTATCGGGGAAACACTGAGCCACCTCTCAGGCATTTGTAGCTACAGCTTTTTGTCGGGAGCGTAGTCATCCCTTAACGATTCTCTTCCGCTCGGGACAAGGACCCTGAAAGGGTAACTGATAATTAGCTTGCCCTTGTACCGTTTCTGCACTAGCGACAGCAGCTGCTTTTTTTAAAAAGGAAGTAACCCACAGCAATTACAGTGGTGACAAAATCGACACTACTTTCATGAGTTCAGATATCCAGGTCCTTTAAAATGTGGTATATCCAGTGTCTTCCTTCTTTTTGATGACTTCACTGTTGATCGTTATTAGTTTTGTAAAAAAACCGTTGCGCTATAAAAGCTATTCAAAAATATAATCAACGTTGCCAAATTAGCAAATTAGAAAGATACCTGAGTTGGAAGCTAGAATACAGAGTGTTATTAAAAGCCCCAATTATTATTTTTAATTGATAATTCGCTTACCAAAGTTGTGACCGATCATATGAGCAACAGTAGTGGCAACAACACCTACAACAGGTGAATATTCCGTGCTTATACCTCCGGAATATTCATAAGTACAAATTGGACCTTTTAGAGCCTTTCCAACAACGCCGTTATCGAAATTAAATTTTCTGAAACAAGTTAAAAAAATTTGTAAATTATTGTTTTATCTTTAAACATTGTTCTTATAATGATATGGAATTTTGATTCCATTTTCATAATGACGCAGTTACAGGATTCGCGAAAAATACTTACGTTAAAAGTTGAGCATTGTCATTTGGATGAGTAGTGGTTAATTTTTCTCTCCTGTAACGTAGAAAATTTGCGAGCGTCGTATCTCCATTACCAGAAAATTGAATTTCGTCATTTTCACTCCAAATCACAACTCCTACTAAAGCTATAAAAATATTCAAAGAAGAGTACAGCTGAAATTAAAATAAACGTGTAATTAGTCGAAATTATTTTCTGATGTGTTTAAGAATAGAAATAGTGTAATAGAGAGATCGTCAGCGAAAGGAGTGCTACTGAAATGGAAACAGAAAATTAAAATATTGTAATGACAAATGAACAAAGGAGTATTAAATGAGATTGATTCAAATTGTTTTTTAATAAATTTATTCACTCGATATTATGGATAAACTGAGCACCACTCATATTTTACTCAATATTATTTATTTATTGATAACTTACTGTTATTTAAGTTAAACTATAATATCACATAATCTTGTTTTGACATTTATTCGTATTAAACCTCGTTTTAGACTAAAACGTTTTTTTAAAATGTGCTGATTAAAGGAAAGCTGTTGATTGTAATTGTTTTCATTAGGGCCGTTTTTTTTTCAATCTCTGATAGGCTATTCCAAAAGATTATTCACGTTTACGGTTAGGGATTGAGACATTTGTCATATCTGCGGACAAGATTTTCAATACCCTCTTCAAAGAAAGTTGCCTAACAATAGAGTACAAAACAAACCTTGAAACTTCTAGAAATTCCGTAGATTTCCGTCCTTGTCGCCCTCAATCATCCACGTCATTACGACCATCTTTAAACTTTCGACACCATAACTCATGAAGTTTTCCCCATACATACGACTCATTCTCCGATGGATTTCTTTAGCACTATGGCCTTCAGCCTGCAGAAAACGAATCACACTTGTTTACGTGGATGTAGCACAACGCCGACTGACGCCCGAATGTCGACAATGGCTGAGTGCGTAGTGCGAGAGCTTCGCCAAAGAAATTTGTCAATGGAGGAGAAAGTGCGAGCATCAACTCTCCTCAATGAAGGATATTCAATACGATATGTTGGTGGTTTGTTAGGAAGATATCGTTCTATCATGAGTCGCATAATGAAACGGGTTCGTACCATCAAAGACCAGAATAAAGGCAAAAACGTTGCACTAATCAAATTGATGATCGTTTTTGGCGCTCAGAAACAGGAAAGTCGCCTTCAATTAGTGAAAACGGGTTCTGATGAAACTAGAGTTAGCTTCAAAGTCCCAAATGGACGTGAACTGTAACATCTCTCCTAAAGTGCCTTTCGTTGGTGGTTTTAAAATGTTTTGGGGAGGAATTCGCTTCGATGTTCTTATCTGTTATCAGGAAATTCGCTTGTTGGGAACAGTATGTGGTCATGTGACCGATTCAACCAAGGCAGCCTTACAAAATCTTGGAGATCTCTTCAAGAACAAGAACCTTTACACTCCGAAACAACTTCTAATCTTCTACGAGGTTCAGATTCGTAAATCTATGGAATATTGCTCGCAGTTCGACTTTTAGGCGATCCAAAGTTCAGTTCAGAAACTGTCTGACGCGTGTTTCGATAAACTCAGTTTATCTTAAGTCTCTGAAGACGATAACTTGGTTATCGAAGCGCATGTCAGAGTTTTTTTTATGTAAAAAGCGAGTACAACAGAGTAAACCCTTTTAGACTCGAGTAATTCGATTGGTGTCTTCCGTGGATATTGATATCGAACTTCTGTAGGTTGCAGTGGTCGGGAAAGCTGATTTCACAGGCTTCCACTTCTCCAAAAAAAAAAAAAAATGAATCCTGATAATATCTTGTAGATATTAATCTCAAACTTCTGTAAATTGTAGTCTTCTGGAAAAACGTGCCTTGGTAGTCGAGTTCCAATCAATTAAAGTTCTGGGCGTCTGCAGGTGAACCCAGCAACGACTGCCAGTCAAGTAGGTCTTGTAAAAACAGCTCTAGGTGGGATTATAATGGACAACTGGGAAGAGCATCTGCCGAGGTAGTATTGGTGATCTTTCTTCTATGCTCTAAGCTGTCAACTCTGGTTAATAAGTTTTTGAAGGTAATATAAAAGAAGATTATCGCAATTTATTGATCTATTAGAACCTTTGCTTACGAATTGTGTAGTTCTTTGGGATCAGATGGAGTGTGATCTTCATTTATTTTGTAAATCACTTAGAATGGGGCAGGTTTATTTAGAAAAGTTTTATAGAATATATTGAATCATCAAAAAATCAAAGATAGATAAATTAGTCCTTCTGGGCGTTAATACAAGTCATTGAAATACGTCAAATGGAAAAATTATAACAGAAAAAATTTACTCCTTGCGACCTTTCTAACTAAAAAAACATCGGTCGAAGTTTTTCAAAATCTATATGAAGTTTAGCCAAAGTTATTCATGGCCAAAAATGGTAGTGATGGTGAAAAATTGTGGCTACCAAAAGTTAATCATAAACAATATTGATTTTCGAATTATCAATGCACTCCTATTCTATATCTTATAAAATGAAACCCGTTGCGTATCGCCAATTGAAAAGTTATTACAGTTATATACTTACGCCATTGATAATATTGGCAATAGATTTGGCATGGTTGATAGTTTTGGTTCTACTTTCTCCCAATTGTTTGTAAAGTTGATTGTCTATAACAAGAACTAATTCTACATATTTGGATTCTTTGTTGGCATTGTAAGGTCCCCTAAGTAACGGTTGATCTCGCTTATACTGGAAGAAAACAATATAATATACAGCGAGCAATAAATCGACTCGAATCGCACGCTCGCGATCAAAAGTCTCCAGTAAAAAATCTTTAACTTTTTAGCACCTGAAAACTATCAGTCTTAGCTTCATAATGAACGATCTATGTCAAATGTCAAACAATTATAAATGGTTATTAATAACAGTAAAGAAAATACAACTTTAAATGCAGGATTTCTAGCTCGAACTTTTCTCTTAAGTTCATGCTTCGATAGGTTTCAAGCTAATTTCGACATCCTGTATATACTGCATTAAGGAACACGTGATACTCTAAAATCCCTCAGCTCCATTACCAGTTTCAATAGAAAACAAATCGTTTTTTGCTTCCATTGAAATTCTCGTCGAAACTATCCAAAAATCCCCACCGAAAGCTACGTTTTTCTATGCAACACTGAGCTAATATTTCACCAGGTCTTCTGTAAACTCCCCTTCGTTTATCCCTACCATGCAGATACATTCTGCATTTATCTAAAAAAAGATCGGAGCCCCATTGTTCAATTAACGTCTTTTCTGGCAAATCGTAGACCTGGGGTTAATTTGCGGCCATCAGGATCTTAAAACAATTCGCATAAAACTAAACTTCGTTCAAACCCTGAAGATGATATGCGAATTTGCAATTTATTGGTTTTTATTTTATAGGAAAAGTATTTTCTTAAAATTATACATAAAATTAATATGAATCAGATGTTTTTATCGATCAAACCGAAGAAAAGATCGAAATATGCATCGTATTTGAAGATATTTAAATCTAGAGATCGCCAACAATTTTCTCTCTACAAAAGAAGTTGCAGTTTGGACGCCACGTAGCAATTTAAATTACAATGATTCCAGATTTGAATGACAAACATATTTTTAAATTAATTACAAAATCATGTGAATTTCCTGTGAATATTAATCCGTGTTCAAACTGCATATAACCGTTTCCACTCATAACAAATAACTGACTCTTCAAGGGAAAATTTAGGCCTTGAGAAATATTATTAATTACAATTATAATTGAGAAATTAACTACTCACTCTTAAAATCCGATCATCCTTATTGTCATGGGAATTTTCGTGGTCTAAAACATCTCCTTTATATCCACAAGTCTTATTATGTCTTAACGAATCGGAGTGTTTATATAAAAAATGTTCGGATTGTATATCGGCGAGTTTATTTGTAGTTTCGATGTAATGCATTTCTTTTCCGTCGTAAATGACTCCCGAAAGTCCATCGCACGTCGAGATTGCCACCCACGAATCGGGTTTCCCACGAACTTTTCCACTATAATCGCAAAGATCTACATCCTGAAAGAAAATATTTCTATAGATTATAGTTTTCCGGTTACTAATACTCCTACTAGAGCCACTTCATCATGGTTTGTATGATGGTACATACAAAGTTGATTCATCGATACTAGAAATAGAATTTTGACCGAGAGATGTGCTAGAACTTTTCAAAGACTTGTGAGATCAATAAAGCCACTTATCCCGGTGGAAAACCACCAATTGTATGGCATGCAAACACTTCTCCCTATCATATATTATGACCCTGTAGATTGGAAACTTGCTCGAGTTGAAGCCATACGAAAAGAGACGGTTCCCAACAACTATCGTCCGATCGCTTTTGTCCTAACCATTGCCAAAGTCATGGAGAAAATCTTTAACCAACAAATCTTGAATTAACACACCTTATATAATGAATATGGGTTCTTGTGCGATCTTCTTTACCAGTAAAAGTTGTTGTTGCATTAGTCTCATTTTCATTTTCGTTATTGTCGTCATTTTGCATATTAGATTCTTCGCTTGCTACTGATTCATGTCGGAATAATTGATGTCATGAAAATCGTCATCAATATCAATAGTTTGGTGTAGGGTTGGACAGTACTTTGTTTGTTATTATACAAATGTTTGTAAATTTTCAAAATACTCAAACTTCTGCGGAATTTACGTAAGAACAAAGTTTTGAAAACGGATTGATATCAAAACCGACTGACAAAAGGTGACAAGTGTGCTAAAAATAGCAAGAACAGGTAAGTACTTCGATTAAAATTGTAAACAATACCAAATATACCACAAATAACGTAGAAATGATCGAAAAACACTTTGATGAGTCTATTAGACACCTTGACCGGATAAAGGTTGATTTTCTTTCGTTTTAGTGTGTGATCTATAACATCCCTCACTTGTACAATAATAGAACTGATAGAATATGGAATTAAAGTTAAATAAGTGAACATTTTCAAATTTCCGTACTAAAAGTAGAGCAAAGAAATTGAGAAATAGTTAGTCACATAAAAGCACAACAATTCAACTGAAAACGCAACGGATCCCATTGTGGCCAAGGAGAAGAGGCAGGCCGAGAAAGACTTGGAAAAAACGAAATAGAGGACTTAATATAGAGAAGGTAAAATGCCGGAACCGAAAATAATAACAAAAGCAGTCAAAACAGACGATGAACTATGAAGAAGACAAAAATGGAAAACGAGGAGTAATCCACCTCAAAAAAGGATTTTAAAACGCTATAAGCGATGGCTATAATCTAAAGGATTGAAATTTTTGACGATGATGACGATGATGATGAAATAACCTTATGATAATGGACATATAAATTTCTATGTCCAAACTCTCGATTGACTTCAGAACCTATTCCAATTTTCGATACTGTTTGGTCTACCTCAAACGATATCCATCACCCTCGATAAATTCGAATAATTGATAATAATAAAAACAAACCACTAAAATTGAACATAGCAGAACTGTTTAATACTTCTTACAATTCTTCTGGTGAAAATACGAGATAAAGTATATTAAAATTTAATTACGAACCTGTAATGAAGGTTTGTGGATTTTATAGTCTCCGTTTTCTTGATGTTTGTGAAAAAATCCTTGTGGTATCAAATCTTTATTTATGGTTAAATCTAGTATCATGTCTTGTCCATCAACTTCCATTTTGATTTGTATATGATCGGTGTGTGTTCCAGTCTAAACAAAAAAAGTAATTGATAAATTAATCGTTTAAACAAATAGTGGTATTTAAATGAAACCATCACGGTTTATTATTTAATTTCTATTAATCAAATGGAACACCATGATAATTGAATTTAACTGTTTCAAATATATACACGACTTCTGTCAAATGTCACTATTAATGCCGTTTTAGATACGACGGTTGCTACTTAGTTTTCAAGATATGGCACCACTGATGTGATTATGTCAAATCTGACGTTGACATCATGAAGTTTGACATTTTCAATGTTGAACGTACTCAGAACTCGCATACATTCAATGTTGCGTGAAGATTTGTTTGTCAAAAAGATTTGTACGCGCTGGACACCTAACGTAAACATTATTTAAGGGTGATAAGGTAACTACGTCTTATAAAGTGCCGTGAGATAAGGGTTGCTCAAAGAGGAGAAACTAGTGTCATCTGCAATGTCGTTTATAAATAGAAGAAACAAAATAGGGACTAGTACTGAGCCTTGGAGCACTCCACATTCTATTGACTTGCACTTGACCTTACAAATTGACTTCTGTTGGTAATATTTCTATGATCTTAGATAACGTGGGAAAGAGTGCAATTGGGCGATAATTAGAATCATTATTTTCATCTCCTCCTTTATGGCGTTGTTGTTTTTTTTTTTTGATTAAATAAAATTGGAATCGATTTTGTGAGTGGAAACTGAAATTTTTGTACAAATATTTCTGTAGAACGTGATATTTTCAAGTAGCGTTCATACCACCTCGTGTTTAGTCGACGAAATTTGTCTTTTTTCTCTTCCATGATAAAGTTTCGGTTTCACAAGTGTATGACGGCTGAATTCAATGGCAGGATGTTGTTCATCTGTAACAAAAAAAAACATAGTGTAACATAGTAAATTCGCTCTGTATTCAGTTAATTTAAATAATGCTATTTTACATTGAAAAAACACCGGTTTCCCATGCACAATTTAAAATAAATATGAACGATCACGTCATAATATTCAAATACTAACAGGGACGAAATAAGGACAAGTGAAATTATTATTGATAAGGAAATATGCTTCAAATGAATCATAGTTTTATATCATAAACATAGGAAAATGAATTTATGTTTAAAGTAAACACCATATATTTATATATAGATCAAAATATCTAAATTTTTGATTCATCAATGTAAATTACTTTTGCTTTTATTATTTCAGTGCTTGGCATTCCCTCTAACGACTAATAATCGTCGTCTATTTGGTTCCATTCGTTTTTTCAGGATACTCCAAAGATGCGAAGTGAAAGTAGGACTTCCGAGTCCAATTTATCCCACATTACATTCTTCCTTTCCAATTCTATCAAATACTCTTTGCACAGATTCGAGGAATGCTTGGAATCGTTGTTATGCAAGAAGAGAAATTTTCTGTCGATCAGGCTCTGGCAAGAACGCACTTTTTCCTTAGCCTCCAAAACATCACCAAACCATCACCGAGCCTCCGCTGTGTTTTACAGTCGAGATTACACATACTTTGATCTGCGCACAAACACTTTTCTCTTAGACCTGAAAACCTCAAATTTTGACTCTCCACTCCATAAGACTCTCTCTCACTCTTACTGCCGCTGCCACGTTTTCAAAAAGGCGGTTCAATTTCAACTTTCAACTGTAGTAATATTCAAAGGCGTGTCCCTAAATCAATTGACTTAGTTGCTATTTCTGGGCCAGTGAGTCGTCGATCACGTCTACTGATTTTTCGAAGCTGATCAGAACTTCAAAACTCTTGAAGATGCATAGTTTTTCACGTTGTAGTCCGCGGTACCTACGTCGAGGTATTTTTAATTCAGTTTTTATAGCAAGGGGTTTATTTACATTTTTTCTTTTGAATAATATCTAGTAAGGTCTATTTATTCATTGGTTTTGTTGCTTTATTTTTCTAGAACTTTTGGGATATATACATATAAGGAGTTTGTGCAGCGCAGTTAGTTCCGTTTATAATAAATAGTCGTAGTGAACAGTGAACATGAATTTGAATAAATTATTATAGTTAGTTAAGTGATAAGTAAATTATTGAAAGTTAGTGTAGTGTATAGTGTTTAAATAAATTAAGGACGTAATAGACAGTGTCTATTAATTCACCCACGAACAGAAATCCGTATAAATAAATAAGAAAAACATTACAATCACAGTATTATTTTGAAATTTAATGAATGGATTATGGGGTGGGTAAAAACTTTTGATTGGTAGTGTAGCAAAGCACTTTTGTAACCGAATGTTCTACAACTTGGTACAAATATTTAACACTCTCATCTTGTAGATAATCCAAATTATACTTTTCATCTGTAATATTTGTACTTTGGTGATCCATATTTGGGACTGCTTTGTTGTGCTTTTCCTGAATGAGTAGCACATTTTTGCTTTGAGAAGATCGGTAAGCCTTTCTCACCACTCATTTTATTGCATAAATTTAAGAAATGTTTGACAAGGACGTGGGAACAAGTACAAAAGTTCTGATATTGATGTGAAATAAGTTATTGATGGCATCTGGCACAAATCTTTATTTGTCTATGAAAACTTTGTTTAGTAGTTGAGTTTTCTTAAATTTAAGTTAAAAACAAACACATAGATGGCACCACTTGAGGCAAACATTATTATTATCACGGATTTTAGGACAAATTTTGTACCTAAAACATTTTTGTCTGCGGTAGCAGTTGTGGTTGCATCACCTTCATTTAAAATCAAGACACCACCTTTTTATCACGTGATACAACTATACATGGAAGGTTATAATGCAACTTTATGAATAAATGCGATGGGAGTTACATGCGAAGAATTTCTGAAGGACATTTTTAAAACAATACCATTGTATCTAATAATGTAAACATGTATCAGCATTTATTCTATTTTTGTATGAAATAACGTAAACATGTATCAGCACTATTTTACTATAAATAAGATGTTTGTAAACAATTCGATGATATTTAATGTTTATAATTAGTTCGATCTTGAGATTAATTGTATTCATATAAATATTCAAAAATAAAGTTTTTTAAAAATATATTTCGAAACCCGAAATATATAATTGGCGCAGTCATTCGGATTAGTGCGGTCGCGAGTTTACGCAAAGTGCGATAAAGTTCCGGCTAAGTACTCCAGTACCTCAGCACTAGATCTACGTATTCAACGAGGGACAGGACTTCAGATAGCTGTAAGTGCCAAGTCTCCTTATTATTTTGATTCCTTTTTATCCATCCTTATCAGAACTTTGAATAGGGAAGAGATAATTTAATAATTTTAAATATATTATTTTATGAACGATTTTGATAAATTATTGAATACATTCAGTGAATTAAACTTAAAAGATAATTCAGAATATATAAAAATGGCAACGTCAAATCCAAAAACCCTAAATTGGGATTTATTTAAATTAAAGCTAGAGAATATTAAACCTTATGATGGAAACAAAAATACATTAAATAAATTTATAAATCGATGTGAGAACCTTATAGAGACGTATTCAGTCTATAATGATCAAGATATTAATAATCACGTATTAGAATGCATACAAGAAAAGTTAATAGATAAAGCCGAGTTAATGGTGGGAAATAGAATTGAGTTGAATACATGGTTTAAATTAAAAGAAGCCTTGATTCAATGTTTTGCAGATAGGCGCGATTTGGATTGTATTTTACAAGAATTAACAAGAACACGACCATTTAAAAATGAAAATTTAACAGCTTTTGGTAACAGATTGCAATTATTAAAAAGTCAGACTATACAATTTATAAGTAATAATTTAAATTTAGGAGAAATCGATAAAAGATGTCAAATTAATCACTGTGAGAAAACAGCTTTAAACACCTTTATTGCGGGATGTTCAGGCGTTATACGTAACAATATGTACTTAAAAAAGCCTAATTCTCTGGAAGACGCTATGGCTTATGTAGACGAGTTTGAAAATTTCGAAAAACTTTATGGTCAATTTTACGAACCTAAAGTTAAATATAATAATAATACTAATGTTCAAATGAATTCATCAAGAAATAATAGAAATAATCAACATAACAATTATAATTCTTTCTACCGACAACCTAATAATAACAATTATGACAAATATAATAATTATGATAGATATAATAATAATATTAACTATTATAATGAAAGATACAACAATAATTACAACAATAATAATTTCCCTAGTCAACCAATAAACGTAAATCCAATACCGCAAAGAAGACAAAATTACCCAACGAATGCGCAAGTATTTGGTCCTAGGAAAAATGTTTTCCGCCCGAACCAAATACCTGTAAATCGTTTACCTAGACCTGAACCGATGTCAACGACATCAAGAAATTTTTCTGACAGACCAAGTAGACTTATAAATAATAATAATATTTATAATAATAATACAAATAATAACAAATATTTTAAATCACGAAATGAACCGAATTTTACTTCGGAAGAACTATATAATAATAATTACAAAAATAAAGAAGAAGAAGAAGAAATAATTGATTTTCACCATTTGTTTGAACGCGACGAAGATAATGATCGAATCGTAAATTTTCGGAAAGAGCCTCGGAAAATGAATCAAACATAGAAGAAATAAATTTTACTCCTAATGATGCTTTAACATATTTTGAAAATTTTATAGAAATTAACGAATCAAAACCCAGTGAAAAAGTAATTGAAATAAATTTCACATCTAATAATTCATCACCAGAAATTCAAAAATTAATAAAAATCAAAGAATCAGAATTAAATCATTGTAAAGAAATAAATGAACAAGTAGAAGTAGATCTTAGTAAATTATTTGATAAAGAAGAAAAAGATAGATTAAATGTAACAGAAAAGAATTCAGAAGAAAATATTATAATGGTAGAACAAATGAATAATGATACAAAAGGAGAATTAGAATTATTTGATAAAGTGGAATTAAACAATACAGGATTAGATAAAATAAAAATGAATGAAAAGGATAATGAAATTGAAGTAAAAGAAAATGTAATAGAATTAAACAGAGAAATAAAAGAAATAAATAATGATATGACAAAGGACGAAAAGGATATAAATGATGTTATGAAAATAGATAATGATATATTAGAAAAAGAATGTTATGTTATAAAACCTGAATTAAATACAAATATATTGAATATACAAAATAAAAATAATATGATTAATAAAAGAGACTTGAATAATGAAAATGAGAAAATGGTTATTAATTATGAAACAATTAATAAAGAATTTGATAGAAATAATAATGAAATAAGTTCAAAATATTTCAATAGAAAATTAAATGCTATATTAAATGAAAAGATAATAGAAGAACAATTTTGGAAAAATAGATATTATCATTCGTTGAAATGGTACGCAATTCAAGAAATTATAAAATGGATTTTTATACAAAGACTTTTCTTTCTTTTTTATTATTATGTTATAAGAATAGATAAGATTTAGAATTAATGGATAAAAAATATGTAAAACATAAAAATTAAATATTAGTAAACTTTTAGAAACTATAATAATAAAAAGTTATTATTAATAAGAATATATATAAGAAATTTAATAATATAATTCATAACTTTGTTTATTCAACTAATGGGAAAAGAAAATAATATAAAAATTCAAATCATAATCAGTATAACACAAATGAATCATTTAAAACAATACCTATAACTTTAAATGAACCCCTTAAAGCTCAACCATTTGAAATAAATCAATACGAAATTCACAATTTTAATTATTCAAAAGAAGATAAAAAACTAATTAACGAAAATTATAATTGGCACGAAACTTATAATTGGTGCAAAAAATAAAATAGATATAAATCAATTAATCAAAACAAACCTATGAGTTCAGAAGACGTAGAAAACTTTATTAATAATTGTGAAATGTGTTAAATTAATAAATATAATATAAACCCTTCAATTAAATTTGATTTGATATGTCAATGTTATTAAGATAGTAAATCTTTCATATTCAACAATAACGAGAAAATGTATCTATTTCTCTTACGGTCAAGCTTATTCAATGTCAAGTGTGAATGGAACTTCAGTTGTAGATAATATATTAAATTACGTTACTCATCATGGGTTACCTTATAAAATAACAGCTGACTGTGGTTCAGAATTTAAAAATAATGACCTACAAGATTTTTGCAAATTACACAAAATTGAGTTACATTATACCACGTCTAAAAATAGCAATTCTAATTCACCTGTTGAACGTTTTCATTCCAGTTTAATCGAACATTTTAGGTGCATAAAAGAAAATAATAATGATTGGACTCCCAATCAATTGATAAAACACTCAATATTAGCATATAATAATTCAATTCATTCGGTAACACAATTTACACCATTTGAAATTATTAAAGGCCATATAAATAACCCTGATCCATTCGATTTAGACGATCATTTAATAATATCTAATTACATACAAAATCACAAAGAAACCTCCAAATTATTATATGAAAAAATTAAAGATAGAAATGCTAACATTAAAGAAAAAATAATCAATAAGAGAAATGAAAACAGAAACGATCCCCTATCCTATGAAAATCAAAACATAGCCTACATTAAAACAAAATTTCGAGACAAAAAACTACCTAAATTCAAAAAAGCCGAAATTGTAAAAGATTCTGGCATATTATTAGAAACAAACAAAGGGACATTTCATAAAAATATAATTAGAAAACCAAAAAACTAAAACAAAAATTGTTACAGATAATGAAGCTGACAATAGTATTAACGTTACTATTACTTTACAAGATGACCAAAACAGAAGACATAACAGTTTCGAACGTAAATAATTTATTATTACCTATCAATTTGGGAACTAGTAATCTTATACATAGTAAACATACTTTCATATATTATATAGATTTAGAATTCATTCATAAACAAATCAATAATTTAAAACAATATTATTATGACCTAAGAAATAATTTATCTCAAGCGAACGCTACAAATCCTATTTCATACCATAACTTAGCTGAACAATCATTGAGTAGAACAGAAATTTTAATTAACACTTTAGATAAAAAATCAGAAAATATTTACCCACATTTAAGATTGAAAAGAGGATTAATAAATGCTGTAGGCAAAATAGATAAATGGCTTTTTGGAACTTTAGATTCGGACGATGAAGAAAGATATAATAACGCTATAAATGTCCTACAACAAAATCAGAAACAAATAATTCACGAAGTTAATTTACAAATATCACTACATAAAAAATTAATTGATCATTATAACAAATCGATTACGACTCTATGGGATAATCAACGGAAACTTTTTGATAATATAGAGAAATTTCACATTTCAATTGAAAACAAAATAATAACTTTAAATAATTTTATAACATTTCAAAGTACAATTTCACAAATTAATCTGGATTGTCAGAGTTTAATTACAATAATTGATAATATTGAAAATGCAATAACGTTTTCTAAATTAAATACAATTCACAGTTCAGTTATATCAAGCCAAGAAATTTTAGAAATGATAAAATATTTAAGTACCATTTATAATGAAGAACAAATACCAAAATTTAGTAATATTTTGACATATTATCTCTTTCTTGGTTCACAAGTAACCTTTTCCAAAACCAAAATAATATTTGCTACCCATGTTCCTATCCTAAAACCTAAAACCTATGAATTCTTTCATTTATACTCCGTAATTCAAAACCATACAATATTTATCCCTCCGCAACCTTACTTGGCCAGAAGTCAAAATGAAGTTACTTTCATCAAAGAAGAATGCCCCGAATTAGAAGGAAAATATTATTGTAAAGAAACTTTCAAATTACAAGATAACTGTACTGTTGAACTTTTAAATGGACATTCCGGTAAAAATTGTGTAATTAGTGAAATTAATCTTCAAGAAACAATATTGGAACAAGTAACAAATGATGAACTTTTAGTGATCCCAAAT
The DNA here is from genome assembly GCF_026230105.1 of Diorhabda sublineata. NCBI lineage: Eukaryota > Metazoa > Arthropoda > Insecta > Coleoptera > Chrysomelidae > Diorhabda > Diorhabda sublineata. The sequence continues at coordinate 32,983,607 of NC_079480.1, forward strand.
TCAGAAACTGATGTAATTTCTAAATGTGTATCAGACCGTTATTTTAAATTAATATATCCATCACTTATAACAATTCCAAAAAATTGTAATATTCAAGTAGGAAGTGAAATTTTCTCAACCAATGTACAAATTAAAAAAGGAAAATCAATAATACTACCGAAATTAAACTTTAAATTTTTGAATAATCAAATTTATAAATCCCCTAATTTAATTAATATAGATTTTAATAAATTGTATGAAATTAATAACATCGCTAAGAATATAAAACCAATTCATGAAATTTATAATCCACAAAGTCATGTATCGATAGGACTATTTACTGTAATAATAATAATTTGTATAATTTTCATAATACTTTGGATAATTCGAAAATATAAATATAAGTTTGTAAGAAAACATAAAATAGAAGAAATGAAGAAAGAAGACATCGAATTAGAAGAGGAAAGACAACAAAGGATGAAAAATACCTCCGTCATTTTTCATTCTTAGGGATGGAGGAGTTACATGCGAAGAATTTCTGAAGGACATTTTTAAAACAATACCATTGTATCTAATAATGTAAACATGTATCAGCATTTATTCTATTTTTGTATGAAATAACGTAAACATGTATCAGCACTATTTTACTATAAATAAGATGTTTGTAAACAATTCGATGATATTTAATGTTTATAATTAGTTCGATCTTGAGATTAATTGTATTCATATAAATATTCAAAAATAAAGTTTTTTAAAAATATATTTCGAAACCCGAAATATATAATTTGGGGTCATAAATTTTCGTGACTCTTGCAAAACCAATATAGGAGGTAACATCAAATTTTTTCATTTCTTTGTCGGGTAGGTAGAATCGTTAATAAATTTTTTTTTTCTAAATATAACCAAGATTAAATCATCTCAATATCGAAAAGAACTAATGAGAAGAATGACTTGGAAAAACTCGATAATAAATAAATGTGTGATAGTGTATGTATCGATTATATATGAACCGCCCTCCGTATTATTCTTCGTTCTAATCATATCGACCTGAAATTGATTAATTTAATGTTCAACGAACATCTTGTGTTTTAGCATATTTTTACATTTACACAATAAACACCTAACATCATCACTCCCACGCCGTGTCAGTTGTAACAGCGAAAGTTAATAGGATTAACTGAAACGACCTTTTCTCTCAATAGAATGAAACATTTTTCATAATAACTAAACAACGTTAAAATATGATTCTAAGCTCCGCGAGCCGTATATATATATGTAAAGAGCTCAAAGGGCCTTATAAGTCCAAGGCTTGGAGTCGCTCTAGTGCTTTTCTCCATCTATTTTTCTTCATGGCTGCTTCACGCCAGTTCTCTACGCTTCTATACATTTTTTCCGCGGACGCCCTCTTTTTCTTTTCGCTCCTTCTTCCCTTAAGTAGGATCTTTTCGCCCAACTGCAATATTTAGGCGGCAAAATTTTTACTTAGTGTCGTTTTCTTCAGTATTTTCGTTTTCCTCATATCTTTTAGACCACTATCAATAAAATGACTCTAACCCAGCGTTTAAATACTCAAAATTGAGTATTAGTTTTAGAATACGAGTCGTTTAAATTATAAAAGACACTTTCCAGTAAATATGTTTTCAAATTCGGGAAAAAATGTTATAGATTTGATTTCAATTGGCAAATGATTGTGCATTATTTTCGTATTGTACACTATAAAACCCAAGTTTTCAACGTGACGTATGTGGTTTAAGATCATGCTCTGCGACTCTGTCATTTGCTCTGAATAGCAGTCTTTCTGATTTATCTCAAATAAAAATTTTTGGTTTTCCACTTTTTTGGAGATTGAGACATGGTATTCCTTCACATTCGGCTATAGCACGGTGACTGGTTGTACGAAAAATATTTTGGTTTTGAAAATGCGAACTATATCGGGCTTAGTGATCTATCAAACCAAATTATGAACGCTTTTTCTGATTAGGTATTAAGGTGTTTCTCTATGACTCGACTCGGTATATCAGTTTTTGGATCGGAACTTTTTGATTATACCTTCTATAGTACTCAAGTAAATTATACATCTATAGTTAGGGACAAACGGTAAAAGACTTTCTATTGGAAACAATGTAATTTACCCTAGGAACATTTTAAGTATCATCAATCCAGTTTTGACATTGAACAAATATTTTTTCAGTCGTTTCTTATTTTCATTTACATTATACCACGTGGCCCACGTGCAATACGTTGCAGACGACACAAAATTAAACAGAATTGCACCAGTTTTATGTATAAAATATGATCGAGTGAATTATGTGTCTAAAATAATTTAATATACGAGTAGTAACTAAAAGAATGAAAATAAATATCAACTAATAAAAATGTGCAGGAGCTGCGTGAGCAATTTCTCGTGCTTTTGTATATAAGGGTTGATCAAAGATAATGATTGCATTCAGAAGATGCAGCTCGATAGCTCGAACTCGAACGTGTTGGGCATTCTCTGTCACTATTTTCTCTCAATTTTGAGTTGTGTGGTGGTCCAAACAAATTTATTAAAAGAAATTACAAAAGACATTCAAATTGATGCCCATCTTAATCAATTCATTTACTGTAATGTTTCTCAATGGAGACGCAGGTCCGGCGAAGTATGTAAAGCTATCCTCTTGAAAAACGCGGCCCTGGAATAAAGACCCACAGGAAGAAATCAAAGGGAGTCAGGTCACGTAACAGTGCGGGCCGCTCAACGAATCCTCAACTGCCTATTCATTCTCAAATATTTGACCACCGAGATATTTTGTCGAGTCTGGGAACAGAAAATAATCCGAGGGCGCTAAATATGGCGAATAGGGCGCATGAGGTAGCAACTCAAACTTTTATTTATTAATTTTAACCGTAGCAATAAAAGATTTGTGTGTTGGTGCATTGTCTTGATAAAACAACACTTCTTAGCCAAATGTGACCGTTTTTGCTTGATTTCTTCGCTCAAACGTTGCAATAAGTTCGCATAATACTTATAGTCAATGGAAATTCTCCCACGTGGATTCAAAAAAACCGACACCGTGACTTTGTATGTGGATAGAACGGGCTTTGCCTTTTTTGGAGCCGTTTCTCATTTTTAGTTCATTGTTTTGGTTGTTCTCTCAAACACTCGATGGAAAAATCATCACGACGCTGCGCATAGTTTTCTCATGTCCAAATTTTCAGTTATTATGCGATGTACCGCACTTTTTGAACTGCCTATAATGTCTGCTAGATGGTGCACTTTCAGTCGATGATCATCCAGTACCACTTTGTGGATTTTTATCAACATTTCTGGAGTCGTCACCTCATTGGGTCGTCCAGAGCTGGAATTCGTAGATCGTACGTCTCGTTTAAACCCAATATTTTACTGTTGCCAACAAAGGAGCAATCTCAGCCAGAGTAGAATGGCTGCTTAAGTCATGCTAAGTACTTCTGGGACCATCCTCGTACTTTACAAGAACTATATAATTTTTTTACTCATCTACACATCGTTCGGAGATCTTGGTGCAGCGTACAAATTTACCTTTGACAACTTTTTTAGCGGCCCATCTATCAGTGGAGACTCTTAGGATTTTGTTTAGAGAAATAAAAGAAAATTCATGAGAAGATTCCAGCTTTTACTTATTATTGACGAATTTCAGTCTTTTTTGTCTTCATTCTCTGAATTATATGGACACTTTTACAAATTTGGAATCACAAATCATTCCACAGGAAGATAATTTTTTATCCAAGAACTTTCAACTTATTTTATATAAAATATTCACCCTATATAATACCAAATTTTTAAATTGAGTATAATTATTTATTGGAAAAATGAAAATATTTTTTTAACCAAGCACTTTTAACTAATTTTGTGTTGAATTGGTTCAATTGAAGACACTCGGAACCATTTTAAATTGATTGAACACTAAGTATGATGAAATGTTACATTTCTAAGAACATTTTGATTTCGAGTTGTTTCGACTAATTTACTATGAATCACATCAACCGCCAGATTATTTGTATAATAATTAACAGCAGTAGTCGATGTAAATATTTCCTCTCAGATAATTTTTTAATGACACATAAAACGAACTTTAACTGTAATTTATTATAACTGGCATTCAAAATGCAACATCATTGGTCTCGAATAGATCCAAAATAGATATGAATTATACAAGACCACGACAAACGCACCAAAGAATTCTATAAGAGTCCTACTTCACCTAGATGCCATGGCGACGTTGCCAAATAATTGGTATTTGAATATATAGCTTTTAACTCACTTGGCGAAGGATTCGCAACGTCACCAATTTGGAAACGTAGCCACGACTACCGGCTCCCTGTGTGGAGTCTGGAGGCCACAAAGCCTACCCAATAAGTAGGTCAACTAACATGTAAGTTTCGGCAACACAAATTTAGTTTTGCCACTTACCAATCGTGGCGCTGGTGTAATAAAAATGTATCTTTTCCGTCAACGTCATTTGTCGGGGTCAATTTTATAATTTTATACAATTATCAGATTTGTTTGGGCACGTAAGTAGCTGAGATTTCAAATAATGTATGTGTCACAACCAAACGAGTCAAGTGAAATTTTAAAGCACACTTAAATCTATAACTGCTTAATTCATATGGTTTCCACTATACTCGTTCACAGGCTTTCTTAATGTTGCTTTTGGGTATAGCTGGATCGATTCTGGTGAAACATAACCTTCATCACTGGAGAAGCTGCCATCTGACTCATGAGCATAAGTTGATTTTGAATTTCGCAGTATATGAACCGAATACGAATTCGATGGTTTTTGATGCCTGATTAAAAAAATAGTGATTCTAACTGAGATTCCTGCCTTTCTCTATCAAATGTATGTTTTGTGTATGATCTTTATGGTCATCCATTAAGAGAGACGAAGGATTTAGTTTTTTAATTAACCACTTTTCGAAGAGATTATAGACTTTCAGTAACACAAATTTAGTTTTGCCACTTACCAATCGTGGCGCTAATGTAATAAAAATGTGTCACTTATGTCAATGTCAATTGTTAATGTCATTCGTCCCGATCAATTTCCTTATGCTTGATATTGTTAAAGCTTGAAATTTTGCTTAATAAATCTAAAACTAAAACAATAAAAAGTTATGTTCAATACTACTTGGTTCGAACTAGCGCCCTCTATGATAGTCAGACATAAAAACAAATTCATTGGACGTTATCAGCTTTTCTATTGATCTGGAGACGGGATCACCTTTTTTTAAACACCCTGTATATATTCTTTAACAAACATTTATGCTCTTTGGCTCACTTGTATTCATAGTAATTAGAAGATAAATATCCGGTTTCTGTAATTTGACAATCGTAGGTAACCAGAGGTAGCCATGGCTACGTAACTTGCGATGTCACTATTAAAAAATGTAACAACAAAAAAATTATAAATTTTTTCCTTTCGGCACTCAAAAAAATGTTTTTTTAGACTTTTTCACGTGTCTTTTCTGTATTCGGAGTCTCTACTTAAAGACCAACTAGTATCCAAGAATTGCTGGTTCACATTTTCTTTTTCAATTGAATTGAATTTCTTTTCAAGAATATTGTACAGATCTGTAGTTACCTAAAAAGTTTCCAGTAACTTTGACAAACGCCATCCAGGCTTCTTTTTTTTATCATTTAAGGTGATAATGAATGTCGGATTTATGATTAATTTTTTGACGTCGGATCCAACATATACACCTTAAGTTTCGATTAGTCCTTCTTTCATGTGCAAAGGTGGTGGTTATACAACCTTTTTGGGCTTAACTAAAGGTTCGTTTTTCACTTTTTTTGCCTACGAAGGTAAAAAGAGTTCTTGGCTCTCACCCTCGCAGCATTTTACTCGCATACAAACCAACGTGTTGCCAGTTTGTAGTCCTAAAACCAAAGCAGCAACATTCAAATCTGCACAGATTAACCATTGGTGTTTGTTGTTTTCTATCTTTTCAAGCATTAGTTTCATAATGTCGTATATTTCTTTTAAATGAGTTCCTTGAGCTAAAGATCGTTCTCTTCAGAAAAGGAATCACAATTTGAACTGTGACGTTTAAGGTACACGGCAAATTCCACTGTTTCAATTTTGAACTTTCTCTTTGGACAAATCCAAATCTCTTTCGGTGCTCATTAAGCTCAAATTGGTTAATCAAATGCGCTGTTTGACGACTTACAGGAGCCGTAAATAATATTTAAATTTCTTCGGTTTCAGAACCCTAAACTGGAGAAGGGACAGGAAATTAACTCGTTTATTAATTATTCGGACACTTTCACGATATTGTCCAGCACCTAATAAGCACCTGATTTTATTACCTCGACAATTAATGTATTGTAATTATTTTCGTTTCGTTGTTAGCATCACGTTTTCCTAGCACCGCAACTTTGAGTATTCCGTTGCTGTGAAAATTACAGAGCACTTAATTTTTGAACTTGGCACCTAATTAGCATCTAAAAACCGACTAATTCTGGCATTTTCTAAATGCAATTTGCCGACTTTGTGTTGCTGGCGAAAAGGAGTTAGAAACTGGTGCTGCAAGACACTTTGAAAAAAGTTGAGACAAAGAAACTTCTAATGTTCACCAACTTAAAACGACGCTAACTATCCGATATTAATTTTTTAGAAATTCTTAATGTACAATTCTTAAATTGTGTATGGAAAAATATAAATTAATCTTTTTATTTAATGTGGTTATACAATGGGTACTTGCCTTTCTTTGTATCATCATTTGATATGGAAATGTCATGGTCATTGGCATAAAATACCCATTATAAAGTATAACTAATTTGTTTGCAAAACCGCTATTGTACATTATGCGTCAGAATTAGCGTAATTTCCTTCCGCCTTTTCTCAATTTGGTCCAAGTTATGAATAAGCAGTGGCATGGTTATAAATCACATCTTTCCTCTAGAAGTATTGCAAATTCCAGGTTAATCAACATTACATACAAATAGCAATATATTCGGAGGTGAATTGAGGAAATTAATACTAATTTTCAGAATAAACATTTTTGGTAACGACATACTGCATTAAGTTTCGGCATGGAATTCGAAGACTTGATGTAACTGAAGAAACACAAACCAAAACTCTGCAGAAAAATATAAAGACGAGGTTGAGAAAATCGTGGCTGATAATGATTTACAATGCTGATGAAACAAGGCTATTGTGGCGATGTTTACCAACATCTACACTAGCTGGGGAGGAGAAAAAGCAGCCGAGGGTTTTAAAAGAAAACATAGACAGATTAACCGTTTTGCTATGTGCTAATGCGTCTGAAAACCACCGAGTGACAGGGCGTTTAAGAATGTTACACACTTGCCTGTCCAATACGATGCTCAATCAAATGCATGGTTGACTATCACCCTCTTTAAATATTGGTTTTTTCACCACTTTGTGCCTGAGATCAAGGAATCCATCAAAAGTGTTGATCTTTCAAAAGATACTAAAGTCTTCTTTCTTTTGGACAATTGCAAAGCCCACCCGCCAGTAGATGAGTTAGTTTCTGGAAATATTGTTGCTACTCTGCTCCCACCTAACGTAACATCTTTGATTCAACCTATGGACCAAGGGGTTATTAAAAATTTTAAATGCTTTTATAGAAGGTCTTTTATTCAAAGCCTGTAAAATGCCGACTGTGACGTTTACAGTAAAAGATGCCGTCTATGCTATTGCACTGTCTCGGAACCAGGTAAAAAATACAACACTCCAAACATGCTGGAGAAAACTTTGGCCAGCTGCGAACCATGCATCTGACCTAACTCTACAGACTGATGAGGAAAAAAACCATCAAGACTCTCTGACAAAAGTTTTGGATGTAATTAGAAGTGCTGACAATCCCTTGAAAAACATGCCTGAAGATGAGGTAGAGGAGTGGCTTCTTATCGACGAGAATGAGCCTGTTGAACAAGAACTAACCGATGAGGACATTATCAACATTGTAGTAAACCCTCAGCCTACTCAAAATCTTGAAGAAAGTGACATGCATAAAATTGATTAATTTTTTCATTTGAATGAAACTTCTTAAATTTAGATATTATTGCTTTAATAACCAATATAGAAAACAAAATAATATATATACAGGTTGTTTAAAAAAAAAGGTGATCTAGTCTTCAGGAAGGTAGAAAATCAAAAATATTTGTGGTTTGCTCAGTAAAATATACACTGACTCTCATAGAGGGTGCTAGTAACTTCTTCAATATTAGATTCGAACACCTTTTTTCGAAACACCCCGTATCTTTTATTTGCTAGGTTATTAGAAATCCACACTGTGTGATGATAAAAAGACTAAAATTCAATGTGTTAGGGTTTAAAATAAACTTCTTATATCGATTAAACCGAATCGAAAGTGAAAATATATTTATCACCGTTGTACGTATATTTTTTTATTTTTATTATATTTATAAATACGTGTCGACAAAGGACGTGCTAATTAAAAAACAAACAATCTATAAATCGACGATAGTATTTTCAGAATCAAGTGGCGATGTGACAATAATAACTTGTTTATAACAACATATCATTGAACAATAAACAAAAAGGAGTTGTTTGACTGCTGTAATGATAAACTGAATCTGTAAAACCACAACAGTAAGTGGTTGCGAAAATTTACTGGATTCACCGTTATTTTTAATCAAAATAGCGCTTATCAAACATCCGTTTACAAAAATGATACAAAATATTATAGTAGGGAAGCTCAAGCAGGGATTTCGGAATTTACTGCAGGTTTATTATACAAGGGGATACTTTGTACCCGGTCAAGTACCTTCACCAAGTATGAACCCCATAAAGAAGGACGCCCGTCAAAGATGAAATCATCAAAAATTTGCGAGCGCGTCATATTAAGATAAGGTGAGTTAATTACGTGCAAAAAAGTGCATATTCCACTGATAATTTGAGAGTGAGGGCTACAAAGTTGTAAAAAATACGTCATCTGAACTGAATTTCCCAAAAACGCCAATGAAATTTCACAGGTGACGTCGATATTTTTGAAATTCCCGCGACCTCGCAAGGTCGAAAATCGCGGTCATTTCGTGCGCAGGTAAAACATTTTTTGTGGTTTGATTATTTGAGTTAAAATTAAATCAAAAATCTAACTAGTTATTAGATAATCCAATGTGTCGTCAATTGATGATTAATTTTTTATTTTTAGACTCTCATATTATTCACAAATAACATAATCCCTGACCCAGACCCTTCCAATTTGGGCCATTAATAATAATCTTGGGCAAGTCAATAGATGGTGCAGTAAGCACAACCAGTTTGCTAAATGGTATGATGATGGTACCGTTTTTGGCCATTTCAGATGTTTCGGATAAATTAAGGGCAGATCGTTGGACCATAAAGGTTCAACGGCAGAAGACGACACATGGTTCGAACGATTGCACACTAACGTCCGTCTAAGAATAATCATCACCTATTGTTTTTCAAAAGGATTTTCATTTGAACAATCTTGGAAACAACAGTTTCGTCCAAATCAGTGAACGACGTCTTCAACTATGCTCGTGAAGTTTGTATGGCCAATTTAGACGGAGCATATGAAGATGATGGCCAAATTGATGGGGATGGATGTGTCGTTGAAATAGACGAAAAAAATCGGACGAAGAAAATACAATAAACGGCGCATGGTCGAGGAATGATCGAGCGTGGCGGGGACGGCTACCGATTGGAAATTTGTCCTGATAACTATAGAAATGCCGAAATATTGATGGAGCTGATAAGGAAGCATGTCAAAGTCGGAACTATCATTTATACTGACTGCTGGAAAGGATATTTGGTGCTATAAAGTGAAGGCTACCAGCACTTTACAGTCAATCATCAATAGCCCTTTGTTGACCTTGAAACAGAGGCCTACACCCAAAATATAGAATCCAGCTGGAGGCACATGAGAAGAAGAATATTTGTATCCTGAAAAGAATGATCGACCTCCAATGAAAGAGGATGAGGAAAGTGAAGTCAATTTTTGTGGAATGAAATTGCTTTTCATTTAGTTCTATTGTTTTTATTGCTCTTTCGGGATCGAGAAATACGTCGATCTTGGCGTTTTTCGGAAGTTTATCCAATCTGACAAGTAACAAAATTCCATCGATAAAGTTTAATGCTGGCAACTGCGTAATAACTATATTCACCATTCTGTTCCTCTCTAATTTTTGCTCTATCTATTACTCTCTCATTCCGTCCCTATGGTTTCTGTTGCCATGCGAAAAACTAATTATTTTCTTATAATACAAGTATTCTACTTAAGTCAAACACTTGTTTATTTGCATGCGACACAAAGGATCTACTATATCCCCCTTGCTGGAGAACCTAGTGTTTACAGCTGATCCATCAATCCCAATCCTTTCAAAAAGTCTAGAATGTGGTATGGCTTTGTTTGCCAGAGATCTTCGTCTTTTAGTTCAAGCGCTCCCAGGTGTAGTGCTCTGGAGTTCCTCGAGATAATGTGGCTGGAGGATTCGTCCTCTATGCAACAAAACCTCCACGCCGCATTATCTGCTAAGTCCAGCGCCTTTAGGTGTTTGTTGAGGCAAGAGTACCCCCATAGAACTCCTGTTAGTATTCGTAGATTGTTCTAAGTTAGGTTGATACATTCAGCAGATCTACTCTAGTTATAGTTCCCCAGAGAAATCTTCGTCTGTAACGGCCTCTAACCCCTAATCATTGTTATCCGGAAACTGATCGAGTTAATCGTATCGTACAATCCTTTCTACCCTAGTAGACCGAACTTTAAAAGTTACTTTTTCCTCTTTTTATTTTTAAACTTTAAATAGTTTTTAATCAAGCATATATTTTCCATTTTTCTCAATGAGTTTCGCTATTCTTTTTTTTTTTTGCTTAAGATTCCGCGCTCATAAAATTTCTGATCCTTATCAGTAAAAAAACTGAACCAGCAAAGTTTTCTGTCAGTAAAAATAAAAAGTTTTTGTAGATCAAGTTTTAAATTTGAAATTCCCACCGAAAATTGAACGCGACGTTCGGAAACTGTCATCTGAATCTCGTTCTGGTTTAGGATCCTCAATCAGATGATCAGTGATTTACCTGAACTCGGGATATAGTTGGGAAAATACTAAAAATAGTGTCATGAATATAAAGGAATTACCTGTTTAAAAAAAATCAATTCAATTCAAGATTTGTATATTTAAAATTTCTGCTAAATTCGAAATTATCGGGTATTTTAGACATTAGCTTATTTGGATGTTTAGCTTTACATATTCGATGTTTTTCGTAGGTCGTACATCAGAAATGATTAATTGACGATGGAAATAGAAATCTGACAGTTCAATCAGAATGAAAAATGATATATGAAACTATTCTTTATAAATACTATTCATCGCCATACAAAAATTCAATACAAAATCGTTTCCAGTACATATTGATTCAACCATTATACTGAAATCGCGGAATTTTATTTGAAAAATGATTCTCCTTCGAAATATCGTAACAGTAAATTGAAAATTGTCTCAGAAATTATTTAATGGCGTATAACGAAGATTGTTATTCACGGGATGAGCGAGTGGAATAAATCACCGAGTGAATAATAACTCGTTATTCGCGCCGTATCTCTAAATTGGAACAATAAGTAATAATATATACAAGGTGTCCCACGACGAGTTAAAACTATCTGTATATCGCGAAATACTTATAGGAAAATCCGGTTCTTCCGGAAGTCGGCTGTAACTTTGTTATTTTAAATAGAACACCCTGTATATTAATACATTTTTGAAATCTACGTAAAATTTTAGTATACTTTTTACTGGAAACATTTTTCAAAAATTGCATATTTTTTGAGTTATTAATTTTTTTGTAAAAAATTTGACCGTTGCAGACCCTTATAAATTATTTTTTTACGACTACACCCTTAAAGACATGAAAATGGTTTCTATTCGGTTACTTTTAGCAAGGTCAGACGTATTTGAATCTATGTTGAAAAATTATTCTTTATATACAGGGTGTGTACAAAAAATGTTCAAAGTTTAATCATAAATATCAAATTTCTTCATTTTTTTAAATAGAACCACCCGGATTTTTCTATTTTAATGCATTCAGGGATAAAAAATAAGGCAAATTCATGTATACTTTCCTATATCTGAACTTCACCGTTATGTAAGTGTGGTCTAAATTGTATTTTGATAAAGAAACATGCATCTCTAAAAATTTACAGAAAACTTTTGATATCTGGAAAACGGTGAAGTTTAGATATAGAAAAGTGCCTTATTTTTTACCCCCGAATGCATTAAAATAGAAAAAACCGAGTGGTCTTATTTAAAAATATAAAAAAAAATTTATATTTATGAAGTTAAACTTTGATCACTTTTTATACACACCCTGTATAAAATAAAAAATTTTTCAACGTAGATTCGAATACGTTTGATCTTCCTTAAAGCATTCGAACAGAAATCATTTTCATATCTTTAAGGATATCCTCCTAAAAAAATAATTTGTAAGGATCTGCAACGGTCAAATTTTTTACAAAAAAATTAATAACTCAAAAAGTATGCATTTTTCGAAAAAAGTTTTTCCACAAAAGTATAGTAAAATTTTATGAATATTCCAAAAATGTATTAATATATAGGGTGTTCCATTCAAAATACCAAAGTTACAGTAAGCTTCCGGTAGAACCGGAAGTCGGCCATCTTTGAAAATATTTTAGATATATCCGAAAACCCAAACGTAGAAATTTTCATGATTCTACTATAAGTGTTTTGCCATATACAGAGAGTTTTAACTCGTCTTGGGTATAATATATTAAAAAAAATATGGTAAAAAGTTTGAGACTTCTTTAATATTTTTGAAAAAAATATTTGGGATAATAACGGCACAATAAAAAAATGGAGTATTATTGTGACGTACGTTACCATATGCATTTCAACGTTATTATGGTTTATTAACCTCTACTGTGTCGGATTTTCGACGGGCGCTCCGGCTATAAATAATTATCCTCCATTTTCATGGGTGATACACCAATTATTGAAATTAATATGATTAGATTACGCCATCGGGTTTTATATCATTAACAATTGAAATTTATGAATGAGTTTAATCAAATCATGTCCGGTATCGAGGGAAATTAATAGAAAAGTGTATCGATTCTCAGGAAAACAATTTTCAAAATGTGAGTTATACCAGTTTAAACCATAATAAAAACGAAGAAAAACATTTTTAATATTAATAAAACGGACTTTATTGGATAGACAATTTAATGACATTAAAGTTTAAATATAATGTGGCTGCCAAGGTCAATCTGTAACACGAATTTTTAGAAAATTTTCGCAGCCGTACGTCGCCAATAACTCTTTAAATATTGATTTCCAGGCGTTTCTGCCAAGTGACTTCACACAACCCTCAAAAAATAATTAAATTTATATGAATTATTTTCCCTAAACGCTTCAATTTGGAAGTTCCCACCTCTAATCTTCAATTATTCACCATTTCGCTCTCTATATTTAGATAAATTATTTATTCAAACCAGGGTATAGAAACTCGCTGGTACGAGATGGGAAAATGAAACGTAGCGCACTCTATTAGTTCATTAGAACAACTAATACGTTTATAGATTTGACGGTAGGTGACACTAGGACCTATAGTGTCCAGCCAATTAGAATACAGCATTGACATAATATAGTCGATACGACCAACAACAACTTGAACTTGTTAACATCAATATTGCACGTGTTGAGTTGTATGTTGTGAAAGTGTTTAGTAAATATGTAAATATTTAATTTAATATGTAAATATTTACAAATCTATATTTCTATATTATTATTATATTAGATATGAGAGTTTTGGTTGTGGGAACGTGGCAAACTTAAACACCAAAGTGTACTAACTCTAATATATATTTTGAGCTTTCAACTACTTATGTATTCGTCGTCTAAGACTAAATTAGTTGAAAATTGCGGTACGATCAATTTTGAAGTCGACTACCTTACAAATCCCCATTAGAGTACATTGACGATGAATACAGCTCTTCAAAGATTCAGGTAAGTTTAATGTAAACCTTCCAATTTCCACAAATGTTATGCTTTTTTCATTTTTTGTGCCTAACCCGTTAACTTCTCAAGCTGTCGATGAAATACCAGGCTAGATTATGTGAGTTTTCGTAGTGGGAATGTGGCAAAATTAAACACCAAAGTGTACTAACTCTAATATATTCTGAGCTTTCGACTACTTATGTATTCATCGTCTGGGAATCAATTAGTTAAGAATTGCGGTGCGATAAATTTTATAATATCTTTTAAAAAACATTAGATTCATCGATAGAAATATTTCTATCAAGCGTCAATTTGAACATTGAATTCCAAATTCCTATCAGAGGATATGAACGATGAAGGCAGTCTACAAAGACTTAGATTAACTTCTCAAGCTGTCGAAGAAATACCAAGCCATCCAGTAGGACTATCAAAACGTAAAAATTGACTATTGTACAAAAATATTTTTTCTTTTTTCAATTAATGCAGCGTGGAGACTATTCTCAATATCAAATATTATTAGTCTTTATCACAATATGTATTTAAGAGTAAAAGAACTCAGTTATCAACGTCACATTGGAATATAGCCGAATCAAACAAAATAATATGTTGAGTGATAAGAACTTGAAAGAACGAAAGCCGATCAAATTTTTTAAGTAATATTCAACATTCAACTACAGGGTGCGGCAGCATAACTTCCTTTTTTAAAAAGTTCGCCATTTAGTCGGTAGATGTCGTAACGGAGTGCTAGTGGTCTCGTTCGAGAGGGGGGACTATAAAGTTTTGTCCCGGCACAGTTCAGTCGCCATCATGCGTTGGAACAGTGAGGAGCGTGCGTTTGCCGTTGAGGTTTACTTTTCGAGCGGATGTTCTGTGATCGCAACCCAGCGCGCCTTTCGGAATCGCTTTAATTTAGCCCCCTTGGCCCCTGTCCCGGACCGGAAATCAATTGTTACGTGGGTCACTACGTTCAGACAAACTGCAAGTGTGACAAGACGAAGAACTGGAGTCCCTCGGCCCATTAGATCACCGGAGAACATTGAGTTAGTTAGAACTTCAGTGTTGCGATCACCACGGCGTTCTGCGCGCAAACATGCGTCTGCCCTTGGACTTTCCGATCGTTCTGTGAGGAGAATACTTCATGATGATCTTCATTTTCATCCATACAAGATGGCAATTGTGCAGGAACTTTCTGAACGTGACTTCAATTCTCGGAGGAACGCGTGTGAGGTTTTTCTGGAAGTCGTTCCTGAGGACGCTATTGTTTTTTTTAGTGATGAAGCCCATTTTCATTTGTGTGGATCCGTAAACAAACAAAACATGCGCTACTGGGCTGATACCAATCCTCGACAATTGCATCAACGGCCTTTGCATTCACCTAAAGTCACAGTGTGGTGTGCAATTTACTCACGTGGAATTATTGGTCCCTGGTTCTTTGAGGAAAATGAAGTCACAGTGACAGTGAATTCGCACCGGTATGTAAACATGTTACAGGAATTTTTTTTCCCACGGCTAGATGAGTTGGACTTAGGGGACACTTGGTTCCAACAAGACGGAGCAACGGCACACACTTCAAGAACATCGATGGCTGTTTTGAGGGAACACTTCCCAGAGCGCCTTATCTCAATTAGGGGCGATTTGGAGTGGCCAGCCCGCTCTCCCGATTTGACCCCTTGTGATTATTTCCTATGGGGTTTTTTGAAATCCCGTGTGTATGTGAACCGTCCAAGGACCCTACAAGATTTGAAGTCGAACATCCAGGAAGAAATTGCCAACATAACGCCTGCTATGCTGGCAAGAGTCATGACAAACGCCAGAAATCGGTTTACTCAGTGTATGGAGAATGGGGGACGTCACCTAACTGATTTGATCTTCAAAACTCAGTAAAACAAAACTTTATGTATGTGCCTGTATTATAAAAAACGAATAAAAATTTTCTGATTCATACAATAAGTTTTATTAACTTTTGAAAAAAGGAAGTTATGCTGCCGCACCCTGTATAACAAATAGGAAATAGGAAGTAGAAGGTGTGTTCTTTTACGAAAGCGGGTAATTTTTATTATCTATGACAAGTAAAACGTTAAATGAATAAAAATTTTCGTGCATCCATCTATGAATATTAACTTGA
This sequence comes from Diorhabda sublineata, assembly GCF_026230105.1. Lineage (NCBI taxonomy): Eukaryota > Metazoa > Arthropoda > Insecta > Coleoptera > Chrysomelidae > Diorhabda > Diorhabda sublineata. The sequence continues at coordinate 32,999,683 of NC_079480.1, forward strand.
ATAGAAAACGGTCGGGAAAATGAACTGAAAAAGGCGTATTTTTAAATTTTTTTAACATCTATTAGGTTTTGCATATCTTTAAGACCAATGAACATTAAGCAAAATAATATGATTTGAATATAAACATGAAGGACATATTTCATAAATACACACGCCAATTATACCAAATTTAAAAATGAAAAATAATGTTTACTCCCCGTATAAAATTCGGTAAACATCTAACAAACCGTCAGTCCACGTGGACTCATCATCTCCATTGTTTACCTAATAAAAACATGGAATCGTAAACGTAAATGCATTTCTATTGGTTAAGGCAATTTCTTCGAAATATCCCTGCCATATAGTCTGCGATAAGCAGTGGCGTGGCTGGGTGAGATTAATTTAATTCAATTCCTTAAGATACCAAATAGTAGTAGTGACAAAAAGTATTCCTATTTCTGTCAGCGATCGCAGAAAAAATGGTATTCGTTGAATAATATAATCAATTTACTTAGAATTTCTAGTGTATAATTTTTTTTCGAAAGCGATAGCTCGTGCGGTTTCAGTTTAAAAATTTAAGAGAAATATAGACCTAGAATAATTGTCAAAATCGCGATACCAACTTAAAAATTGTATTTTTTCAGTTATCTCGGTCCTATGTCGTTCTAGAACAAAGTAGAACAAACAAAACCACTGCTAAAATCTTGAACAAAGCTAGAACAACTTATTTAATAGCGATTTCTCGAAATTTAACTAGCAGGGAGATATTAGTGCGGTATAGGCTGAATTATCTGATGTTTTTCAATTTTCTCTAGAAGTTTCGTTCTCGATATGTTTTACGAGGATGTGTTGAAAAATTCTTAGCCTACTATAGAACCAAACAAAATTTCAATGGAAAAAAAATGTTTCCTCTTGCTCTGTAAACCAGACCTCCACAGCTTTTATTACCTCGTCGTTGGAAGAAAATTTACGACCTTTTAAACTTTTTTTCAGTTGAGGAAAGAGATGATAGTCGAACGGAGACAAATCTGGTGAATAAGGGGGGTGTTCTAGTAATTCAAACCCTAACTCACGAATTTTTTGCATGGTAACGTGAGATTTGTGTTCAAGGGCGTTGTCCTGCAAAAACAGGACATCTTTTGATAGCTTTTCGCATCTTTTCTCTTTAATTTTTTCCCGTAGTAATGTCGAATAGTAATCTCCAGTTATTGTTCTACCCTTATCCAAAAAATCAATCATGATTACTCCATGGCAATCCCAAAAAACTGAAGCAAGAACTTTTCCAGCAGATTTTTGGACACGAAACTTCTTAGATCTTGGAGAACCAGAATGTCGCGATTCCATCGATTGTTGCTTTGTTTCTGGATCGTAAAAATGTACCCAAGTCTCATCCATAGTAAGAATTCGGTTTAAGAAGTCTACATCGAGCACAGATCGAACGCGATGCTTTTACTCTTTCACGCTTTTGGTCAACATTCAAACACTTGCAGCAATTTTTCTTGTGCCCAAATTGACGTGAACCGTATGAAGAAAGCGTTCGTATGAAATATTCAGTGCTTCAGATATTTTCGAGAACTGACACAGAAACTGCCCTCCCGATCGATAATCATCTTCATTGGAAAATTTACCTCTGTTGAAGCTTGCAGTCCAATTTTTCACGGTCGCATACGAAGGACATTGATCACCAAGGATATTAAGCATATCTTATTTTATTAATATTTTGTTTAAGCGGGAAACATCCTCGTAGAAAAAAGTGGAACAAGCCTAGAGCAACTTTTAAAATGTTTCCAACACCAAAGTGCGGTGGTAAATTCTTGAAGGTGACTGTATATTGTTATAAATAAATTTCATAATGTTGCACAATGTTTAAAAGGTTGTATTTCTTTCAAGTTCATCTCATGAATGTTCGATAAGATTCAAGTCCGGAATCTAATCCATAGCGGCAATTTCGACATCATGTAAATACTCCCATTGGTACCCTGTCAGTGGATGGGTATTGTCCTGCATTAGGATAAAGTTTTTGCCGATGAAATTGGTGTAGAGAACGACGCGATTCCCTAAAATTTCTTCTATCTATCGGTTAATCCTTCCGCTCCACAGCAAGGAATCTACTCCAAAAAGTCACGTTTTCTTTTATTCAACACTACGCGAATCTTTCTTCAGATCTTCTGTAGATTCGTCTTCTTCTATCGATACCACGCAAACATATCCTGCTGTCGTTTGAGAAGAAAACGGAGTTCTTTAGTCCAATTAATGTGTTCTCTGACAAATCGTCGTTCGGTGGGCTGGAGTTAATTTGGGGTCAAAAGCTGGCTCAAAGTTAGCTGCCTCAAGTCGCTTTCTGACTTCCCAGCCACTCACATCCACTCCTCGAGTTTCTCTGAGCCTTTTTAGCATTTGAATACTAGTGAGGATCTGATTTGCGTCTTCGATAAAAGTTACCAGTCTCTTGGTAACAACAATAAACTCTGGAAACTGACTCATGTTGAGTGTTCTGAGAAGTTTTCGCTTTCTCTGGTCTTGTCGTACTAGAGTGACCATTTGAACGGCTTTATCACTCGTGTTGTACATGTCCAAGTAGAATTCCTGTTTGTTGGTATAGAAAATGTGTATCAGTCGACTTTTAATATCTTACTGATAGTAAGAGTCAGTTTCAGATTCGTTTTAAACAGGCATAATTGCAGTAGTAAATTTCTTTGGGCCAATATTATTCGCAGATATCCCAGAGAATCCAGAGGTGGACGATAATATTAGAAATAAAAATGAACAGCACTTCAAAGATGATATTTTTAAATTTAAAAAACAAAACAAAGAATTATAACGTAATAATTAGAATTTAAAATCAAATTTTTTACAAAAATTCCAGTTAATTGAATCTAATGCAAAGAAAGTTCTCGTTTGATGAAATATTAATCACGTAAGTATTATGCAATTAATTTTGAATAATGTTTACGATCTCAAATTTTCGCGAACACGTGTTTCAATAAATCTGTGCGCCTTATTCCACTAAATATGTAGTTTAAATATAGATTTGTGGAAGATACAAATTTTTAACGTGTATAAAAGTGCGACCCCTGCAAAGAATTTATTAATAGACAGTCTGAATACTCTAGATGCCTTGTTTTTCTTATTTTCAGTCTGCTAGATGACAAGAAAGTGGACCAGAGAAAAAACTGATACGGATGTTTATCTAAAATTAGAAACCCCCCAAAAAAACGCAGGGGACTAACCTGAAAATACTTATCTAGAATTTAAATTGAGATATGTGAATACGTTTAGAGAAAACAACTGAATTTGTATCAATAGAGTTTTCCAATAAACAAATTCAGTGATAAGATTAATTCTTCAAATTATTTTATAGTCCAGTCATCTTAGACCAAATTTGGTGAATATCTCGGAAAATCGACATACCCAGTTATTACCACATGAAAACTTGTATCTTGGCATCGTAAAACTATTTTCAAAATTCACATATAATGGAATGGTCGCAAGTTTTGAAGTCGGGAGTCAAAGGTTACAAAAATCGATTTTTTTTTACATTTTTTGCAAATATTTCGTTTTCTATGGGTTTTACGCTAATGGTATTTCTTATCAATATTGTAGTTAATTCAATTCTCTACAACTTTTATATTTAACATATTTTTATACCTTGAACTGTTTTCGCAATAGAGGGCGTGAAACGCGCGGTCAAAAACTCGTAATATTAAGATTATAATTTATTATAGCTAATTATATAATTATCGTTTTTTATTAACTTTTAGATTGAGTTCATTTCTTCTTAACGTATCAATTTATAGATTTCTTATTGTCAAAATTAATAATAATTTCAATTCTCTTCTACTTTTTCTTCTTCATCATCGTCGTCATCGTCCGTCTGCTGCAGAATTTCAAATTCCTTTTCATTACCGCCTTCAACGACGTTTGTCTCCAAGTCATTTATGATTTCTAGGTCAAAGATTTTATTATCATTAATATCAGTATGATATGGTACAGTATTGAGACAAGCTTGTCCAATACACTGGTCGCGAGCTAAAGAACACCGGAACCCCGCTTCCCTACAACCACATCTTGAGCCACAGCTACCTTTGCACTTACAGAATTTTGAATCGAGTAATTCATCTGGTGCAGCTGTTAAAATAGTCATGATAGGTTCCAGGAATTCATTACGCATCCTGGGGTTCTAGATCATGTCCTAAACTTGTTTAAATTTGGTAATAAACACGATTGAGCTGCTCCACTCGTTAATTTATTCAGGGGTCCGATTCCCAGGCATAATTGTTAAAGTTATGAAAGAATTTGAGAGTTTACGGATTCTAAATAAAATGTAATTAATTCGAGTGCTATTAATGTAAATTAGAATATAATTACAATGTAGTTTAAGTATGTCCCTTGGTAATTCTTCAATTACCGAAAAGATTATGATTGTTATTGAATCAAAACTGATAATTATATAATTAGCAATAAATTATAACCTTAATATTACGAGTTCTGAATCTGGACTACCAAATGACCTCAGAATGTTAAATATAAAAGTTGTAGAGAATTGAATTATCTACAATATTGATAAGAAATACCATTAGCGTAAAACCCATAGAAAATATATTTGCAAAAAATGTAAAAAAAAAAATCGATTGTAACCTTTGACTCCCGACTTTAAAACTTGCGACCATCCAATTATATGTGAATTTTGAGGATGGTTTTAATATGCCAAGATACAAGATTTCACGTGGTAATATACTGGGTGTGTCGATTTTTCGAGGTCGACCCCTATAATGACTGTACTATTAATTCGAGTAGATTCAAGATTTGAGGTTATCTGCTTGGAGTTATTCCTTGAGAAACTATACAGCGTTTTGGACGGTTCTTTTCATTGCATACTTCAATGGCCTTCAGCTGGTTGGTTACAATCGTCTGAATATTTTCTAATATCTCAAAATGATTTCTCTTCTGATTGGTTCTCAATTTTGCTTGTTCGACAGCAACTGTCATTTGTCTTTCCTCAATGTATGAATATAACAAACAGTCTCTGAAGACGATAATTTGGTTACGAAATACGCATTAGGCAGTGTAATTGTACCACCAACGGTACCAGAAATTCCAATTTAGATTGCTTAATGGTGATGAAAAATTTGTTTGTAATCAATCAAATGTTCGGATATCTTCAAATATAATTACAGTTAACAAAAACACAATCAAAACATTTAATTTCCCTGAGGAATGTTCACCCAAGAAAGATAAACTGTTTTTTCGGCCAATAAGGTGGCTAGATGTCAAAAAGCAAAAAATCTGTAGCTTCCAATCTGTTCCTGCATTTAACATCTTAAAACCATTAAAACCTATCTTTATAACGAGTAGTCGATGTTGTTATCGAGTTTTGTTTTGGTAAAGAAAAAATATCAAACCAAAAGGAATCAGAACAATGGAAAAGGGTTTTAATTAACAGGAAAGAAAAGTGTTTTCTCCCCTGGCTTTAATAACAGCCTCCAATCGCTTTTTCATGGATTGAATAAGTTTCTTTTTACCATCTTGTGCGACGCCACTCACCACTAAGGTGGCGCAAAATATTCACCTGGGACTATTCTCTTAAATTCATCTCACAAAAGCTCGACAGAACCTGCAGGATGTGGACGAACATCCGATGAAGTTTTCGCCGATGATGTCCGACAAAACCATCCAGGAATCTCCTCCTAAAATCACGTCTTCTTTTATTCAATACTCAGGTCTTCTGTAGACTCCTTCTTTTCTATGGTTATCATGAAGACATACTCTGCTGTCATCTGAGAAGAAACTATTGTTCTTTAGAAGAAAGGCTGCTCGGTGGGCTGGAGTTAATTTGGGGGCAGTAACTTTTTGGCTAAGAATTAGCTGCCTCAAGTCGTCTTCTGACTTTCCAGCAACTTACATCCACTTCTCATGTTTCTTGGAGCTTTTGTAGCACCGATTTCTCTCGAATGTGCATCTTTTTCTTCCGGAATCGCATCTTCGATGAAAGTTACCAGTTACTTGGGGTAACGACAATAAACTGCGGAAACAGCTGGAAACTGCCTCACGTTCAGCCTCTGTTTATAATAGACTGACGTTTAATCAGCTTTATCACTATAATATATTGTTGGACTGCGAGATCAAGGAATATTACAATATTTTATACAACCATAATACAATTCCGTGTTCAGTTTTCTTTTCCAGTGACTTGTGGAGAAGATTTTTTTACTCACGAGTGTACTTTGACACGTTTTGATGTCGAATTTAAGGAAAAACAACCGGAACATTCGTCCGCTTTTGTTGCAGAAACCTAATTCCATTACCATTTATAGTCTTAACCATCATAAGCAGCTGATCCGGCTCCCACCGATTACTTTCTGCTGCAAAACTTGGTAAAACGACTTGGTGGAATGTGGTTTCAACAAAAGGTAGCGATAATTTTTTTAAGGTTTATATATAGAATTGAAAAATACGTTTTATAAGGATAGATTATTTGTTCCAGTACTAAAACATTGAGACTAATGAAAGGTTACTCTTCCTCCAAACTATTTTTTGTGATAGGTGATCGGTAGCGTCATTTTTCCCCTAATAGGAAATTTAATATTCGGGGTTATTTCCATTAGTCTACGTACTAATATTCATGAATCATTCGGTTTAAAGTTTAAACCGCATCAAAGTATTTTTTACTATCTGTTACAAAAAAAAAGAGATATTTTATCCCACTATAAGTACACAATTTGCAGTTACAACTCCCACATGCAGTGTATTTAGTTCATTAGATGATAATAGGTCGTTTGCCGCAAACGAAACGAGGAAAAAAAATGTACATCAAGGTCGGAGATGAATAAAAATGGTCGATTGTTCGTTTATAAAGCCCACTCCCAATTGGCTCGCCAAATAGCAACAAAAAATCGAAAATATAACAAATTAATTGCAATGTTTGAACATTTGAATATCAAATACTGCACCATCGTAAAAAATATATCAAAAAACTAAGTTAATGTTAAGATACGTGGTCAACAGTCAACTCTAACTGGGCATAAAGAGAAAGCTAAAAGGACGAGGGACTTTAGCCATTTTTTATTAAAAAAGAATGAAGAATATGAAGTAAAAAGGTTACAATTGATGGCTTAACAAAATTAATCAGTTTCTCGCTAAATGACTTGAGGCGGGCACCATCCAGTGATGGGTCTCCGTAGAGGTCTTCTGACCAGCGTCTTTTCAATCTTCTCTGTTCCATTGTATCAGTTTAAAGCTTGGATTTTGGTTGTTTTATTTCTTATCGCTGGTGTCTAAACAACTTCGTTGATGGTTGTAATACCGAGGTCTGTGTGCAATGTGTGGTTGCTTATAAACCATGAAGCATTAGCTATTATGCGAAGTATTTTAGATTGAAAAGTTTGCAGTATCTTCGTGTTCGATGGTTTACTGCAACCCCATAGCTCTATGCCATATATCCGTATTGGTTTTAGGATGATTTTGTACATAAGTATCTCATTGTCCAAGTTTTAGCTCTAGTTGTGTTTTTTATAGCTTGTATGTGTCAACTTTTGGTCCAAGTGTAGTCCGAGGTATATGACTTGCGGACAGACATTTCGTTTTGTAGTGAACTTTCATTCTCCACTGATGTAGCCATTCTTGTAGAACATTTAGGTGGTGGCATTGTAGCTTTTCTGATGCTCTTGTAGGGTCTGCATCTGATGACATTATTGCAGTATCATCTGCGAAGGTAGCGATTAGAGTATCTTCTCTAATTGGAATATCAGTAGTATAAATAAGGCACAGATAAGGGCCAATGACACTTTCTTGGGGAACGCCTGATTTTATGGCATTGTGACCACAGAGTTTTTAAAATGAAATTCCCTGAATCTTCCAGGTTTTCGAGGGATCTAATTTTAAAATTCCCCGACTAAGTTTCAAAATAATCGATTATATGTATAAATAGATAACTGTATTTAAAGAATATTACTTAGGAAAAGTGTAGTAAGTAAGAAATTACCATGACACTTTTATATATAAAAAATTAACACTTTTAGCGCAAAAAATAAACTAAATAGCATATTTAATACATGTATAATATTTTCTTTATGTTATAATTATTCATTTAATCTTTAATTTTTCAATTTCATCATCCTCGGATGAAATATGTCGACGACTAGTTTCGACTAAAGCTTTCTTTTTATCTAAAAGATTTTTCAGTTGCTGTTTCTTTAAATATTTATTCTTACTATCAAGGTCATCTAATTCTTTATCTTTTTTCATGTTATTTTCAATTTTTCTTCTCGAATTCTTAACCGACTGAATCAGACTATTCGATATTTCAATATTTTCAATGCCAACATTTCCCAATTTATCATAAATTAATCTTCGGGCGATGAGCGAATCTTCTTGAAGATTTTCAAATAAATCTTTATTGAAAATGAAAAAATTCAATTAATTTCGATTAAAATATCAAGCGAAATTTACAAACGTTTTGCTCCAATATCTAAATTTTGTGCGACATTTGGATTGTACACTTTCTTTGTGTACACATTTGCATTAAAGTGAGTTATTCTCAATGGCCTTCCTTTTTATTACGCCCTGTATATTTATTTATATGTTTGTTTTTATAATAAAGAGATTCAATATTTAGCAACCATACATTCTGAGTATATAGATATTAAAAACACTTTTCTAGGTTAAATTATATTTTAAATTTATAACGTTTACCACGAAAGTATATTATTATAATTTTTCGAAAACTTTCTCGAAGAAACGACAACGTATCCATACGGTATATTATAGACAGAGTCGTTGACGTACATATGGAATTAGTCTGGGAATTACAAAGAAAAGGAATAAATATGAGAACTGGTTTAACGCTCGAAAATAAACATAAAAAGACCTTTTTATGTCCGACACTACCGAAACAGAGCTTGGACTGTTTCGATTCAAAATACTTTTAAAACTTATAGTTTATCCAGTACAATTTTTCAATCTTTTATAACAGACAGTTTTAGATACGTGGACGAATTGCTACGTATTAAGAAAAGTCCAGAGTCAGCTGGACGTGACCAGTGCGCTAAAGATGAATCAGTCTGCTGTTTCCAGAGTTTACCGTCATCAACATCGGGCATTCACTGGTGTTCAAGTCCAACAAGAGCCCAGAGAAACTCGAGGAGTGGCTGTGAGTAGCTGGACAGTCAGAAGAAGAATTTAGGCAGCTAACCATGAAACAACAAGTCCATCCACTGGCTCTAATTTAACCCCAGTCCAACGAGCAAACCGACTACGGTTTGTCAGAGAACAGGTGAATTGGATTCCGTTTGGAGGAGGAGGTTATTGGATGGTTTGGGCAGGCATTTCATGGAAGCAAAAATCGAGTTGGTTTGTATTGAAACTGTATGTGGAGTGGGAGGATTAACCAATACATAGAAGATATTTTAGAGGATCACGTCGTTTCCTATTCCAGATTCATCGGCCGAAAATCATAATTCGGGACGACGTTCGTCCACATCTTGCAGATTTTGTACGGCAGTATATACATGAATGTCGGAATTGTCGCTATGGATTGGCGAGTACGCAGCCCAGACTTAAATCCCATCGAACATTTATGAGAAAAGTTCGGGCAAAAAATCCTGTATCGGGAAAAAAATCAGATTTCGAAACTGCGTTTACTGAAGAATGGGATGGCATCGAATAAATAAACTTGATCGATCCATGGAAAAGCGATTGTAAGCTGTTGTTAGGACAAAAGAAGAAAAATTATTTTACATTCGAATGCTTCCCTCGCAACTACACCTTTCCATACTTTTTTTCTATTAATCGAAGCAGTACTGGAAGTCTTCTTTGGTGAGGGTCTTTAGGAGCCCTGCCTTTTTTGCTTTACTGCTTCCGTAGACTAGAATCGGGTTCCTTTAAAAGCAGATCTTCTGGTCAGGAGTCAGATTTGTTGGCACAGACTTTTGTCATGTGTAATTCCTCGTGTAAAATTTTTCTAACCGTTTCTTTATCGGCGTTAACAACTTCGGCAATGATCCGGATGCTCATTCGACAATCTGCACGCACAATTTGGTTGATTTTGGACACTGTTTCCGAAGCTTAAACAGTCATCTTCAGTGTTCTCTCGGAACTCATTAAAGCGCTTACACCACTCAAAAACACGCGCACGACATAGAGAATTGTCCCCATAGGCCTCTTGCAACGATTTATAGTACTCAGTCGGAGTTTTTTCCAATTTAACGAGGCATTTGAGATTGAAACGTTGCTCATGTTTCAAACCGCAACAACACAAATACTATAATAATGACGGAAACGTGTTTTGGGACGTGCATGCGTCTAGAACGCCTTCTAGGCGCGCAGTCTCGTTATTTAATAGCCAGACCTCGTATTGATTCCTTTTCGTTTGATATTTTCTCTCTTGAATTTTGACCGCGAGTGTGCGACTTCAGTTGATTTCTTTGTTTCCCTTTGTATGGTAAAAGTTTTGGTTTAACATGGGAGAAATTAACTGCGAAAGATTTTTTATTTTATTTTATTTTACAAACATTTACCTAAATAATTTCTCCAAAATAAAAAGGGATTTTTATCAAAAAACAAAAATTTTTAGGTTATGTCCGTAATCCCGGGGTTCTTCTATCTAATCTTCTAGCTACCCCATATATACAATCTGGGCAACTACTCTGTTTACGTGTACTCAGTTGACTTGTAAAATAATAAACAAGATACGGCAACAATGTTCGATTGTTTATAATAAGTTGTACTTAATAATAGCTGATGTCTGTTGAAACACTTGAATATCGAGCCTGTTAAAACACATGGCCCACTGTTTTTCATTCATTTATTGTTTTTGTTTGAGGTTATGTTTAAATTCATGTGTAACTTTCTATACGAAGTGGTACAAAAAATTGGCTAATAGCTCGAAGGATAAAATCGGTTTCCTTTTCTCGGATAAATTATAAACTTTCAATTAGTATAGAAGCAGCGTTTACTGGATTATATATATCATAATCGATTTAAAAACTAATAAAATACTTTGAAAAGAAAACTAAAATAAAGGAGCTTTTATCTATATACAGGGTCAGGTCAGCTAGTACTTAATAATAAAGTAAATAGTAAATTATTTCTTAAAATAAATTTTCTATTTTCTCCAACTTTAATTTATTTTTTGTTCCATTATCTCTAAAAGCGTGGTTTCTATGTAACCTCATATACAGTGTGGAACAACCAAATGTAATAAATTCGTTAACCCACAGTGACCAATACTAACTTTTTTATTTTATATGCAACTTCTCATATTAGGCAAGGGCATTTCCGAAAAAAAAAAAGGCTTTTGGTGACAATATTGACAATATTGTAGAGAAAATCTTCAAAATAAGACTTTATGTAAGCGGGGATGAAAGCATTCTCTTCACAAGTATTGGATTGAAAAAGCAATCGATGAATATAGACCTTAGCATCAACTTTTGCTATATAAATTAGTAGCGCTACGATTCAACTAAATACTGTAATACCAAAAAGATTTTGAATTGAGAGTATTATCCATAACTAACTTATTTAAATGGACTCTACCGAGGGTTAAAAGAAACGGACTAATTAGTTAATGGTCTTTTAAGGAAGCAAAGATGCCAATTTTTCCCAAAAAAATTCTTTCACGAAAAAATCATTATTATCATCTAATGAATCATTAAAAAAAAAAAAGCAGAGCCGAAAAATGGAAAGAAAGAATCGTCGTGGAAATGGAATACCAGCCGAAAATGGTACCAATATTTTGAAAGGACGCTTTCCAAGTGTAATTGTTTATTGCTGATATTGGTCTGATGATAATCCTCACTGTGAGAAGCGCATTAGTAATATCCTGGGTAGGAATTGTTGGAAATCATATTGTAGGTTCTTTTTTCATTGATGGCAACTTGCTCCAAAATAATGTCGTTCCAAATTTGTCAAAATTATATCCTGATCCTGCAAATCCGCTGCGAATATTATTTCAGCAAGATAAAGTCCGATTTTCAAATCAATCCCCGGCAGAACTTGAACCAAATGCTTTCAAATTGGTAGATAGGGAGGTAAGAATCAATAGAACGATCAGCGCGATCTACTGATCTGATGCCATTAGACTTTTTTGTATCGTCGAATGGTATACAAGCATTTGTTTACTAGAAGAGTTCGAAAAAATCAGAAATCTAATCATTCTCCACCACGACAATGCGACCTCTCACCCTTAAATTCAAACAAAAACTTTTTTGAAATATGGAATTCATGGAACTTGTTTGGAACTCAATAATTTCTTCTTAATCCCGCAGATCAAAACACAAATTTCAGAGGTATCTAATCGGAATTGAATTTGGTTTAAACGAATGCAAAAATGTATTGAGTTTAATGGAGAAAGTTTTGATAAATAATGAAGGAATCCCTATTAATTTGTCTATCTTAAAATTTGAATACCATCCCTTATAATATTACAGAAGTCACGCGTTACTAAAACAGCCAACAAATATTAAGCGATTTCGTAAAAACAAAATCAACCCTTCCGTGAAACTATTTCATCTGGCAACGTCGTCGTATTATTTATCACACGGGCAGATGGCTTGCGTTTAAAAATAAAATGTATTAGTTCCAGCTCGAAAAAAGTGAGGTTTAGATGATGCACGGCTCTGAATTACGTCAATAAATCTAATGCACACACGTGGAAATTTATCTGAGATGAACACCCTGTATTTTACTTAGATTATAAATTACGCGAGGGTTAATTAATACAATAAATTACAGGAGATTATAGTAAAGTTCAAATGGCATGAACTACTTTTGTTAATTACAATGAAGCTTGTAATTGATAATTGCATTAACCGTCTGACGTTTTTAAACGAATTAAATACGGGGTGTTTCAAAAAAAGGCGATCCCCTTTCTAGAATAGAGGGCGCTAATTACTCGATTCGTACCAAGTAGTGTTTTTCAATAATAGATTTGGTAAGCAAAATTTTCCAATTTTCCACTTATCACAGTTTTCTCATGTCCAAATTTTCAGTTAATACGCGATGTATCGCATTTTTTGAAATGCTAGTTCGAGCACTTTCAGTCGACGTTCATCCAGCACTACTTTGAGGATTTACTTCAATATTTCTGCAGTGGTCACCTCATTTGGACGACCACTGAGATGTTGGGGTCTTCGCAGATCGTAGGGCCTCTTTTAAATTCTGCTGCCCAATATTTTACTGTTGTCAGTCACACCCAGTGTAGAGTCTAGTTCAGCTTTAACGATGACCAATTTTTTCAATACAAATTTACTGATAACGTTCACTATTGATGGCTGCCAAACAAATACTAAACATCGTGGCGTCTTCAAACTTGAAAATAAGATTCGTTCACAAACTTGATGGTCTTCTGAACATGATGTATGCTAGGTATTAGAAAAAGAGTGGTCTGCAATAAATGGAGGTGAAATAGCAATGCTAGTCATTGTTCGGAATGTAAATTTGGATCATATTAATGCTGCAATCTCAATCTCAAGCTGATTTATCATACGTTATGCAGTTCTTGATTTCAAAAGTGAAAATGATGCACTCACACTGGGAGTAGTTGCAACCCTTTCTCGTTTTTTTTCTCGGATATCTATAGAAGGCCTAATTTTAAGAGAAAAATGTTCTATAAAGTTTTTCAAAAAACCCAATACTTTTCAAGTTATTGGTCATTTAAAATTCGGAATTTTTTCACGTTTTTCATCGGTTTTTGCAAATATCTCCAAAAATATGCATTTTAACGAAAATTTTATGGCAAAAAAATTGTAGCAGGTAAAAAACTGCACAAATCGGTTTTTTATAAAGTGTTTTAAGTACAATATTAAGCGAGATATTAAAGATCGAAGTTTTTTTATTTAAATCAATGGGTTTCATAAGTGCCATTTCTACCTAAATTAAAATTTATAGTATTCCGTCTAGAATTAACTTTAATATAAAGAATTTGAAGGATTTTAGCAGTTTGGCTGTTTTAGGAGACATATTTTTCAAAAAAATCACGATTTTAAGAAAAAAAATTTTCGAATTTTTAAAAAAACCAACTTCTTTTCATAATATCTCAAAAATGATGAAAGATATATATAAAAGTATAATAATGAAAAATTTAGAAGCTTTTCGGACAAAAAAATTTTTTTGTCACACAAAAATTAACGGAGATATGATTGTTTAAAGAGCGCGCGGAAGCGTAATCTCTCTCGAGCCCTTTGGCCCTTCACCGTTTCAAAATAAAAGTTTTTCATTATATATTGTAATGAAAAAAGTTGTAGCTCTTTTAATTACCTTTAAAACAGTTTTTTATAAGTTGTGATAGCATCAAAATTGAAGGAGTTATGGTCCAAAAACTAATCGTATTTTTTTTTACTTGGTAATCGAAAATTTCGGATTGTGAATATTTGGAACAAAGTGAAAGTACACAAACTATTGTCTTAGACCACTTGTAAGCTTATATTTTATTAAATTAATGGTGATTTCCTACTTTATAATTAAATTATTTTTAGACGTGTATTCAAATATATTTATTGCTTCAATTTAGGGGTAGATTTAAGGGTTGAGAAGCTTGAGAATATGATAATCATTTTCGAGAATGTGGAATAACATTTAAATCTCCTTTATTTCATAAAAAAATTATTTTAAAACAATTTTTTACCAAGTGGTTGTTTTTAAGGAACTAAAGGGAGTTAGTTATTTATTCTATTTAAATCTTTTTACGTCATGTCATTTATGTCAATTTAGGAGTTGTTTGCGAGGATTGTAAGGGATTAAAAATGATTTTATTATGAGGTAATTGTGTTAGAAAACACTTTACAATGGCTCAATGTCAATTTTTCAATTAAGGGGTTGTTTACACCCTTTAAAAATAATAGGCGGAGTTCAGATCATTTTCCCTTTTGAAGTTAAGAGTAAGTTGGGCCTAATTCCAAAATTTCATGCAAATCGCTTCACAGTAAAAAAATTCGGAGGTAAGATCCTATTTTTCGATTCAATGACTGCACTATATCTGGAGTTCATGATTATTATCGTTATTATAATAAAAAAAAAACAGAAAATTTTAACCAAATTTGTCACGAGTATTTAAAAAACTCCTTTCTCTGGACAAGAAAATTTTCGTAGAAATATTTTTCACCCTATTCTAGATATATGAGTGTACAATTAGCCGGGCGTTAAAATGCATATGAAAAGCTTAAATTTTTCACTGATTTATCTGAACTAGATACAAAATAGTGAAAAATCTGGTATCGTGATATGTCTGTTATCATACATACTAACAAACAATTTTATTTTCGGAAATAAATTGAAATTGAATATTTGGATTCGTCCCGTTTGTATTCTTTTATAATAAAAAAATATTTTTTGTCTAGTTCGAGGAACTCTCCGGGCTAAATGTGTAGATTTAAAATGAGATTGTTTAACAATAAATAATTTTTTTTCACAGTAAGGTAAATTTTTGATTAAAAAGTTACTTTCCCTTTCGTACTGCTGATGTAATAACTATCAATGTCAAAAATTATTAAAAGTCTGAACCCTCTTCAGTTTAATCGTAATACTTCAATGACTTTATGCATATTTTGACCTACTGCTCTAAGTGCATAAATGGATATTGTGTGTTGTAATAAAGAGGGCAGGAGGCGGTCACAGACATTTTTTCTTGTATCGTAAATTTCAAATTCATGTCGTACAACTTCTGAAAACGGACATAACTGGACTTACTTTTCGAGAGAATACTTAACTTTCTTTTTAAAATACCCTTATGTTAACATTTTTATATAATACGCGGGTTTACAAAAAAAAATTAAGTTGCGCATGGGTTTGATTTAATATATTCTAATTGTATAAGTGTCGTAGGTCAACAGACAAGTTGGGATTTTAGCTAATATCCCAGGAAAACAGGCAGTTGGCAGATGGCGCGCCACGCGTGCCTATTCTCCCGGAGTATTAGCTAAATTCCGGACAATTCGTCGAAAAATAACCAAGCGTTTGTCTATTCTCCTGGGACTATAGCTAAAATTCGGATAATAGACTTAAAATTTTATTTCATTTTTAAAACAAGAACACCGGTTTTGAAAAACTAGAACTGGTAGAAATTGGTTTGAAACTCGGTTGAAAAATTTACATCGCAGGTATTTGAGACATCTGTGGATATCTTTTTATAGTAGATAATAATAAATTCCCATCAATGAGTGTTTTTTTTTTTAGTAGATAATGTATTGGAGTTAATAGAGGAGGAACTCTGCACAACAGTACAGTGGCCTACGCTGATGACATTGATATACTCAGTCGAAGGGAGCGTGAACTTAAAGAAAGCTTTGATCATCTAGAAGAATCCTATAGAGCCACCATTAACGAGTCCAAAGCAATATACATGGTTACGTCAAAGAACAGAAGAACTCCTCTGAGGGATCTCAAAGTAGGCCGAAAATGTACCGTCGTTTAAATACCTGGGATTACTAGTGACCGAAAATAATTCGATGAAAATAAGAGAGCGTATGAAAGCGGGGAATAGAGCATATTTCAGTCTCCAGCGACTTCTAAAGTCACGTTTACTGAATTGGAGAACGAAAAAGCGGATATATCGCACAATTCTCTCCCTGGTTGTTATGTACGCTAGCAACACCTGGGTGTTGAACAAACACCGAGCTATACCGGCTCTATGAAGACCCCAGCCTGGTGACAGAAGTCAAGATGGCCAGACTCAGATGGTTAGGCCTCTTAAAGCGTATGTCTGAGGAGTGGGGGTGCACAAAGCGTACTGGCAGAAGCCCGAGGGGCGACGACTATCTAGGCTACCGCGCAACCGATAGTTGGATGATGTAGAAGAGGATCTTCTGGAGGTAATTGTGAGGGGGTGTAGACGCTGAGCATTGGACCGTGATGATTGGAGGATTGTGGTAGATGAGAGCAAGGCTCTTTGAGGGCCTTAGTGCTAGTGGTACTAGTAGTAATATATCGCCCCGGTGTGGATCTATAGAGTCTTTATAATTTATCTATTTAGTGTGGAGAAAATTTGTCTCTAATCAACATTTTTTCCTTTTTACTGTCTGCAGCTGCTTGTTGCTCCGACATTGATAATTTATTGGACACATTTACACCGTTTTTACTAATTCCTGAATCATTTCTACATCGAACACAGTTTATCTTAGCTCAAAGTTTCAAATGTAAATTTAAAAATTCTCAAAGCAACATTGGTAATTAAAGTCTAACCTAATCTAACTAGTCTGAGCATAAGCTTCTAAAATTCTGTCATAATAATCTTCTACACAGTAAATAACAGCATCTGTTTGTTTTTTTCTTTTTACGATTACGTGACATTCATTCTCGGTTTGCTTTGCTTTGGGTCCAGCTTCTCTGTCTGGAGGACCAGCTAGTAAATTTGGCCTTTGAATTTTAGCTGAAGTCCCAGGAGAATAGACAAACGCTTGGTAATTTTTCGACGAATAATCTATTGTTGGGCATTTAGCTAATCCTCCGGGATGCGTGGCGCGCCATCAGCCAATCGCCTATTATACTGGGATATTAGCTAAAATCTCAACTTGTCTATTAATTTTTGTGCCCAACCAATATCGGTTTTCGCGCTGTATTGGTGTAGAAAAACAAGTTTCTTGCATACCACAGTTGGTTTTTGAATATTACAGAGAAATAAGGTATCAATCTGTGCAAAATGGCTACAAGAAGTAGTAAACGAGATGCAGACTCGTTTTGTTGTTATATTTGCAGCCGATTTATTAAAGTTAGAGACAAAAAGTATGATTAAAGTACAAATTCAAAGATTTACGAGAGGTATATCAAGCTTACTTCAATATACCAGTCAAAAATTGGTTCTACATGTGTCAGATATGTAGACATGTAACAGATACAATCTTGACGGTAAGTTCGTTTTCTTTTTTATTCTATTAACTTATAATAATTCAAACTAGGTTTACGTTAAGTTAGGTTTTATCGTAGGTTTGTTCCGAAGTGAAAAAAGAGCAATGAAGTATCATTGCCTCTGCTCAGTCACCTGGGAGGTTGTCACTCCATCTTTTCCTAGGTCTTCCAAAGCTTCTTTGTCCTGCTGGTGATATGTCCCTTGATATTTTCACAATTCGTTCTTCCGTCATGCGGTCAATGTGCTCATTCCATTTTATCTATCCATTAGTGTTCTTCCCGCTATTCTTCGAACTATTTTCATTTCCGTAGTCTCCAATTATCCGTTTCGGTTTAGAGGTCTCAGGTCGGGTCTCTGCTGCATAAGATAATATAGGTCTGATTGCGGTCTTGTATATTCGGGCTTTTGCTTCAGTTCGAATGTATTTATTTCGCCAGATTGTGTCATTTAGGTATGCTGCTGGTCTTGAGGCTCTCGTGTCCAGATATTTCGATTCCCAGATATTTAAATTTCATTTCCTGGTGTATTATTTTGTTATCCACCACAAGCTTACATCTGATCGGTGTCTTGGAAGTAACCATTGATTTTGTCTTTGCCGTGATTCTACTCAGAAATGAAAATTCAAAGAATACAACTTATCCGGATCTATCAACCACATCTGCTCCAATACTACAAACAGAAGAAAATCCTGTACTGGCTGCGCCATTGTTGGTAGCCCGCAATCACGAAGTTCATCTGTATCTGTATATTTTGAATTTAAACCAAAAAAACTACACTTTATCAACTCTCAAGATGTCAATGACTTAATAAGACTTAAATCTTCCACAAAGTAAAGCCGAGTTAGTACAATCAATGGAATTCGATTAAATTTATATATTTTTTTATATTTCTCTGAATTCCAATAAAATATTTCAATATTTTTGAATTAGAAAACCTTTTATTGAATATCATGGAATTTTACTTAGTAGGTGGTGAGGAAACGATTGAATCGTCACGATATAGTCGTTTTCTCGGATTTCTACACCGAAAACGGTTGATTTTACAGAAAAATGCAAAAGACACTTTTTGTAGATAATAATTATTAGGAACAATTTTTATAATGACTTCTATTGACCTCCGAGCAATAGATCGCGAGATATTTGCGAAAAACTGTTTTATCATATCCTTAATACAGCATCGTAATAAAAGTGTATAAAAAAATTCAGCTCACTAGGAATTTTCCTCCAGATAAAACCTAAAATGATTAATAGCAATGATACAAATCAACATTGGACTCGGAAATAATGAAGAATTTAACACTAGTACAGTGAACTAAGCAAATCATGGATTCATGGATTAATTTGAAATTTTGACACAAGATTAAAAATGATGCAAATAACAAACCTGATTTGGTGCCAATGTAAGACTTCTACCCTAGGGGTGAATGCCACCATTACTCGGGGGTGGAAATTTAAAATTTCGAAATAAAACCGGGAATCGGTAGAGAATTAAAGTTTTTTATTTAATTCAATAGTTATTCGCGATTAAAAATTACCAAAAAACACGTTTTTTCACGAAAAACTTGAAAATTGTGCATTTTCTGGAGAAAATTATTCTTATAAAAATTGAAGCTTATAAGAAAACAAAGAAATTAGTCAGTTTAAATTAAATTTTTTAAGTAATATTCATCAACTAGGTAATTGAAAACCAATTTTTTCTTTTTCGTAAATTTACGCTTGGGGAGTTTGAGCTCAAATAACGGAAAAACGATCAATTTTTCGTAAAAAATTGTAATAAACATTTTTAAAGTACTTTTTCAGTCATTTAAAATGAGCTTTTATAAAACCGCATATCATGAAAATTAAGCGAGTTATGACGAAAATAAGTTAAGTAACTCGAATTTAAAAAAACTGACACCATGTGCGGCATAATTAAAATTAATCGTAGCCCATGTAAAATTATATTTGTTTAAGGACTAACAACACGTTCCAAAAGTTTAAATGGTTTGGTAAACGTATATTTTGAAAAAAGTTGTTTGATGCGAAAGTTTTTTTTCGATTTTTTCAAAATATCTCAAAAACTATTGGATCAACGAAAGAATTTTTTGGTAACCAAAATTTAGCTTTTATTTTACTGAACATTTTGTTTGTTTTAAACTCACGTAGCTTCAAAATTTAAACGAAATATAATCGTTTAAAGTATTGATTTCAATACTAAGTAAGATTTTTTTTTACTCTTTAACATCAAAATTCTCTGAAGAAAAGGGACTAGAAGGGTTGCAACTCTCATGGTTTTGTAGCTTATGAAATTCCCTACAAAATGATGTATAAATGAATGCAAAAAGCTTAAAGGGAAGTCGAGTTATTATTAAAAAACCGAATACATTTTTCTAGAGATAATGCTGGAAAATCACGAAACGTCCAAGTTTTTATCTTTTTGGAGTATTTATTCTTTTGTACATGCTGTGTCTCATTTGTATTTATATATCTGGATTCCCACATGTACAAATACATGCAAAAAATTTTTCTCTAATTTTTGTGATAAGGGGTTGAATTAAATTAAAAACTTATGCATCAGGTTTGTTATATTTAAATTGTATATATTTTCTCTACTCAAAATCGAAAATAAAATGATTTCGTACTTTCACCCGTTTTTTAAATAACTGTCGTAATTCTTAGAGAACGAAATTCAAGAGAGGAAGGGGCTTTTTCGTAGTTTTTAAGGGTAGTTACAAATAAAAACTAGAAATATTACTTAAATTGTAAAAAAACAACAATCTCTTCACCTTCGAACATAATGAGCCCTATAACTGCTTCCATTTAGTAATTTGCAATTTTTTCCATTCTGAGGGATGGTTTTTGGTGGTTGCATTATTAAAAATATTGAGGGTCAGATTTCTTATACTTGAAGAAAAAATATTCTCCTATTACGATCCAAAATAAAAAGATTTCATGTTTTTTACCACATTTTTTAAATAATCTTTGTATGAGGGGTTGTTTTTAAGGGTAGGTGAGCTGTAAAATATCAAAATATTGAAGTCATAATACAAAACAATCGACATTCATTATATTTGAACATAACTGTAGCCCATTACCGCTTTAATTCATTAGTTTTCAATTTATTGGAGTAAGGGGTGATTTTCACCCCTTAAAAATAAAAAGCATACTTTGCGACCGAGTCAGGTTTGAAGAGGAGGGTAAGATGAACTTAATTCCAAATTTTCAAGATCGATGAAGGTCTTTAAAATTGCGATGCACTATTCACACCTTTATCTGAAAGAAAATATTTGGAATAATTCACGTTGAAAAAATTGATTCATTATGAACGTGTCTCGTTAAAAGTTCAGTCGCGCATCGACCGCCCTAACAATTCCCTTACCTACTATTCTAAACATGACACAGCCGTTTTTATAGAAACACGCCCTTGAGTGTGATTCATATCGTTCCCCGTCAAGAAAAGAATTCAGAATTTTGAAAAGCTTGATGCGCTGACGTATACAAGAAAACATCTTTGCTTCCAATGAATATAATATATAACGAACTTTATTTTTATACTCGAGGAGATGTTCGACAATTTTTTGAAACTGGAGTAAAAAATCAATACAAAAATCGTGAAACTATGGAATTATATTAAACTAAATCTCAAATTTAAACGAACCAAATCAAAAATTTGTAATGAAATGTAACCTGAACTGGAAGGTCGTCCCAATAAACTCGACTAACAGTCTCCGATCAAACCATCAATAGTGTTATTGAAAAGATTATGGAGTAAGGTGGAAGCTATCATATAGAGTTTAAGGCAGTAAAGACCCAGGATGTTGTTTTGACTACTGCGAGTCCGGATTTGATCCTGTCTATACATAAAATATTACCATCGCCGCGAATTCGCTTGTTGGGTGTTGAGGTTCAATTATCTAAGGCAGTTTCACAAAATCTTGGAAACTTCTTTAATACTAAAAAGTTATATATTGTACACAACAGCTTTTAATCCTCTACAAGTCCTAGATTCGTTTATCTTTGAAGTATTATTTTCACATTTGCAGCCCGGCTGCAGATGCTCGACTTTTAGAGGATCCAGAGTTGACCCGAAACTTGGACAGCTTAGAGCATAGGAGAAAGGTCCAAACGTCGCCGATCTGAATATGTTTACCGATACTATGTTGTCGTCCAATATAATCCCACCTATAATAGTATTTGAAAGACCTACTCGACAGGCAGAGGAGGTTCATAAACACCAAGTTCACCTGCAGACGTCCAGAACTTCATGTGGAATCAGCTATCACGGCACGTCTTTCCTGAACGCTAAAATCTACAGAAGTTTAAGATCCACAGGCATCTCCATCTCCATGTATCGCACTTTTTGAAATGCCTGCTATGTCTGCTAGCTCGCGCACTTTCAGTCGACGTTCATCCAGTACCACTTTGTGGATTTACTTCAATATTTCTGCAGTGGTCACCTCATTTGGACGATCACTGGAAGATGCTGGTCTTCCTCAGGTCGTACGGCCTCGTTTAAACTCTGCTGCCCAATATTTTACTGTTCTCAGTCACACCCACAGTAAAATCCAGTACAACTTTATCGATGACCAATTTTTTGCATGTGCACTAAAAACGTTGACTATTAATGGCTGCAAAACAAATACTAAACAATGTAGCGTTTCCAAACTTGAAACTCCTGTATCTCTAGGTCAGGCCATGTATTTCTGGGACCATCGTCGTAGATAAAAATTCTCAATTTGGCATAGTTTCATGGCATAATTCCAGCTAGTGGATCATAAAATAATAAAAACCACAAAACTGACAAATACTCAATTCTTTAATCCTTCTAGATGAAAATACTGAATCAAATACAACAGATGAAAATATTTAAGACATTAATGAAGAGACAATTGACGCATCCCTTTCCTTGGCGTGTAGATATTCTACAGGAAAAAGAAAGTGAAGATGTAGAAATAATTGTTGAAGTACAAATACAGAATTATCTATTATAACAACATTTAGAAAATAACAACCTATTCAATCAATAGCTTACGATCTGATCAAATATGAAAATGAAAATATAACCAAAATAATGGTTGTGCTATGGGAGCTTCCATATCAAGTGTTGTAGCACAATTAGTAAAAGAATATTTTGAGGAAACTGTCCTATAATTTTCGTCTGACTTATTTTGGCGATAAAACTTGACGTTTTCGAGAAAAATAAAAATAAAAAAACTTAATTTCATACGTTCGACCTTGAATAGAATTTGTTGTACAAATAGGATCGACGCGAATGTTCACATTCCATTTATAATGGTGTATTTAACGTCTCTATCAATTTTCAGGTCGCTCAATTCATTTTTTGAAACCTAATCAGTTTTGTGAATGAAGACTTAGTTTCAAGTTAGTACATTTTGTGATAATTTCGTCTAGACGTTACTAAGACCTGTTTCAAAATCGAAATCGCCTTCCTCAAGTTCCGGCGTAAAAAGCCACCCGGCGGACGTTGCCTGAATTTATAATTAAAATAAAATGGTCATGGTAAAAACCGGATCGATTGCGGTACCGGAAGCACGGAAGACAATAGCGAATTTCAGTTTTTATATCTACTCGTAACGGTTTTTGTAAGAAAGAACGTCTCGATAAATAACTTGTTTCAGCCATTGAAAATAACACGTATCAAAGTTTCAAATGACGATTATGCACATCATTTTAAATCCTATTGAAACTATTAACAATTTTTATTCCATTCATCGTTATCATCTTCATATAGCTCCCAGTGGAGCAAAGCTGGAGGTTACTGACCGCATGCGTCGTTTTGCGAGTTTCGTCAAATTTTTTTGACATTTCCTTCCTCCTTGCAGCCTCTTTCCATGTTCGTAAAGATTACTTTTCAATGTTGTATCATGATTAAATGTTTTTCTGGTTGTTTGGTTGCTAGTTTTTGTAATGTATGATCTATTCATCTCAATTTTCGCTTTCCCTTGACGATTTTCAAAAAAATAGGGTCCAATTATTCCCCCGCTTGACAACGCGCATCAAACCGTCACTATTGGACACTTACACAATGCGAAATCGCTGCAAAATTATCTCATAAACATTTTTAAGTATATTATGATCATTAGGCTTAAGCGATTGCTCAATTTGAATTTTAAATGGATGAAATTTAAGATCCTTATTCAATATTTCGTGTATAATAGTTTTTGGAAGCACCAAGGCAGCCGATTACCTGCAAACGGAACATTTGCTGGGTTCCGCTGGTGGGTTGTTTTTTGCTGAACTTGTTGCTCGGAACTTTCGTATCCATGATCTAATTAAATCTTCACTTGGGGCGTCACGTAACCGTCGAATATTCTAACGTAAACATATTGAAATATGCTTCGATTACAAACTAAGTAACCCACATGATTTACGATGCCCCCTTCTGGATAATTTTCTACCTTTTGCTGTATTACTTCTAATTTTCGCAACCCTGTTCTCCTTACATAAACTATAAATTGTCCTAAGTATAAAATCTTGAGTAACTTTGTCCACTGAATCTCATCAAGCCACGCCACTGCTTATCGCAGACTGTCTTTGGCTTGAATATTTCGAAGAAATTGTTTACATACGCCTTCCGACAGCTTCGGCCATTAGAAATGCATTTAAGTTTACGATTTGATGTTTTCAATGGTAAACAGTGGAGATGATGAGTCTACGTGGACTGACGGTTTGTTAGATGTTTACCATTATTTTTAATTTCTTAATTTGGTGTGAGTACCGTGCGTATTCATGAAATATTGATTGTTCCTCGCATAACTGTCTTCTGCAATTGATATTGGAAGAACTATCTATACGTAAATTCTTCTTTTCGTTTTAAGAAATCGTCGCCGCCTCTGTCGTTTCGGAGAGATGATCGTAACCGAAGAGGTTGACGTCTTTTAGAACCGGATACTCAAATAGATTTGAATGGTGTTTCCTTTTGTATGTTGCATTGTTAGTTATTTTTGTCCGTCGACAGTATAAACGGTCTGATGCACAACTTTTTGTTCAACTTTTATATTTTGTTTTTCTGTTTTTTTTCTTTGCGATGATAATCATATAACATTTTATTTCAATGTACTTATTTAACAATCACCCGGGTGTAGGGTGAAACAGCTGTGCACAGACAAGTATATACATACATATATATACATATATATATATATATATATATATATATATATATATATATATATATATATACGAGGTATGATAAAAAATACGGGTTATTATTTTATCTAAAACAAGTAGATAGTAACATAAAATTTGAAGTATTCGATAGTTCAAAACTGCGATAATTCGATCGTTTGTCTCGATATTTTTTTTCTACATTTTTTATGGCCTTGTTAGTAAGTCCTGAAAATGTCAGACTGATTCTCGTCCTTTATTATTATTTTTTAATTATTTGCGAACAGCTTCGTGAGTTGAGTGATGATTAGGGGATGTTCTTGGGGTAGTATGGTCTCGATATTCTTGTTCTACGTTTTTTATGATCTTGTTAGTGAATCCTGAAAATTTCAGACTGATTCTCGTCCTTTATTATTATTTTTTAATTATTTGCGAACAGCTTCGTGAGTTGAGTGATGATTAGGGGATGTTCTTGGGGTAGTACGGTCTCGATATTCTTGTTCTACGTTTTTTATGACCTTTTTAATATATCCTGAAAATTTCAAACTGATTCTCGTCCTTTATTATTATTTTTTAATTATTTGCGAACAGCTTCGTGAGTTGAGTGATAATTAGGCGATGTTCTTGGGGTAGTACGGTCTCGATATTCTTGTTCTACGTTTTTTATGACCTTTTTAATATATCCTGAAAATTTCAAACTGATTCTCGTCCTTTATTATTATTTTTTAATTATTTGCGAACAGCTTCGTGAGTTGAGTGATAATTAGGCGATGTTCTTGGGGTAGTACGGTCTCGATATTCTTGTTCTACGTTTTTTATGACCTTGTTAGTGAATCCTGAAAATTTCAGACTGATTCTCGTCCTTTATTATTATTTTTTAATTATTTGCGAGCAGCTTCGTGAGTTGAGTGATGATTAGGGGATGTTCTTGGGGTAGTATGGTCTCGATATTCTTGTTCTACGTTTTTTATGACCTTGTTAGTGAATCCTGAAAATTTCAGACTGATTCTCGTCCTTTATTATTATTTTTTAATTATTTGCCAACAGCTGCGTGAGTTGAGTAATGATTAGGGGATGTTCTTGGGGTAGTATGGTCTCGATATTCTTGTTCTACGTTTTTTATGATCTTGTTAGTGAATCCTGAAAATTTCAGACTGATTCTCGTCCTTTATTATTATTTTTTAATTATTTGCGAACAGCTTCGTGAGTTGAGTGATGATTAGGGGATGTTCTTGGGGTAGTACGGTCTCGATATTCTTGTTCTACGTTTTTTATGACCTTTTTAATATATCCTGAAAATTTCAAACTGATTCTCGTCCTTTATTATTATTTTTTAATTATTTGCGAGCAGCTTCGTGAGTTGAGTGATGATTAGGGGATGTTCTTGGGGTAGTATGGTCTCGATATTCTTGTTCTACGTTTTTTATGACCTTTTTAATAAATCCTGAAAATTTCAAACTGATTCTCGTCCTTTATTATTATTTTTTAATTATTTGCGAACAGCTTCGTGAGTTGAGTGATGATTAGGGGATGTTCTTGGGGTAGTACGGTCTCGATATTCTTGTTCTACGTTTTTTATGACCTTTTTAATAAATCCTGAAAATTTCAAACTGATTCTCGTCCTTTATTATTATTTTTTAATTATTTGCGAACAGCTTCGTGAGTTGAGTGATGATTAGGGGATGTTCTTGGGGTAGTATGGTCTCGATATTCTTGTTCTACGTTTTTTATGACCTTGTTAGTGAATCCTGAAAATTTCAGACTGATTCTCGTCCTTTATTATTATTTTTTAATTATTTGCCAACAGCTGCGTGAGTTGAGTGATGATTAGGGGATGTTCTTGGGGTAGTATGGTCTCGATATTCTTGTTCTACGTTTTCTATGACCTTTTTAATAAATCCTAAAAATTTCAGACTGATTCTCGTCCTTTATTATTATTTTTTAATTATTTGCCAACAGCTTCGTGAGTTGAGTGATGATTAGGGGATGTTCTTGGGGTAGTATGGTCTCGATATTCTTGTTCTACGTTTTTTATGACCTTTTTAATATATCCTGAAAATTTCAGACTGATTCTCGTCCTTTATTATTATTTTTTAATTATTTGCGAGCAGCTTCGTGAGTTGAGTGATGATTAGGGGATGTTCTTGGGGTAGTACGGTCTCGATATTCTTGTTCTACGTTTTTTATGACCTTTTTAATAAATCCTGAAAATTTCAAACTGATTCTCGTCCTTTATAATTATTTTTTAATTATTTGCGAACAGCTTCGTGAGTTGAGTGATAATTAGGCGATGTTCTTGGGGTAGTATGGTCTCGATATTCTTGTTCTACGTTTTTTATGACCTTGTTAGTGAATCCTGAAAATTTCAGACTGATTCTCGTCCTTTATTATTATTTTTTAATTATTTGCGAACAGCTTCGTGAGTTGAGTGATGATTAGGGGATGTTCTTGGGGTAGTATGGTCTCGATATTCTTGTTCTACGTTTTTTATGATCTTGTTAGTGAATCCTGAAAATTTCAGACTGATTCTCGTCCTTTATTATTATTTTTTAATTATTTGCGAACAGCTTCGTGAGTTGAGTGATGATTAGGGGATGTTCTTGGGGTAGTATGGTCTCGATATTCTTGTTCTACGTTTTTTATGATCTTGTTAGTGAATCCTGAAAATTTCAGACTGATTCTCGTCCTTTATTATTATTTTTTAATTATTTGCGAACAGCTTCGTGAGTTGAGTGATGATTAGGGGATGTTCTTGGGGTAGTATGGTCTCGATATTCTTGTTCTACGTTTTTTATGACCTTTTTAATATATCCTGAAAATTTCAAACTGATTCTCGTCCTTTATTATTATTTTTTAATTATTTGCGAACAGCTTCGTGAGTTGAGTGATGATTAGGGGATGTTCTTGGGGTAGTATGGTCTCGATATTCTTGTTCTACGTTTTTTATGATCTTGTTAGTGAATCCTGAAAATTTCAGACTGATTCTCGTCCTTTATTATTATTTTTTAATTATTTGCGAACAGCTTCGTGAGTTGAGTGATGATTAGGGGATGTTCTTGGGGTAGTATGGTCTCGATATTCTTGTTCTACGTTTTCTATGACCTTTTTAATAAATCCTAAAAATTTCAGACTGATTCTCGTCCTTTATTATTATTTTTTAATTATTTGCCAACAGCTTCGTGAGTTGAGTGATGATTAGGGGATGTTCTTGGGGTAGTATGGTCTCGATATTCTTGTTCTACGTTTTTTATGACCTTTTTAATATATCCTGAAAATTTCAGACTGATTCTCGTCCTTTATTATTATTTTTTAATTATTTGCGAGCAGCTTCGTGAGTTGAGTGATGATTAGGGGATGTTCTTGGGGTAGTACGGTCTCGATATTCTTGTTCTACGTTTTTTATGACCTTTTTAATAAATCCTGAAAATTTCAAACTGATTCTCGTCCTTTATAATTATTTTTTAATTATTTGCGAACAGCTTCGTGAGTTGAGTGATAATTAGGCGATGTTCTTGGGGTAGTATGGTCTCGATATTCTTGTTCTACGTTTTTTATGACCTTGTTAGTGAATCCTGAAAATTTCAGACTGATTCTCGTCCTTTATTATTATTTTTTAATTATTTGCGAACAGCTTCGTGAGTTGAGTGATGATTAGGGGATGTTCTTGGGGTAGTATGGTCTCGATATTCTTGTTCTACGTTTTTTATGATCTTGTTAGTGAATCCTGAAAATTTCAGACTGATTCTCGTCCTTTATTATTATTTTTTAATTATTTGCGAACAGCTTCGTGAGTTGAGTGATGATTAGGGGATGTTCTTGGGGTAGTATGGTCTCGATATTCTTGTTCTACGTTTTTTATGATCTTGTTAGTGAATCCTGAAAATTTCAGACTGATTCTCGTCCTTTATTATTATTTTTTAATTATTTGCGAACAGCTTCGTGAGTTGAGTGATGATTAGGGGATGTTCTTGGGGTAGTATGGTCTCGATATTCTTGTTCTACGTTTTTTATGACCTTTTTAATATATCCTGAAAATTTCAAACTGATTCTCGTCCTTTATTATTATTTTTTAATTATTTGCGAACAGCTTCGTGAGTTGAGTGATGATTAGGGGATGTTCTTGGGGTAGTATGGTCTCGATATTCTTGTTCTACGTTTTTTATGATCTTGTTAGTGAATCCTGAAAATTTCAGACTGATTCTCGTCCTTTATTATTATTTTTTAATTATTTGCGAACAGCTTCGTGAGTTGAGTGATGATTAGGGGATGTTCTTGGGGTAGTATGGTCTCGATATTCTTGTTCTACGTTTTTTATGACCTTTTTAATATATCCTGAAAATTTCAAACTGATTCTCGTCCTTTATTATTATTTTTTAATTATTTGCGAACAGCTTCGTGAGTTGAGTGATGATTAGGGGATGTTCTTGGGGTAGTATGGTCTCGATATTCTTGTTCTACGTTTTTTATGACCTTTTTAATATATCCTGAAAATTTCAAACTGATTCTCGTCCTTTATTATTATTTTTTGCGAGCAGCTTCGTGAGTTGAGTGATGATTAGGGGATGTTTTTGGAGTAGTATGGTCTCGATATTCTTGTTCTACGTTTTTTATGACCTTTTTAATAAATCCTGAAAACTTCAGACTGATTCTCATCCTTTATAATTTTTTATTAATTATTTGTTAACAGCTGCGTGAATTGAATGATGCTTAAGGGATGCTCCGGGGGTGGTATGGTCTCAATAGTTTTTTCTACCTTTCTTATGTCCTAGTTGGAAATTTCTAAAAATTTCAAATTGATCCTTGGCTTAAGTTAATTTTTTTTTATATTTTTGCGAACAGCTGTATAACTGGGGGGATGATTAGAGGATGTTCCGGAGGTGGTATGATCTCGATATTTTCATTCTGCCATTTTTATGGCCTCCTTGATGATTTCTGAAAATTTCCGACTGATACTCAGCCATTTTCTATTTTCGGTTAAAATAAATTATAGTGATTGAATTTCAAGGGTGACTTTAGTTTTTTTACCCCTAATTTTTCGTTCTTGTTGTATACATGATCAATGGTATTTTTGTTTCGAAAAAAACATTTCGAATTTCAGGAACATTCTTTTTTTATGTATTATGCATTAAATTGGTTCATTAAAAATTGAAAATTTCTAGGAATGTTTCTATTTTCCACTGTACACATATGATAATTGAATTATTAATCAATGTACAGACCTAACCACAAAAATTAAATAAATTTATAATGCATGCAAGTGAGTACTAAGTTATTATGGCAATTAGATATATTTCAAAGAAAATTTGTGATTCATCGGTTAATATAATAACTTAGAAAATAAAAAATGTTATTAATCATCATTGAAAAACGTTACGAAGTCAATAGTAAATTTAATAATTCAATTTCAAAAATCGCGAAATACATATTAACATAACCTTCTCAATATGACTAAAATTTCCATGAAAGAAATTTTTCGCTTCATATAACACGTCTACTAACATAATTCAAGCATAGAAGGTAAATATTACAGCTCCTAAGAGTTTTAAATATAGTTTGCCAAAACGAAATCTACCTGCTAGTTTGTGGGTCTCTCATAATACAGTTAGCGCCGATATATAAATAAAAAATATTTCCTCAATAGGTTTGTAGTTGCTAAATACACACTCATTAATATCTATTATACAGCAACAGTAAGCGAAAACAAATAAATGAAATGGTGAATGCATATGGATAATCACCTAATAAAGACTTCCTTGGTATATCCTCATTGCATACACTATACACAAACAATACCACGCACAGAAAAATCACTAAATTCGTCTTCATTGTAAAAAACTATTCATAATAAATTACATTATTGTTCACAAAGAAAACTTTGTTATACACGATTCAATAATATTTATAAACTACACCACAGTGTTCACCTAACGAACGCTCGTTCTGTACTTGTGTTTTTTTGTTGTTGTTCTGTTCCACTATTTCCTTTATGTTGTGTGTATTTCTACTTCACATCTGGAGCTTACTTCCAGCATCATTGAAAGGTCTTATATGAATTGCAGAGTCATCTAGTATGGATTGTTCTAATGTGGTTTCGTTTCAAGAAAGAAAACTGTAATATTACAATGAAAAGTTGAATAAAACATTTTTTTACATGAATAATAAAACTTTATCAATTTGGGGTTTTAAAGAATATGTTTGTTCTATTGTAATGGAACAAAAATATGGAAACAATTACTTTTTAAATATGGAGGGTGGTGGTAAGGAGAACCATCTCGGTAGTGTCTCGATAAGTGCCTGTTGAAACGAAGCAAATCAAGATGGCGTTTTAGTAGCAAATGGAAGAATTTTAAAAAAAACATCACAAACTATTAGAGTAGGATAGTGAATTAAATTATTTTTTGAAAGTCATAACTATTTCAAAGAAACTATTAATATACCTCTCCGTATTTTTTAATAACGTTCAATTAAGAGGCGAGTTATGTAACTAGCAATACACGAGTGTTAGGAGTGTGCTATAATTTACTGTAAAAAAATAAGTTTGAAGAGGATTCATAGAAAATGTCGCAGGGGTTAGAACGAAACTAGTAATTAGCCACAAAATAATAAATACCAATATATTAAATGAAATATCTAGACATTGTTATCTTTTTTCTCTCGAGTCCTTCATAGGCCAGGTACCAGCCGATTTGCCGTGGAATTTTGATAATCAAGGTCGATTTTCTTGAAAATTGGTATGAAAGCATTATTAATAACCTTCAAAATCTACCACGGGCCGTTTTGGATAACTGTTATCATCAAAATAATCTAGTAGGCCCATAGATTGACTAATTCTAAGCAACTTTGACTCTATGAAGTTTTTCATTGAAAACCCCATATTTAGCACTGTTTTTCATGAATAACTTGAAAAGTTTTCATTTTATGAGCAAAATTATTTAGAACAAATAAGTAGCTATTAAAAAAACAAAGAGATTCGTTTTTAAAGGACATCTGTAAATTCAATAATAACTGAGTTATAGCTCCTTGAAGGATGACCATTTTTGGAGAACCTCGAAATTGAAAACCTCAATAACAAGAAATTGATGAAATTTTTGGAAAAAATCTTTTTCAAAGTACATAGAAAAACCTTCAAAATGAGCTATGTCAGAAGTTTTTTGCATAAGAGTTGACTAATTTATCACATAAATAAGTTTTCTTCTTTTTTTTTTGAAAAAATGTAATGATTATACCCTCGCCATTACCACCCTAATTGAAATTAATTGTAATCCACTTGCAATTAACTTTATTTATGTATTATTGATATGATTCATATGATTTGACCGGTTTTTAATTCTTATTTTTTAATAAATAATTAATTAAATTAAACACTGCATTTTCGAAATCTCGAAAAAAAAATGAATTTTTCTTAAATAAACCAAAAACTATTCATGTTATGAGAAGATGTTTTAACTATTGATTATAGAGTTTTTCTTGTTAAAAATTTTGAGTTCTCTTAAAACTATGTATCATAAAAATTGAAGGAGATACATTAGTTCAAAGTTTGCATTCGCGTACCCAATGTGGCTTATGTAACCCCTTTGAGCTGCACCCTTTTCGAAACTGGGGTTTAAAAAAAGTTTTAATTGATATGGAGTTGAAGTACTTGAAATTCCCTACAAAATGGTTTTTAAAAAAAGTTTCTAGCTTGAAAATTGAGCGAGTTACTGTCGAAAAAACAACTGTTTTTTTTACAAAATTTTGAAGCACGAATTTTGGAGCATTGGAAAGAAAGAAACGTGGAGTGTACAATCGAACAACAGCTGGCATATAGTAAAAGTATTATAACGGTATTTAATTTTGAAATTTTTGGTCCTTAAAGGTGGGTTTCATAAGGGTTGAAATATTTAAAAAGCAACATCTTTAAGATACTGACGAAATATTCAATATAAATAAACTTTTGAATAATTTTTAATTATGAAAGAATCGTTGAGATTATTTTTCAACTTTTCGTATGATTTGGAGGGGTTACATGGATATGATTGATCATCAACGTGTTTGAGAATGTCAACAGATTTATGAATAATACATTGAAACTTTATTTCACCTGAAATATGAATAAAATCGTAGATTTTGAATTTTTTTGCAATAACGGGTAGTTCACATCCTCCAAAATATAAAAAGCCCGGTTCCGCACAGGGAAAATTACGTAGAAGAGGGTGATTACAGATTGAATTCAAATTTTCATGAAAATCGAGATTATGTGTCTTTAAAAACAGTTTTCAATATTACCACCCTCTGAGGATGGATGTATGATTCCAATTGATCATAAACTTGTTTGAGAATATAAACAGATCTACGAAGAATTCATTTAAACTGTTAGTTACTCAAATAATTTTTTACTATAAGAGGTAGTTTGAATTTTTCTTAAATAAACTAAAAACTATCCATATTATAAGAAAATGTTTCCAACATTAATTGTAGGGTTTTTCTTGCCAAAAATTTTGAGCCCTTTTAAATCTATGTATCATAAAAATTGAAGGAAATATATTAGTTCAAAATTTGCATTCGCGTACCAAATGTAGCTTATGTAACCCCTTTGAACTGCACCCTTTTCGAAACTGGTGTTTAAAAAAAGTTTTAATTGATATGGGTTGAAGTACTTGAAATTCCCTACAAAATGCTTTTTAAAAAAAGTATCTAGCTTGAAAATTGAAGGTGTTATTGTCGAAAAACCAACTGTTTTTTCTTTCAAAATTTCGAAGCACCAATTTTGGAGGAAAAAAGAGAAACGTGGAGCGTACAATCGAGCAACAGCTGTGTTGTTGATTGTATAACTGCTCATCGACGTTCCCAGCCTTATATGAGACATAAAGGTCACATTGATCTTTTTTTGGAGAATATAAGCAAACTCTTCATGAAAAGTTTTCAAGGAAAAAGACTATACAATGCAGCTTTGCTTTTCCAAATACTCCTTACTCGATGAAACACTACATCAGTGAGATTCAATTTTTGATAATTCCATCAGGAAGCAGTTCAACGCTATAATTTTCCCTTTCATCCCAATTGATTTATTCATTTCCGATAATGTTGAAATTGAGGTACCAACTATTCTGGAGGAAGATGGTCTCCCATCAGTTCCATTTGAATTTGGAATTAGAGATACTATAAATTTATTTCTTCTCAAGCTCCCGCACATCATATCGTTCGAATCAAAGACACAGAAGTGTATTATTCAGCTTTCTTTGTCGAGCACCACAACCTACAATTGTTCAAGATCAATATCCACAGAAATCTCCAAACGGCAGGTACCACTCGAGAGTAAAAGGGTTGTGGTTTAAGCAACCACAGTCAAATTAAAATAATAGAAAATATTCCTCTTGATGAAGACGCTGTTAACTTAGATAACAGAAAATTTATAAAGAACTGTATGTATTTTGTAGTTGAGAATAGCAAATGGTTTTAAATTACATTCAAAAATTGTCAGAAAATTGTTTGATGGCTAGATGAGGTTTATTGAAATCTATAAAAACAAAGATAAAGGTACTCGAAGAAAAAGTAAAAACTTGATATTTAACGAATAGGTACTCAGTAGCAAAAAAGACAGTCATTAAATAAAATCTGAAAGAAACCTTTACTTTAGAAAAATATTATATAAAATAACAGATGAATATGGTTTAATCGGAGATATCTCTTGATATCCAATACTAACTCCTATCGATTCTAAAACTACCTTACCATCTTACATTTGGAGATTCAAAGCTGCAAACTGTGGTGCCTTTTCTGGGAGCATTCAGAAGAAAATGGAAAACCTCACAATGATCGAAGATATTAATGAAGATTTGAAAAATCTTGAAACCATCATCTCTGCAGCATAATGTCCTATTGGTAAGACAAAGCTGTTTCCAATTCCATAGTTGAGAATGAGATGTTCACCGAAATTGGGAAAATCGAAAAATTGGACTCACGAACCATCATCAAGTATTTACCTGTATTTAAAAGGGTTAAGAGGTAAGCAGATTTACGAAGATGTGCTTAATACCCTTGGTGATCAAAGTTCTTTGTATGCAACCGTGAAAAATTGAACTGCAAGCTTCAAAAGAGGTAAATTTTCCTTTGAAGCTGATTACCGATCGGGAAGGCCGGTTTCTGTGCCAATCCCCAAAAATATCGATGCCGTTCAGACCGTCGAAATGGGATAAAACGGATATCTGGAGAACTGAATATTTCATACGAACGCGTTCATCATATAGTTCACGTCAATTTGTACATGGGAAAAATTGCTGCAAAATGGATCCCCAAATGTTGACCAAGGGTAGAAGCATCGCGTTCAATCTGTGCTCGATTTGAAAACGATGTAGACTTCTTAAACCGAATTGTTACTATGGATGAGACTTGGGTACATTTCTACGATCCAGAAACAAAGCAACAATCGATGGAATCGCGACATTCTGGTTCTCCAAGATCCAAGAAGTTTCGTGTCCAAAAATCTGCTGGAAAAGTTCTCGCTTCAGTTTTTTGAGATTGCCACGGAGTAATCATGATTGATTTTTTGGATAAAGGTAGAAAACAATAACTGAAGATTACTATTCGACATTACTACGGGAAAAAATTAAAGAGAAAATACGCGGAAAACTATTCAAAGGTGTTTTGGTTTTGCAGGATAACGCCCCTGCACACAAATCTCATGTTGCCATGCAAAAAATTCGTGATTTAGGGTTTGAATTACTAGAACACCCTCCTTATTCACCAGATTTGGCTCCGTCCGACTATCATCTCTTTCCTCAACTGAAAAATAGTTTAAAAGGTCGTAAAGTTCCTTCCAACGAGAAGGTAATAAAAGCTGTGGAGGTCTGAAACATTTTTTTGAAAGGTCTAGATTCGTTGCAGATTTGCTGTAATAATATTTTGACATTGAAATTTTGTTTGGTTCTATAGTACGCTAAGAATTTTTCAATATATCCTCGTAAAAACGCAATTTCTGTAGAATAGATTTCAACTTCAAAACGCTCGTTTTTGAAAACTATAACAAACAAAATAGATAACCAAAAATAATAATATTTTATTACTTGTCAATAGAAAACAGAAAACATTTCTATAGAAACTATAATGACACAAATTTAAATAAATATTCGATGTAAATGTCAAAACTAACGGACACCGTTAGTTGTATTAGATTTTTCTTTAGTATTTGAGCATATTGATCAAACAACGAGACAGTTTAAAATGGTTAGTCGAATTGAAAGAAACATCGTCAAAGAAATTTTGAGAGACTGTCGTCCCAAAAACATACAACCCAATGAAAATTTCGTCATGTACGTGGTATGTAAAGAATCTACAAAAATATCTCTTCCCCCTACTGTTTAATATGTTGTAGGTGAAATTATTTCTTCTCGATCCAAATTGGGGCATTACTGAAAATCTCCTAACAAGCAGAGCAAATGTACAGACGTTCGTTAAATACATGATCAATCAATTGGGTTCCAAAGATTCCGTGGATATGATGACGTTGAAAATGCAATTTTACTATATGTGGAGTACAGAACATATACAGGATGTACTTACTAATAACACATCATCCTTGCTCGCTAAATTGAGTCCTATCGTAGATCAAATTTGTTTAATCAGGAGAATATCCACCGAAAACGATATGGATAATTTAAGAAGACTAATCGTGGTTTATATTGTGTTTCTTTCTGGTTTAGGAAATGCCATGAGAGACGAGGTATTAATTCGATTTTTATCTACTTATATTTAACATCTTATACGAGGGCCGTTTTTATTTCAATACCCAATCGCTCCGTGCAAACGCTCTCACACTACACTCTCCACCATTGTTGACATTCAGGAGTCAGTCGGCGTTGTGCTACATTATTGACGCTCCCACCAAGTGTGGATTGCGAAGTGTGATTGGTTTTCTACAAGCTGAAGGCCATATTTCTGCAGTAATCCATCGAAGAATATGAGTCATGTATATTGGAAAAACTTCATGAGTTATGGTGTTGTGCGTGAATGGTGTCGAAAGTTTAAAGATGGTCGTGCATGATGAAGGGGGCCCAGGACGCAAATCTGTCGTTTCAGATGACCTGTTTCAACGAATGGTTAAAGATGTACCAATCTTATGGTAATAAAATGTTTTATATGAACTTGTCTTTTATTTATAGCCTATCGGAGATTGGAAGAAAAACGGCTCACGTATACCACATTAAACATTTGAACATTTTTTGGCAACAAATTCGGGATTAAGGAAATAATATTAATTACGTTATATAGCAAAGATTTATTCAGAACAATATTTATTTTTTATCTATGCATATTTACAAAACAGTTTCTAGTTTTATTTAGACATAAAAAAAATTGTATACATAACCGACGTTTCCTGCATCTTTGACAATTTAATTTTACGCCTGGAAAGTGACCAATACCATTTCTTCTTATTTCCTTCTTAGGTAATGGCTTTTCTGGACTTTACTTTCACTTTGCTGGTAACATTTTTTCAATATAGCTGTCTATAGGTCTACCACGTTTATTATCATGATTTTTACATTGCATAAAGTCTCAACAATGATTGATTTGGAGGAATGTAGATCAATGATTTTTTGTTTTTTGGAATTTATTTGTTTTACAATCTCTCTTAAACTTTAACCAGGTATTGTCAAAAGCTACATATAAAAAATAGAAGAAAAATCTACACCTTAGATAAAGTTGTAGAAATATGAGAACAACTAATTGAAATGTAACATTTTATTTTCTTGTCAAACCTTTTTATTTCTTTTTTAGGATAAGCGGAAGCCCTTAGTTCAATACCTTTTATTGTTTTATACGAGGATATATTGAAAAATTCTTAGCCTACTATAGAATCAAACGAAATTTAAATGTCAAAATAATTCATTACTCAACATATTCTCCTCTTAATTGGATACATTTATTACAGCGAACCTGAAACGTCTCTAGACCGCTCAAAACAAAATGTTTCTTCTTGCTCTGCAAACCAGACCTCCACAGCTTTTATTACCTCCTCGTTGGAAAAAAATTTACGACGTTTAAAACTTTTTTTCAGTTGAGGAAAGAGATGATCGTCGAACGGAGCCAAATCTGTGTGCAGGGTTTTTGTCCTGCAAAAATAAAACACCTTTAGATAGCTTTCCGCGTCTTTTCTCTTTAATTTTTTCCCGTAGTAATGTCGAATAGTAATCTTCAGTTATTGTTTTCTACCTTTATCCAAAAAATCAATCATGATTACTCCGTGGCAATCTCAAAAAACTGAAGCAAGAACTTTTCCAGCAGATTTTTGGACACGAAACTTCTTGGATCTTGGAGAACCAGAATATCGTGATTCCATCGATTGTTGCTTTGTTTTTGGATCGTAGAAATGTACCCAAGTCTCATCCATAGTAACAATTCGGTTTAAGAAGTCTACAGATCGAACGCGATGCTTCTACCCTTGCACGCTTTTGGTCAACATTCAAACATTTGCAGCAATTTTCCTCATGTCCAAATTGACGTGAACTATATGATCAACGCGTTCGTACGAAATATTCAGTGCTTCAGATATGCGTTTTAGCCCAATTCGACGGTCTGTTAAAATCATGTCATGAACTTCATCGATATTTTCGGGGACTGACACAGAAACTGGCCGCCTTCCCGATCGGTCATCATCTTCAATGGAAAATTTACATCTTTTGAAGCTTGCAGTTCAATTTTTCACGGTTGGGTACGTAGGACATTGATCCCCAAGGGTATTGAGCATATCTTTGTAAATTTGTTTACTTATTAACCCTTTCCACCGCTTAACCCAGGTACTTGATGTTGGCTCGATACTCCAATTTTTAGATTTTCACAATATTGGTAACGCAATATTTTGTTTATACATGGAACTGGTTTAGACTAACTAGATATAAATACATCCTCGTAGTATCTTTGTAAAAGTCTTTGTTTGAACAGTACCAAGACCAAAATTGCTCGTTTGTGAACTGAACAAATAGTAAAGAGAACCAAGTATCAACAAATATCAGATAAGTTTTTTATCGGCTGGTATAAACTGAATCATATTTAGGACTACATTTGAAGAAACACCAATATTCGGAAAGTTAGGATTAGGTTCAGTCACGGTGTAGATTTCAAAACTGACTCAGTGGCATTCCAATTTACGTGGTTTTTTAGGGTTGTACTGCCGAAGATTGAATTATGCCTTGAAGGGGACAATCTTTTCATCAACACATAAAAGTTGTTGCATTGGTAATAGATCTGATATTTCTCAATCAAGTTTCTATCGATGGTATTATTTTGAAACGAGTCATTTTCATATCACATCGGCATCAAAGAGTTTCTTAAAATACGTGATCAGTGAATCAACTTCAACTCTTTTTTCACAGAATGCTTTCTAAATAAAAATAATATTAATACGTTATACCAGCATCGGTTATTACTTCATAATTTTCAAATCAAAATATTGCTAAAACGGTACCTAACAGTAGGTGTAAAATTAAGTTCATTTGAAACTTTATTTAATAAATCTAGTATTGAAAAAGTTATGTCCAATACTACTTGGTTAGAACAGTGTAATTAGCGCCCTCTATGTTGCCAGTAAAAATTAATTTTTCTTCAACGCTATTTATCTTGAATACGCGGATGTCGTTACCCAAATATTTTTCAGTTTTCTATCTATCCTAGAGACGGGATCACCTTTTTTTGAAACACCCTGTAAGTAGTCATGTCTCGATAACTGTCACAATATTTATTTGTGTAAATAACTGAAGTCATTATTTCGATATAACGTGAATATGAAATTTAAAAGGACTATATTATTTCTGCCTTGTGAACGTCTATATACGATTGCGTTGTTACTTATAAATCACCCTGTATACAACATTTGTCTGGTTCTGATAAATTTTTAACGATAAATGACATTGATAGACATACTGTTAATTCTGTTATTAGTTGTAATTTTGAGAATTTGTAAAAAATAAGACACCATTTATCATACTCAATTCCGATTCAATCGTGTTTTCTGAAAACGCTCCGATGTCCGATTTTCGGTGAAAATTGCAGTAAATACGATGTACCAATTATTCTGCTGTGATTTTCGCGAAAAAAGTTGAAAAATTCGCGTAACTTTAGTGGAGGACACCAGAAAACGCAGATTTTGGGTATAAACTGCTTTAAAAACAAGATACAATGTGTCTCAAAATAAAGTTCGCCTTTGTATTGCTGTAGTCCGAAGAAAATTCAGCAATATTCGCTATGTTGTGACTTAAATGATGCGCCAGGCGCTCGACTAATTGTAAAAAGGGTTAAGAAGTTTGAAAAGACCGATTCAACGATGTCTCGAGATATTCTACAAAGCCAACGGTCGACTTGGACTGTTCGTGACGAACCTGACTTGTCCATTCGGAAAAGTGCTGTTGCTTTAAACTTAAACTTCCTCATTTCAAAAATAGATTTGGGGCTGCACTCTTACCAAATTCAGATCATCCAAGAATTGAAGCCTCTGGATGCTTGTCAGAAGGTAAAAAGATGATTGAGCAATTTCCAACGTTTACAAACATCCCGTTTTAATGGATACGTCAACAAGCATTGGATTACAACCAATCCAAAACACAAACATCAGAAAACCACTACATTATAAAGTAGCTTAAAGTGAGGATGAAAGAGGATGCTCAGTTACAGTGAAATCAAAGCAGATGTTAGAAGACTTCTTCGTTCCTGAACTGCAAAAACTTTGATGGTTATAACCAAAGAAGATGGTCCGAGCAGAAGGGAGCAATTTTACACACGTCCAATAGATCTCTGTTACGAGTTCGTGAATTTTTTCCTCGTAACTAAATCTCCAGGAGAGTTCACATAAATCGACGTCAACGCAGTCCAGATTTAACACCTATGGACTTTTCCCTGTGGGTATTGTCAAATGTAAAGTTTCCGGTGA
The DNA here is from genome assembly GCF_026230105.1 of Diorhabda sublineata. NCBI lineage: Eukaryota > Metazoa > Arthropoda > Insecta > Coleoptera > Chrysomelidae > Diorhabda > Diorhabda sublineata. The sequence continues at coordinate 33,040,502 of NC_079480.1, forward strand.
AAATCTGACTTTCTTGGTACAATTAAAAGAAAATATCCGTCATGAATTAACGGCCATCACGAAGAATATCTGCCGAGCCGTCATATGAATTTGAGTGCTTGATTAAAAGAATACCGTGAGCGAACGGTTCAAATTTTTGATAAAATAAGCTCCTTAGGTTTTCTCAAAATTGATTTTTTACATTTGAGACCTGCCTTCATTGTTATCTATATCACTTATCTATCACTTTTTTCCAGGTATTTTTAGAAGGACTGACCGCGATGAAAAGCGTGATGACCGAAGATGAATTGAGGGAATTTTGCACGATAGCAAAAGATCAAAAGGAAATACAATTGAAAGAACTGAGTAAAATTGTTTGCGGGATAAGACTTTTTAATAAATACTGTGATAAAGGAGGAGTTGGCATTCCCGATCGTAAGCATTACAAAATATTTTATCTGTTTGCGACTAGCCTTCACTTCTCATTTCTCTTAATAAGTCGTGTGACTCACACACAGATGGCGCTGCCATTTTGAAATACATATGACGTTTCTGAATACCAACTTTCAATTGACTTTTTATAAAATTTCCTGACATTTCGTTTAGTTGGAAAAAAGTGAGTGCCATTTAAGTGAAGCTACTTTCGTGATTTTCAAAATAATTTCGGGTGTTAATTTATCATAGCTTCTTGATGAAAAAAAGGCTGTACAAGCTGAGCAATGGCTCCAAAAGTGTTATCCCGACTCTGCTCGATCGAAAAGAACTATTTGTTTTTGGTTTGCTGAATTTAAACGTGGACGTACAGACACCGATGATGGTGAAGGTTCTGGTCGTCCAACTAAAGTGGTTACTCCAGAAAACATCAAATTAATTATATCTAATCATAAATTGGAATTGCATGAGATAGCAGGGGCTGTATAGATATCAGAAGGCAATTCCGCATGAACATTTGGCAATAAGATAGTTTTTCTGATGTGGGTGCTGCGTTTACTTACAGTCGATCAAAAACAAAAACGTGGTGATGATTCAGAACAGTGTTTGGTCATATGTTTCGTCGATATGTGGCAATGGATGAAATATGGATCCATAACTTTACTAAGGAATCAAAACGATCATCATTTGAGTGGACTGCAGCCGGTGAACCACGTCCGAAGTGTCCAACAATCAGCTGGTATCAGCTTCAGTATTTTGGGATGCGCATGGAATATTATTCATCGATTGCTTCATCAAATTATATCCAGAATGTTTTTCAGATTCTCTACTATGCGCGAAAATTAGGAATTGTTATCTCATGAGGCTGGAAAGTTAGACCTGACGTCTGTAGACACAAACTTTGATGGTTTTTTTTCCTTCTAGGTTACTATCTTTCATTTAATGGTCTGCTTCTGGCTCCGTAATGTTAAAAGGGGTTGTTTCAATTTTTAGACCGATTCTTAACCACAGCGCTTTTTGATCTAATCTCACAAACTCGTTTAGGAAATAGCGGAAATTATAAAAATAGTGAAATAGAAAATAGATGAAAAAAACTAAACAGCATCAAACAGCGCCATCTAGTGACACGTGATTGTCACCAATAGTCTCTTTGTTTGGTGAGATTATATATGTAATGTCCCACTATTAAGGTGCTGACAATATATTATTTTCTCTCTCGTTCGAGACACTTTATCTATATTGCGCATGCTTGAGAATGCGCAGAAACGAGCTGGAACCTCGGAGGATGGAAAAAACTTTATCATTCTGTTTTACTTAGTCGAAGTAGTCATATAGTCTTGTATTGTCACAGGAAAATAAATTTGGTGTTTAAATTTTTCTAAAAAATGGCAGTTTAATATCAAATTTCGATTTGGCTCATTTCTTTTTTTATATATCTTGTAATTGATTTAGCTAATAACAAATTAATACCTCCGAATAAAGATTCGATTCGAAATGTTCATTATAGCTCAATTTAGAACAATTATTTTAGTGGCTGAAATATTTAAATCGGCAGTGAAAATTGTGAAGGATGAAATGGATCTTATATTGCTAAAAGTATTAGCTAAAGTTGAATATTTAACAAAAATTTTTGAAAAATACTATGCCATGAGAAAGTACGGTCCTCTTTATTTTATGGAAAGCGTCTTTCCATCTCACGTGGAGAAGGGGTACATTGAATTTTGTAAGGATCAACTCATACATTATCGCCAATACGAAGTGATCATTAGGTAAGAAAACGAATTTATTAACAGAAACATTTAAAAATATTTAGGAAGTAATAGATAAATAAATACCAAATTACCAAATATCAAACCACCACATAATTATCCGTGTCCCTCTCCGAAAAACTCCTCTGATATTCGGTAAAATAGTAATGAATCACAGAGAATTAATATTTTTACAATGTTTGGATAATATACAGAATGTTGATGCAAAAAATTCGGCAGTAATAATTTAGTAGATCCATATTTTTTTGATCCAAAATGATTTCCCACTCATGTTATGTGATATTGCTCTAAACACTACTATCTGAAGGCCTGAGGCGGCTCATGCCCAATGGTTAACAATCCGTAACTTTTACAGGGACAAACTGTACAATCTAAAAATGAAGTTGTCGATCGATTTTTTAACAAAAAAGGTATTCTTTGTCTAACTCGATAAAATTTAAGGTTTAAATAGATATGTTAAATTATAAAACATTAATAGACGAGTAAAATATATTTGCCTGTTAGGGAGTTTGGTTTAAACAGGGTACCAGACGTGAACTGAGCTTTTTTTTGAACCCCATTCGTCTATTAGAACTTCTGTAGTTTTTTAGGTATTGGAACACAATCAAACATTTCTTGGAGAACTACTAAATAAATATGTAGATAAGGAAACATTTTAAAGAGATTAATAACCATTTTTCATCTGGTATTGCTAGAACTACAGTCAAATGGGCATAATCAATTAAAATTCCAAGCGATTTAGTTTGTTAATGTCAGTTTACTGTCAATATGGTTGAATTTACCTTTAGTTATTGTGTAGATATGCATTTGATGTATGGTTTGGCTTCTGGCAATTCGTCAGTGGCCAGAAGGTTGTGTACTGAACGCTTTCCAGGCGGGAAACAGATTTGTCTACATAAATTAAGTAAACTACTTACTAAAAATAAAGTGGCGAAGGTCAGCAAAGAACTATTTGAACACCAGCTTTAGAGGAAAATGCATTAGATGCTGATCCCACTACTAGCGTACGCAAAATTTCACTACAATTAACATATCAAAGATAACTATTTATAGCATTCTCCAGGAGCGAGTGAATCCCATGGAAGTAGAGGATTATTCAACAAGACTGGCCAACGCTCGTTGGTTTCTAGATAAACGACGAATTGATAATACATTTGTTGAAAAAGTACTGTTTACTAATGAAGCTGGTTTCCCATAATTTTCATTGTTGGGAAAATGAAAATCATCACGGTTCAAATTCAAACAAAGAATCAACATCGATTTTGAGTTAATGTGTGGGTATTTCGTCGGTACATACTTTTTTGATAATAACCTGAATGGGCAGTGATACTTAGAATTCCTCCAAAATTATTTCACATGTTATGTGATATTCCTCCAAATATTTGTAAGGACATGTGATTCATGTAGCCATGGAGCCCCTCCCCATTTCCTAAATGATGTAAAAAATCATCTTAATCTCATTTGCATGGTCACCACGTTCACCTGAATTAAATACAATGGATTTATCTTAGAACTAAAGAATGCTCTTCCAAGTTCAAAGAAATATCTCCGAAGACTCAATGTGTAGAAAATTTATCATAGTTTTTTTTTGTTTATATAAGTTGTAGGGTTACCAACAAAATTTTTCTCCATTTCAATTTTTTCCTAATATAAATAACACGATGTTCTACAATATGCAGTTTAATTAGAAATATTTGATTGTGTTTCAATACCTTAAGTATTCTCAATGAAATTTATGATAATTTTGTTCAGAATGTTTCTTTATGGCGAACGGTTTTGGCATATACAACGATCCAAAAATCTACGTATCTTCTAAACAATAAATTTTATCGAGTTGAACAAAAAATTGTTGAAAAATCTATTCATAAATTAATTTTTGCTTCATTTAGATTGTACAGATTGTCCCTGTAAAAGTTAACCATTAAAAATTCATAATGTTCGAATGATTAATTTAGAAAATATACTTAAATATGAGTTCTGATTTTGCAAATTTAGGCATATAATATGACAAATTTGTTGTCTAGGTCACAGCATTATTTACACGTCATCTATTTCCGAATTTTTTGACTCAAGTCCGGAACACTCTGTAGAAAACAATATGAAGCGTTTAAAATATTAAAAATAGGCCAGAGAGGACACCTTGACTCGTATTTCTTGAAATGAGTAATGGACAGAACACCCGTGAAGTTAGTGAAATGTATAGTTCTTCCAATATCAATTGCAGATTGTAAAAACCCTTGCCGACGATTTTGTTTGATCTACCGATTCGATTTTTTCATTGGTAAACAATCGAGATGATGAGTCCACGTAGACTGGCGGTTTGTTAGATGTTTATACGGGGAGTAAACGTTATTTTTCATTTCTTAATTTGCTCTGATCGCCGTGCGTATTTATAAAATATTGATTTTTCCTTGAAATAACTATACGTAGATCTTGCTTAGATCGATATTTTTGTGAGGTTTGCATAGGCCATCGCCTTCCCATGTAATCTAATCCTTGTTGAATTGATTTTTTAGATTTACTGATAATTCTGTTTTCAGAAAAAATATAGAATCTGCCGAAGCATTAATAAACAAAGTTACTGAAATAGAAGAAAATATAAATACTCTCATGGAGCATATATTCACTATAGTTAGTACAAGATTAGCAGTGCCCGTAAACATAATTTTCGTAAGTGAATATATAACAAACAATATATTGATGTTTAAAATTTTTCTGTAACATACAAGGAGTGATAGCATTGTAGTATTTTCTCATTTCCTAATGTATTTGAATTGGGGTAAATTTATACACACTACCTCTTATTTACTTAATTTATTCTTACATTTAAACTAGACCCAACTATCTCATATAATAATTAAATTATCACTAATTGTATAATTAAATATTCATTATTTTATAACTACTTTTCTAATTTATTTACCGGATACTTCGATAGAGATTTAATAAAACCCCGGAATATACTCGAAATCGTCCTCTACCTACCCACACTTAAGTGTTCGAATCAAAGTAAATTTGTGGTGATATTATTCTTTATATTCTTTGTTCTACAGCTACTAGGTTGGGAGTTTTTACCACATCTAAAGGATCCAACCGGTGCATCACGAGCAACGTCTGGGAATTCAGTTGAACCATCCCGAATTTCCATAGATAAGTCCAACGTTTACCAATATCTTGTCTTCAGAGAAAGCTTATTTTCATCTTAATATACAAGTTACCAAGTGTAACCGATCCAAAACACATTCGCCCAAAGTAGTCGAATTGGCTGCGATGTCAGCGCGAGGAATTATTTTTTTGAAAATGAAAAGGGATGCAGATTTACAGTGAATTAAAGACCATATTTCCTCCTGGATGGAGCATTTTCACATAAGTTCAATAGATCTATGTCAGGAGTCCGTGATATTTTTCCTGACAAATTTATCTTCAGGAGAGAGAACATAAGCTGGCCTCCATGTAGTCCCGATTTGATACTTTGTCCTGTGGGGACTTTCCATGCAAAATTTTAAAAAATATCTTTGTCAGAATGAAACTAATTTTCAAAACAATGGATTCAAAACAATTTCATGTATTAATTTATCATTGCTTCTTCATGAAAAATAAGATGAATATTGTGCAAGTTCAGATATCTGGTATCTACTCCATCGAAAATTACCATTTTGTTATTGGTTTACTGAATTTGAACGTGGTCGTACAGACACCGATTATGGTGAAAGTTCTGGTCGTCCAATTGAGGTGGTTACTCCAGAAAACATCAAAATATCCACAAATTTGTTATATCTAATCGTAAATTGAAATTGCGTGAGATACTTGAGGCCCTGAAGATATTTGAGGCAGTGCAACCACTTTTCAAAGTGGATGCCGCGTTTAATCACAGTCGATCAAAAACAACAACGTTTTGATGATTCAGAGCAGTGTTTGAGCATGTTTACACGTAATAAATCAAATTTTTTGCTTCGATATGTGATAATGGATCTATCAATTCACTCGGGAATCAAAACGATCATCATCTAAGTGCACTACAACCGCCGAAGCGTCCAAAGGCACAACAATCAGCTGGGAAGGGAAGGTTATGGCTTTAGTATTTTGGGATGCACATATTGTTCATCGACTATCTCCAAAAAGGAGATATAATCAATAGCGAATACTACATAGAATTGTTGGATCGTTTGATTGCGAAAATCAAGGAAAAATGGCCTCATATTTCGAGGAAAAAACCACGAGACTATGCACCGATTCACAAGTCGATGGCAACGATGGTTAAATTGAACGGTATACACTTCGAAGTGCTTCCTCATCCACCGGATAGTTCAGATCTAGTCCCCAGTGATCACCGGCTATTCGCTGATCTCAAAAAAATGCGCGCTGGTAGGAAATTTAGCTCAAATGAAGAAAAAAATGTTAAAACTGAAGCAAAAGATTAAATGGAAAAATAAAATCGATTTTTGGCAAAAAGTTAGTTACACGACTTATTGAGTGGTGTCTTATCTCTTATCGTTTTCAACGCTTTAAAATTTGGAAGGCTTGGTACAAGATTTGAAAACAGCTTATGTCGTTTTAATTTTTTCAGCCGCTTTTTAATCGATTATCAGATTTGTGGACAGATCTTCAACATCAAATGATATTATTAACTAGACATAGCAACATCATGTCTAATTTAGATACATACTCAAAAATGTTACCATTCAACCATGCTTTAATTGAAGACCTGTTACGTGAAGAATATGTTTTAGAGAACATTTATATAGTAGAGACCGTTGACTGCTGTCTTATAAAGTATAAAGATTTTATTGACATAGTCGATTTGGATGATTATGAAAATGTTCATTTGGAGGTAAGAAGTGTTTATACAGTGCGTTCAAATAACGCTTTAATTCATTAACTATTTTCCAATACTATAGGCGGTAATAGCTGTGGTTTCTTGGTGTCTTTGATTCCTTATTTGGTGGAGTTAACGATCACAGCTAGCTTTTCTTAATCAGTTACATATTCTATAGTTTTTAGTTGTAAGTGTTCAATGACTAGTGACCTAATCACCCTTTAACCATGGTGCGATTCTAATCTTATAAATCTAATGATAAAACTAGTTTTCAGTCACCTCCGACGCCGTTTAATCTGTAAAATTCTTAGGGTTTGTCGTGGACAGTTCCTTGAAATTGAAGTTACATATTACCGCCTTATTTAAAAAATTAAGTTCCTCCTTTTGCGCTGAGATAAGTTTCCAAAGAACTGAACTTATCCACCTCCTTAACAGTTTATAATACCCTCATTGAGTCGCATCTCCGATATGCCCTTCCCTTCTCGGGTACGTGCGACCTAATTTACTCGGACTAAACAGCAGGACTCACTGCCAGGACTTATTTAGAAGATTATTCATCTTTGAATCCGTAATTCGTTTCGCAAGCTTCTCCAGAAAGAGCTCTGCACGGCTATCCAGTTAATAATTCATTAGTTAAGGGCTCAATATTTTACAATGCAAAAAAACGAACAATCACTTGCCAAATCGATATAGACTTGTAGTTAAAAAAAAAGCTGATTATATATTTTAAATGATTTCAGTATTTGGGATTTTGTTGTTATAAGTTAGTTGAGTCGAACGGTGCTCTTATACCTGGAATTACAGACATAGGCGTTGCTGTTTATAATGGAAAATTTTATGCCTTTTCTTCGGCAGAAGCGTACCATTGTTTTAAATTGAAGCCACAAGAGTAAGTTTACGTGCGTAATTGGAATGTTATTTATTTAATAACTTTTTAATCTTTAACGAAACATCTTTCTTCAAAAGGGCTATTGAGAAATAGCGGCAAATAATTTTATTCTAGTAACCTCTACAGCCACCGTAAGAAACAGATAAGATTCAATATATAATTTTCTATTTGTGGGTGTTTCGTAAAATAATAATAAATTAAAAATATAGTTTATGTTTCTGTAATATTTTCGCGTATTTTCGAGGCAAAATGAACCGCATTCTTAATCCATTTTTGGTAATTTTCTGTAGTGGATTGGTGCCCCTGAATAACATATTCATTTTGACAGTTGCCGGGCGATGCATTATTCGGTCATGTATGCGGATGGTGGGAGATTATTTCAATTTTAAGATACTATTCACAATAAATTATGATGAGTCATGAAATATGAACAATACAAATCTACAGTGAAGAAATTTCTTTCTTAAAATTAATGAGTTAAGCAAACTTATACAATCAAATATTTCCAAAGTCAACTGTCAACCATAAATCAGTGCTACCAACTGACCACCTACGTTATGATGTAATTTACCTAAAACAATCGTAGCAGAAGGCCATTCCAGCATACATTCCAATTTCGGACACTGTTGAAGAATCCCCGCTGTCTGCGGAAATTGCGGTTTATTTAGATTAGATTAGAACGTGAAAATCACATACCTCTTAAAGAAAATAGAGAGCTTAGAAAAGTGAAAATGATAATGGTGACGAGGATGATGACGTTTTGACTCTTTGGTCCCAAAATCAGATGATTCTAGTAATGATAATTCGAGTGACGAATCAGACGTATTGACTGACGCCAAACACTTGTTACCAAGATCGTCGCTCCGGGAAAGAAAAGCCCCTGAAAGACTACGCGACTTCCTACGTTGCTGAAATTCTTCTCACATAAGATGATCCGAAGTCTTTCAATGAAGCTATCCAGTACCGAATGGAAAATGGTAATGTACAAAAACTATGCATGGGAGTTGATTGAACTTCCTCCAGGAAATAAAGTAATTAATAATAAGTGGGCCTATCGTGTCAATCCTGACGGTAGTATTGACAAATATCGTTCAAGACTGGTTATAAAAGGTTGTGCACAACGACCTGGTATTGACTATGCAGACACCTTCAGTCCAGATGCTCGGCTGGAAGTGATTCCATCATTGTTGTCAATAGCAGCTGTTGAGAGGATGGTTCTGCGACAGTTTTATATCTCGTCTGCATTTATATACGTTGATTTCGAAGAGGGAATCTTTATGAAACATCCTGAGGGGTATGCGAATGGAACAGGGCGTGTTTGCCGTCTCAAACGGAGTTTATATGGTCTAAGGCAGGTTCCGCACTACTGGACTTTCATGACCGGTTTAGGATTTCAGTAAAGCCGCTAGGATCTTTGTGTGTATATTATGCATACTGATGTTGGTAAAATCATCGTTGTTCTATACATTGATAATGTGTTGGTGGCTGTAACGAACTGGCCATTTTTGGGCTTATTTATTGGACAACTGCGCTCTCGATTTGAGATTTTTGTAAGACAACTTTATTTTCTTCTTGGGCTGGAAATAGCTCAAAGCGACCGCAACATCGTGGACAACCAATAAGCTTATATCAAGAAAATCATCGATCGATTCAATATGGAAGGATGTTGACAAGTACTCCCACTACCCATGGAAAAACTTATGCACCAGGGAAAGCTCCTGATTTTCCACATCGATCTGCTGTTGGTGCTCTACTCTACGTGGGGCACTCGTTTTGACATTGCCTACAGTGTGAGTGTCCTGTCAAGTCGACTGGAGAATCCTACTGATAAAGACGTGGTCAGAAACAAGTTTGTGTACAGCTATAACCCTAATACTTGTCTACTTGAGTGTTACAGTTTTGTAGGTGCAGATATTACTTGGCTAAACCGTCGTCTAGAATTGGTTGTTGATTCTACCTGTGAAGCAGAAATTGTCGCAGAAAATCTTGGTTCAAAATAGACCATTTGGATTTCTCGGCTGTTCAAAGAGCTGATAGGAATTTCTCATCTTCCTATTATAAAAATTGACTTTATGTTCTACGAGTAACTTCCCAATCAAGGGAAAGTGTTGAAGGATCCCGACTCTGCAGTTTTTTTTTGTCTACTGAAACTGCGATTGGCGGTCCTGCTAATGACATTTTCATGTTGCCATTTTGATTTTTTATTTCACTTTGAATTTATTTTGTACTTAAAACCTAAACTGAAAAAGTTTGTTTAGACTAGAACATGGAAAATAAGGAATTGAATATTTTATATACTTTTAGATATATAAATCGTGTTTTATATTTGGCAAGAAAAAAACCGCAGCTAATTCACTTTCTCATGTTGGACAAAGAGTTATTATCCGTTAGCAACGTGAAAAAGTAAGTGAATATTCTATATTCTTAATAATTGCAACTGAAATCTACAGTACGCCAATGATTAACGTACAAATAAATTTGTTATTCGTAAACAAACATTCGAATTGAAGACTTGTGTGAAATAAACTAAAGATAGAAGTCTGAGGAACTTTTCCTGATATCTAGAAACGACATTAAACTGCTGGTGGGTCTTCCGACAGCTCACTGCCCCGTCTAACATTACCTTACGATAGGGGTCGGTAACCTTTTTAGTCAGGAGAGTCAAAAATTCCAATTTGCAAAGTTTCTAATGAGTATTACTTACTTTTTTTAAAGGAAAAGCTCAATATCAGAAACACAAGATTTACCTCAAAGTGCACAAGCTTTTAAAAACAGTAATTCAAGTCGAAAAGAAGTTATCACCAACGGCTTCTTCTTTCTATGTACGAAGCTTCTAAAAAAAACTACCTGTTTGGAAGGTATAGATATGCGTAAATCAAAAAACAAGCTCAATTAGCTTGTCTTCTTCCAGACTCAGTAACTGCTCATCAACATCTTTTTCTTGGTTATCAGCTTGACCCTACAGACTGGGGTTGGAAGTTGGCCAACAATACTTTGACCTACTTCAAATTTTACAATAAAAAAAAAGAAATATGCTGTTTGAAAGACAATTTGATATGCTTCAAAGTGAATATAAATTTATGAACAAGGCTTATGCGTAGGAACCGGTAAAAAAATTAAACGTTTTTAATTATTGCAACAAAAATAAATTCGTCAAATACTAAAATTATTGCGTTTGCAACAGAATTTGTCGTGTTTTATAATCTCAATAATGCATACAACACCAGAAAAAGCTGCCCAAGTTATTGCTTCAATCGAAAATGGACTTGGTGGTTAGCCAGCTGTTGGTAGACAATTGGATATGACCCACGCAGCGTTTTGAGAAGACTGAATCCTTTCATAGGCGACCTGGAGCAGGCAGAAGGCGATATAGAAACGCTCGCGATGACTAATTTCTCCAGTTATGATTGCACCAAATTTAAAAATCCTCATATTACTAAGCAGAGGACTAAAATCCCTTTCCAGCAAGGTGCCACACGATCCTACTTAAAATTTTCGAGGGGGTGCTTATAGTTCAAAGAGGGTTTTGAACGGGGATGATATTTTCATATTGTAAATTGTCAATTTAAAAATAAGAATCGACTTTTTGGGGATCCTTTAATTAGAAAAACAATTTAACGTTGGGCGATCTGTGTGGAAGATTATTAACCGATTTATCATATTATGTTTATTATTTGGTTTAGTTGTTCAATACTTTCAACCGCCAATTTTTCTAACAATCTAGATTGGTAGGAGAGAAACTATACGTTAAAAAATCTACCTCTGTGAAGGTTCAAACAGAAAATCGTTATGTTGTGCCACCATCAAAAGACGTTTCCTATAAATGGAATGTTTGGGATCTTAAAAGAGAGGTCATTCTTATGGTGAGTTGTCAAATTATTTCTTGGGATCTTTAGTGTTTTTGTGGGAGTTGCAGCATAAAAAAATTGATCGACACAGGAATTAAAATAAGGAAAATTCAACATCACATGCGGGGTTCAAAAGCCAAATGGAATAAAATTATTATTTCGATGACTTCACACTTTAGTACATAAAAGTGCTAAATACGTTGAATTATTTCTATTAAATTATAATATGGTTTAATTTTCAACCTAAAAATATCATCCTTAATTTAACTTTATTAAGTAGAAATGTAAATTTGAAACATGGTGAAATAGTCTTTCTGCGATTCTAAATTGGACTAAAAATGAATCAAAAAACATGACCAAGTTGGCAGGAATAATATCTACAATGCTGGCAATTACCTGGACCAAGTCCTGAGACACTACAATTTACTACACTACTACAGACTTTCAGGAATTGTAAATTTTTTAACAAAAACCAAAAAGTACGACCAGGCTGCTAGCATGAATAATATCTGCAATGGTCCATATCCAAATTCAAGAATACGAAGGATCAATAGTGTCACTTTAGTATCGTGATCCGGTTGGGAAACTAAGAACGGTTGACAGCCATGTATCAGGAAAGGGTTTATACCACGGCTTCGGAGAAAAAAATATGACAAGGATAGTCAGAATTTTAGACCCACCACTTGAAAGTGTGAGATTAAAAAAGCAATTTTTTTCAATATTTACTATATCGCATCAAATAAGAGGAAGGGGAGAGTGGGAATCTTATTGTGAAGAAATCCCCGGTTTGCTTAATCGATTTTCATACCCTAATTTTGCTTTTTTAATTTCAAATTATCAAATCGTGGACCTAAGTGTTTCTCGGGGCCACAATTTTTCTCTTCCCGAAGCTGAAAAATTATCCGTACTTGGGAAATGGCGGCTGACGTTCTTAGTTGCCCACCCGGTATAGTAATCGAAATATTTCATTACATTTGAATTTTCTACACCGGAATTATAATTTTGTATTTTTCTAAGATAGAGAAATTGAAATATACAAACATACAAAACATTGTAAAAATTGATTTATTTCGTTTTAGAGTAATCTCTTGAATTGTAAGACGGTTTCAACTCAAACTGTCAAATCTCACAGTACGAACGCTTTAAGTAGTCAAACGGTGTTACAAAAATGTGAAGAAACCCAAACTACTATTGACAAATATACTTCGGTACCAACACCATCGAATTTCATATTTGGTCTTCGAGGTAGAAAAGATGACAAGCAATTTATTTTGGAGCTCACACGACCTGTAGCTGAATGACGATCTTAATTTCTATAGCAAAAACATCTAAAAATCCAGCGTATAAATTTTAATCCATTATGGAAGATTGTAGGAGAATTAGGTGATAATAAAAGTCGTCTTTAATTTTTTACCACCAATAGCTTTCACAATTTATCCATTTTGGAAAGTAAAGTATAATTATTTATTACCAGCAGCGAAAATTATATTGTAAACTTCTCAAAAAGTGTATTTTTGTTTTTTTAACCATCACCATATAGTACAGAAAAGTAAAGTTATAGTATCATTTATATTTAGAGTAGGATTTTTTGTACACTGTTTAGGAAAATAATCAAATTTAATAAAGGTGTTTAGTTTTCAAGAAAATCGTGTTTATTTCGAATATTCACCACCGATGTAACATACAGCAGGTTTTGGTATCAATAATAGCGAAATAACCAAAAATATTTACGATACAGTGCATTAAAAATGATTGTTTTATTGTATTTTCAATTAATATCAAATTCGACATTGAAATGTAGCTTCGAACAAGGAATATTTTTATGTATTCTTTTATATTTTATTACAGAGGGCGCTACATTTCACGTTTTTCAATTACCAAACGGTGTAATAAGTGTATTGAAGTCAGAGGCAAACAATTTGAACAACTAATGCAACTTTGTTATTGTTGTAATACAGGGTTGTTTAAATATAATTCGTGCTATTATTATTTTTGTCTTCATTGCCAATTTTGTTATTATTGGAGTTTACTCCTTAAGAATCGATTTGCATATATAAGGGGATCGGTATGAGAAAAATGTGAGGAGTAAAATCTATCGATGAATGACCTCGTTACGTTTTTGGTGCGCACCCTATGATGCGCAACTTTCTAATTTGTCAGTGTCGACATACTTATATTGCTGTCATTGTGAAGTTTTATTATCATTGTGTACCGCTAAAGTGAACTAAAAGTATTTTCAAATAACTATGGCAGAAAGAGGTGTAGATGATATTGCCGGAACAACTAACAAACACGTGGTTGCACATCTGAAATTGACTATTGTAAAAAGTTTAATGTAAAATATTTCGTCGCTTAGTTATAATAAGTGTATATGAAATGAATAAATATATATTTATTGTTATGGTATGATAATGTGTAATGTTCATTTTTATAAATTTTTTTTTTAAATAAAATCAGATTTTAATTTGGGCGCCATTAATAATTATTTGAATTTCTTTATTCTATTATGTTATTATTATTTTTTATTCTCAGGGTATTATATTGTGAGGTCAAATTAAAAAAATTTATTGCGATAAATTGTTATGGTTATAAGGTCAGATGATAATAGTTTTAAGACCGGGTCTGTTCTTTATAATGAATAAAATATTCAAAATATAAAATTTCTTAACTAGCTATTACAATTATTTTATTTTACAAACATTCATTCATTCATTCATACTCGTAATTACATTCATAAAACTAAATTATATGGAAATGTGAACTCAAATATTATATACTAAAAGAAATACTTAAACTTAATAGAAACAGTACCTTAAGTGTTTGTTATGTTGTATTTTTATTTTTTTTTTTTAATTGGAAATTGTTACGGCCTTGCAGAATAAACAGATACTCCGCTGTAGTTCCACTCCTGTTCTTTTCCTTTTCACAACTTCTTTATCTTGAAAATTGTCCCTTTGTGAGTATTCTCACTTATTTCACTTTACTTATTTGTTTTCACTAATTTCTTATTACTACACTTATACAATTATTAATTATCAATCCTTTGAATATTTTATGCCTTTTTTATCAAGATTTTAATTTTTTAAATTTCAATTAAAATTATTTTACTCTTTTCTCTTCTTGCCAAAAAAAATTTTTTTCCCGTTGTTGATTCTCTTCTTCATTCCTTTTTTTTTATTCATTTTTTTTTAACCAATGATATTTATTTTAAAAGTTAGTTACTAAATTGTCATTTCTAAATTTTTAAATTATTGTGACTTTATTCAAATAATATTATTCTATAATTTCTTTGTTGTATTTATTTCATTCCTATGTTATTAATTTTATCATTGCAGTTGTCAAAATTTTTATATTTTATCATTTATAACCTTAAAATTTATGTTGGTATGTCACACAAATTTTTGAAGTTGGTACTCCTGTTTTTATCTGTCAATTTATGGATTAAATTCTTTGATTATACAGGATTTGTCAAAATTAAATAATAATTTAGAATATAGTGTTGGCCAAAACTTAATATAAAGAATGTTATTTATTTTATTGTGATAAACTGCTCTAAGTAACCGAATAACAGAACTGAACTTATTGCTTTATTTATATCTTATTATTATTTAATAATTTATTTTGGATATATTTATACCATAACATGGTATATTATTTTCATTAATTAAGAAATTTACCCTTTTATACAGTATCAATCTTTTTTAAGTCAAATAAACTCTTTTTGCGTCTGGTTAGACTATCGAACTTGAGGAGTAAACTCCAGTCGTGCGTCGGAGCTGACACACACACAATTTTTTTTGTTTGAAATTGAGATTATGAATAATTTTTATTAGTTGTGAACTACTTATGCTTAATCATTATTCGAAATTAAATTATAAATTACTTGCTTGCAGACTTTTGCTTACAGGCATATTTCTACAACACCGTTCATTTTAGATCCATAAAAGGTTATCAGTTTTTTAACCAATCAGGCAATTTAAAACAAAATTAAAAAAAGAATTTGCTCCAGTGGCGTAAAAAATAGAAAAATAATATAAATAAATTTTTATCACCCTATATCTCAGCAACTAGGCTCTGTAAGGATTCCTATTCCTATATCGAAATAAATCATTTGTCGAGATCTCTCTGTGGTAGAGCGCCCTGTATATCGTCTGCATATACATACATGGCTAGTAGTTATTAGTATTTAGAAAATAGTTAAAAATTATGAATATAGGATACAATTCTGGTTGAGTTTCTCAGGATGAAGGGATATTCATAAATAAATCAAACTATAAGTAAAATTTTGCTTTTATTTCATTTTTTTTATATAAAAATTAAATACTGACATTCTTTGATCTTTACAACAAACACTTAAAACATAAAAACAAATTATGTATATATACACAATGCGAGAAAAGTACAATGTAATATAAATAAATAAGCATTACTCTAAAATTTTCGAAGTTACTCATAAAAATTTTCAAAATAACTTCATATCACTCACAACATGCGGTATTATGTTTTTTTTTTTTTTATAATACTGGGAAGAATGTAAGATTGCTTTCAGTACAGTTCTATAATATCACGCTCTGGTTTAACAAATTGTATCATGCGAATCGTATTGTATTATTTTTCGTATTTTACCTATTAATTTATCGTGACACACAGTTCTGTGGTTTAATTACAATCAAAACTAAAAATAAAGTTTATCGATGTCCCACTTCAATCTGATTCTACTTAGCAGAATTGAAAAACTTGTTTTCAAAACGTACAAAATATCAGTAGCTGTATTTTGTGTTGCCTATGCTAAGTTTCTTTCCTGTAAGCGATCAAAACTTCATTCTGTGTCAAAGTGAAAATATCAGAGCTGAATGAGATTGTGTGCCAGGGTTCCCAACTTAGGGAAAAAATTACGGGATGAGGTGTTTTTATGGGTATTTTTAGGGACTTTTATAACTTAAATAATTAATAGCAATAATAAAAATAAATATTTTATGTGAATACATATGATTTTAAAAAATCAGAATTTCTTTTAAGGAAGAAACACTAGAAATTGTGGGGATTTTAGGGATTTTTGATTAGTGCTTTAGGGACATAAATTTTTGAGAGTTGTAAACACTGTTGTGTATAACATCCAAATCGACATTTATGCAGTCATGTGACAATAAAATCAAATCCTGCAGAGGAGCTATTCCTACATCAGGGCCTCTTCTAAAAAACCCCCCCTCTTACAAAAATCGAATCTCTCTCTTCCACACACAAAGATTCGGGGCTGTACCAGTCAAACTTCGAGATGCTGATCCAACGTTTAACAGCATCTTGTTTTCGAATGAAGTTCATTTTCATCTTAATGATTCCAGAAAGACGGAGCAACTTCATACACGCAGAATCCAGGAGAGGCGACATAAGTTGGCCTCCACTCAGTCCCGATTCAACACCTGTAGGTTTACGTCAAATCTAAAGCAGCCATCACCTGCCAGTGATGTGTCAGCGACGGTTCACATTTGGATGATGTTATTTTTAAGAAATAAATTCCTAAGAAATGTATTTTGATTTGTAACAAAAATTTTATCAATAAACTTTTATTGAATTTATTTTTTTTAAATGTGAGCTTTCTGTGGAGACACCTTACACAATACAGGTAGAAGTGCCTTTGAACTCATTGTCTAAATTTATTACTTTTCGATAAATAATGTGGTAGATAAAGGATTGTATTTTTTTTCCCTTTTTTCTATTGAAACTTCTGATATTGTTAGTTCCTTTATCAAATTTTCTTATTCAATCGAAATGTAGAATCTATCTAGAAGTAAGAAAATGTACTGTAAGCATCCATACAATCAAATTGCATTCGTTCAATGCAAAAACGACGATGCATTTCCAAATGTACAATTATATTAATTTGTTCGACTTGGCAACGTGCTTTTTAGATAAATAACTTAAAATATAGATTATAGCAAGTCTTTACAATGCATTTTTGGCATCTTTATTGATTGAACACACTTTATAGTTTCGAATTTACAAGAAAATAAATTATAAAACATGATTAATTTCTAAGCGTTTGGAAAACATTAAATTTCAAAATGTCAAAATACCATAAATCACATCTCTTTTCGATTATATTTTTTTCTAAACTTGAAAAAATGGTTTAGTGGTCCAAGGTTCACACCAAGTGTTAATGGCTATTTTTAAGAACAAGACCGTTATTGGTATGAAAAAGCTATCGAATATATTTTTTTGCAAAACTAAACGCACTCGTAATATACTGTAGATAGTAATGTTGAAAACAAGTTTGAGGGAAAATAACTAAAATCGAATAGAGATGAATATTCTAAAATTTTCTTGTATAGTCAGTTTTAAAAAATATCTATTATTAGAAATTTTTTAAATTTCAAAAATATAGAAAAATATCTCTCATATGTAATTACAAAGCCCTAATGGCAAAGGACAGACATATTTTCATATTATTGCTATATAAAACTATATAAATATGTTATTTGAGAATTTAGAAATCAAAACCATGGTAGATTTTTTTTAATTGAAAATTGGAGTTAAACATTAATAGTAATAAAATAAATTTTCCTACGACCACTTATAAAAATGATGAATTGCACAGTCATTTTAACCTAAGAAAGTAGTTCTTTTCACACATGTACTAAAAAATAACAAATGCTTCTTTTTCTTATGTTATATATGGTCTGGACCGATAGAGACAATTCGCGGAAACAATATGTATCTGGCTGGGTGCCGAAAGGCAAAAGGCCAAATTTAAGGAGACTAAACAAGTAGACAATATGATTTTTTGAGGTTATATCAGTGTTTACAATAAAAATTGAAAGTTTGTTGTGATAATTCAAATACATAGTAGTATCTGCAAGATAATTTAAGCGTTAAAATTGAGTGTTATTACTATTACTGGGTAATGTATAAAGTAGTTGAATGAATATTAATTCTCCATAATGAAGGCTGATCAGTGCATAGATGACAGTAAACAAAGAAGTTGAACAAAATGCTGGATAACATACTGACATTGCACAACCCAAAAACAATGCAACTTCATCTATACAGCAACAAGAGGCAATAAACACATATGTTAGGGACACCACCAAAAATGCAACTTTACAAAAATCCACTGCAATTTCGTTATTGTTATAACAACTTTACATTTTATAACGTCTCAGAAAAAAAGTAAAACAAAATCATTAATAATATATAGTTACAAAAAATTTATTGTTCTATTGGTTTTCTTTTCGTTCTTTAGTTATAAAATATATCACAATCATTCTTTTCGTTTTTGTCATCTCTACTATTGTAAAATAAAAAATATTTTGTAGGATTTTCAACTATTCAACACACGTGTGATATTGTTTAATTGACTTTTTTATTTAAAAAAAAAATACTTTCTTTGGAGAATTTTTTATGTGCTCGTAGGAAGAATAGGGTATACAACTTGTTGAAAAGTACATTTCGCATTCGTTACTTTTCAGTAGCTAGTACAAAATAGAATAAGTAAAATCGTATATTCCTCCATTTTTCAAGTATTATAGTTCAAGAGCTAGCCAAGTATTCAAGAGAGAATTCCAGGTAGGCTAGGTTTGTGATATGTTATCTCCCTCACTCTCAAGAGCGTCATACAAGCTATCTTTCTGGCGGTAGTGGTTGCGTTCATCAGTGCACAATCTAAATCATTTCAAGACATTTCTTTTGTTATTATTTTTAATGAACTTTTTCCAACATGAATTTATTATTGCCATATATTTATTTTTAATGTTTTAGTATGGTTGCAATTTTTATATGATATTATTTGAGTATCTAAAAACCCAAAATTGATTTGCTGAACAATAATTCGATTGCTAAAGCCCATCTAAAAGTGGAAAGTTAAATTGAAAAAGTGTAAAAAGTTAATGACACCGATGGATATTACAAAAACTGTTACAACAGTTTTAAAAAATATCTAATCTATTTGAAATTAATTTATGTCAACAGTAGATATTCCCAGCACATTCTAGTTCAATTTTGATATAAAATACTGTGCAGTAGATTTTGGCAAAAGCCTGCCAGATAAAACGTCTCAAAATTCATATACAGAAGTTGATATCTAAAAAAATGCAGTTCTAGTGCAATTATTCGATCTGGCTGAAGGTTTAACAATCGAATTATTGTTTGGCAAATTAATTTTATTTTTAGATATTTAAATAACGTCATATAAAAATTTCAGCCATACTAAAATATTTTTGAAATTTTGTTTTTTTTTAAATCAAAATTAGCACAGTTTGAACAACAATTAAAATGTCTGGCACTGATAGATTAGTGTTGCAAAAAGTTCGATAAAAATAATAAAAACAAAAAGGGACTTCCTAAAATGATTTGAAATATTGATATTTTACCTGATCAGGTAGGATGCACAACCACTACCGCCAGCCAGATAGCTCGTAATTTTTATTTCCCTGACGTTGCTAGCTCTCGTACCATTAAGAAAAATCTATATTCCACAACATTACAAAATTGAATGGTAAAAGTATGACAAAAGCTACCACGCAATAGAGTTTGATGGTAAATCTTACAGGATGATTGACATCGTCGGGTTTCTGCCAAAACAAGCTAATTCCATTTTTACCCAATAGGGTATTTGCATGGTTTGAAAAAAAAATATTTTTGGATAGTTTATATACAACTTTTATTATAATGTTTGTTTTAATTCTTTGATCAATATTTATAGGGAAGAAATTATTGAAAATACAAAAATTTTGAAGGTAGTTTAAACATTTCAGTGGGGTCGCCATATTGCGAGACGTCATAGGTATAAAATAAACATTTATATAAAGTAAATACGACAGTTATTCTAAAATAAGTGTTTTGTGCCAAGATGTAAAAATATCACGACTATGATATGACGATCCTTCGAGATGCAATTAGTTTTGTTGCCAGGATCATTTTAATGTTAGTAAGATTCAACTTATTTATTATTTTATAGTAATTGAGTTTATTATACTTTTAATTTTTAGAAAAATTTGAAACTGTATTATAACAGCACATGCTACGTTGTCGGCAACGATAACCTCGTGATTATCAAACAAATGCTTTTATCAAATCTATGACGTCACAAATGAAAACCAATGAGAATTGTTTTCTTATGTGATTAAAAATTTGAAATTTTTGCGATTTTCAATTAAAGATTTAGTTATTATATTTTCACTTTCGATTGAATTTTTTACTTTCTGATATTATTTCATATCAAGAACTTTAAAATACACACAAAAATAAATACTTTTTAAAAAATGCGAGTGCCCTATTCGATGTTAAGTACTCCATTAGATTAAAAAATGTCAAAGTATACAAAGCAAGTGGTAAAAAAATTTCTATTTCCATTTTTACAACTTTTAGTCTGCTAAAACGAGATAAGTACAGCTGGATTTTAAAAAAGAAAAATATTGGATCATTTGAAACTTCCTAGTTCTATCAGAACAAGACAAAAGTCTTATGTACATTTTTATTGGGCGAAACTAAGACATTTGGTCGAAAAAGCTTAAAAAAAAATTCGGAAATATTTTACGTGATTAACAGCTGTTCGGATTCGTCTAAAGTTTTTGTATAATAGGCCAAGTGCCAGAGCAAAACAAAAAAAGTAGATTCAAAATGCAAAGTTCTAGAAAACGATTTTTTGTGGAATATGTTCAGGGGTCTCCCTTGAATGTAAATCCAAATGGGCGTCATGGAGGAGCGCCCGCGTCAGTCGCCATCTTGAAAAACACGTTTTATTAAATATCTCGCGAACCGCGCATCGTACGATGAAAATAATAAAAATCATTTTTATACAGAAAAATTTTTGTCATCTTTTTTATTTGAAACTTTTGTATAACGCATAGGTTTTTAATTATAGCGCTCTAAACTTTCTACCATATGGTTTTTGCTAAATATATAGTTGTTGAGCACGAAGTTTCCTATAAATTTTATTGAAAGTAATCAAAATATTGATGCCTTGTTGAACAAAAATTCCTACATAATGAACACACGATGAGTATAAACATTTCTTCGATTTGGAAGAGCTTCCAAAACTAATAATGAGAAATAAAACCGAAAACACCTACAGGGATAATGGTTGGCTAAATATGAAATGCCTGAAATATGTTTTTGGTAAAGGTAAAGGTAAATTTCACTGAGATCGACACGAAAAAAATGCATAATCTAAACCTTGACCTATCAGTATTTAGAAGAAACAGGATTTGCTAAAACTGTGCAAATCAGGATAAATTTCATCAGTATAATAAGTCATTATCAACATCTACGAGCATGGAAGATGGTATCCCTGAATCCTATATTCAGGATAATGATGCTCAAACTGATATGTAAGAATTAAAATGTTTTTTTTTGTATTTTTTCATTCAACAAATCATTTTGAAGCTGTGTCGATTTTTGATTGTAAATCAAATTTTCACACGACGACTTCCAAATCAAATTATGACGGTACCTTGTTTCGACAGTAACATATTTTTAGATATTAGGAATCGTTTTTAGTAATTCATAATGAATCTATTTGATTTTCGTCATCTAATTTTGCCATCAAGTTTTATCTATTAACTATGTTGTCATATTATGTACATTATATAAATATGGACAAAAAATAATTTCTCGACTCTTATTGAACATAATTTCAGAGATTGAATTACGTGTTTGAAAATGTATACACAGCCAAAATAAGAATTTTAGAGTTTTGCAATTATATATTAAAATTAGAAATTATTTTTCTGTCCAAAATCCCTTTTACAATTCAATTTTTTTGATACACTCAACAATTCTCGACTGGCTCAACAGCTTGTTTCTAAAGGCACAGTCTTAGTAGTTCCATTTGTTAGGACACTGTTTGTGTTGGTCAAAGTATCACCCATTGATTGGGGACCTTGAGAGCTGGTAGAATGATGGTTAGTTGTTCCTGCTGTTCCATTTTGTCGATGTTTTCGCATACACCAAAATCTTTTTACAGCTGATAATACCTACAGACATAACAGATAACAGAGCTACATAGATAATTTACAAAATGAGTTGTATTATTCTAAGAAACTTGAAAAATAAAGTAAAAGATTCACGGGACTAGGATGTTGTACTTTGCTAGAAACCTCTTGACGGAAAATGGGGAATGAGGCACTAGTTTAGCACACACTTTTCGCATGTTAAAATTTTCACGTAAAATTTTCCACGCACATTCTCCGTCAATTCCTATAGATTCAGCAATCGGACGAACACTATCGAACATTACAGACTTTTTCGATATTTTCATTTGTTTTTGATGTGGAAGGGCTACCAGAAAGTTTTTCCGCGTTTCATGTGAAATTTCGAAGCAATCCGTTGTTCTATTTTTTTTAATTTTGGATTTTTAGGTTTAAACATTACTCTAATTAAAATGGAAACGGAAAATTTTGAATTAACACATATCTCACATAAGTCATGTGACTCACTAAGAAAAACACATGCCAAAAAATCGATTTTATTCATTAATTTAATCTCCAATACGCTTCTCCAACATCTCAATGCCTTGCTCGTAGAAAGATTTGTCTTTTTCCTCGGTTTCAACAATTACTTTTTCATTTGAACTGACTTTCTCGCCGGCAATAGTAACTGAGAGCCAAATATGAAATATACGGTGGATGAGGAAGCATTTCGAAGTGTAATTCGTTCAATTTAACCATCGTTGCCATCGACTTGTGAATCGGTGCATTGTCTAGGTGCGTTGATTTTTTTCTTCGATATATAAGGTCGTTTTTCCTCTATTTTTGCATTGAAACTCTATGTAGTATTCGCTATTGATTGTCTCTTCCTTGTGGATATAATCGATGAACGATATTCCAAATTACTGAAGCCATAACCTTTCTAGCTCACTGTTGTGCCTTTGGACGCTCCGGACGTGGTACACCGGCGGCTGGATCCATGTTTCATCCATTGTCACATATCGACGCAAAAAATCTGCTTTATTACGTGTAAACATGGCCAAACACTGCTCTGAATCCATCAACACGTGGTTGTTTTTGATCGACTGTGAGTAAACGCGACACTCACTTTGAAAAAAGCTTTTATACAATCAAATATTCATGCATAAATGTAAACACATCGCCTTTTGGTTGGTACTTCTTGAATGTTTGATTTGACAATGGCAGAGTCATCTATGGGTCAGTCACACGACTTATTGAGCGGTCTTAATATGGTGGTCACTGTATAAAAACAAAATTATTTACCTGCGGTTGACATCCAACAACGATGAAGATAAAAACACCATGAATGCTGTTAACTATGTCAGTGACGTACCAAATTTCTTGGGGACCCCCTGCAGCAAACGAAATTAAATCGGCTATCCAGGTTACACCCATAACAACTACCAGCTTCAGACATACTCTTCCAAGCGCAGCTCTGCAACAAGTGGTGGTTTAACATAAAAAAATAATTATTTTCACCTAGGTGCAATGGAGGTTCAAAGTTACTTCTACGGTGTACACAAAATGCTTTTTACTACTTCAAAATAACACGTGCGCAACTAACTAACATTACAGCTTCAGGGGAATAAAATAATTTTTCTTTTTCACTTATTATAATCACTTGTGAACCGGTGCGAATTCTTTATCAATAAAATGATTTTCATGTACGAAGAAGAAAAACCTAGACACCTACATTATCTGAAGATAATTAACCAATCAAACTCTGAATCCTCAGTCTTAATTCTATCATTCAGATATTCGTATCGCGATACGTCTCGCTGTCTGGGACATTTTTTGCAACAATGATTGATTGGTTACAACAATTTGGAAAATCAATTGAAAATATCCCTTCTTCATATTTAGGGTATCACAGACAGAATTCCACAAGGAATTCGCACAATCGTCAAATCCCAACAAAAAATCTCCCATCTAATCAGATCTGTCAAAGATAAAACAAAGCAATGAAATCCCTTGCTAAGATTAACTTCATTCCTATATAAGCCAAACAAATAGATGCGTTTCCATTAGAGTAAAAGAACACCTGGAGTCTGTTACAAATTATTGTGAATCCTCTACTCTAGTCCAACATACCGGACACACAATCGACTTCAATAGAATCAATCATCGCCCCACTTCTTTGAGTCTGGAATAATTCGGCAAGCAAACAATTTAACTAGAGATAACGATACGAATATTCTCTTCATCTACCTCTTCGCGATAGCATCTCGCCCTGTTCAACTGAACATAATCATACCAATACAGTTAAAACCTCTCGAGAACACGAAAAGTCAAAACCCGCCAATAGATCCCCTATATTTACAAGGTTTTACGGCTCACCAGGTTCAAAGTCAACAGTGTTATTGTTCACGGTGTTCTCGATGGTATGCACCAGATCAAGACCACGGAATCGGATCACTTCTAATTAATTAACTACCCTAATTCCCTTATCTCTTGATAACGGATTCAAAATGGAAACCGAGACGTTGAGAAATTTTCAAATGTTGTTGAGAGTCACCAATTGAAGTTTAGGTTGCGACTGGATTGTTAAAAATAAATTTAACAAACACTCGTCGTTTCCGGATAGTTAAAAATGTAATGGTAAAACAAGCAATTTCAGATGAAACTGATGTAAACTCGAAAAGAAACACTAGAAAAATTACCAACACTCCAAATACCAGCCATTCATCTGTATGATGAAAATATGCGACAGAATCCTCAATTTTTCAAGAGTATCTCATAAGTTTTTACAATAATCAGATAAAATTATAGAGCACCATTTTCAAAATATGTATTCAGTTAACGTATGGATTGGAACTGTTACGAACAAGCTCGCGAAATGGGTCCTTAGGCCAGCCCTGTCTAGATGGAATTGCATTTTAAAATTTGGCGAATTCGCGCGGCGTCTTCAACATTTTTTATAGATAGAGAAAACGCCTTTGATGTGTCTTTTTACAACTCCTTATTATAGCGTTTATTTATTTATTTATTTTGTTTTTTTTTTTGTTCTAGAACTTTGTAGAATTTTATTTAGGTATATAAATAATATTGGAAGAATTATAAACGCAGTTAGTTTAGTTTTAAATAAATACTCATAGTGAAAAGATTAAATTAGTAAAAGTAATCGCAGAAATTATTTATGTGATAGTGATAAGTAAATTATTGTAAGTTAGTGTAGTGTATAGTGTGTAAATAAATTAAGAACTTGAAGAGACAGTGTTTATTAATTCACCATACGAATAGAAAGAGTGTAAATAAAATAAATACGAAATACATCACAGTATTGTACTCAATATTCTGCCTCAGCAGTTAAATGCAATTTCTTACACTAGTTTTCCCGAAAATTATACAAATTTTATTTAAAAAATAATATATTTTAATGAAGCAAAGATTTTAGAAAAAAAAATAGAGAGTTTAGTCACCATATTTTAAGGGTGATATTTCGGAAAGGGGTGGTCTGAGGAAATTTTATTATAGGAAGCAATTTTGTCGCATGAATTCGGAAACATCCTGTAATACAGGGTAGTCCTGTGAATAAAATTACATTTAATAATTTAACTTAAAGGAACGAACGGATTTTCAAATCAACATATTGAAAAATGATACGATTTTCTATCTGTTAAAACATTTGATTCCGACTTAATAATATTGTAGTTTGTAAAAGAAAGCGAGTGAAACTAATTACAGAAACTGAAAGCGAAAAACGACAAGTTATACGAGTTCCTTCCTATTCAGATACTGGTTGTTGTCTCCTAAGAAATCCGCGTTTATATTTATTGGAAATGTACTATGAGGTATTCCAAAGTTTAATGACACGGCATTCCAGCACTATTTTTCTTTTTTTTTGCAACTTTACAAGGATTCTTTGGATTAACAAAAAATATTAAACTTTCAAGTGATATCCAATTAAAGATGGGCGGCTATTTAATTTCTTGATACTAATAATTATCAATTATTAACGTTTTAATTTATTAAAAACGATGAAAAAATCAATTAATTAAGCAATTAATAACAATTATCATAATAAGCAAATTCTGTGACAATTCAATACCTTGACCTATTTTTGCACAAACCATGGAGTATTTGCGATAATTCGTAGAAGCTTCGATTGGAAACGCTCCAGAATTTCAATATTGGCTGCTGATCCCCACAATGGGACTCCGTAGGTCCATACGGACTTGAAGATCGCTTTGTAGATCAGTACAAGATAATTGGGATTTCCTACCAAGTGTAAACTCCTTAGTTTCAAACCAAATTGTTTACATTTGATGAATATGTGTTTCCTCCAGGTTAATAGCTTGTCCAGGTGCATGCCAAGATATTTGAAATCATCACGTTGTGGTGATTGTTTAGAGTAACTTTGCCTTTGCGGTTAGTGAAGGTTACCTGGGCTGATTTCGATTCGTTTTTTTAATGCTCCATTTGTTCTGTCTGTGGAGATGGAGCTGTAATGTATTTGATGATGTAGGATCTCTTTGTGATGCTAGTATGGCGGTGTCACTTGCAAATGTAGCTGCTAATACATCGTTGTTAGTTGGTAGATCTGCCTTGAAGATGAGGTAAAGCAGCGGTCCAAGGACACTGCCTTGAGAAACTCCGGCGTTTATTTTGTAAAGTGGTGTTTGGAATGCAGGATTTGGTATTACTTAATAGACAAGGACTTTCCGATTTTAAATAAAAGGCCATCATGCCAAACCTTGTCAAAGGTCTGAGTGATGTCTAAAAACGCTGCAGAGCAATATTTTCTGTTTTCAAAATCTACGTGCACATCTCTGAATCCAAATTGATGATTTGGTATATCTCTTTGGTCAATGATTGATTGTATTTTTTCGACGAGTAGTTTTGTCGATTTATTTATGCCACTTTCTACTGTTATGGAAAGTGAGTCGTCCTTTACGTAACATTAAAGCTATAAGTTAAGTATTTTATCGCTTTGGGACTCAATTCTTGCAGTATTCTAACTGTTATTAGATCGTATCCAGGGGCTTTACGTAGATGTAGCTTTGTCCTGATAGCGTTCAATTCAATAATTTCATTGGGATCCATTGGAAACGGCTAAAATACTCAATTTCGACCATTTTCTATGCAGTAAACATAGAAGTAAATCTCGGTTCCAAAGTAACCATTAATGCTCAACTCTAATTTGATTAATTCTAAAGCTCACCGTACCAGTTTTTTTTTGTTTTTAATTACTACATATACGAAGTACGGTTCTTGGGTTCTTGACCTCATAAAACAAATTTTTATGCACGACTCAGTGACATGTTTGAACAAGCTCTACACAAAGTTACATTATAGTAGAGCTCGTACTAGAACTCAAATTGAGCTATAAAATTTTTGACTTAAGAGAGAGGTAACAATAACCAAAAACAAAAATAGAATAAAGATTGTCTACGGTGACTTGTGTCCGGAAAAAATTAAATTAGTGAAAGAAATTGTTTCAAGTGACCGGAACTTGAAAACAAAAGAAACTGCAGCACAGTTTGGCATTTCCACCATCAAAATAAATTTCTACCATTCACCTCTGAAGTAATTTCGAAATTTGGTATTTCGAATATGTATTCCGCCATTCTTCAAAGGAGAAAACAACTACTTTCCTGGCTAATGCCTCGACAAACATTGAATTACATCTTATCTGAAGAGCGACAATCCTTTTTGTCAATATTAACATCCCCAATGACTCGCAATTGCAAGGAGAGGTTTATAACCACTGAATAGTTTTGAGGTTTTTAATCTCATCCGAGTGGTTTAACGACTCTCGTTTGGATTTGAGGTCCCAACTGAATTTATGGAAAGAGGGAGAAGAGACAGAGAGAGAGAAAAATGCTTTATTGTCAAAAGCTAGATTTCTCATTTTTTAATCTTCTTCTTCCTCTTTAAATAGGACCAGATTGTCGAATGCTTGTTTGAAGTCGATGAATGACTTATTCTCTTTATTCTCCCTCCATTTTCTGTGAAAAAGATCGCTTGCTGCACGTTTCTTGTCGTCATTTTTTTCCATATATGCGTCGGCTCCATAAATTTTGTTATTTACAACTAATTTGTTGAATTTGATGAGCCAACATTCAAAAGATATTACAAGGAGTGGTATCGGAAAGGAGAGTTCGTGCCAAAAACAGCGAAGGTCACTAAAAGTACCAGAAAATTAATGGCTACAATATTTTGGGACTAAGAGACTCCTTTTGATTGAATTTAAGGGACCTAGATGTGCGGCCCCAAAGCAGAAGTTTAGAGGTAATCAAAAGACATATTGAGTAGGAAAAAAAAAATAAAAATACAGATATAAAATTGAATAAGTAATATTTAATGATAATAAAACAAATGCTTAATGTATGGTCTTAGCCTTCATAGGAGTTGGAATGCAACAAAACATTATAATATTATAAATAGATTAAGTTGAATTATGACGAATAAACTTTGAAAAACATGGCAAGGTTGTGTCACTCAACTCATTCTGAATTCTTTTAACACGTTGACTGCCACGACAAGGTTCAGAATTTAATTACATTATATTATTAAAACCTCTAGGGCATAATTATCATAAAAAGATGTTACGAATTATCTCGAAGCCAACTACGAGTTAATTCGTACGCAGACACGATTCGACCTGTCGCTTTTCTAAAGCTAAATCATATATACGCGTCCATATTCGTCAGTAGTATCTCAGAAATTATCGAGTTCATTACATTTATGTCTTTCTGGAGTGTTTTGTTGTATTGTTTTTGTTTTTCTATATTAAAAATATTCTGCGAGTAAGTTTTCTTAGTAACACGCGAAATTTAGTTTTTGCGAGCTGCAACCTAATTTCACATAGGGCCAATCTTTCTGCAGGCCTCTTCCTCGTTGTGCGTTGTTTTGCTTAGGGGATGTGCGGTTGCTTCATGACAATGCTACTATGCACGTATGTGGCTTCACAGACATTGAACATCCACCATTTAGCCCTGATTTGGCTCCGTTCAACTCCGTTCTAGTGATTATCCTATTGGGGACTATTCATATTGAGAATATTATTCGTATCAAGGCCCTTCAAAACCGGAATTATCTAATAGAATTTTAATTTTATATAAATATATTTTCTCATACAAGTTTTTCAAAAATTACGACTATGCGACAAGGGTTGTAACCCTACAAATTTGAATTCAATATCACACTAAGCTTCCCCTCTCGATATTTAACAAATAAATTGCGTCATCTGATAACTGGTCCGAAAAAAAAGTAAAGTAAAGTAAAAGTAAAAATAAGACTACAATAAAAGTTATGTTGAAGTTTTTAATTACACTAATTATGAAAGAATATATTTCAAGCTTCTTTATAGTCGTCTAAACTATATATTAATGATGATCACCCAAAAACCTACTTTGTATCGATAATGATGTTCCCACACATAAATTGTCTTCTAAGACGACTTACGAAATGGTAACTGTACATTGTAATTAGGAAATTCGGTCGTTGTTCACGAAAAAAATTACACAAGTACATACCTCTCTGTCGTTGATTTGACGAGTTCTCTCTTCCATAAACCGCAGGTAAGTTCTCTGGCCGTGAGACCGAACAGCAGCAAATTGATGAACAATAAGGTTCCGACTGGCCCGAAAAAGTATGTCAATTTCTCTACATCACCTGTAACAATAAAACTCAATCATTTTTATAGGACGATGATAATTTTTAGGTTAAAGTAAAAAATAAAACAATTCGTAAGTTGCATATAGAAAAGTCCAGATTACTTTGAACATTTTTCAGCATTTATTTCAATATGAAGTAGCATTTGTTTTTTTAAATTCATTCATCCAATGATTTTATGTTAATTCAGCTTGTTAAAATTAATGTAATTCATTCAAAAAATTATAAAATTTAAGTTAAGTTACTTACCCACGAGTTTCATACAAAAATTTTGTTTTCGTACGTAGACTTCGACAAAACTTTTATCAATTTTTATTTTTTAATAGTAATATTAAAAGTACAACTGTGCGAATTATTAATTTGGAATGAACAAGAAGTTACATTGATATTTTTACTTGAATTGGCAACATTTAACGAATTTAAATAACATCGTCTATAGTTGTATAATCGTCTGGTACATAAATTCCTGACAATCGATAAAATTGTTTTAAATACAATTGAAAATAAAATTTGAATGTTCCCCATCATTCCCGCGTATGGAAAAAATTTTATTTAAGGTCAAAGGTAAAAAAAATGAGTTTTTCTCGATTTACAGCAAATCAATTACACTTTCGGTCATTTTCACATTTATTTCAAAAAAATCACAAATTGAATTTCGATAAATTTTCTATACAGTTTATCATGATGGATAAATTGTATATATAAATAAATCAGGTTCATCCAACCCTTCAAAATCATTCCCTAATCATATAAAAAGTTAAAAAATAATCTCAAAGATTTATAATTAAAAATTATTCAAAAGTGTATTTATATTGAATTGAGAATTGGTTGATTGCAGTTGGTTTTTCAACAATAACTCGCTTAATTTTCGAGCTAGAAACTTTTTTTGAAAAGTATTTTGTAGGGGATTTCAAGTACTTCAACGTCATATTAAGTAAAATTTTCTTCAGCCCCCGGTTTTGCAAAAGGGGCACCTCAAAGGGGTTACATAAGCCACATTTGGTACGCGAATGCATACTAATGTATTTCCTTCAATTTTTATGATACATAGATTTAAGAAAACTCAAAATTTTTGGCAAGAAAAACTCTACACAAAACATCCCCTATTCATATGAAAAGTTAAAAAATAATCTCTAAGATTCTTTTATAATTAAAAATTATTCAAAAGTGTATTTATATTGAATTGAGAATTGGTTGATTGCAGTTGGTTTTTCAACAATAACTCGCTTAATTTTCGAGCTAGAAACTTTTTTTGAAAAGTATTTTGTAGGGGATTTCAAGTACTTCAACGTCATATTAAGTAAAATTTGCTGCAGCCCCCGGTTTTGCAAAAGGGGCACCTCAAAGGGGTTACATAAGCCACATTTGATACGCGAATGCATACTTCGAACTAATGTATTTCCTTCAATTTTTATGATACATAGATTTAAGAAAATTCAAAATTTTTGCCAAGAAAAACATTTTCTCATAACATGAATAATTTATAGTTTATTTTTTTTTTCAAGATTACAAAATGCAGTGTTCAATCGAATTTATTTTTTCTAAAATAAGCATTCAAAACCGGTCAAATCATATGAATCATATCAATAATACATAAATAAAGTTAATTACAAGTGGATTACGATTAATTTCAATTAGGGTGGTAATGGCGAGGGTATAATTATTACATTTTTTCTAAGAAGAAAAAAGAAGAAACCTTATTTTTGTTATAAATCAGTCAATTCTTATGCAAAAGTCTTTTGATAGTGCTCATTTTAAAGGTTTTTCTATGTGCTTTGAAAAAGATCTCCAGAGTTTTTTCCAAAAATTTCATCAATTCCTTGTTATTTGAGGTTAAAGGTTGTCAATTTCGGGGTTCTTCAAAACTAGCCATCCTTCAACGAGCAATAACTCTGTTATTATTGAATTTACAGAGGTCCTTAAAAAATGAATCTATTTGTTTTTTTATTAGCTACATCTTTGTTCTAGATGATTTTTCTCATAAAATGAAAACTATTCAAGTTATTCATAAAAAATAGTTTTTTGAATAAAAAATGAGCAGTTTCAATCATTAATCACTCTAAAAGTACCATTTTTAGAAAAAAACTTTGTAGAATAAATGTTGCTTAGAATTAATCAGTCCATCGATCTAGGAGGTTATTTTGATGAAATAAATGTTCATCTACTACCCACGGGGCAAAAGCACCCTTCGTCACAGGGTAAGTTTGAAAGACCTCCATACCAATTTTCAAGAAAATCGACCTTCATTATCAAAATATTAATTAAATTAGAGGAATAGAAAAAATAAATTTTAGTAACCTAATTTTGAATCTACTAAACATCGATTTGTAATAACAACAATCACGCGTCAAAATTAATAGTTGAAATTATACATTCATGAATATTTATTTCCGTATGTCAGAACGGTGATTTGTTTCGTAGGAAACGAAGAATTGCATCAATCAATCAAATGACTATTAAAAAAATTTTTCCTTTCAATTTTAGCGCTTTCAAATTCTATTCTAGTCCAATTCAAATAGCTTTTTCTTATATTGGCCGTTTACCAATTGCTTCACAGATGAATTCGTAAGAAAAAAGAAGAGAGAGAAGAAGAAAAGTACAAGAGTTCATTGACCTCCCTCTTTCAGCAAGGGTTAGGACGTTTGATACACTTTAATGTTTTTTTGTTAGCTACAATTTCAATTGGATGTTTTTGAAAAAGTGAGTGTAGCCTCCAATGGTTGGAAGCAGGTTGTGACGGTTTATTTGAGCTCCACGTCAGTTTAGAAGCGCCGTCTTCCAAGCCGCTGCTTCAGATCGGGAAAAAGTTGAAAATTGCCGAAGGAATCGTCGTGAATCAGAACAATTCCAAAAGTCGGCATACCTCTTTGATTTGATTAGCTCTTAGTAAACGCCACAGTTTTACAATATGAATCTGCATCAATTGTGGTTCTGGGCTGCATAAACACCTTTTTTGCCATAATCATACGGTTGTTGAAGGTTCATTTGAATTTAGTTGGAGAATTTACGTGCATCTATTGATGTGATTTTCGGTTTGTTTCGGGCCTATCTACGTCTCATCACCTGTCAAAAAATCTTCTCCATCAGTATTGTAACTGTCAAGAGACTCCAAAGCTCTTCGGCGAGTTTTGTGATTGTCAGTCAATATCGTTGGGGCCCGGCGAGCGCAAATTTTCCGTAACTATAGAGAAAAGGGGGCAGATCTTGAAACTTGAAACGGAAATTTCACTTACGATAAACCCTAACCGCTTGATCAATTCGCTGAACAATGTCGTCTGTAGCGACAGACTTGCGTCTTATCCTCCTTCATCATGAACATCAGTTCGACGCTCTTTAAATTTTCGACTCCATCAATCGTGAAGGTGTCTTCCAAAACGAATGTAACAGAGAGTTTGAGCGGAGAAGATGCGGAGTTGTCTACTAGACACACCGATCATCTGCTGCATTCCTGTCCATCAAACTGTGCGATCGGAGGTGCGGTCGTTTTAATGTTTATTTAGTTTAAGATTATGGAAATTTGTATAGAGAGAGAGAGAGATAGATAGAGAGAAATTTGTGGACAAAAGCTTGTAAAAACTAAAAAACAAACATAACAATAACTAAATCAAGATACAAACGAAGTAAAATTTCAATATACAGAAGAAAACTTTACCTTATTTCAAGCTGTATTTTTTACATTAAACTTTTATTATTATACGTTCCATTCAATCATCTTGCAACTAAATAACTCGCTAATTCAATTTGGAGAATATTAATAAGGAAGTTCCCTTCTTTCATTACTTGAGAAGATTAACAAGACCTTTTCATAGTTTGTCTAAAGACGTGGGATTGTATAATCGATTCAATAAAGTGTGGGTTTCAGTTGAACTCCAAAATGTATGACTCTCTTTCAATGTATACCTCCACTAATTGTGTGGTACTATGCGAAGAAAATTAGAATCCATCACATATGATAAATTTAACTGTTTACCATAATTTTTTATATTTTGAGGATAATAACATATATAAATAAGAATAGTGATAAAACAAATCTGACAAATAATCGTCGTCTATTTGGTTCCATTCATTTTTCAGGATATTCCCTTTCAGGACATTCTTCTTTTCCAATTACTTCAAATACTCTTTGCACAGCTTCGTTATCATGTTAGAAAATAAATTTTCTATTGGCCAGAACGTACTATATTTTCCTATAATATTTTTTCTTTCCTCAAAATCATTTAAATTTTTACCAAGTCTCTTAATCAAAACATCCCCAAACCATCACCGAGCCTCCGTCGTGTTCCACAGTCGGGATTATGGATCTAACATCCGTTCTTTCTTTGAGACCTGCGCACAAACAATCTTCTCTTAGATCCATAACCTCAAACTTTGACTCATCATTCCATAAAAATCTCTCCCCCTCAATATAACATTTTGAAATTTGTTGAATGGATTATGAAGTGGGCAAAAACTTCGTTTCAGATATAAGATGTTCAATTTCTGATTTTGGCACGTCGATACATCACTTTTTAACACAAAGAGTTTATTTAATTTGGAATTTTCACTGTTTTGAATTAGTTTCATTGCATCGTCAAAGATTAATTATTGCACCTTCCATTCAATAGGTTATAAATAAAATGGTTGACGATTTTCTGATGTGATTTTCAGGTTCTAATTTAAAGAAACTCTGACATCACAGAACGACACAATTAGGCCACCGCTATAAATACAATCGTTGACTCAGGATTCTTCAATACTTTTTTATATAGCCGAAGCTGTCTTATAGTAGACTCAAAACTATCTCTTAGAACGTGAGGTCTTGGATGAGATACGGGCTTTCTAAGAATGTCTGTTTCTTTTAAATCAAGATTTTCTGAGAAAATTTCTGCTTCACAGGTAGAATCAGCAACCAATTCTAGACAACTGTACCTGCAGTTTTACGATTACTCCATTTATCGACTAGACGAGTATCAGGGCTGCAGCTGTACATCAACTTGAAGCCCGCCATGTAGCGAATAACTCTGTTGGTTCTTCGATGGCATTCTTCTCGGTAGGGTTTTCCAGTTGACTGTACCACGAGTACCACTAGCCACGTAGTGTAGAGCCATAACAGCAGATCGAAATCAGAAGCTTTCCTTGGTGCATGAGTAGTGAGTTTCTCCAATACTGGTTTGCATCCATCCATATTGAATCGGACGAGGATTATCTTGATAAAAGTCGATTGTTTGACCATGATATTACCATCACTTTGAGCTATTTCAAGCTTAAGAAAGAAAGAGACGACAAACACGTTCTGTTCCATCCGCATATCCCTCAGGTTGTTTCATGAAGATTTCATCTTCGACAACAACATATAAGAATACAGTCGAGACATCAAACTGTCGCAGAATCATCCTCTCAACAGCTCTATAGACAACAATGATAGAATCGCTTCCAGCCGAGTAATTAGACTGAAGATGTCTACATAGTCAGCATCGTTTTTGTTTCTGTTTTGGGATTTTTAGCGAAAGTATTTTTGCCAACCACTTTCCAGCTCTATACCATAAAAATAAAAGTGTCTAATCTGTTTCAGAGTGTAGCTAAATATATTTTCTATAAATGTTAATAGAGTTAGAGCCATTCCCTAAAGAGGAAAGTACATTGAGACAAAAAAAGGAGAAAAAATATTTTTTATAGATGTTTATAGTTAGTGGTGTGCAAGTTGTGATTAATATTATAAAATAATATATTATTTTATCGTGGTTTTTATTTTTGCCTATAAAATTTAATTTTTCTTTTAGCGACCATTGCATTTTTTATTATTACATCATTTACAAAATGAAAAAACTTTAGACGAAATTATTTACAATTCGTGTTATTTCTAAGCATTAAAAATGTAATTGATTTCAAAATAACGTTGAAAACCGTAAAACTGGCATCACTGTGAACGATATTCTACGATTATACCTGTTAATAGTCCAAAGAATCGAGTTATGCGCAGTTGGTACAATGACAGATCGATAGTATAAACGCAGCTCCAGGATTGGCTGTTGGAAATCAATGGCGGTTAAGGCCACCGATAATATCGATTATCTTTAGGGCCCTGCAGACTGCAATTCCGCAATATGCGATATCGAAGACAGAGTTTTTGAAAGCCATTGATATATATATTGAAAGTTTTAGTGAGTCTAAATAAAATCTAAGTTTAGTGCGCGATTAAAAACAATAATATTAATCCGAAATCGATTTTTGTGACAGTTTCAACTGTATAGAAGAAATAAAATTGATAGTTGTTGTTCAAAAGTATATTTAAAAAAATAAAAACAGTTGTACAAGTAAGTAATGTTTAGAATTTAGACTATTATCTTTATTTTGAATGATTTGATGTACGAAAAGTGCTTCGTTTAAAAAATCGTTATTCCACGTGATGATATTAAGGATTTTCAACGAGAAATTGACTTTGGTATGGACAAGAAATATCACGTGCGTCAAATTATTGATTTACCGATACGAGGGGCGGTCAATAAATATTATTACAAAATGTTTTAAAATTTATTTCAATTAAAAGCGATCTACTAGGTGTTTGTTTGGTATTTTAAAGTAAAATAATTTGTTTTTGTCTCGTTAAATCATTTGATCATATATATGAAGAATAAAATTTTCGATCTTGCTTCATTTTCGAGATAATCATAGTCGAAATTTTTCACAAATATTGTGTAAATCAAGTAACAAATCATCAATTAATTGATTATTTCATATAAAATGTGCTTTTTTATTTTATATGATTATTTTAATAAATAGAACGACGACTTTTTAAGCTTTAGTTAATTAGGTAATTTTTCGATCTTCCATTTGGTAAATTTTTTTTTCAATCTTTCAATGCGCGTTGAGAATTTTGGAGACAAAAAGCTCAAATGGGTAAGGATCGAAAAAAATATAGCAGTACGTTTCGAAAGACAATTGATTTTCGGCTTCAGCTACATTTTTCGAATAAAATACTTTCGGGATGTGCTGGCAACTAGAGTAATAATTGTGGGGCCGAATTGCCGAGTAGATGACTACAGCCGTCCTTGGTTTATGCAGCAAGGAAGATAAAATTGATTTGTTTTTTGAAATAAATTCCAATAGCAAGAAGAAACTGTGTCCATATTTGGACACATAACCCGCATAAAGTTGGTACAGATCAAAGAAAGCCGAGCCGAGCCGAACAAAAATATAAAGTGAGGACGTGCCGAGCAGCCTCGAGCGGCTTCAGTTACAATTAAATTTCCGACCGAACTAGACGAATTATTCTATTTTGTTTAAGTAGGGTTTTTTATTGTCTTTTTGGGGGCTGATTTAAAGCGAGTACCACCACAGCCATGGCTGACATAGCGACGTCATAGTCGGCAATCATTTTGAAAACACTAACACTTTAAAAAAAACTATAATGTAAGTAGAAATAACCCGGTCGGCTTCGTTTTCGGTGTGGACGTCGTGCCGGTCCGAACGTACCCGCCCGGTACCGCGGCATAGTGTGGACCCTGCTTAAGAGTTATCAAAAAACAGGGTGTCCCAATTCTTCAGTATCGACATCAACTTTCGAATTTTATATATTTAATTGCGTTTTTTGATTTAGTGGTAAAAACAAAGATTTGATTTCGGCGCGGTTAAGTAAATATTTGAGATTTGATTTCTTATTGAAAAATCATATTTTTTAAAATGTTTGTTCATTTTTAATTGATATCAATTTCTTTCAACAGTTATGGAACAACACGCAGAACTTTGCGAGACATATCAACTAAAATGGAATTATTACAGTTCTTACATGCATTCATGCATCGCTACTTCACTTTATAACGAGTCTTACGCTGATGTCGCTTTAGTTACAATGGATGGTCACCAGGTTATGGCTCACCGTTACGTATTGTCTTATAGCAGTCGTTATCTAGCTCAGGTAATAAATGAAATGCAAATCGTTCATCGTACCCAAAAAAACAGTTATCCACCAATATCAATTGCAGAAGACAGTTATGCGAGGAAAAATCAATATTTCATAAATACGCACAGCACTCATACCAAATTAACAAACCGTCAGTCCACGTGGACTCATCATCTTCACTGTTTACCAATGAAAACATCGAATCGTAAACATAAACGCATTTCTATTGGACGAAGCTGTCGGTACACAATTTGTTCGAAATATATCTGCTAGAAAGTCTGCCATAAACAGTGGCGAGAATTGGTTAGTTTATTCAATTTAATCGTCAAGGGTAGTTTGATGGCGACAAGATTATTTGCGTCAGATAAAAGACTACAGAAGTTCTAATAGACGAATGGAGTACAAAAAGGGCTCAGTTCACGTCTGGTACCCGGTTTAAACCAAACTCCCTTACAGGCAGGTACATCTTACTCGTCTATTTACGTTTTATAATTTTTTATAATCTGCAATTGATATTGGAAGAACTGTAACATGTTATTTCTAATTGATAAGGCCGAGTATGAATATACAAAGACGAAACGGCATTTTCCTTTTTTTACTTATAAAGGGTATATCCAGAAAGTAATGCTTCAAGGCCTGATGTATCAATATTCTTCGAAATACCACCCTCTAGTATCAAAATACTTTTAATATCGAGATTTACCTTTACCGACCCCGTCGTAACGGCTCTAATGTTGTTCTGGGTCTCCAAATATTCTTTCAGTTATCTCTTCAGTCGAAAGAACAAAACGAAATCTGCAAGGGTGAGTTTCGGGCTGTAGATCATCAATTTATTCGAGAGGCTACTGATAATCGATATTAATTTACAAAAATGGTGTTAATGGTCTCTATTGTTGATACGCAGTTATACCGTTTCCGAATGTCATCCGTGACAATCCTGGTGGATGCAAGTAGCGATATTACAATCCTCAAAAGTCATGGGAATTGGTTACAGCGGCTGAAAGTTATATAGATAAATCATATGCGTACAAAATGGAAGTTGCAAACAAAACTTTGCGAGCAGAGAACGAAAAGTCACCGACGTGTTCGAGGGCTTCGGTAGAATCAGAAGCGTTATCGGACGAACCAGGAAATTTGCTCTTCAAAAATATCGCAAATTATATATCACCAAACATTTTACAAATTGTTCAAACAATAAAATAATTATAAATTTTTGTAATCATAACAATAAAAAGGATTACAGTGGTTTATAAATAATGATTTGTTATTGTAAAAATATGAAAATTAAAAACAAAAAGTTTATCGCATTGTGGGGATCTTGGGAAAAATATTGTACATAACTCGGGTGAATACCGTTTTCGGCCTGAAGCGTCGGGCGTAAACGCTCTTTATGTTTTTTGTGCGGGTTTTGTATTAATAGTCGTTAGTTCCAACATTTCTAACCAATTATTCACTTGAATTTACACATAGACATTAATTAATATTCCGTCTAATATGATCGAAATTGACGAGAAGTAATGACGTAATAATCATTATTTTTACAAAATTATATCACACCGGACGCGCGTTGCTCTCCCGTGGATCGGAAGATTATGAGTAAATTTCGAAAAAATTAGGAACGTCCCTACGGTAAATTGGTGAAAAATTTTTGGCCCATTTGAACAGTATATTTGAAATCAGCTTTTTGGTTTGATGTGGCTGGATTTTCTTCGATTAGATGTGTCTGGACTTTATTCAGTTAAATGAGGCTGGATTTTATTCGGTTAGATGTTGCTGGATTTTATTCGGTTAGATGTAGCTGGATTTTATTCAGTTAGATGAGGCTGGATTTTATTCGGTTAGATGAGGCTGGATTTTATTCAGTTAGATGAGGCTGGATTGTATTCGGTTAGATGTAGCTGGATTTTATTCGGCCAGACGTGGTTGGATTTTCTTCGGTTAGATGTAGCTGGATTGTATTCGGTTAGAAGTGGTTGGATTTTCTTCGGTTAGATGTGGCTGGATTGTATTCGGTTAGAAGTGGTTGGATTTTATTCGGCCAGAAGTGGTTGGATTTTCTTCGGTTAGATGTAGCTGGATTGTATTCGGTTAGAAGTGGTTGGATTTTCTTCGGTTAGATGTGGCTGGATTGTATTCGGCCAGAAGTGGTTGGATTTTCTTCGGTTAGATGTGGCTGGATTGTATTCGGTTAGAAGTGGTTGGATTTTCTTCGGTTAGATGTGGTTGGATTGTATTCGGTTGGAAGTGGTTGGATTTTCTTCGGTTAGATGTGGCTGGATTGTATTCGGTTAGAAGTGGTTGGATTTTCTTCGGTTAGATGTAGCTGGATTGTATTCGGTTAGAAGTGGTTGGATTTTCTTCGGTTAGATGTGGCTGGATTGTATTCGGTTAGAAGTGGTTGGATTTTATTCGGCCAGAAGTGGTTGGATTTTCTTCGGTTAGATGTAGCTGGATTGTATTCGGTTAGAAGTGGTTGGATTTTCTTCGGTTAGATGTAGCTGGATTGTATTCGGTTAGAAGTGGTTGGATTTTCTTCGGTTAGATGTGGTTGGATTTTATTCGGTTAGAAGTTGTTGGATTTTATTCGGTTAGATGTGGCTGGATTTTATTCTCTCACAAATTTGTTCGTGGATCTTGTATATTTAGTCTCTGTTTTAATAATATACAATTACTAACATACGTATTTTTATGGTTAGATTTTGAAATATCAACGGAAAGTAACGACAACTTTGCCTTTAATGATAGTCATGCCTCCGGAAATCGATTACAAATCTTTAAAAGTTTTACTCAGATACATGTACAGCGGAGAAGCGAAGGTTCCCAAGGAAATTTTGAAACAAGTGTTGAGAGGTGGAGATATATTGCAAATAAAAGGATTATACAGGTAAGTAAGTCCCGTAAGACGTGCAGTCTTCGTATAACCAAATGTTACATTACATTAAATCAAATTAACATTCCTTTTTATATGTGTATAGGTTTCCTCACATCCAACGCACAAATTTTAACCACTTTCGTCACTTTCTAAAATTATTTCATCTACACTACATGTAAAATCCTTTTTTTATGTTTATTGTCTTTTAATCTTTCTCTGTAGTTTTTTTTATCTTCAGTCTTTTCTTCTTTGCGATTGTTCAGATCTTCTGGAGAAGTTAAAATAGTTTATCTCGTTTTCTTTTTCTCTTAAGATATTCTAGGTACAAAATATTCACGCATCCGCTTAAGAAAAATAGTGGCGTTGATGTAGGCAGATTTTCGTGCCATAAACAATATAGATTTTGGTGGAAAATCATCCTCCAACTCTAGTTTTATTATTTTTTGCGTTCATTATAACCGCAGGAGGTAAAAAGTCGACAAAGCTTTGGACCCCTTTCTGGAAACCATTTGGAGATCCGTTCCATCGATATTGAATACGTTTGCACGTTTATCAAATGAAGAATTCTATGCCATAATTGTTTTAAGTAAATCTCCCGTTTTCTTTCGGTTTATAGCCGTTGCTCTAGATATGAAGACAGTTTCTGATTTACGAATACTAATTTTTGGATGACGGCTAGAAAACAAAGTGAACCAGTTGTAACCAGCTTTCCCAATTTCATTTTTAAATTTGTGTTTAATTGTTAGTTGTTCTTCATAGATAAAATTTGTCGTGATAGTCGATCTTCATTATTTCTTCGCTGCCGTAACCCACGCTTGTCTTTTGAGAATTTCCGGCTTTATTTCTGTGTTCTAAGGTTGAATTCAATAGCCAAAATCGACGAACCAACCATCTATAAATTGCACACCAATCTATAATCAAAACTTTAGACTGCCAACTTTTTGAAAAGTTTAAACTTGGTATTCCTTGTTCACATTCATTTTATAAATCATCGAAAAATCAATATTTTGCTATCTAAATATATTCATAATTCAGTTTTTTATAACTAACTAAATTTTATATACATTTCCGGATATCTAACTTGCCATAACTAAGTTAAAATTTAACATATGAACATTGAAACATTATAAAATTCTGTGTTATTCAGAATTGGCGCAGTCACAATAGGATTCGACACATAGTACGAAAAACCTACAACAACAAATATGGACTAAGTGCCATGTTCCATATTTTCTTGTATTTTTACTTTTCCCTCATTTGTAACTAGATTTAGGAAGAAATGGTTTATTCAGGAAAAATTAATTGGAAAAGCAGATGTCATTGTGGGAAATAGAAAAAGAATTAACGAGAACCAGATATTGAAGGCAACGAATTTTTGTTACATACGTTAATAGCCAGTTAAATTCAGTAAATTTTGAAAACACATATTCCCCGTAATGGGATCGATAAAATTTTTTCACACCGTGGAAAACGCAACACGCGCACTACATCATCACTTTGTCTACTGACACGCCAACACTTTCTCTTTGACAATCTATCCCTCTATTATTTCTATTGTATCAATTAATATTGTTACAGAGAAAAAGAAGACGATAAGGCAGAAAAACAATCCCAACAATCTATCCAAAGTCCGTCTCCAATCAACCATACTCCAACGACTACACCGTCAACAACTCCCATACCAGTTGTACCGTCTCCTCCTCCTTTGATATCTTGTACAGCACCACAGCCAGCTGTGACAACTTCCACGCTAAAAATGCCTATTAAAATAACGAAAAGTACGAATAGTACTGTATCGGCTGTAACTACTAGTACTACGAAAGCTCCGATTACTCCGACATTTGTTTTATTGCAAAAACCATCAGAGGTTCAAGCGTTCGGAAACGCTTCTTCATCGGGACCGACAGTTTTCAATTTTACATTGTTGCCATCGTCAGGAAAAGAAGCCGATACGTTGAAGTCAAAAACATCCGATGAAAGTACCGCAGGAGGTGATCCAAAAACGGTTATTAAAACGGAAGCCAGTAATAATTTACAATATTTAATGATAAAAGGTAGGAAATTCGTCGTACTATTCATTTTCCGTGTTGTATAAACGAATTTTGTATCTCTAAACAGACGAGCCCGTCGATTGGAGCGATGTTGATATGAAAGTTATCGAATGTCAAGAAGTGTACGAAGAAATTCAAGTAAAATCAGAACGAGAAGACAGCAACAGCCCGGAATGTCCCCCAAACGAAGATAAACTGTTTTCTCCACTCACTTGCGAATTATGTACTGAAACTTTTTCAATACCCAGAGAATGGGTAAGACACGTACAGACCCACACGGATATGTTACCCGCGAAAAGAAGAAGACGAGACAGTACAGGAGGAAGCGTACGTCTTTTTATTAATCTTTTTATGTCAATAATATCGATGTTTTTCAGGATTCCTACGGGGATGAAACTTTTCCAGAATTGACATGTGACCTTTGCCAAAAGCCCTTCACAACCCCGGCTGAATGGGTAAAACATATACAGAGCGCTCACACCGAATTCGAATTGCACGTTTCTAATAGACAAAAGGCCAAAAATTACACGAAAGAATCGCCACGAGAATCGAAAAAAGAAAATGAAAAAGGTAAAGAATTTACCATATTTTCTTTGTATTTATTTATATTGGAGTAAATTTATATGCACTAAGACTTTTTACTAAACACTTATCTAATTCTTAACATATTAATTTATTTAAACACATCGTTTACTTGAATATTGACATCAGATTATTTACTGACTACTATGGATATCAGAGACTCGATTATATACAATTTTATCATATCCAGAATGTGGTAAAAGCGATATAAAGAAATTATCACCGTATATATGAAAAAAATATGATGTAATTGGCCTTCCGGGAATTGTATCCACAATTTCCGCTAGATTTATTAACATAATAGAGCAGGACCAGCTTCACGGTATATGTCAGTTATAACCTGATATAATAATTTTGAGAAAAATGTGTCGATTTTACTTAACTTTTCGATAAAACATTTTTTGGAATCTTCATTAGTTACAAAATTAAAGAATGGTTCAAATTATAGTGGTATACCAAGTACAAATATAGCCAATTATATGCTTTTGAATGAAATCGAAATTAAAATTTGTTCTGCACCTCATCTACACATACATTCGTGAGCGTTCAAAAATCTTGCAGTTTTCATTCTATTTTCACTGCGTGAATCTCTCTCCAGATCTTCTGTAGACTCTTCCTCTTCTATCACTTCAATACAAACACACTTTTGTTTGATATGACTGTAGACTCGATTGGTTACGGTTAATTTGTGGCCAGTAGCTTCCTTAATTCTTCTTCTGACCGTCCAATCCCTCACAGCCACTCCTCGACCCGATTTCTCAGCAATGAATTGACAATGAATCGGTTATCTCTCTCGCACCTTTATTCTTATAGAGCCTCGATGATAGTTACCACTCTCTTGTTGATGACGGTAAACACTGGAAACAACAGACTGATTAATCTTTTGGCGCACTGGCCACGTACAGCTAACTCTTGAGTCTTGCAGCTTGAGTAGATTTCACTTGTGTCCATTTTCAGGTATAATACTTGTATGTTATTAACGGAGATCTGAGTCGGTTAGTTAATTTTTCTTGTTACCCCCAAATACCATTATTGAAAACAAGCATTAAAAGTGTGGTTACTGATCAAAATATATTGTTGAACTGTAAGAAGAAGAAACAATTCAATATTGTATCATTTTGTGACTTGCGATTCCAGGAGTGTCGCCTTAGTTTGAAACAACTTGTTAAAATGAAAACTCACTATTTTCATGAATAA
Source organism: Diorhabda sublineata (assembly GCF_026230105.1). NCBI lineage: Eukaryota > Metazoa > Arthropoda > Insecta > Coleoptera > Chrysomelidae > Diorhabda > Diorhabda sublineata. Next base: position 33,085,376 of record NC_079480.1, read on the forward strand.
TTATTATAAAACTCTAATTCTAATTTCAAAATTTCGTTCGTTACTTTGATATTTTTTCAAAAAAAATCTAATAACTTTGTTAAATAATGAATAATATGTTAATACTTTAGATCGATTTTGTTAGTTGAATATATTTTTTTTAAACGCCGGAAATTTTCGAGTAAACTGTGTAAATATTATCAAATATCAATTTAATGAATTGAATCTTCTCTATTTTTTATGATTTTCTATTTCGATATTCACTTTTTTATAATTTCTTTACGAAAAAACCTAAATCTGCTCAGATTTTTTTATATAAATAAAAAATGTTTATTCTCAGAAAGTATTCATTTTTTGTAAATGGTTCGAAATTTCGATTTTAATTGATTTCTGGAAGAAGAAAAGCATTACTGTTTGATCACTGCTTTATTTCAAATATAGCTTTTTATCCGGAAAGCAATTAGTCTTAAGGCCGCTTGACATGATGCAAGACGCAATTTTTCTTGATAAAAAACATGCGCAGTTTAAGTTAAACTAATAGTTTCGTGCAAAATCTCGCACTTGCAATTTTCTAAACTGTTGATTTTACGTTTTATTTTCTTTAGGCGGTTTTCAAATGTTTTTTCTTCCATTTTTAACTAGATTTTCTACGTTTTCTCGTCCAATTTTCTAACTAAACTGTCAAGGCTGAGGTAGATATAATTGTTACCATTTTTTTCTTGTTTACTTTACTTAGTTTAGTTATTTTTATTTGCGAAATGTCCACAAAATATTGAATAAAGTTTGAGGTTAGGAAATTGTTTACTTTTACTGCATGCAATTTCTTGCACGTTGTCTCGCATCATGTCAAGCGGCCTTCGAAAATTGTTTTATTTATCATACGATTTTATCGTTTACGTTTTATGATTTAGAAAAGGTTGGAGTTAATTACTGCAAGCTTTGTAACAAAACATTCCCTTCAAACGCATCGATGTTGATACACAGAAGGAGTCATACTGGAGAGAAACCGTTTACTTGCGAATTGTGCTACAAGACGTTTAACGTGAAGAGTAATCTTTTAAGACATTTGAGAACCATCCACAACAAAATTATCAACACTACCGAACTTGATAACAAGGAAGACAAGAAGGAATAATTTTATAGGATTTTATATGACATTGTGTACAAATAAACAGTATCCTACTGTAGATCGTATTGTTTCAAAATATGTCTCAATGTTTATTTAGGAGTAATAGGAGTATCCCAAAATTAACGCAAAATTTGAATTTATGCGGTAAAGTGTTGATAACCTTAAAAATAAAATCGAATCGTCAACTTACAGTTTAGGGTTAGTGTTTTGGATCATTTTTGAAACCAAAAAAAATAATAGTGGGATGAAATTCATTGGAAAAGTAGGAGAATATGATAAAAATGAAAGGAAAAATAATCTACGGGCGATTTGAGGTAGGGAAGGAAAAGAGGATGAGTTTTTAAGGGTAAAAAACGGTTTATCTCGATTTTCAGCATAACTACAAGTATTATGGAAAAAAGTCTAATAACAAAGTTGTAGGTAATAAGAAGATATAAAACTTTTGTAGTTTCACTTTTTTCACATAACCTCAAAATTTATGTAAAAAATTCAAAAAAAAACAATTTTTTTGGTTTTTTATTCGTATTTTTTACAAAAAACATTTATTTTTCACGAAATTTTTATTAATAGTTACCTTTTTATGTGCCATATACACTATAATTTATTTGATTTGTAAGATATATTTTTTCACATTATTTTAACATGTTATCGAAAAAGCATCCTAATTTTCAAACGAAAATTCTTCCATAAAAATATCACAGTTTTTTTTAAGAAATCCGTCACATTTCTGTTCACTGAAATTTCTACTTTCTGTTGGTGTAAAAAAATTACCATCACCATGGTAAATTTTCTCCAAAAAGGTAAAAAAAAACAAAAAAAAAGTTTTTTTCGATCATTATGTTTAATTTTTAGTTAAATTTTTTCAATCTAATTACACGAAAAATATGTAACATTAGAAATTCTTATAAATATATCAAAATCGTACAAAATTAGTTGAAAAATAATGGGACTTGGGTTTCTTTTCGTTTTTTTTTTGCCTTTTTTGAAAAAATCTACCATTGTGATAGCAATATTTTTTCACCATCAGAAATTAGAGATTTCAACGAACAAAAAACTCACCGACTTTTCAAAAAAAGCTGATATTCTGATAGAAGAATTTGCGATTCAAAATTTTTCCATAGAACTAGTATTTTTGTCAGAATTCGAGATAAATCGTTTTTACCCTTAAACCTCGCCCGCTTCCAGCCCTCAGATCGCCCGTAAATTATTTTTCCTTTAATTTTCATCATATTCTCCTTCTTTTCTAATAGGTTTCATCCGACTATTATATTCATACAAAGTAGTGTCAAAACTTCGTCAATTATGATGAGATTAATCAAAAAATTCCGGGAGACAGTATCCCTTGAAGATACCCAACAGACTCGTCGTCCAAAATCAAATCGTTCAGATGGTAATGTCGAAACAATGCGTGAGAGTGTCGGCGACCATCCAGGAATCTCAATTCGGCGTCGTAGACAAGAATTGCAAGTTTCAGGAAGCGTATACTTCCTAATCGTTTACAAATTTACAAATTTCAGTCAACTCAACAATTGAACTTTGCTGGAATTTCTGGAAACGTTCGTACATTCAAAAATACACTGTTTGATATGAACGTTTCGATAACCAAATCATCGTCTTCAGAGACTGAAAGTAAATTGTCAGTTTATCCATTCCTAAACGTTTTTTCTTAAAAAAAAAAAAAACGAAATTCAAACTATTACTTTACGAAAACCTCAAAAAACATTTATAATAACTATATATGTGTAAATATAAGATACCAATTTATTGTGTCAACCACTGGTTCTACTAGTGTTAGGCGCCGACCACCCAGGCTCCCTTTGATTAAAACCGCCAAACGTATGGCGCCCAGCAGTGATTTCTTTAATTCGACCACTGACCTTTGCGGATGAAACAACGTCGTTCTTAGTCCTGCTATTTTGCGATTTTTAACTCACGAAATAATTTTGAAATAAACGAAAAAACTAATTTGGGTAATCTTTACCATAAACTATATTTTGCTTCATACAAAGTCACTAATGAACAACAAGAATTTTCAAGTTGGAATTTCTGGAACCGTTAGCGATATTCACACTGTTTACACCACCACTAAACCAAAATTTACAATTACACTGTCTGAGGCGCGTTTCGATAAACTAGTTATCGTCTTCAGAGACTGAACGTAAACTGTCTTAGTCTCTTTGAGTGAATTTATGGTTTAAGGAAAAAGATATTGACACAACTAATGACACTAACAACCCAAACGATAACGAAATAATTTAAAGGAGTGTATTCAAAATTCTATTAATATTTTGTGTTTTGTTAATTGTTTGATTTGATCTTAATTTTATTAAAAAATAATTTTCGTTCAATAATTTCTTATCGTAATTTGCAAAATATGTGACGTTACACTAGGGAGGGAATGAGTCTCACAAATGTAACCAGCTGCGGGGGAGGGGTAAAAAATAATGAAATTCGTGTGACGTAAATTATGGATGACCCCCTAACACAAATTGAAAAAAACTCCGAAACATGGCATCCATTCCAGAACGTATTGAGTTTGTAGCGACCTATGTTATCTATTTAATTCAAATTGTGTATTTTGGGACACCCTATATTTATATTGCGATGTTCACTATCTTCACACCAACATTTACTGACGTTCGTTTCGATAAACGAGTTACCTCTTCAGATTCTCTGAAGACGATAACTTGGTTGTCGAAACGTTCTAGGAGAATGTGCAGTGTTGGTGTAGTGGTATTTAATAGTATGAGGATATTTAGAAATAAGTCTGTTTCAATTTTATTTTTAATATAAATATATATTGACAAAGATTTTAGTAAAATACTGTTTATCTTTAAGAAAATGTACGATTTTTTCCAATAAATTAGTTGCGATATAAAAAACTTTTTTTATTTTATTTCGACTGAAATTTCAAGCTTCAATTTTGTGTGTACCCGATTGAAATGATGGTTTCGACGAGACTTTTATATAATTAGATCTTTTTATTCGGAATATTGAACTCGTTATATTCCTAAATTTACAATTAATTTGGAATTACTGGAGCAATTGAAGATATTCAAATTGAATACGTTGTTAACTACTACTATACCAACACTCGAGACAAGACTGTTTGACACGCGTTTCAGTAACCTAGTTATCATCATCTTCATGTTAATCTTTGTTCCCCGAAGCCGAATGTAACTGATTCAATAATTCTTTGGCACTGAAGGTGATGGAATTTTTTACCAGATCAGAAGTAGGTATAATTGAGTAAATGTCCAAATTCTTCGCAATCCATAAATGTAACGAATAGTTTTTTCACGTAATTTGAAGATAGATTCGAAGAGATGCAAACTACAAGACCCCCAGAAAGGTAAACCGAACCGAAGATGCTATTGGAACAGCGAGTAGTAAGTTGTTAAAGCAGATTTAATCGCGAACAAGCAGAGGATAATTTTTTATCTAGTTTTCTACATTTTCGACATATACACACCAGTGAAGGGCACCGTCAATAGGTAGACCAAGAAACTCGATCAAATTTGAGAATCGTGTTAAGTCACTGTTAAGTTTTAGAGCTGGTGAAGCTTCTCTATAGGATAAAACTAGATTTTTTCAGTATTTAGATAGATCAGGACTTAATAGTAGTGAGATCTTTGGTAGAATGTAAACATTATAAATCTTGACCACTCTAATTTACACTTGTGTCATCTGCGAATAAGTAAATTTACCATTGATTCGTAAGTCTGTAAGATCATTGATGAAAATCAAAAAAAGAACTATACCCAAAACTGAACCTTGAGATACACCTCTGCCAATTGGAAATTGGAAATCAATTCGAAATCGTTCCAATTGATTTCAACACTCAAGATAAGATACAAATCATTTTAAAAGAACACCTCGGATGCCATAATATTCTAGTTTGTTTATGATCAACACGATCGAAGGCCTTAGCGAAATCGTAAAAAACCGAAGCCGTATAAAATTTATTGTTAAGTGAGAATAGAAAACAAAGCGTAGTTAGTGCATTTATTAGGTAGGAAACGAAATTTCACGCGTATCTTTTTCACAAAATGTAAACAAATATTAAACGAAACTCGTAACTATTAAGCCGGGTTCTCACTGCGCTTTCCGTATTGTTAATTGCGAAACGTTTGGTCCAGTCGACCGAAGACATTTTCCCGACTTTATACATTGTCTTGTTTTTTAGAAACGCAATAAAATAAATCAGTCGAATGTAAAATATTTGCATAAATAAAAGCATGAAGAGTGCATAAACAGAAACGCGCTTATGCGTTGTATATTACCGGCTATAAAGTCTACTTTTAAACACATGAAATACAAAGGAACGAACGTAAAAAAACTGACTGTCTTTGCACATGTTTATATCTTTCAACAACGTTACTTAGTATTATAATAATTATAGTATCGATACAGATTGTTAGTTAAAACCCATTAGTGACCAAGACTTTTTTCATATTTTTTCAAATTTTTTTTACATTTTATTCATAAAAAAGATGCTATATTTACAGAAAAATTACAAAAAAAAAATTTTGTTGGTCAATATCGAATTACGTCTATGCAACTTGAGTTGCTTCTGGGCACTTACGGGCTTTTTTTTCATCACTCCCTCTATAATTCATATTTAGTTAGAAATGGTAAATATAATGAACAAATTACAATAAAACAAATTGCAATAAAATCTTCCCTTATCCCATCAACCTGTAACGTTCACACAGGTGAACTATTCAGCATTCTACAGGCCATCAATTCAATCTCTCCACCTTATAAGCTCGTCGCCATATGTACAGACTCACTTGCCTCTATTTTATCCATCCAAAATATATTTACCGAACATCCTATTGTCCAATCAATACATGACTCCTATCAGCTTATCTCATCCCAAGGAATAGCAGTTACTTTAATTTGGATACCTTCCCACATTGGCATCGAAGGCAACGAACTAGCAGACAAACAGGCAAAAATTGCAGCTACATATACCGTCACCGACAATGTAATTATTGGAAAGGATTTAAAATCACAGTTCAAAAGAAAATCCAGAGTTACATGGCAGCAGCATTGGGACACTATTAACACATCCCTACGTCAAATACAGCGTTCAATTGGTAACCAACCTATTATCTTCGCTGGTCTCTCAAGGCAAGACTTAACTGCGATTAGAAGAGTAAGAATTGACCATTCAAGACTTACTCATGGATATCTTATGACTACTACTGCCAGACCATTTTGCTCCAGCTGCAACTCGTACCTAACCATGAAGCATATTTTGACCGAGTGTCGCAAATATACCGTCGAAAGACAACAGTTTCGGCTTAGCCAGAACTACAATGAAGTCCTTAACAACTCGGAACAAATTACCTCTCTACTTCAGTTTCTCAAAGATGTACAGCTGTACCACCAACTATAGAACAATTGTGTTACTGTGTATTCATATTGTATACTTGTATCAATGAACCATTTCATATTTAATGTATTATAACCGCTCCCGTGCAAGTGGCCATAGTAGCCGAGCACGTTAATTTTAAATAAAAAAAAAAAAAAATTAAGTTTGATAAAAAATTTTTATTTTGTCACAAAAAAAAACAATGTGTGTTTTTGTAATTTTATCTTAATATATATAAATCTCGTGTCACAATGTTTGTCCTCAATGGACTCCTAAACCACTTAACCGATTATAATAAAATTTGCACACCATGTGCAGTTCGATCCAACTTGAGAGATAGGATAGTTTAAATCTCAAATTATAGTCGCAATTTTAATTTATTGCTAATTATTCGTCTGTTATTATTTGACAGTCACAATTATCTGTTAACTCCAAATGATTCTAACAGATGTCGATACCTTTCGACTGGGTTGAGTAAGTAATCAATAGATGGCGCTGCTATGGTAAATCTACGAACGTGTCATATAAGCTACATTTTCACAGCATAATTACCACGTGTTGTTGACGCTATAAAATTAATTAAATTTATTTTGTAGTGAACGAAATACCGCATAATTCAATTATTTCCACTTTTTAAATTTTTGGTGTTAGCATAGCCGGCCACGTGTTACTTAGACTGAAATGTTAATTGAATTCATATTATAATGAAGATAATACAGTGAAATTAATCCTGCTTTTTACTTATTTGTGCTTCATTGATCAAAACTTTATAATTTAATTTGAATATATGTATGTAAGTATTATCACATAATTATAAAATTTAATTAAAATGTCAATGAAAAAATGATACACAATTTCCTACACTTTTTCAATAGTTGTACAAATATTTTTTTTTATTGTTTTTATTTAATCTCTATTAAAAATTATTTAGCACTTATTATTTCAATGTGCCATGATAACAAGTTTTTCAGATTTTTTTTCTTATATTTAAACGATTAAATTAGTATTTCAATTCTTATTGAAATTATTATTTAAACTCTATAATTTAAAATGTACATGTCAGTATTATCACATAATTATAAAACTTAATTAGAATGATTTTCAATTTTTTTTTTCTCAGTGTGTTGAAACCCTTCGATTGACCATAAATATGCGAGTACAATTGCAAAATGATCCATCAGCACAAATATTTTCCGAACAACTACTAGATATTGGGAACGGTAAAATAGAACTGCAACCAAATACGCAATGCATTAAACTACCAGACAATTTTTGCACTGTTGTTCAGGATAAAAATGAATTGATTCAGAGTATTTTCCCGGATATACAGAATAATTATTTGAATCATGAATGGCTCAGTCAACGGGCGATTTTGGCAGCCAAAAACGTTGATGTTGACGAAATTAACTTCCAGATACAACAGTTGTTACCAGGCGATCTGATGTCTTTTAAATCAATCGATACTGTTGTTGATGAAAATGAAAGTGTAAATTTTCCGATTGAATTTTTAAATTCATTAGATATACCTGGAATGCCACCACATAATCTTCGATTAAAGATTGGTTCCCCTATTATTCTCCTCCGTAATTTGAATCCGCCTCAATTATGTAACGGTACGCGTTTGGTCATCAAAAAGATCACCGGTAACATTCTTGAAGCAACCATTTTGGCTGGGAAGTTTAAAGGAAAAGTGGTTTTGCTGCCACGTATTCCGATGATACCATCAGATTCTACCATACCCTTCAAAAGGCTACAGTTTCCAATTCGTTTAGCTTTCGCCATGTCTATAAATAAATCTCAAGGTCAAACAATGTCCATTTGTGGTTTAGATTTGGAAAATCCATGTTTTTCTCATGGGCAACTATATGTTGCGTGTTCACGTGTTGGGAAACCGTCGAATCTATTTGTGTTAGCTAAAGACAGGATAACCAAAAACATTGTGCACCGATTGGTGTTAAATTAAATTGAAATTGAAAGTATTTATAATTCAAAAAAAGAGACATTAATGTTTAAAAGTTTAAGACTGTCTGCCTTGCCTACCTCATTCATGATGTTTAAGCGTCACATGTTATTTACTGTATTATACTGTAATATACTTATTTGTTATAAAATTAAATGGAAATAATAAATCTGATAAATTTTTATTTTGTATTGATTTCTGCTTAATATCAAGTGTAAGAACATTTTAATTAATTGTGTTCAACGTACTTCCCCTTCAAATCTCAATCCAGTGAATTTGTATACCACCATCAACATTTTCGTCTTTGTTCGTAAATAATTTCATTGTACTAAAGGGTTATAGTAGTAGAAAGTCAAATAAGGAGATCACCATTTTTTTTTTTCAAATACCATCTGTGTAAATAAGCATAGTGGACTCCGTGTCTGATGTTCTTTTATCGTTCCTCTTAGATTGTTTACTATAATGTAATATAACAAAAACTTCAGCCACAGCAACGCGTGGCCGGGTCAGCTAGTATATATATAATAATTACATAAAATCTAGAGTAGACATAAATATAATTAAAATTAGTAGTAATTTTATGGCTGATGATGCTTTAGAAAGCATTCCGGGTGTAGGGAAACGTTACACTTTTTGCATAAATAAATTGTTCTTGATTTACAAACTTTGTATTTGGAGGTTCCTTTTATAATTAGGTGGTCTAATCGATCTAGACGAATTTAGTCCTGCTTACTATAAGCTGGTTGTGGGCCTCGACTAGAAATTGGCTACCCGAAATGTTGGAGAATGTATAATACGCATTGCCTTTGGAATAATAATAAATCTATTTTTGACCCTAATTGTTTGTGTAAAAGCCAACCCTGTACCATACAGCAATTCAAACACCAAGAAAAAAACGGCCACCACCATTTCTTTGACCTTATCCCAATCCTGTACGTTGGTATAAATTGGTCGAACAAATCGACTCCTCCCATATGCTTATTATATTCTACAATCGCTGAGGGCATATCAACAGTAATTGTTTTTTTGTGTGCAGACGAATATCGCTTCACCGGCTTCGACGGGCCATGGATACAATTTGTCAATGCGGTCACTACGTTATTGTCATTCCATCTTATTACATTGAGTTTACCATTTGATATAATTTGACTTTTCCCCCTTGCTTCACGGGAAAAAGACTTCTTGTCCTGAAGGGGTAGTATTTTACAGCTTATCCTATTCTCCCTAATTGTACCGGTACCTTCAAGTCCTTTTTCTGTAAGCTCGTTCACCAATTTCTCTGACGTAAAAAATTATCAAAGAAGATCCTACAACCTGGCTGTAAAGTGCAGTTTTCTGCCAAACCTAAAACAACATCAGCCCCTTGTTCTAGTCCAGTTGGAGGAAGTTGAGTGTGGGTACCAGCATATGGCTCAGCATGAAACAGATAGCCACTGGTATCTGCTAGACACCACAGCTTGAAGCCGAACCTAATGGGTTTACCCCTAATAAATTGTTTACATCCGTGGTGTCCGAAATAAGGTATCATGGATTCATCCACACACACATTTTTTTTTGGAGGTATTTTTTTGAAATTACTGTTTATAATTTTGAACAGTGGCCTTACTTTGTGGAGCTTATCGCTTCCATCAATTAGGGAGTTATCCGCGAGATGAAGATATCTCATGGTTTCATCGAACCGGTTACGTCTCATTGCATTTCTTACAAAAGAAACGTCGCAATCAGGATCAGTATTCCAAAACAATCTCTTCCTGGCGAGTCCATGGTATCCGGAAAATAATAAAATTCCGACGAAACAATAAATTTCTTCCTCGGTGAAAGACGGACCGTGAAACCCTTTTGAGGTTGCATAAATCAAGAATATGAGCCTGAAACAAAGTAAAACTGAAACTGTTACTTCAAGTGACCAGAAGCAACTTTAGTTGCATCGAAATTTCAAGTTTGAATTTATGTCATTAAACTTCTTTTTTTCAATTTAATTTTTTAATATAAATTAAACAAAGGTATTACAAAGGATTTAAAACTATTTTGAAACAAAACAACCAAATAGTGACGAGGTAACTTACCTCTGAACATGAAGAGATCTGTGTCCTGAATGGAAGGTTTCAAACAACCCCCTCCTAAGAACTCACAGGTGGTGTTAAAAATAAACAACATGAGTCATGCTATACCTGTGGGATCCCTTTACATGTTGATTGCATTATTTAACGCCAAAAATAGAAATTCACGTAAAATTGATTTTTTTAAGTGCTGTGCAACTTGAGTTGCTTCTGGTCACTAATGGGTTAAGTGACGCCGATTTAAACGTAAAGCATAAAATAATAATGGCATCTCATTAAATTATTTATGGAAAAATAGATTTGAATATTTGATATCAGAAAAACCTCAGAGGTCTATCGATTTCTCAAAGTCAAAAAAAAAATCATTTTGATTTTCAAATTTTCCTATTGGAATGAAATATTGAAACAATGCATTTTCAAGCTGGAAATCTAAACTTTTCGATGGATGTGTTTATTTTTTTATTCTGCGAAATAACAATAAATTATTTCGAAATTTAATATTGCTAATGCCTCGACGAATATTAAATTACATCTCCTCTGAAGAGCGTGATGTCGATCGACCTTTTTGTCGATATATATTAATAGTATATATATAACCAGTGACTAGTTTCGACGTTATTACGTCTCATCATAGTGGTTTAACAACCCTCGTTCAGGCTTAGAACCCGAACTGAAGACAACATCAAAAAGCGTCGCTATTTGGTTCATTCCAAGTCTATATTATTTTTTTTCGAGGAAACTATAGCTTTTTCGAAAAAAGTGTGAAGGGCCTTTTTTATAGAGAAATACTTATCCTACAACGAAATATATTTTATTTTCTTCTATCTTCATCACCGACTAAAATAATGGGAAATTTCGAAAATCTAAATGACCTCTGAAGTTTTCCTTAAATCAACTAGTAGAAGTACTTGTAAAAAAAATAGCATTTTTCCTTATAACTTATTCTTTTGGTGAAAAATTGCCTCCACTGACTGAGCTAAGACACGATTCATATTTTACACTAGAATAAAGAGTACAAAGGTAATTTTAAATGAGAATATACTTACCAGCAAACCAACAATTATGTTCTGCGAATCTGGGTCGCAAAACTTCGTCTTGATTGGAACTCAGATCAAGGGAAGCCGCTATTACCGTAATCAGAAGTGGGATTCCCCACGCGTACACCTCGTACAATCTGAGTCGTAGTCTTTCTTGACTTTTTTCAGTGCTTTGCGGTCGCAAGTCTCTGAAACAAAAAAAATTTTGATAATATCTCACAATATAAACAACTAAGATAGGGCCTAAAATGAATTCAATAGTTTAGATACCATTTTTTCGAAATATTGTGGCCTTTTGATTAGTTTTCAATTTTTAACGTAAATTCAGTGTGTTTCAACCAATATATTACATAAAAAGCGGGGAAAATGACATTTAACACTAAAGTGAAAATCTTTACTTTACTTTACACAGTCCTTTAACAGTTAATGAAAAAACATTGATATTCAATTGTGTTGAATCATTTACAGAAAAACATTTATGTAAAAGTGTTGATGACACAGTGATATTAGTTAGTAAAACGTTTGGTGTTGCTTTTGTGGCGAGTTTCAAACAGCTCCAAAACAAGCAAAAATTTGAATAGAAAATCATTTAAAAAAAAACTTGCGTTCACTTTAGAAAAGAATTTCCGACAGCAGATAAAGTCCTTTTGGTTCGATATGATGAGGAATACCCTAAACGTCGAAGCACACTATGGGAACTTCTAAAAGAGAAATAGGTTTTCAATGGGAAAGAGCATTCCAGAAAGTCTATTTTATTGGCTTGAAACGGCATTGTAGTATGGAGAAGTGACTATAAAAAGAAACATGGATCAATGAAGGATATAAACCAAATAAATTTTGACAAGATAAACTGTTACAAGTCGAAGATAAGCTTCTTCGATAAATTTATCTATTGGTTGAAACCTTGATCGGCAGACAACTGTGAGCGAACACGTCTGAGGTCCGGTCTTGTCATGTAATCCTTAAATGATTGGACAGCTTCCTTATTCCCTACTCGAACTTCTAACTGAAACGATAGACAATGGAAATTAAAATCAGTGTGAATAATAAAGAGTGTCTTTAATGATTAAAATATTGAAGAAATTGTGATACAATAGTTTGATGAAGCCGAAGAAGACGCAAGTGGTATAGACGGAATCCTAGAAGATGATTATTTGCAATCCGAACATGACAGTGCCTCTGAAGTTTCAGAAAGGGGCCTCCAACAAAGTGGAAAACAAAAATCCGGAATATCAGGAAGAGAAAACTATCAGCACAGAATTAAATCTATTAAATGCGTATAAGGTAGAAACAAAAGTTCGTTCTTCATCTCGCACTAGAAAACATAATGACAATTGTCATAATGTATATAGATTGGGACAGTTAGCGATAATAGACGAAATACTAGTCAAAGGTGGTTGTAGATTCAACATGTTTGTGCCTCAGGAACCACTAAAAGTCCCACCTTACTGATATGATAATGGTACACATAGGCAGTTCAAACGAATCTGTTAAAGATGGTTTATTGATTTTTTAATCTACTCGTTTTGGAGACTACCATGAGGGCATGCACGTTGATGTCTTTCTTTTTTCCTAATGCAAGTTATCACTCGAGACACGACAAAAATTTTCAACAACCAAGTAGATGGAAAAAAATTTGAGGAATTGCCTGATTTCAAAGAATATCAAGTTCTTTTCCGGTTCTATATTCTTTGTGAAAGAGAGAAATTTCAAAAAAATGAAATTGATGATCATTACGATTATACTGAAATGGGTACGGTAATAATTTATTGGAAATAAGTGATGTTAAATAATTATTTTTGAAGGCTGTAACTAATTGGAAGCCTGAAAACTGGTAATAGGCAGTAAATTAGACGATTAAAGAAGAGAAAATGTAAACATTGGATGGTTTATTGGGTGAAAATATAAGTATATCTACACCGGATGTATTCATTATATTTATACTAATATTATGTCGCATGAAAATAGTTTAACTGTCTACTAAAAGAAGTGATGCGCCTGTGGATTACGAATGCTTCATCATTTTATTAATCTCTCATTTTTAAAAATAGTTTATCGTTTTTTTTACCACTGTTAAAATTATTTTTAATATCTATGAATGTTTATTATTCAAAGCATTTGGAGCGTACCGATTCGATTTTCGTATATAGATAGGATCGTTCCAACCCATCAAAAAACCATCCTTGGTATGGTGAAGATTCTGCGCAATCCAGCCGACTAAGGTATCGTTTGTGGACCGTTTCCAGGACGGTTTTTTTGTTACTTGGTTGATAGCAAATACTGTTACAAGAACCGTGCATAGGAGGAGATTGCGCAGGAAATACCATTTAAACGATTCCAAGAACGGTCTAGGTTGGTACAAACCCGATGTTAGTCGAATCATTTCAACTATAGTAACAAGGTTTGTAAATTACTAAACTCAATCAGTATATGTCGTTCGTATATACTAATTTGTGTTAGGTTAAGCCTCGGATTATCTAATTTTATCTTATATTAATGTGATTGTGAAGAATCATAAATCTACTTATTCAACTCCTACTTATCTTCTATTGTATTCGTTAAAATTTATTGTAAACTGACCGTTCCCTAACGGTAGCCAACGTCTTACTTAAGCGATTCCATATGTCCCTTAGACTCGAGAAGTTCCATTAACTTATCAGTATTTAAGGGGGCATATATACGCATAGTGTGTTCTCAATAGTTTCAACTTCCAACGAAGATAGTAGTCAGATTATTGAAACCACTTTATTTATATTTTAAGTTATTTAACTCACCGTTGAATTTCTCTATATTATTCGTTCAATGAAAGGAGCACTCTTCACGATAATATAATAATAATTTGTTGAAAGTTAAATTTATTTGATATATACTTAGATAAAAAGACATTTTCACACATTTACCTAAATTTTCTAAACTCGACATCGAACTATTCTCATTAAAATAGTGAAATCTGACGAGAAGAGGTTTTAAAATTATCAACACTTGTCGTTATCCGGATTCGGTTTATAGGATGTTATATTTCTTTGGAATTTTTATTTCTATATTGATGTAACAGATTTTATGTCAGTCAGTTCAGGATTATTTCAACGCGTTTTTATTAGCTTGGTATATATGTATCTATATCATGGGATCTTTGAACTCGACTTTCGAGCAATTTAAACTTTGTTGCAAACTCAATAAGCATTCAACATACATTCAAGAGCAAAAAAATCGACCCAGACGATCCTTTGCAATTGCAAGTCACTGACAAATTAGTAAAATCTTGAAGCTTCAGAATGATATGGATTATTGTAATGTTTTTTGCTCTCACTCACTCTCTCTCTGACGTCTGATCGTTGTTAAAGGTTATCTATCTGACTCAACACTATCAATTAGCCATCATACATATCACCTGTATCGTTAAGTAAAGATTCTACCTGAAACTAAGCACAACAAATGGTCAACCTATTATGAAAGAGTAAAAATCAAGTTGCCAGTGCGCTGACTATTTGTCTGCTGTTTCCAGAGTTTACCATCGTTATCAAGAGAGTGAAAGCTTTAATTGAAAACACGGTTCTGAGAAGAGAAGAAGAAGAAGACTTGAGGCAGCTAACCTTGAGCCAAACATACCAACTATTGGACCCAAATTAACCCCAAATTACGACTAAAACAGAGTGTGCCTGCATGGTAACGATGGAAGAGGACGAGTCTACAGAAGACCTGAAGATATGTTCAGTATTGCGCATAAAAAAAATGTTCCTGGATAGTTTGGGCGGGCATTTCAATAGAAGTAAAAACCGAATTGGTTTTTACTGAAACTGGAGGTGGAGCGGCGAACCGATACATAGAAGAAATTTTTGGGGGTCCACGTCGTTCTCTACACCAGTATACGTCTTTAATTGCTTCACATCCATACCCTCAGTTAATTGTTTTTCGTTAAGTTTCACTAAGAGTTTTTTTGTATATTCCATAAAATTGAGTACTGCTCGTAGATGTTGAGGAGCTCTATTATATCACGAGTGTTCCGCTTCATTTTTCAGCTTAAAATTTAAACGAAAAATGCAGGCAGCACGTCACACGGTCACACAAAACAACACGTAGTGTCAACTCGCTGGCTAGTTCGCTACTGAGCGAGTAGAATGATTTTCGTGTCATCGACACTCACTTACTCGATCACTCGCTGGCTTTTAAACTCACCGACTTTAGGTCCTCTCGAATTAAAAAGTGTGTCATATTTGATATTTCTGCCAACTCAAATTCATCACCATCAAGGGCCGCCATTCGCTCGAAGTAAATTATTAATCGAAACAGACGCAGATGTAACTGGTATAGTTAAATAGTCACTATTAAGTACTGTGGTCTCTTAGTTGGCTGTAAATTAGGTAAATACTCACTAAATGTTTCTTTAAATAGCAGTCAAGGTTAGTTCAAATGATGAGTACAGCAAAGGGCGTAAGAACCTCTACCTTCAATGACCGAAATTCTTAACACATGGAGAGCCGAAGGTTTGTCTTGGTGGACCACAGGGAAACCAAAATACTGACGATAACTCAAAATTGTGAAATTTGTGTTTGAAGTTTTGAAGATAATTCGGTTTCAAATATAACAAAAAATGTTATGATGGTTATTATACTTTCTTGGCATAATCATACAAACACAGCAATAAATTATAAATCACTGAATGAAACTAGTACGAAAACAATCAATAAAACGACTGTCTATCATCATTGTACCTGAAATACGATTCAACAGTTCACAAGGAATCAAAAGCCATTTATACAATAATGAGTATACGTGGCAAAAACAAAATAAATAATTTGAGTAGTGTGGCATGTTTAGTGTTTGTCATTGTAATAATAATTGATGATACCGTATCTCGGTGACGAGTAAAAATTTATCAAAAAAGTTATATAAGAAAAAATTGGTCTTACAAACAGAATGCCTTAAATCCATTTCCACTACTAAGTTTTGTGCAGTCAATTAAATATTGGAAAGTTTATTTGTATTAAGTTATTTTCAGCAAGATATTCTTTAAATCAGAAAAAGAGATTCACGATGTAAGCCACCACATCCTATTTAATGGTAGGTCGTAGAAATTTAGAGATATAGTACATTTTTAAGGGATTCCAACAACAGGGTGAATAATTTCAGTAAAACGAAAGATCTGACAACAATGTAATTCCAAATCAACAATTCGTACAAGCCGTTTCCGAGGTATTTTTGTGTTTCATACATAAAGTTCAGTTTGTTTGTTATCCGGCAATTTTTGTAGTACCCGCATTTTCTATTGAATTCACAATTCCCCTAAAAACATTCTACAATTCTATAAGATATAATAGTTATGGAGTAGAAGTATGTATTATTAAATTAATAATAGATTTACGCAGCTGTTTGTCTATTGTGATAAATCGAAGTAATTGTCATTGTTTGGGGTTTTAAAATCGATGTATGCGGATTTGAAGTGTTCACCACTAACTTAAAATTTTGTTCTTCCTTTGCGAATTTGAAATTTCAGGGTAAATGCAATTTGATATAATATAGAAGAGCGGAAAATAACAAATCAATTAGCAGTGATTATTTGCTATAATTATCGTATTAAACTTACTTAATTACTTTGAAATGAAATTATTTGTATACATCCATAGGTATGGAATTAATTCAATTTTATTATGTACTATGTGGAAAAAATCTGATACAGATCGATTTTTATTCTTAAATTGACAATTTACAGTATGAAAATATCATCCCACTCCAGCACCAGCTCTTTTTTATAAGCACACCCTAGAAAATTGTAATTAACACAATATGAAGTTTGTTTTTAAAATTTGGTGCAATTATTACTAAGAAAATCAATTTTTAATATGTAAAATTTTGATAATGTCTCTATCATAAAAGTTTACAATTAAATTAAATGTTCAAAATAACCACCATTCACTTCTTGACAATAACCGAGGCGATTTTGGAATTCTCGTACAACATTTTGAATTACCTCAGAGGTAATTTTGTTAATTTTTTATCTATTATCTATAAAAAATATAATTCACCCTATTGTCCAATCTATACATGACTCCTACCAATCTCTCACATCCCAAAAAATAACAGTTACTGTCTATCAGCTGGTTACCTTCCCATATTGGAAACGTAGGTAACCAATTAGCAGATCAACAAGCAAAAAGTTGCCAGAATAACGTAGCAACAAAATTTGAACACTCTAGACAACACCCTAAACGAAGTAACTTCGCAGGCTTCTCCAGACACGACTTAACCTTTGTAAGATGGATAAGAATCGGCCATTCAAGACTCCCTCGCGGTTATCTAATGTCTTTTACCGCCAGACCCATTCCCACCAGTTCCTTTCCATCAGTTTCCAAAAGCAAGGCATGTACTGTCCACTTTTTTCTTGTTTACTTTACCTAGTTTTGTTATTTTCATTTTTAAAATATTCACAAAAAATTAAATAAAGTTTGAACTTAGGAATTTGTTTACTTTTACTTCTGTAAGTTTTGTTAGGGGTAAGAGACTCGTCAAACGATGCCCAATATTAATTTATGAAATATTTTGACTTGCATGCAATTTGACAAATGTAAAAACTATCAGAGGCAGTATAAATTGGAATGATTTTTATTTATTTTATAATACATCACTGTGTTAAATTAATGCTGATGTTTTGAAATGATTATATCTATAATATTCAATGTGAAACTCATACAATTACTGATAAATCTGAACGTCTATGTAAGCTGAAACAATAAAAGGATTTTAATACTTTTTCCTGTGAAACTCAATCTTCACAGAAATATAAAGTTACAAGTAACACTATCTGAATGTGTTCGTATAATGCATCATATCTGAAGCGAAAATTTATGTCGATATAGCATCATGAAATCTTTTAAATTGGCTGATAAAACGAATAAAATACCGTGCGCAATCATAGGGTCAAGGATCTATTTTGAGCAGCTCAATCCAAATACGCCCGGCGTTTTTCTCAAAAACTGGTAAGTTTTCTTTAAATCGCAATTGTTCAAACAAATTATGAACAATTGGTTTTTTCGGTTCGGACAATCTAACCTATTCCATTTCCATCCTTTCCCGTTTGTTCTCTTTTTGTGTTAGAACTTATGAAATTTGTCCAAGCATTTCCAACCCAATTTAGCTTGGCTACCGGTCAAGATATTAATCCCTTCACAGATTTTCATCGTGCAAACATTTTTTTCATGTTCAGTCCGACAGTAAGTACCACATGGTATGAGAGACCACAACCATTCGAACAACCAGTTGTCAGTCTGAAAATCACCGAGATGGAGAAACGCTTGTCAAAAAATTGTTACAATTTGTAGACGAAAGCTTGTAAAAACTACAACAAACGTAAAAATATCTAAATAAAGATACAAATTTCAATATACAAAAGAAAACCACAATGAATAACAAAATTATAGGTAATAGTAATACAATAAGTCCATAACAAAAATTAGACCAATATACAGCATGTCCGGAATTATATTATTATTAGACTAGAAGTCGTTTACAGAGTAGAAGGCACTTTCCAGTAAATATGTCCTCAAATTATTGCGGAATCCGGTCAAAGATGATATCGATTTGATTTCAATTACCAAGTGATTTTGCGGAGTCAAAGATGAAGGAGGAGTCAGAATTTTTAAACTTTTAAAGAAGTCCGAGTGAATATCTCTTTTGTAGTTTGAAGATTCGCTCAAATTGAGTCGCCCACACGTACACCAAAAGGGAAGGACATATCGGAGATTCGACCCATAAGAGGTGGATAAGTTCAGTTCTTTGGAAACTGATCTGGAAATTGTCCACAACAAGCACTAAGAATTTTACTGATTCAATGGTGGTGTTATTTAATAAGAAAGGTTGCAATGTATTTGTAAATGATGAAACTTTAGTTTTAGAAACTTTAGAGATCACTAGATTTGGTCCGTAAGATCAAGAGTACAATTGGGCGATAATGCGATGTTAGGAAACTAAAAGAAGACGAAAAAGAAGGCAATCCATAGATCAGTTCACTGTTTAGTATAAACGATAACGTTGCTAACGAATATTTGTTGCTTCTGTCGCTCCAATACATCCAATTCTTTCTTTAAGAACATCAAAAGGATTCATGCACTACGTACAGACGACAATAAGTTTTTTCGAGTTGTTAGACCTAATAAGAGATAACATAACGGAAGCAGATACTCAAATGAGAATATGTATTTCACTAGAAGAGAATCTGTAGTTATTTTAAAAGAAGTAGGCATTTAAGTTAAAATTAATTCAGGTCCTAATAGCAGCTTTCTTCACGAGGTATTCAAATAAATGTATGATAGTGTCGTATATGTTTAGAACACTTGATTAAAAACGTATCGATACAATCTCTGAGTTAAGATCTGTAATTACGAGAATTCCTATGTGGCGATTGGTGGGCCGGTGTAAAAAGATTCGTATGCTACACTGGAACGCGACCAGATTGAACAGTGGTTGCTGTGCTGAGCAACCAGCGCAGCCAAAACGTGGCTTCGCGACT
Source organism: Diorhabda sublineata (assembly GCF_026230105.1). Classification (NCBI taxonomy): domain Eukaryota; kingdom Metazoa; phylum Arthropoda; class Insecta; order Coleoptera; family Chrysomelidae; genus Diorhabda; species Diorhabda sublineata. The sequence goes on from NC_079480.1 coordinate 33,105,424, forward strand.
TAGATGTCACTCTTTCGAATTCGGTGTTATACTATAAACACGGAGCACAAGGATCAGCCTATGTAAAATTAAAATCTAAGACTATGCTGTTCAATAGATGCAATTTTCTAATTCCAGAGTATGACTTTTCCTTATTATTCGATCGTTTCATAAGAAATGACATGATTTCTTAATCAATTATCATCATTTTTCATATAATTACTATAACTACAGCGTATCGTCATCATATTTACTGCTCACAATATAAAATTATAATAATTTAATGGGATTTTTAACATTTCTTTGAAAGCTACTTCGATTTTTAGGTGTACGAATAAAAACAAATATTTATATTGGATATGGCTTTTTTCCTTTTCAATATTCTCTATTAATTCTTAACTGCGTGAATTTTATAAATGAATTGACTCTACCTAAACATGGATTTTATTTAAAAAATCACATTTTTGTCATAATTAAAATAAAAAAAATGTTATCAACAAAGTATTACTCAAAATTTATTTATGTTTCAAATAACATTGCGAAAAATCTCTTTGTTTTCCCGATGGAGCTCAAAAAAAACAGTATCTCTTTTTGTTTATACAAAACTTCAGTATACATTTCCTGCAGATGACATTCGTCAATGCTTTACAGCTATCATATTTGCATGTATTCCTTTTTTCTTCAAATTGTGGCCAATGCTCAAATCCATCAGTACGAACAACTGTTGTTGGTCTGGAGGCAGAAGAATTTCATATTATCTTCTAATACATGTTGTCTCGGCCGTACAACACAATAAAATTCTTATACAAGCCAACAGATGTCAGTAGCAATATTTACGATACGTGATGCAGTTAAGGGTTAAGATTAATACACTTTTTCATACATTAGAACCAATTATCAAAGCATTTTTTCCGATTTATATGATTTAAACGAATTAACTGCTTCTTCAGATGTAGACCTTCCAATTTATTTTTGATTTACGGGAATAAAAAGAAATCGTTGAGTTCCAAACAAGGACTGGACGTCGGATGACAAATCAATTCGATGTTTTGACTGTTCAAAAAGATTTTAGTTTCAACTGGTGTGTGAGAGCTCGCATTTTCGTGGTGAAGAATGATTCGTCTTCTGCGATTTTTTCGAACATTCCTGGTAAACAAATGTTGGTGTACTTTTCGGAATTGCTTGTTTCTCCAATTAGTAGGTGTACTGAATGAAACGGAACGGGATTCTTATGAGTGAAATATATATAATATTTACTGACAAGATTATGCGATTATGGAATTCTTATGAAATCTCAAAAAATTCCGTTAACAAAATTAACAAGTAAACAACATAATCAGATAAAAGACACGCCGCCGCGATTATTATGATTCAAATCTTTGTATTCATGAACCCTTGGATGTTATGTCGTTTTTCGAAACCGTCGTTTACTACTTGATGAAATGGAAATTATTGCCACAGGCAGCGGGAGGCAGTATTCATTTCGTTTTCGGTTTAAGAATTGGGGTGAGATACAGTGGTGTTCGTCGAAAATAAAAAGTAATAGGTAGTTATACCATAATACCATAATTTTCGAAAAAATGTGAACGTGAATAAAATTTTGAGAATCCACCTTTTTGCGGATTTGTTCATCACTTTTTATAATTCTATGTCATATATTCATCTTCGGTAATTATTTAGAATTGGGGCTCTACCCCAAACATACTCCAAAAATTTTTTCGCGCAAATGGGGTTGTTTTTTAGTGCTTCGAAAGTACTTTAAGGATGGGGGAGACACATATTTTCCATCATAACACTCATTATCTTTTAACTGTCACCTATAATATTTAATGTAAAAAATACATACACATGTTTCACGATAAGCTTTCAACGATTGATTTAACCTAACCCAGCTTAACCTAACCTAACCTAATCTAACTTAACCTAACCTAATCTAAGCTCATGTGCTATTGCTCTAGATGACAGCGATAATTATTGACATTCAATATGCATAAGATAATGAGTGTTATGATGGAAAATATGTTTCTGCACTATGCACTATGCACTAAAAAACAACCCCATATGCGCGAAAAAATGTTTGGAGTATGTTTGGGGTGGAGCCCCGATTCTAAATAATTACCTCATCTTCCATAGTGTACATTTATATACCAGAGAGTAATAAAACCTAATTACTAATCCAAAACTTGATATATGATCATTTTAAATATTATTACAAAATAATCTAAATATTTCCCAAACTTTTTAAAATTGTGCCTGAGCTAATACAGAACAATAAAAGAAGGTTTGGACTGTTAAAAAACTCTGTGTTTTGAAGAAGATTTTTGCTAACGAAAGTTAGAAATTTTTACAGCAGCAACTTGTAATCTATTAAAAAAAATTGAAAGGGCGCGTGAACCTCGAAACATCGTTTAAGAGTTAATGAAAAAACATTAATACTTTACTGTTTCGAATTATTTATGGACAGTAAAGCTCCAAGAGAACCAAAATTTTGAATAGAACATCATTTGAAAGAAAGATTTCGAAGGAAAGTCTCTAGAAAAGAATTTCCGACAGTAGACAAACTTCTTGTCATGGTTCAAGATGATAATAAAGTAAAACCCGTGAACTCCAGACCTTTTTTATTTTATAAAAGGTGAAAGTTTGTCATCGTAAGCTCCCCAACACAGGTAAGAACGATGAGTCATTATGAAGTTTGGGTTATCGTGGATTTATCAAGTAAACGGTACTAAAGGTGTGTAAAATACGGATCTAAATTCATTAAATGATTTTTTGGTATTGACTTCAGAATGTTATTAATAATTAACGTCATCAATTGCTCAACATTCAACATCGTGGCAACCCCTTGTCAGACACTCGTAATGAAGATGTTGTCCTACATTTTTTTCTTGTCAGACAAGCATGTAGAAAAATATTTGGACTCAAAAGCGTATTATCAAAAAAACCATCGTTTTATTTTGAATCCAAGAATGTTTTTCTAGTAGATTTCACCGAAAATACAATTTTAGGTTGGTTAGGAAAATCAAGTTGTGTATTCTCAACAGTTCAATTTAGTTGTGATTATAGAAAATTTGGAAAGGCCGCGTGAACGCCTAAAAATCGGTGTTAGAAATTTATAGTGTGTTCAGTACATTTGGGAAGTCGAAGTACTTGAAATTTTCAAATTTGGGGTATAAACGTTACATTATTACGACCGTAAGTTTACAAAAAGTGTAGAGTATGTCAATATTAGACATCTATTGGTAGTTTTTTGGGTTTGATTATGATGGTTCCAACTTGACCAAATCTATAACACTATATCACATTTGAATCACAAGTTTCTGCATTTTCTTGTATAATAATATGACTGTTACTTTAATTTGATGAATAGTTATGTTAATTTATAAGCTAGAATGAATTGGTACAAAAGAGTTAACCTTATGAGTCAATACAACAGATTAATATTTAAATAATGTTCGTTACCTTTCCTATGTCACGTTTTGTAGCATTTTTTACAGTGTCCCTGAATAATGCACCCCTTTTCATCAACACAGTAATTCCGTTGAGGGGAAGAAGATACAGCAATCTAAAAAGCGGCATCGAGGAAGTGATTCATTGATAATCCCCAGTTTATACGCTTAAGATATAACGAGAATAATTAAACTTCAAATTTTTTCATTATTTTTATTTGAACTATTCATTTAAAAATTGTAGTAGTAGTTCAAAATACTGGAAACGTACAACGTAAAACAAATCAAAGGTAAATTTCGAGGTACCAGTCTTGGACATATGAATTAATTGACGATATTTAAAATTCGTTTTTTAGAAAATCAATATATTATTTAAATTAATGATTATACTGAAAATACATCTGACATTTACAAAGCTTGACTTAAAAGTGAACATATTCAGAAATTAAAAAGGAAAATGATGTTAACAGATCTTAAGAAATGGGGTTGCTGAGTCTGCGGTTTTTTATAAGGAGTGATGAGATAGTTTGTAAGACATGATAAGTTCGTTTCAGCTTACTAATCTGGACCGATCTTGGAACGGTTATTGGAAGCGTTTAAATGTTATTGTAGTAACCAAAAGCTAATATTTTCTCATTAATGCCATTATAGTCATAGTAAACTAATGTAAATTAACGTAAACTAACGTAACTTAACGTAAACCAAAGTAAACCAACGTAAACTAACGTAAACTACCGTAAACTAACGTAAACCAACATAAACGAACGTAAACTAACGTAAATTAACGTAAACCAACGTAAACTAACGTAACTTACCATAAACTAACGTAAACCAACGTAAACTAACGTAACCTAACGTAAACTACCGTAAACTAACGTCAATTAACGTAAACTAACGTAAATTAACGTAAACTACCGTAACTTAACGTTAACTGCCGTAAACTAACGTCAATTAACGTAAACCAACGTAAACTACCGTAAACCAACGTAACTTAACGTAAACTACCATAAACTAACGTAACTTAACGTAAACTACCGTAAACCAACGTAACTTAACGTAAACTACCATAAACTAACGTAACTTAACGTAAACCAACGTAAACTACCGTAAACTAACGTAACTTAACGTAAACTAATGTAAACCAACGTAACTTAACGTAAACTACCATAAACTAACGTAACTTAACGTAAACCAAAGTAAACCAACGTAAACTAACGTAAACTACCGTAAACTAACGTCAATTAACGTAAACTAGCGTAAATGAACGTAAACTACCGTAACTTATCGTAAACTGCCGTAAACTAACTTCAATTAACGTAAACTAACGTAAACCAACGTAAACGAATGTATACTAACGTAACTTAACATAAACTAACGTAAACCAACGTAAACTTAACGTAAACCAACGTAACTTAACGTAAACTACCATAAACTAACGTAACTTAACGTAAACTACCATAAATTAACGTAACTTAACGTAAACCAACGTAAACTACCGTAAACTAACGTAAACCAACGTAACTTAACGTAAACTAACGTAAACCAACGTAACTTAACGTAAACTACCAAAGTAAACCAACGTAAACCAACGTAAACTAACGTAAACTAACGTGAATTAACGTAAACTAACGTAAATTAACGTTAACTAACTTAAACCAAACTACTGTAAGCTAACTTAAACTAAACTAACGTAACCTAACCTTACCCAACTAACTCTACCCGATCCGACACGACTCGACCCGACTTAACCCAACCGACCCAACATGATCTGACTCGATCCGACTTTTATCTCTTCCTTTATGCATAGGTATAATTTTAGCCGTCTCAAAGAAATTGGGAAACGTACCATTTTGAAATGAAACTGAAATGAATTATTGTGGTAAGGTGATTTAATTTGCAATCGGGGGGACTCAAAAACATTTTTGATGTGAGTCCATCAGTTCCAGGTGAGTATTTATTGATGACATAATTGATGTCATTAATTGTACTGTGAAGCTCTGCTAAAACTACGGGCATGAAGAAGAAACTGTGTAAGTTGGCATTTGCGTCAGGAAGATATGAAAGCGGATCATGAGAAGAAGTTATAGCACCTTTTATTGTCTTATAATAAATTTTTCTGTATAATTTCACGTAATTTTTTAAGAAGACAGTGCAGTACTTGCTGTCAACCAAGTACCGAAAATACCGTCCCGGAAACTGAGAGGAAAACCGCGCCTTCGCTGGTTGAGATAGATCTGATTCAGCTAGTGGTTCGACGTTGGAGGCACCATGCTTAGTACAGAAAGGATTGGCAGTCAGTCGATTGTTCAGTAGCACGTGGTTCTCTAAGGACTGTGGCGCCGTTTAAATAAAGAAATATCACTTCTTGTTCAATGATTCTTATTGAAAAACATTAGTTCGGGTCATGGGCTGACATTATGTAAACTTTATAAAATATTTTGAATAAAAATTAATAAAACGATTTTTTTTCTTTTATGTGACATAGTTTCAAATGGACACACACAATCAGATCTGAACTTACTCATTTAAAGCATAGTAAAAAACAAAAATTGTTAATCCCGATACGTATTTCCAGGTCGGACACCTCTGTTCTAAAAATAAAAGATCGTTCGATTTTCTTAGAAACGTTTTCTCCTCGCCTATATAAAATTTCCAATTGCTGTGTAATAACAAATCATATTTCTCGATTTTATAACTCAATTGATTATATATATATATATTTATTTTCGGTATACTATTTTCGTAATTTTAAGAAAACCCATTGGCGTGTTTAAGAATGAAATCTGTGATTAATTATTTCTCTGAACGACTCGTCCGATTTTATAGAAACAAAACTTTGATTCACAGTAATTGTGGATTTCCTACTTTCCAGTGTAGTATTAGAGAATGACCAGAACGTATCGACCTTTTAAACGTTTATTTTTCATAGATTGTGATAAATTTTGATTGGAAAATATGGAATATTTAACTATTTTTAACTGCCATAAATTGTATTATTTATTATTACGAAAATCAACAAAACGATGATGAAAATGTATAAAGAAGTGGAAAAAAGTATACCAATCACAAGTTTTATCTAATTTTGTTATTGATAGCTTCGTTTTAGTATGTATCAATCGAGTTTTGGCTACTCTCTTACGTTTTTTAACTCTTCTTTGAAAATTTATGGATTGTATTAATCTTCGATATCAATGTACCTATCCTAATATGGAATCCACTTCTTAGGATTGATATTGGTCTTGAACTGGAACTGTAATCTTTGGGAGACATTCAGTCATTATGTGTTTCATCGTCAAATTGGAACTGCAACTGGTGAAAATGGATCTTGCTTGAAACAATCAGCTCAATTTCATCTGCGCATGCTTTTCATCAAGAAAAATTGTGTCTTACATTGCATTGCACGTTGTCTTGCATCATGTCAAACGGACTTTAGGAAGTGAAATACGAAAGAGATTTGCTCCAGGTAATTCATAGTCAAATTGAAACTGCAATTGGTGGGAATGGGTCTGGCGGTAAAAGACATTAGATAACCGCGAGGGAGTCTTGAATGGCCGATTCTTATCCATCTTACAAATGTTAAGTCGTGTCTGGAAAAGCCTGCGAAGTTACTTGGTTGAGGGTGACGTATAGAGTGTTCAAGTTTTGTTGCTACGTTATTCTCGCAACTTTTTGCTTGTTGATCTGCTAATTGGTTACCTACGATTCCAATATGGGAAAGTAACCAGCTGATAGTAACTGTTATTTAGATTGAACAACAGGGTGATGAGTAAATATATTTTTAATAGATGAAATTCAAGCGAGTGAGTCTGTACATATCGCAATCTGATTATAACGAGTGGTGATGAAATTGATGGCTTGTGGAATGCTAAATAGTTCACCAGTTTGAACACTGCAAATTGGTGAAATTAGGGATGATTTGAGTGGAAATTGCGACGTTGTAACTACGCGGCCTACTCCTGTTTCATTCTTGGAAGCATACGTATATAAAATTAGATCATAGTTGCTACCAGTTGTTATTTCTTTAAAGCATTCTCCACCATTTATTATTTGTTTCGAGTTCGGAGAAATTTTGAAGATAGCGTTAATATAACAAGAGGAGATTTCAGAGCAATAGTAAAAAAAATGCCATAGAATTTAGTTGTTTATTCATAGAAATGAGGGGCGCATCGTATTCTTAAATAACTTCCATATTCCCTGGTCTACTTATTCCAGTGTTATAAAATATTATTTATAAGATGTTTTAATCATTTATTTATAGAAACAACAATTAAGTTGTCAATTGGAGCAAAATAATTTCTAGTTTTGATCAATGAAGTTAATAAAATCCTACAATAATGGTTTATACCAGAGGAATCCAGTGCCAATCAATGAATCTTTATATCTTGTTACATATAAATGTGTTAAATTGGCGTCTTTACCACCTACTGCAGCCACTTTTGAACAGTTTAGAAGAGTAGTTTTGCAAATTCAAACATGGCTCCTAGGAGAAATATCGTTTGAAGAATGGGGTTGGAAATATGAAAGCGAAATATAGATACAGCAAACAATGACGCAGCGACCAGCTCCAGAAACTTTATTAAAAATGATTTTTTGCGCCTGCAAAACGGGATATTGATCATGTTGTGGGTGCAGGAAAAATGGATTGAACTGTACTGCAGCTTGCTTAGAATGCAATGGTGACAGCTGTACTAATCCCTCACCTACAATCGACATCGACGATATCGACGACGACGATAATAAACAATAATGTAATAATGTATATAATTAATGACGAATTTTTTTTTGGGAAATAATTTTTTTCCATATAATTACATATAAAATTGTATTTTAAACAGTTTTCCCCCCTTCCTCACCTTATTTTTCAGTAAGAGATCGGGCGATTTTGTTTTAACTTTTTTATTTGCGGTTTTAATAACTCCCAACCTAACCTAACTTCACAAGGAAAAGAATAGATCATATTCCAATAGTCAGAATAAATAATAAACTGATTCCATACTCAAACTCAAAATACTTACCTTGTCAAACTTCGATAGTAAGTAAGTAAAAAAGAAAAGAAAAGAACTTTGACTGAATTATAGAAAAATGTACTGGCTAATTAATTGGAAAAAACTTCATTCCTTCTTTACATAAACAGCTTATACTTTATAAGCAGAGACTTAATCATGTACGGATTTATGGTATTCAACTATGGTGATGCTCAAAAGCAAGCAAAATAACAATCTTCCAAAGTTTCTAAAACAAAGTATTGAGGAACATGATTCTTGGTACATTCGCAGTAATGACCTCCATAGGTACCTGGAAATGGACACTGTTGACCAGATCATCAAGAAATTAGACAAAAGTCATCATAATGTCAACGTCGAGGCAATCCAGCTCCTTGATAATAGTGGGTTAGAAAGAATAAGTGCGATGGTTTAGTGTTTTTAGTGCAAAAGTAGAGCTTTTGTGGGCACGTTAAACGCTGACCACATTCTAATATAGTAAATGTCCTTATGGGTGTGCGATTCAAAGAAAAAATTAGTATTTATTGATTAATGTTGAACAATAGAAATTCTTATGGTTTTTCAAGATGATATTTAGTTTCTATGTGATAATTGAAAATTCGACAAGAATAAAAATTTCGAAAATACTGCACGACTTTAATTTTATGCTTGACAGTGCATTAATAAAGCGCATTTTCTACTTTGTTTTCACAGCTGATGGTGTCAGTGTCATTAGCTGTTCACTCTCAAACCAAAAACGTTATAATTTTGAAAGTCGGATGTCTAACTGCCGTCAAAAATATTTATAACATTGTGTAACTAGAAATAAAACAAACGTTCGACAAAATTAATATAAATATTCCTAGTTATAATAAACGTCAACAAAAGTAGGTTGCATTCAAAGACAGACAAAAATTCCGTTTGATGTTGATCGAGATACTGAAAGGAATCGACTTCACTACACGTTTATCATTAATTTATTTGTAAACATATAAAATATGCGGATTCATAAATTTTTAAATACTGACACGTTCGATGTATGTTTAATATCGTAACCGGTGACATGTTTAGTTTTTAAAAATTATTTTAATAGTTTATTTGAATAAAATCGCCGAATCGGCTATATTTCAATATAAGCGAAACATAGCAATCAGTGAGGTCCATTGGCGTACATTTCAAATAAAAAAAATATAATTAAATAAAATTTTCGTTGACTAAATATCGATTTCATTATTATTCTTCACCTTTTACCATTTACCAAAAAACTTTACGATTTACAAAGTCTCGTTTATTGTTTAATTTTCATCTATCAAAAAAGTTATGCTAAGATAATAAAGTACCTCAAACAAGTTCAGTGAATGGGTCAGAGTAATAAAATAATGGATCGTTCGTAATCCATAGGCGTACCACTTCTTTTAGTTAAAATATTTTTTCAAGTTATACATTGAGTATTATTGTATGAAATATTTAACCTAACTTAACCAAAACGGTAAAGAAGTTGAGTGTTTTCTGAAATGTGTCATTTTCCCACAAGGCTTGAAGAACATTTTTCTTCAATCGTATCATGCTTCAGGCTATTTATAGCCTCCAAAAATGTGCCCAAACCAGTTTAATCGGGTTTAGTTCGCAAGGATATGCTGGAGATCTAACAACCATCACGTCTCAAATGATGACATGCATTATTCGTTACTTCTATACAGTTCTGAGGAAGAAGATCTATTATTTGTTCGAATTATTCTTTAAAAACGGCAGCATTTATGTCCTCAGGGTAGTCACTGGTACGAGTAGATATAAAAGTCATTGAACCATCTTTAACAGAACCGTTTGAAATGTCGATATGTACTATTTATCAGTCTGCGCCCCTTTCCTGTTGGTGGATTTAAACCAGTAAGTCTTCGACTTGTAATAGTTTCATCTAGCCCAAATTTATTTGGTGTATACCCTCATTGGTCCATGTTTCATCTAAATAAAATATATTTCTTCTTTGGTTTCTTATTTCTTTTATAATATTTAGGTAATTTCTTCTTCATCCTACAATATCTTTTCAGCGGAAATTTTTTTCTAAAGAAGAACGCTTGTACTTTCCTTTGAAGTCTTTCTTTCAAATAATTTCCTATATAAAATTTTTGTTCTGTTCCTGGAGCTTTTGATTGATAGTCATACGTATAAGTATATAGAAGAGAGTAGTTTTGGTAAAACCCCCGTATTGATATATAGAAAAATAAGTCACGACTTTATAAAATTCAACAAGTTTCACGAATTAGTCAGCTAGTACGCTTGTTTTCCCTAAATACTCAATAGAAATGGCACAAAATGAATCAGTAGCATATCTAGGGGCGGACCACGGCCCTTTGTTACAACTTAATTGATTAAAAATAACGAAAAAGACATCATACAGTGCTAATTTGAATCATTGTAATATAACTACGGCTGTTACTATAAAGATTATAAAAGAAAAAAAAACGAATTCGTTGATACGATTTCGCCCCCTTTGTTGTCTGAAAAAAAAATCTATAAAAGAAAATAAAACCCATAAATTTCTAGAGAAACGCAAAAATTTAATGGAAAATTCGAGACCAAAAATATTGGTAAAAAAGGGGAAATTCTTCTAAACACTTTTACATAAATGTTTGTCTATAAATGATTAAAAACAATTAAACGTTACTTCTCGGTGAAGCCGTTCTCATATTTAATGCACCAGAATCCAAGTTTGAGATTTGGCACGTCGAGTTAATAATCCTTTAAACATCAAATAGATAATCATCATTTAACAGCCTACAGTCTACTTCTGAACATAAACCTATCTTAACAAGAACTTTTACTCGGTCTTCGACATCTTGGATCCAGTTGGAAGATATCTTTTTCAAATCGTCCGTCCATCTCGTCCAAGGTTGCCCCCTTTTTCCATATACCTCATCCTTTAGGAAACCGTTCTAATATTCTCTTTGCCCATCTATTATCGGACAATCTTGCGACATGTCCAGCCCACTTACTTTTTAAATTTGTGACTTTTGTTCTCATAACATGGACCTCTCCATGGCTCATTGAGTTATTTTATTTTACTTACATTTTTTTGTACCTATGTTAGTGTTTCCCAATCATAAGTCAATACTGGAAGAACGCATTGGGCAAACACCTTTCATTTGAGACTTGTTGACTTGAAAACATGTTTCAGTTTAGGTCGATCCTATCTCTTTGTTTAGTTCGAAGTTTCTATTGCTTCTTCTCATTCGAATTTAATGTCCCAGAATTATTTTCTTTCTAACATTGGATTAGGTTACGACTGGGGACTAAATTTGTCATTGGTACTGTTTATTTTTAGGCACAACACAATATCATCGTCAAAATGCAAATAGTTTAGCTTTCCTTCAATCACGTTTATGCCTTTAGTGTCTAGTTCGTTTTATAAGCGTTTTAAAATTATTTACAGTTTCTATTGTATACGATAAGATTTAGTATTTAAGGCAGTTTGTACACTTACCACTCTCAATGGGAACCAACTTCATAGTTGAGCGATTCCAAGTGTAACTTATCTGCGACTAGACACTTGAATCTCCATTAACGTATTGTCTCAAATTACTTAATTTTTGTCCTATATTAATGTGACTGTAAAAGGTCATAAATGTCCCTTGTCTACTGTTTTAAAATTATTTACAGTTTCTATTGTATACGATAAGATTTAGTATTTAAGGCAGTTTGTACACTTACCACTCTCAATGGGAACCAACTTCATAGTTGAGCGATTCCAAGTGTAACTTATCTGCGACTAGACACTTGAATCTCCATTAACGTATTGTCTCAAATTACTTAATTTTTGTCCTATATTAATGTGACTGTAAAAGGTCATAAATGTCCCTTGTCTACTGTTTTATAATTATTTACAGTTTCTATTGTATACGATAAGATTTAGTATTTAAGGCAGTTTATACACTTACCACTCTCAATGGGAACCAACTTCATAGTTAAGGGATTCCAAGTGTCTTGTATTTTACTAGACACTTGAACCCCTCAGTCTCAAATTACTTATATTTATTGTGACTATAAACGGCCAAATATATAAATATATATAAAATTACAATTATTTATAGTTATTGTATACGATAAGATTTAGTATTTAAGGCCACTTGTACACGGATACTGGGTACTTAATAGTTTGACATTTGTCGAGTAACTTTGGTCAGTAACTTTTGTTGGTTAAGGTTAACTTCTCGATATATTAACCGATATTATTTTGGTGAATAGTTTCATCTCACGTCACCATTAATGCACATCTGTTTTGAATTAAAAAAAAAAACGATCACAGTAGTCGCGTGCTAATTAAACGCATCTATAAACTAGACGGCTCATTAAAATAACGGAGACAGGAAACTGAGTACCCGTTCAAGGGTATCACAGCCTGTCTCAACGAACAACTGTTTATTGTTGGTCACGTCTTGTCATAATATGATATATGCTGTATTTGAAATTCTTGGATCATTAAATTTAAATCACATAATTAGAAACTGATATTTTAATAATTGATTTATGTTAGTCTACGGAAAAATACGAGCCTGTGAATAATATCAACTGCCAATTCATTAAATTTCAAAATAATACACTTTAACTGTTAAGCGAATATCGAAACGGCATCTTAAGAAACCAAAATAATAGTTTCTAAACTAAGGGTCTTATTCAGTAGAAGTTTCTTCAATTATATTAACTACAATTATTATTGTCAGCGACTGTCTGAGAGATATAGTGTGGAGAAACAGAGCAAAAACAAAAAGAATAATGAGAAGCACAGAGATGAAAATATTACGAACCATCAAGGGAGTCACCCTCAGGGACCGAATAACGAATGATGACATAAGAGAATAATTGGGCGTACAGGATATGGCGAGATGGGTCAGGGCACGAAAAAGATTCTGGAGGGATCGAGTAGAAAGGATGCCAGAAGACAGATGGGCTAAAACTCAGAGACCGAACACACGCAGACCTGTAGGCAGACCAAAGGGCCAAACGTACAGGATTGAACAGGAAGAGGAAGAAGAAGACTAATACTAATCTGTTAAAGTCGGCACCATGGGCATCCGGGATTATCCGGAGTGCCGCTGGTGCATGGTGGAGGATGAAACTACAGACCACGTCAACTGCGAGTGCCAAGCTCTCAAATAATAGCGATTCGAACACTCACAGCTTGATTAATGGCATCAAATAGTTCGAGCAAAACCGTCGGTTCGGCTCTACGATACTATGGTCACTATAGGATCAAAAGGGAACAGTTTATCTATATTTTCTTTACTGAGATGAAATGTCTGGAGCCGTTGGCGATATTCATACTATCAGTACACTAACACCCAAAATTACACTGTCTATTATAAAGACACTCCAGATACTGAAGGTGAAGGTGAACTCCTCCAGTCAGGTACCTGAGGTAATTTTATGCGGATGGTCGTGAAACAAACTCGCATTTTTGTATACACAGAAAAATTTTTTTATGTGAAATCTCAATCTTGAAGCGGTAAATCGCTTAGGCATACATGGATAAAAAATATTAAACTGAGGTTAATAACAATTAACCAAATCCAGTAGATATAATTTCGATGTAACGGACACTTAAACCATGATTTTAAATTTAAAATGAACATTCTGTGTAGAAACAACTTTAATCATTTTTTTTTTGCTAATCGATTTGATCTCGTAAGTCCACGGCTAACAGATATACCATACTTGGCGCCAACGATGGCTAAAAGTGATGTTAATTAAAGAGAGGCATTTCAACAAAATATTTCAATACAGTCGCTCTATAATTTTCTCATTTCGATTACATCCACTGTTATTATTAAATGAAGTAGGCCGACAAAACATGTTTTAATATACAAAGAAAACAGTCCACCTCGATATTAGTAGTATTCATTAAATTTTTATATGTTCAAATCTATTTTATTATATATGTGGTACATTTATTTAAGTATGAGATTTCAAATTTCATTTAGATACGCGTAAAAAACTTTGTGAAGCCTACGAAGTTTATTTTAAATGCCCCGTTCGTAATTTACATAAGTCGTGGGCTCCACAAGTTGCTTGTAGTAATTGCAGAAGTTGTTTTGAAGGTAGGTAAACAATTTTTCAGTGAAACGAAACATTATCTACTTTTATATCAATAAATTTTTATTTTATATCTTTATTCAATTTAGTGAAAGCAAAAATGCGAATATCCTGCTCTTGCCTTAGTCGTCGGTTCTAATCTGTCTGTCTGAACCTCCTACAACATTGTTTCAATCAAATTCATCTCAGAATTCAAATAAAAATATTGGAGACGAAGAATTTGTACCTCATAAGGTTTGAATTTGCCTATGAATAAGACAAAGCTTTTGGGATTCACGTTTGAGACAATTGATGTCAAAATGACAGACCGTTTTCTACGTTCTTTACTAAAGAAGATGGACTTGGTCAATGTACCTACATAAAAGGTTTCTTTGAAGGAATTAGAATGCTCTGTGTCCCCACTGAGTGACCTTTAATTATTGATAGTTCGAGGAAAACTTGCAAGCTGTAAAAATTTTACTAAAAGCTTTGAAATATAGAGTTTAAGTGACAGTTCATTGGAGATTTTAAGATGGTGGGATTTTAAATGGGACTACAGGGTGGATATATAAAATATGCGAGTTATCTCTGTTTGTACTTACGATATTAGACGATCATAGTCACTAAGAACTGAATTTTGTGGTGGGAAACTTATTTGCGAACCAGACTGAAGATCTGAAGCTTTTACATTTTTAAAATATTTCAAACTCATACATAACCTGTATAATATAACAGAGCTGTATACATATTTTAATGATGAAATTTATGATGTTTTGAAAGCCTACAGGGGTAATGTGCAAAAAACCAGAACCTTCTACAATTTCTTCGAAAGATCCAAATTAATAGGGGACTTGAAGTGATCAATAAGAAAGGACACGTACAAATAAAATAACAAGTAGCACAAATATTCAATTAATTATAACGTAAAACTATCAAAATCCGTACTAAAAAACAAAAAATTGAAGGATAAACAGGTAAAACGAAAAGATTCCAAAGCGGGTAAAGCATTTTATTTCCATTTCAAAAGATGCAGTATGACTTTTATGAAATTTCTAGGGAAAACGGATCGCGACGTTCGAAAACTATAATAAAAATCTCGTTCTAGGTAAGGATCCGCAGTCAGATGCTTTGTGATCTATTCGACGCAAGATCAAAGTTTCTTAAAAACGCTTATGTGGTTTTTGTATCAAGTTAAGTTAATATTTTGCGGTTAAAAATATTAATTTCTCATCCAACAATATTCAAATCAATATAATACTAATACTAATAATAATAAATATTCAATAACAATAATTGTGTGTCTTGCATTTGCTCCTGATTTAGTAGATACTTAAAATTATGGTTTCTTCACTATCCAAAATTGATTCAGTTTTGGAGATCGAGGAGGCCAGTCTCGATACAGAAGCTGGAATACATTATACAAATGAAGAATCTGTAATCTCATATTTCATTCAATCCCGTTTATTGATCATTATTACTACTGTTACTAAATTTTGTAATTTTGAACTTACCGATTTTTTCTCATGAATAAGTTTATACTGAAAGAATATTTTGCACATTACACCTGTGTATGTATAATCGTACGAAACTATATTTTCCAAAGCATCTAATATTATCTGCTTTTGAACGCTTGCCAGTTGAACACGGAAGATACGCTATTATATCATGAATAAAAGGAATTTTTTTTGTAAACTAAGAATATCATAATAACGATCATATTAACCTAAAAAAAAAACGATTTAACTGAAAGGTGAAAAGCTGAATAATGGTATAAACCTTTGTTTTATCATTTTAAATAAATTTCTCTTTTGATTTTTCATATAATTCCGCTATCAAATGAGACACTCATTGACATTAGGAAACATTAAAAACAACATTAGATATTAACCCGGTATTAGACAGGTGGTGTATAAAAAACCCCAACGCTTGAAGAATACAGAAAAAATATTCAAATTGACCGCCAAACGACGCTAGCGCCTCAGTCCTTCAAACTAAGAAATTCCTCTACACGTGGTTGTTGAAATCATAGTTCCAGCATAGACACAGTGCCAATCGGACCGTTTCAAAGTTGCTTTGGGTTTGTCACACCCCACTTGTCTAAACATCGTTTCTACAGGTGGGTTCTCTATTTTTATCAACTATGTTTTATGGGAGATTACAAAGAAGAGCGGAGACGTCTTCAAAGACTATGGCAAGATGCAGAAAACTTTGCAAAACAAAACGCAAACTTTATTGATGAGGATGATTCCGAAGAAAGACGACGAATTAGACAATGTTAGCGTGTGTAGTGATTACCCCGACTTAGAACAGGATGCCGAAGAAAAAAACCCAGAAATACAGAAGGTCGACGGCCAACAAAATGTCGCAAACCCGGTTGAAATCCATAATTTTTATGGAATGGTGTAAGGTGTAAGGAATACAACGTAAGAAACAGGTCCGAAAATATTATTACCTATAAAACATTAGGTATGGAATTAATGAAAGACCACCAGAGACACTAAGGCTGTCTAACCCCAGGCTTGCTATCGATTTACGCGGCAGTATCAGGAAAATTGTGGGTGAAAATCCGGAGCCACCTGCCAAAAAGACAAGGCCTTATCAACAGGGAAGATGTTCTGAATGCCCACGTTCACGTGACAAAAAACTTGATATGTTTGTGAAGTGTATTCCGTGTTTTTATGCCTCGATCATCTATTGTTTCGATTTGTTTAGTGTCTTTATTGAAAAATTTTCAGCAAATAAATAAAAAAAGCATCTCATTTTTTACTCTAAAAGAATCCACTTTCGTGCAATATCCAACAAAAACAAAAAATAATAATTTTATACAAAGATTTCAATATTACTCCAAAATTGATATCAGGAAGGCATCGCTGACCTAATCAATTTGGGGTTTGCTACACCCCACGTGTCACAACTCGTAACAATTCTTCAAATATCTAATGCCAGATTAAAGACACAGTTATTTGAAGTGAATCCATTTTCTAGACTTCTTGTCGAATGTTAATTTCATTCTACGCTGTGATATCTACATGTATGACATGGGCTTGACCCAGAATGTTTTCTAAAATTTTTCTCTTATTTTCTAGCCTTCGGCTACACTAATGGATTTCCATCCTCGGTGTTGCCTTATTTTCAGAATGTCCGCTCCTGAGTCTTCCAGAAGAGAAGCCGACAAGCGTCTGTGTATCCTTTAACATAAGTCAGACCCAGGTAGTAGTAATCGTCCAGTGGTATTTACGCCCACGGGTTGTTCTGTCGTTTTTACAGCAGGGGGTCTAATATTTCTAGACTTTTTGATTGATTGATACCAGTAATATTTCCAGCAGTGACCACAAATTCGCGAATAACGCATGTTTTGCTTTCTGGAATTGTAATTTTAAAATAGATGTCGTCATCAAATACGTAAGCTTTTCGTAGGAATGTCAGTTCAACGTTCCTGCAGGCTCCCGCAATCCCTATTACCATAGCGGCGTAAGGAACAGATTTATTTAATAATAAATTATAAACTTATCGTAGATTAAGTCGACTATCACAAATATTTCGACCTCAGACTCTTTTATAAATCGTTCTATATTCTTCTTTGTAATTTTTTTTTGCCTGGTAAGTACTTCTTGGTATTGATATTTTTGCGCACGGTGAATTCAGATCTCAATATTGAATTTGTAGTCCACAAAGTCGAAGTCAAATTTTTGGTAGACCGTTTTTCAGGTATAAAACTACCCACTGCACCAATTACGGACTCTCTTACTTCAAATGGAATGTCTGATTCGCTATCTGAATTAGTTCTGACTTGTTTTGACTTATTTTGAAAAATCGTTGTTTGCTTACGCTAGTACGCTTGTTGAACATTGGAACATTGGCAGCTTTCTACGTTAATATACATTCAAAGTCTTAAATGCAAGACAAATTTTCAATTTTTTATTTTTCTCTTGAAGCCAGTCCTAATTCAACAGTTGTTCATACCAAGCAGGCTTGGTTTGTGAGCATCTTTTTGTAATCGACATTCAAACCGATCAGTTTGATTGCTATCTGGTTTTATTACTTATATTTCTACTTGTATCACTTTAAATATTGATAGTGAATACTAAAATTCAATCTTTTTCCAGCATTCGTCCGAAATTTGCTTAAATCGAAGTCCGCATCAAATTTCTCGATTATTGCACATCACGCGAAAACACGTTAACCGGCAACTTGAGAATCAAAATGCTTATTTTGCTTGTTTTCTGTGTGGTAACCTCCATGTTGAACATTTACCTACGCTTTAAATGAAATGAAAACCGTTTAAAGAAATGTTTAATTCGAATACAAAGCAAATTAACCGGTTACGTTAACTGTACGTTAAAATGTTTCCAACATTGGTAGAAGACTATTGGTTGAATGTTTACTATGAATTAAACTTACAAATTGTTATGTGAATATATAACAAAACATAAAATCCAAATGGAAATAAACATATCGAATTCAAAAAAGTTCTGTTCAAGCTTAACAAGATTGTATATATTAATTCAAAAAATGTTTATTACAAATTGTAAATTGTGGTCGAGTTTATGTTCTATATTTGACGTTTCAGTCGAAATAAATTAATCCAATAAAAAATTCTCAGATACACTGCGATTTATGGTAACGTGTAGACAAAATTTCAGTCAATTTTCTATACGGGACAGTGATGTAGTCGACTTCAATTACCCCAGCATATATATGCTGAAAATCTGTTCGTTACCAATATGTCGTCAACAAAATCCCGCGTGTTTTCGTTGCCAATTTTTTCAATTAGAGTGCATCAAATGATTGCAGGAAGCCTTGAATGTGCTGACTCAGATATATAGAGACCATAAAAAAGCTTTTGACGTCCTAAATCAACCGGGATCGACGCACAAGATCTAAAGATCATAACCGGACTTTACTGGAACCAAACAGCAACAGTCAAAATCGAAGGGTTCACATCAGAAGAGATAGCAATAAGAAGAGGCGTGCGACAAGGATGTGTATTGTCTTCCCTACTGTTTAACCTCTATTCTGAGGTAGTATTCAGCGAGAATAAAGGCATGCGGGCATAAAGATCAATAGAAACATTATAAGCAATCTTCGTTACGCAGATGATTCAGTGGTAATTGCCAGTAGCCTACCAGAACTTCAATCTCTTATGGACGGTATTGTAGAATACAGCGAGTAAATCGGCCTTTATATGGGTACGTCCAAGTCCACCCTAAGACTCCATGGAAAGATCATTGAACAAATGTCATCTCTAAGATACCTGGGCGCGTTCGTCAACCAGCAATGCATCCCAAAACTCGAAATCAACTCAAGAATTGAGCAAGAGCGGAAAACTCTGAGCAATATGAGGACACTTCTGGCAAACCAAAACCTCTGTCTGGAACTCCTGGCCATAATGTTTCGCTGTTACATCCTGTTCTTTTGAACGGATGCGAAAGTTCGAACATGGAGAAGAAAATTGATGCATGATATAAGGCAAACAAAGAAGTCCTACAGCAAATGGGTAACTTCTCACGACAATCAAGGAGAGAAAGCTGCAGTACCTAGACATATGATGAGAGATGAGATTCTCCGCCTGATAATAGAAGGGAAGATCCAAGGAAAACGGTCGGTTGCATATCTACAAGGCTTCCCTCTTTCGCCACAGCTCATTCTTTGGATTCAGGTTCGATTTCCAGCTACTCAACTTTTTTTCTTATTAACATTGTTTGGATAAATAATTAGTTTGATATATAATAGTTCGCAGTTGCAATCCAATATTTCTTTTACTGTATTATGCTTAGAGTTTTAAGGATAATCTTAAGACTAAAATGACTTCACTATAATGTGGAATATAAATGCAAGAACGAATCCTGAAATAAGAAAAGTTGAGCGAAGCTTCAAGATTGAGTAAAAGAAACGTTTTTAAAAAGGGAATATGTAATAAGATATAACACATCACTCAATAAGTCGTATTACTAACTGAGAAAAATACATTTTTTTTATCAAAAATCAATTTTATTCATCAACGTAATCTTCTGCAAGAGCAATACAATCATTTCAACGCTTCTCGATAACGGGCTTGCAGAAGGATTTGTCTTTTGTCTCAAAATAGGCTTCAATTTCAGCAATTGCTTCTACATTTGAGCTAAATTTCCTACCGGCGATTATTTTCTTGAGATCAGCGAATAGCCAAGTAGTCACTGGGGGCCAAATCTGGACTATAAGATAGATGAGGCAGCAATTTGACATGTAATTCGATCAATTTAATCATCGTTGCCATTCGGTGCATTGTCTTGGTTTTCTCTTCAACATATGAAGCCATAACCTTCTCAGCTGACTTTAGTGCCTTTGGACGCTTCGGACGTGGTTTACCGGGTGCAGTTCACTCAGATGATGATCGTGTTGGTTCCGGAGTCAACTGATTGATCCATGTTTCATCCAATATCGACTCAGAAATCTGATTTATTTCGTATAAAAATGACCAAACATTGCTCATCAACACGTTGTGTTTGATCAACTGTGAGTAAACGCAACACTCACTTTGAAAAAGCTTTATCATACATAATTGTGAACACACTGCCTTCTGATATCTTTAAGGCATTAGCTATCTCACGCAATTTCAATTACGATTAGATATAAACAATTTGTGGACTTTTCTTATGATTTCTGGAGTAATCCACCATAATTGGACGACCAGAATATTTACGATCCTCGATGTCTGTACGACCACGTTTAAATTCATCAAACCAATAACAATTATTTTTTTAGTTACCGTTATTACCAATAACAGTATTTGTTTCATCAAGAAGCAATGATAAATTAACACAACAGATTGTTTCCACTTCATTGTTTTGAAAAAGTAACTTCACTTAAATGGCTGTCACTTTGACTTCTGACTTATCGAAATGTCATTAAATTTGACACATAGTCTTTTGAAAGTTGGTACTTCATAAACGTCATATGGATTTGATAATGATAGCGCCATCTGTGTATCAGTCACTCGACTTATTGAGTAATTTCAAGTACTGAATTCGTAGGAAAGGAATGTAGCTAAAAAATTAAGTTTATTTAGTGATTAATAATAAATTAAAATTATGAGAAGTTAGTTTTAAAGACAATGAAGGAAGGAATTTAAAAAAACTAGAAGAAGATTCCTTTATAGTGGAAAATAGATTTCGTTTTTTATCTTTTTACGTATAAGGCGTTTTCGATAAATCAGACTCATAATTTATTCTCTGGAGTAAAGTAAGAGGCTCTAATGATTACGATATTGCAGAAATACATTTTATTTTTAGGACAATATGAAGAATGAATAGAAAAGCAAATTGTCATTTCCCCGCTACTGATTTATAGAACACACCATTCATTGAAACTGAAAAACGAGGCGCCAGAGAGATAAAATTCTGAAAGTATATTTCTTATTGGTTTCTGCTTCGGGACACGATAATTTTGAAGTGGGTTTCTGCTAATGGCTCGAGTAATAGCTAGAGAATTAGCAAGCATATGATGGAAAATAAAAAATTGCGAAGCAAGGACTCGAAATGAATGTAACAAGTTTTCAAATTCAAACATAAGAAACTCAAGTATTTGTATATTTATAACAGATACAGATACAATAAAAAACAAATGGTTGTAATCCATTCGTAGAGCATTAATCAGTTAGCTATAACTAGGTCCGAAGAACGGATTATAATATATGATTTTTTTTTTAAATTTGCCGAATTAAGTGTCACTTTATTTAAGAAATCTGATTCTTCAACAATTTCTTCGCGTTTTTCATTCCACAAGAGATTTTGTCCAGCGATACACAATTCTAAGCAATTTAATTAGAAACCTGAAGACTAGAGGGCGTTGTTTTATATATTTAACATATAGTGATTTTCTCTTGCAAAATTGGAATAAAAAAGAAATGAGTTAACAGAGAATGATATTTCGATTTTTCAAGAAACGAATTGCCCCTTCTTTTAGAAGACATGATGGTTGCCCGGCATATTATTTCATATATATGTTCAGCATAGAAATCAATTCGCATACCAAAATGGTAAGTCAACTGTCTCTGCTCTGCATAGTCCAACCAGAAATCTCGAAAAAGCTATAGAATACAAAGAGATAGCGCTATTTGTCTTTACAGATATGGGTGGCTTCTCCAACACGCCGAGACACTTTAAACAAAGCAATAACTGCAAAATCGGGAGACAGATACTCATAAGGCGGCTGCCTATATCACTACTATGGTCATTGGTATTCGATCTGACAATAGTTGTGCCGGGTAAGCATGATTTCATTCACTAGGAAGAGCAGATACATCCCGATAACCTTCAGAATGAACGGGGTCGAACTAACCCTTAAGTCAGATATTGAACATCTCGGGGCGACCTTCGATCGAAGACTAACATGGAGACAACATCTTCAATCAGTAAGCGATAAAACTTCCACAGAATGGTCGGAGGTCATGGGGTTTAAAACCCAAAATCATGAACTGAATGTATAAATCCATCGTGCGACCTATTATAAGCTATGCAGCTTTCTTATGGTTGCCAGGAACAAAAACCAAAATTGGGGAAACAACCCTATATAATTTGCAAAGGGCGGAAACAATAAACAGAGCATGAATCCCGGCGACTTCTATAGGAATAGGAATTTGTAGAAATTGCGTTCCCACGAGACTCAATAGTATTTTCCACTGATGGCTCGAAACCATAAAATGAACAAGTATGGGCAGGAATATGTGACCCAGGAACCAAGCTCGCTATCCCAATAGGCTCAGAACATTCCATTTTCCAAGCTGAAACATACGCTAGTCTCACATGCGCAGCTAGCAGAGCAGCCCTGACATTTATAAAATTGAGTCGAGGCTAGTATAGAACTGCATCGAATCTCGAATCTTTAATCTCAATGGGAGCAAACATTAAAGTTACTCATCTGGCTGAAAATTCCTCTCATAGGACCCCCAAAAGTCATCAAGTCATGGTCATAAAGAAGTGGGAGAACGGGAAGAGATCAGAAACATGTAATAAGATCCCATGTCTGAAACAATCGAAAATATTTCTTTCCGATTTCACCAATTGGTCTGAAAAGAACAAAGACGAGCTAAAGTGAGTTACTGGACACTGTCCGGTGAACTACCACCTGAAGAACATCGGAGAAACTTCCGACAGCTCCTGTCGCTTCCGTGAAAAACCAAATGAAACCGCCGAACACCTTTTTTGTTAGTTCGTGGCAATTCAGAAACAAAGGCTGGTACTTACACTCACGCTTTTTAAAGACAAAAGAAGTAATACTTGTAAACAGTACTGGGTACTCAATAGATCAATAGAACAAAGCGAGGTAAATTCACGACCTTACGCCCTAGCCTCTAGTCCAATCTAATGCTCGGCTCAAACCCTGATGGGTGGATAGGACATTTGGACCCAGATCTGCAGACCTACTTGCTTAGGTTTTTATTTGTTTCCATTCATCTAAATTGTTAATTTTTGTTAGTATGCTTCACATTTAAATAACGCCATCTAGCGGAAATAATATGATTTTGAGAACAGTTTAAATTCCTGCAGATAGGCCAATGTAAGAAGTTTCCAACCATAATTTTTTCTTAATTTCTGTTTGGGAGAACCACCCTAATAGACGTTTGAAGAAAAATTCTAGTCTTTCACACATTTTTTGATATCTCGTGACATAAAAAGTTATCGACGTCCGTTCATGGAATATGTACGACGGCCTTTCTTAATTACCCACCCAGTATAAATCAATTTCTATTAGTGTTCCATGAAAATATAATTAGATAGTTTTAATGATTTAAAAAGGATTCATCAATATTAGAAACAGTTTATATAATATGTAGTCACATATTTTTAATATTTTTTTCCAAGAAAATTTTATTACAACTCAAATTTTCTCAGGTGGACAATCTTTTCAAACAAAACGTATATCTACATTACAATATTTTACACATCGATGGAAAACTATAAATATATTATTAAAATATTTACATTACGACGTTAATCAACAAATATATCCACCGTTTACTTAAAATGTAATGTAATTTATATAAAAGAATAAACATGTGTTGTTAAAATAAAAAAAAAAACGTGACGTAGAGTTTTGCAGCAAATGTTTCACACTTTTTAAATGGAAGCAATAAATTTAGAAGCCTGTTAGCATCTTCTATAATGAAAAGATTGTTTTTAAGCTCGTCAAAATTGGTTTCAAATGAGCAAAACATTCTGATCATAGTGGTTGAGTTTTTCGGTGATTTTTCGTTCGATAAGTTATGAGTTTTTCCACAAAAGTAATTTAAGTAATTGATTCGAAGTGGGAAATGATACCAGTGAAAGTTAATTAAAATGTCATCAGAAAAACATAATAATATATATTTATCTAACTTGAATTTAATTTGAATTCGATAGTATGATGTTATATTGAAGCGCTTATGAATGTTATTAAATTCGTTTATATATTTAAACAAACAAAAATTGAAATTAGTCAACTACTAAATCCGCACGATCGCGGTCAAAAATTTGTCGTTTCTATTCCTTTTCTAATTTCATCATCTCAATGCCTTAGTTTTATAATGAGTGGTTTATGTTGTGATTTAATTATTATTTGGTAAACAAACAGAAAGGAATCTTAGATTAATGGAAATGGAGGAAAAGAAAACACAACCTACCAATCGTTTCCTCACCTGATCTTGTTCGATGCTACTTCATTCTTCGTTGAGCGCCGCTTTGAGTTCCGATTTCGCGACTGGTGCAGAATTTCTAGCCCGAACTTTTCTCTTAATAAATTCTCGATAGGATTTAAATCCGTGCTACGCGCTGGCCAATCCATAGCGGCAACCTCAACATCCTCTAAATACTGTCGTACAGAACCTGCAGTATGGGTACGGGCCAATGAAACGAAGTGATCCTCTAAAATTTCTTCTATGTATCGGTTCGCCGTTACTCCTCCCGCTCAATCGCCAGTTTTAATAAATTCCAACTCGGTTTTTGCTTCTATTGAAATGCCAGCTCAAACCATCTAGGAACCTCCTTCCAAAGCTACGTTATTCTTGCAACACTGAGCTAATATTTCTCCAGGTCTTCTGTAGACTCGACCTTTTCTATTTCTACCATGCGGGACACATTTTTCGTCAGTCCAATTATATTATCACCGCTTAAGCAGATTTATCACTTGGTGTGAGTATCGGCAGTTCAAAGATTTTGTTAAAGGCGATTTATATATTCTTGAATCCTTTGATTCCGATGACTACTATAAGGGGATGAATGCTGATGTTTTTAAACAAGGTTCTGCTTCCTCAGAACTGTATCATTATTAGAAAAATTGCCCACGACCAAGAAGTTAAAATATATTTACGGTGGTTAAATGGTCGCCACCATTTCATTGCGAACTAAATCCTATTGAACTGGCAAGAGCACAGATAAAGTTAAAAAATAAATATGGGAAAAGGCAGTTTATCATAGGATTAAATAAAAATAGAAAATGTGAAAGTTGGAGAATATTATTGATGAAATTATCGAGCTACTCATTGTGAATATTTGTAAAAAGTAATTACACTTATACTGGTGATTTTATAAATTGAACTCATTCTTTATGAACGTTGGGTGTTTATATGCTTATACTTATATCTTTCTAAACATTTTAGAAAAAATTTTACTTCATTACCTTCAGCCCTTTGGATGTTATTATAGGCAGATTAATTGGTTGGAAGCATTTGCGTACATGCAATATATTTATTATATTATAATTTGAAAAAATCTTTCAACTGTCTACTAACGCTTCATTATTTTATTACTCTCTAAATTATATACATAGAGTACATTTTGAGCAATCCCATAGACCGAGAAAACTCTTCAATATTTAATTACTTTAGCACCATTAAAATTAATCAAACCTTTTAAAAATGTTGTACACTCGTTATATATTTTTATACAAATAAAAATAAGCAAAATCGTCTTCAGATTTCCGAAAAAAGCAATACCAAAATGAAATTTTTCTAATGACGGTAAATTTCATATCGATTTAATTCCAAATGCAAATTTTGTTGATTTATCAATTATTGTTATTAATAAACCGTTCAATTAAAGTTTATATATCGAAGAAAAATAGTAAACGATCACAATGATCAGTGCGTAATCAGCCCGTGAACATCCCGGGTGAAACGCGGCGCCGCATTGTTATTGATCCAAATCACTGGTGCCATAATATACCACAAATCAAAAACGTGTGGGAGGGATCAGCGCCGCATCGCTGAAGAATCGTTAGATCAGGGGTAGTACAGGGACGGCATCGTATTACCGTACTGCAGTGAGATTGTTTATATAATTCTTTTAAATATGTCTGACACGTAGTTAGATGATAAAGCTGTTGACTACGTTATAGAAATTGATGTGCAAGTTGCCCCTTATTGTGTCATCTGATGGGAAATAAGAAAATGTGTTTATTGAGGTAGAAAATGAAGATTTTATTTTAATGTTTCAATAAAAACACTTGTTATCTTTCGATTTCTGTTTTCGATGTTAGCAATATACAATCAATGAAAGAGGTTACATCTATTCAAAATTTCACGTTTACATTGTATATTTTTGTAAAGATAATTCTTCGATAAATAAACTTTGATGTGGAATGTTCGTGAAGTTTGGAATTCGATATGAACTTTTTCGATATAAATAAGACAAATAAGTTATGTTTGAGTAAATTGAGTACATAAATCACAGTTAATTTTTGGCAACTGCGTTAGTAGGTGGTCCGTTTTTGATTAATAACGTCGTCGTGAAATAAAAAAATAGCTTTGTCGGACAGGTGAACGTAAATTTTTTTCATTTGCTGATAATGACGCAAGACGTTGATTATTTTTATATTCTCATGTGGCCTGCGATAACGATAAAATTCCAAAAAAAGGCAGTTATAATATATAAAAACTCGTTTGTTTAGTTTTGCCTACCGATTTTCATATATTTTTAGAAAATTTGTTATTCCATTTGTTCAATAAAAATGAGATTATTAAAAATGTGTTACAGTTAAATCATGTCTGGGAAAAGCGAGATCAAATAAATATTTAAATCACCAATGCTGAATTCAATTTAATACAATTATTATTGTTTTAACGTGGCTGAATATATTACAAATTTTGATTATGCCGTTAAGCCGGTACCACACGATGCGTCCAATTTACGTATCGTGTGGTCGTAATGCGCATGTCATTCAACGAATTTTTTGCTTCCAACGTTGGGTCTTTTCACCTGCTCCATAGGTACCCAAAATTGGAACGAAATTAGAACCAACACTTGTGATACAACTACACTCATTTCTTGTCCTCTTGCGCGTCTTCTATTTCAAGCCCTGCCAGGAGTAATGGTCTGGAGTTCTTAAGTAATTCACATTTCGAGAGAACGTGGATAGAGGTGCAGGATTATCCTGTTGATATTCGTAGATTGTTCTAAGTTAGGTTGATACATTCAGCAGATCTACTCTGGTTATAGTTTCACAGAAGGGTCTTTACCTGTCTCAGACCTTGTAGATTGTCCCAATAATTGGTTTTTATCCTATCTACCTTCTTTTCCAGTGCTTTTCCCATTGTTCTATAGTTGAAACGGATCCCACGAAGGGTTTGTCTGCCTAATTATACTTTTCTTGCTAAACTCGTTCAACTTTTCTAGGCGAAACGAATTTGGAGTTTATGATATTGACAATTAGAGCTCTTATAGCTGCTTGACTATCGGACAGAATGATAATCTCCTTTTTTTTTTAGATAGTTCTACTCCAGATTGAACTGAACACATTTTTCAATTGCATTGATTTTTGCTTGCTCAAGCTTTCAGAGCTTGCTTTTAGCCAACGTTGGAACTCGAATGCTGGTGCAAACGTATCGTGTAGTACCGGCTTTAGTCTAGTCATATACAGTGTCGCTTATATAGAACTAATCGGAACCCGATTTTAAGCATAAATAAATATTTATTTCGGGACAGAATTTAAAATTTGTTGCAATGTTCAAGGCAATACTGCAATAATCATTTTTAAAGAATATTTACATCTGATTTCAAATAACTGATTCAAATTTTTCGCATTATAGTATACGTACATAAAATAAGGTTCCCAACGAATTTGGAAAGTGGTATTAGAAGGTAGCAGTGAAAGATATTTACTTGTTTCAACTGCACGAATCTAAAATAAATACCACATTTGAATTCAGGGTAATGAAAAACTGAGAAACAGGCAAAAGAAGCAGCAGAAAGTGATAATGCGATTGTAGTAAACCAGATATCCGTCATAGAACCAGTGATAAGTGCGTGGCAAATATCACTGTGGTGTGTGCAATCCTGGAAAAAGAATAGAGGCGGACAGATAGAATGGGTCATACTACATTGATTCCTGACTGAAAAAAATGTTCTTATATACGCCAAGCAAGATATTGCAAGACATACCGTGGCACACTTGGCTATTAGTTTTACTAGCATACATTAAAAATACTCCATGACCATTTGGCCGTCAAAAAGATTTGTTCGCGTGGGAAACCGCATAATTTGACGAAAAAATCTCGTGTTGTTGGTGCAAAGAAATGTTGAAAAAATTTAATCGCGATGCTTCAAAAGAATGGGTCTTTCAAGACGAGCCAAATCGAACAAAAGTTCTGTCAGACCAGCGGTCAATCAATATGTTTGCCAGAAGTGTTTGAAAAATTAGGAAATTCAATCGGAGAGACGGAAAAAACGTTTTTGAACAGTCAAAACATCGAATTGATGGGTCATTCGTCGTCTTGTTTGCAGCTCAATTATTTTTTTGTTATTCCCGCAGATGAAAAGTAAATCACGAGGTCAACGATTTTCTACAACTGTTGATGCTTCGATAATTGGTTCAAACGCGTATTGTTTATCTCAAAACTTAAGTAACAACCCTCGTATATGAAGATGCAAGATTGAAATACAATCAGTCAAAATAATGAAATAGTTGATTGGATCTTCAAAATTGTAAAAATTCAAAATTAAAGAATATACAGAAATGCCTCAAAACGAATTGATGGTTGTGCTATTTGGGCTTCCATTTTGAATGTTATAGCACAATTGGTAATGGAAGATCTTGAGGAAACTGTCCTTAGTAAACTTGATATAAATATTCTATTCTTTTTCTGATATGTAGATGATTGCATTACTGCTGTACCAAGGAATCAAATTGAAAACATAAATAAAAAATTCAATTCTTATCATAAAAAACTTCAATTCACAATCGAGGTTGAGCAAAATAATAAAATCAATTTTCTTGATATATAAGAACAGTCCAACTCGGTCCTCAAGATATTTGAACTTCAATTCATGACATCCAACTATCCGATCCTGAATTTAGATGCTTACCTATTCAAAAAGAAAAAACTGCATAAAAAGAAAATAATTATCCGGAAAAAATGATAAATAACATAATCAAGAAAAGGATAAACATATATTATAATCATTTAAGTCATAAAGCACATAATAAATTATCCAAATATTTCACTAAATTAAAAGAAGTCATCATGAAATATCAAAAAATCGATCGATAATACACGAAAAAGCTATAAATAGTAAAAAAAAATCTAAATAATTTAAGTAAAATTTATAGCTCTGTTTTGTAAATTCTAATAAAGCTACAAATAATTTAATTGATAACTGCTATATATTTGAGATGTAGGGACCCAGGAAAAATGAATTTTTCTTATTAGAACCAAGTTCTAAGTTGATTTTATCCTTATTTTAATATTCATGATGAACGTGATCTATAGATCAATATAAATAAGTAAATTGTCAGTGTCAATACGATATTTTAATAAAGACTTAAAGAAAAATCGAAACGGCAAAATTTATCTTTCTTTTAAAAATTATCAAATTAATTTTAAAACAGAAGAGACCTAAAATTTAGAAGCATTAATTATTATTTTATTTATTATTATCTTCTAATATGCAATTTAGCAGTTATTTTTCAATTACAAACGTCCATCTCGTCCATCCAGAACATCTATTGGTAAAAATATGAAAAACAATATTCAATTAACTAATTGCTACTAATTTACTAGTTAATTAGTGGATTTTTCATTTGAATCATGTATTATAATCAGTAGAAAGTGTGAATATGAAAAATCAAGCCAAAATTTTCATCGAAAAATGAGTGTAATATGTTTTACAAAATTTTTACTATCTAACCCAGTGTGAAGTGTGTTAAAAAAAATTGTGTGTGTGTCAGCTCTGACGCACGACTGGAGTTTACTCGATAGTCTAACTAGACGCAAAAAGAGTTTATTTAACTTAAAAAATATAAAAAAAATTAGAAAATTTATAAATGCATAATTATAAAAATTTCAACCGACTTTAAGAAAATTGATAAAAAAAGGTTTTTATAAACATTTTTTTTAAATTATTATAATTAATTTTTTATTTAAAATATAATATTATCTTAATAATTAACAAAAATGGTTATAAAAAGATAATTATGTCACTAAATCTTTTACATACAATAATAAATAGTACAGAAAATTATTTAAATAAGCTAAAAATTAACTTTTCGAAAGAAAATTATATAAAAATATTATTATAATGAAAAAATATTGTCGATTTTTCTGATAATATTATCGAATTATTGACTACAGTTGTTAATATTTAAAAATTATTTATAAAATAAATCATAATAACGTGGAAGAATTTATAGACATCGACAAAAAAATTAATTTTTGGTTAGATTAGAAATTTTCTATTTTATGTGGATGCGCTCGATAATTCATATTGGGTTGATTATCTAATTTTATGTGTTGTTTTCAAATATATAATTATATGAACTACATCGATAATTATTAAAATATTTAATAAATACAAATTGCACGTGCTCATACATATAATACATGAATTATAACGTACCTTGCAACCACGCGTTTGTTAGATGTTCCGGCAATATCACCTACACCTCTTTCTGCCATAGTTATTTGAAAATACTTTCAGTTCACTTTAGCGGAACACAATGATAATAAAACTTCACAATGACAGCAATATAAGTATGTCGACACTGACAAATTAGAAAGTTGCGCACCAAAAACGTAACGAGGTCATTCATCGATAGATTTTACTCCTCACATTTTTCTCATACCGGGCCCCTTATATATGCAAATCGATTCTTAAGGCGTAAACTCCAAAAACAAAAAATAATTTGCAACCTTTCACTTAAATATTATTTTTGTACCCACAGTTGTTAATTAATAATTTCATTTCGCTTAAAAATGAGCAATGAGATTACTTATAAAGTAAATAAGGTTGAAATTGCCAAAATTGGAATACCTTTATAAGAGCGTATGGAAAATTAAAAGAAAAAGAAAAACGCAAATGGAAGAGTTGTTCTTGCTTACCTTCATAAAATTCAGAGCAGTACAAGGCGTCGACTATTCGAAATTGTAAAGTATGTTGAGGGTAAACAAATAAGTATATACAGGATGTTTCAAAAAAAAGGTGATCCCGTCTCTAGAAAACTGTAAAATATTTGAGATTTTTCTCAGTAAAAATTTCGTATTCAAGATAAAGGGCGTTGAAGAAAAAAAAACTATCTAGAGTACACTAAAAAAGTACTTTTGATAAAACTCGATACTGTATACCATTTTCGGAATATTTTGATTTGAAAATTATGGAGTAATAACAGATGATGGTATAAAGTATTGATGAAGAATGGATAAAAAGGATACGTTTAAAAAATTTGGGACTGAGGGTTTTCTTTTCTTGTAACGTTTTACAAAAATCTAATCGCCACAGGATCTTGGTTTTCAAAGTTATCTATCTATCCTAGAGACGGGATCACCTTTTTTTGAAACATATACATACAAAGAAGGTAATTGGTAAGATGACGAAGTCGAAGAGGCATATTTATTCGATGACGAAGTCGATTTTTCATTTCGTAAACATTCTTCAAGTGCAGTATCTTTAGCTTTAGATGCAAATTGTATGATTTATGCATATATGAAATCAAAGAAAAAGTAACTGAAGAAACTTTGATTAGTTATGTGCGATTAGCTTTGAAATATAAGTACAACCGATTTTTTTATGTTATGATAGGAAATTTCCTCACTTTCATTCAAAAGTTAATATTTAAGATACGAGAATGTATTTTAGCCTAGACCAGTTCCATGCATAAACAAAATATTGCGTTACCACAGCAACGAACAATAAATTATTAGAAGTGTAAGTGTAAAGTTTGACATCGAAAAAAGTAAACCAGAGTTACGCAATAAACTAAAAGAAAAAAGATGTTCACCGAAATTGTGAAAATCGAAAAATTGGAGTATCGAGCCATCATCAAGTACCTGTATTTAAAAGGGTTAAGAGGTAAGCAGATTTACGAAAATATGCTTAATACCCTTGGTGATCAATGTCCTTCGTAAGCGACCGTGAACAATTGGACTGCAAGCTTCAAAAGAGGTAAAGATGATGACCGAGCGGGAAGGCCAGTTTCTGTGTTAGTCCCGGAAAATACCGATGCAGTTCATTACATGATTTTATTAGATCGTCGAATTGGGCTAAAACGAACATCTGAAGCACTGAATATTTCAAACGAACGCGTTCATCATATAGTTCACGTCAATTTGGACATGAGAAAAATTGGTGCAAAATGATTCCCCAAATGTTTGGATGTTTTGACCAAAAGCGCGCAAGGGCAAAAGCAGCGCGTTCGATCTGTGCTCGATTTGAAAACGATGTAGACTTCTTAAACCGAATTGTTACTATGGATGAGACTTGGGTACATTTCTACGATCCAGAAATAGAGCAACAATCGATGGAATAGCGACACTCTGGTTTCGTGTCCAAAAATCTGCTGGAAAAGTTCTTGCTGCAGTTTTTTGGGATTGTCATGGAGTAATCATGATTGATTTTTTGGATAAGGGTAGAACAATAACTGGAGATTACTATTCGACATTACTACGGGAAAAAATTAAAGAGAAAAGACGCGGAAAGCTATTCAAAGGTGTTTTTCTTGCAGGACAAAAACCCTGCACACAAATCTCATGTTGACATTCAAAAAATTCGTGATTTAGGGTTTGAATTACTCTCCTTATTCACCAGATTTGGCTCCGTCTGACTATAATCTCTCTCCTCAAACTGGAAAAAAGGTTAAAAGGTCGTAGTTTTTCCTCCAACGAGGAGGTAATAAAAGCTATAGAGGTTTGCAAAGCAAAAAGAAAATTTTTTTTGGTAAGGTCTAGAGACGTTGCAGGTTTGCTGTAATAAATGTAGTCTTACCATGGGAATTTACAAAAAAAGTGCGTTTTTTAAAGCTGGAATCACGCAAACTATAAATGAGCTGAATGGATAACTAATCCATAGTTATTTAACTTAATGTAGGCAATCAATGATAAGTTATTTTTATGATGTTCGATTCCCAATGGTTCACTTAAGAAACTCAGTTATAACTACCACTTTCCACACAAGTTCAAAAGGTTTTGTGCGTTTCAGCCTGCGGATTAAACTATTATGAGTAATAATTTGACAATAGAATTATTCTAAAAACAAGTGAAAAAACCAAAATTCACTACAATTGAAGTAATACCTAATTGGTACAGCAAATATTGTTCAGTAGCGATTAAAAGTCAAAACCAAAAGAAAAATAAATTTATAAATAAATAAACAGTCAACTTTATTTGTTATGTGTTTAGAAACTATTTACGTTCAATCAGTTAATCGACTGCTACATTCAAATAGGTTTTTGTAAATATTCTATCACAGAAGGTGAAAGATTATAAAAAGCAGTTTGACCACATGCTTTCAAAGCTAATTTACGTGGAATTTTTGAATCACAGAACTGGTATTGTGAATAAAATTGCTATTGCGTGTCCCTACGAGGCATCCTCTTCTAAGAGAAAGTCTAGTAAGAAAAATAAAAAGAAATAATAATAGTAATAATGCGGACTAAATACCTGCTCAAGGTTACTTGCCCTATTAAAGGTTAGTAAACTCGAAACTCTAAAATTGTTATTTTATAAAAGATTGATGCTATTTGCGGCATTTACTTTTTTTTATGTTATTACTTTCATTAGCCGTATAAAACAGTTTTTAATTGACGATAAAAGAAATTGAAGGATATTTGACGTGTAACTATTAATTCGAATGTTGCAATTTAATTTGCTGCTGGCTGTATATTTACGAGGTGTGATTATTAAATAACGAGACTGGCGATATAAAATATTCAATCGGCGAAAATGAATTTGCGGACTCATCCTCCCTTATTTGGCGATTGTTCGAATCAATCAACGATGCTCCAAAATGAGTTGTACGCGTCGAATGTTGTCTGATGTGATGCTGGTTCGAAGTCGATGATCATGCGGTTCTTTCTTGAAGGATGGGCGGTCATCTTTGACCGCTTTTACCCATTTTAATATAGAAGATCCACTCAGGTACCCACTACTAAATTGATTTCGTGAACGCCCGTGTCTTAATACCTTCCCGCACCAAAAAACGAATGACAATACGTTGGTATTTGTCTTTCACGTGTGCAAAGGGTGAACCTGCTCTAAAAAGGGTAAAGTAAGTAAGAGAAGGAATTAAAAAAAAGTGATTTTCTATCAAGACGACAGACCTTCTCTCACATTTTGATTATCGTCAAGGCTACTACTACCCGTATTCACCAGAGCTGGCCACCAGCGACTTTTTTCTGTTTCCTGACCTCAAAGTTTCATTTCTACGAGAGAAATTTTTATCAAACGAATACGTAAATGCCTATTTTGTGGATAAAGACTATTATTTAGAAAGGTTACATCAACAATGGGAAACGTGTTGATATGTTTAAAAAAATAAAAGTTATTATGATAAAAAAAAAAGTTTTTTGATAGATCGGAAACTTTTCAGATAACCCACGTAAATAAATAAATGTAATTGTCGTAGTCACTGAATAAAATGGAGGAAAACAGGTATGAAGATAACAAGATTCTTTCCCGATGCGCACGGAATTAACATTCGGAATGACATCTTCGAATTTATTTGAACTCTAAATGCTATTAAACGATGCTATTAAATATAATTAAATGACGGGTATTTCTTTGATCTGTCTGCTAGGCAGAACTTTCACTATTTTCGACAACACTATCCGGTTTTAAATCGTCAATGGTGTAATATTGTGAAAGGGTTTTATCACGGAAACGGACGATTTACGAGGGGATACCCAAAAATAACCGGAATACATTTGTCCCAGCGGTGCTTCCACTGTTAGAAACATTGTTTGAGCTCATCTTTAGAGATGACTGCAAGTTAGGTAACCTAATCTAATGATTTAGAAATCATAGGTGTTAATTTTTGGATTTTCCATCTTTACAAAGTGGATTAGTTAATACTTTTGATAGACGCAACCTTATCACAACGGATTAAGAATTGTCACTAGTTGTAGCGCACCCCACAGATGATTTAGGGAAGAAGACACAAACAATGATTAGGACGAGGAACTGCAATAAAGAAAGTAAAAATGAGGGTAAGTTAACCTAACTTAACATAACCTAAAGAATTTAGAAATACTAGGATTTAACTTTTGAATTATCCATCTTTACAAAGTGGATTAGGTATTACTTACTCTTGATGGATCCGTCACAAGTTGCGTCATGTACTCGGACTACCTTTTCGTTTACCTAAAATATTCCCGTTCCAATTTGGCGCATTCTTATTTCAACGGATTAAGAGAATTGTTACGAGTTGTAGCGCACCCCCCAGATGATTTAGGGGAGAAGACAAAGATAACGATTAAGATGGCTCAAGAAATCACTTTTTTGTAAAACGCTGCTAAATTAATTGATGACATTAATAATTTATAAACATTTCGTAAAATTAATAAACACAAAGAGATACTTGAAAAAAATTTTATCTACATTAGATTTTTTGTTATTGTGGCGATCTGTTTTCGTAATAAACCGACTTTTACTTTGGATAATCTTTCGAACTTTTGCGGAGATCATCAATCAAAATGTATATTAAGTAATGCAGAAAATAAAAATTTCTCATTATGCAGCTGCGAATGTTGACAATAAAATTCGAAATTTGTTTTTAGAAGTCGAAATTACAATCTTGATATATGTAGGTTCGTAAAATAATTTAAAATATGTACGTAAAATTATCTTCAATACTATGAAATATGGATACAATTAATAATAGTGCTCGTATATAGGGTGTTTGTTCAATTGATATTTATTTCGTTTCTACCAAACTTGAATCACAATTTTCATCTACCATTTTATTATAAAATCATAAATATACTAATATAGGAGGTGTCATGAACCTAGTAAAAAATTAAACTCACAATAATTCAATTATTTTATGTACTGGTGTTGGCTAGCAAGGATTGTTACAGAATGACATCGATCTGTTTTGTCGTGATTTTAACGAGGTCTAGAATTGTGACAAAGTGTCGAAATCGATCGAAATTTCATGTAAATCGACACACGGTTTTGTTTTTATTTATCAGTCAAAAACCTCGCTGCAAATTCGGTCTTAATTTGCAAACAATTTTTTGAGCTCTTTATTAAGCTCTCGATTGATTAATTTGAACGAACAGGTTTAACCACTTTTTGTATATTTTCTCTTATTTTAAAAATCGACGTTTCGCACGACCATTCCTTTCCAAATCTTCTTTTTGTTGTAATCTTGTAATCAATTACCACATCATCGTATTAGAATGTTTTAGCATTTAGTAAACTACTTTGATACTTGAGCCTTGAGGCAAAACTTTTGTAAAAGTGATATTAAAGATCAATGTTTGGCAAACACGACCTCATTAAAGCCTTTGAAGACAGCGATTCCCACCAGATTCTCTGCTAAATTGTGAGCTACGAAATTTTTTACTTGCTGATGAGTATTGTAGATGGTGACCACTGTCAAGTGGTCAATTTGCATAAGATCGAACAAACTAAGTTAACCGAGTGTTCTGGAAGACAAAGAATTAAGATTTGGGTCTTTGGTTCAACGTTTCTCGTGAGGTCTAACAAACTAGTCATATTGAAAATAATAGTTATGTATGCAACAACAAAAATACTTTTTTTCACGAGTATGACGGTTTGACCACCCTCCTCATGGGCCTGTGTAGTAACCACTGACTGTCAATTCTTACGAAAAATATAGACATGACTTTGTAAACGACGCGGAAGAACTTTAAAGATACTGTAGGGACTTCATAAATACGTTCTGCTAGGCCGAGGAAATCTTTTTTTGTCCAAATATTTCTGCACAGATCAAAACTTTGTTAAAGGTGGTTTCTTGACTTTTGAGTCAACTCGTTCTGGTGAGTACCATGAGGAGTTATTTATACAGATGCACTTAATCGTAGTCCTACATGGTACTTGGAAAAAAAATCATTATTATGCATCGTTAACTGCTACAACTTAATATTAAATTATAAAATGTAAATAGACGAGTAAAATGTAAGGGAGTTTGGTTTAAATAGGGTACCAGACACGTGAACTGAGCCCTTTTTCTCACCCATTCGTTTTTTTTTATGGAAAACGAAATTTCAAAGCAAATACTGAAGAATCGTCTGAACTAGAATTATTATTTGATTGAATTATGAAGGGTTTCAAAGAAGTGTACAAACGATATATATTTATACAAATGTTATTGTATACGAAAAGTCTGGGGGTATAATATATAATAAACAATACATTTCAACTGTCTACTAAACGCTTCATCATTTTATTACCCTCTTAGTCATAAAAATAGACTATAGAGTCTAAATAGATTGAGTGGAATTGAAAATATTGCTAGAAAAAGAATGAGAAAAAACTTGATATGTTCATAAATGATAATTTTATCAATTTTGTGTAATTAAAAATATTATGTGTATTTATATTTTGTTGCTAATGAATATCAGGACAACCACTAAATTAATTTATGCATATTTGAACTTGGATATTAAAATAATATCATCTTATTGAAACGATAAACATCAAAGGATCCGCTCAAATCTAATTAAAATATATTTAATAATATCTTAAAATAATATAAATAGTTTTCAATGAATTTTAATTGGAATATAACATTTTTGACTCGATGAATAATAATAATAATACTAGTCACGATTTGAACTAATAAAAGTTATTTTCACGGTTTGTCTATAGAAATAAAATAATTTTACGACTGTCTGAAAATATAAACGACATCCTGTGTATAAACATTCGGTATATTTTCAAAACTAGCAAAAATCTTTTGTGTGGTTCGAGAACTAAGTTGATAATAAGTATCCTAATAAGAAAGTGAACCAATTTATATTATACGAGGCTATTCAGATAAGTACCGAAAACGAAAATTTAAAAAAGGATTATTATTCAATTTCAGCGATATTATGTACTGTGTGAAAAAATCCTGAAACAGATCGATTTTTTGTTCAAATTGACAATTGACAGTTTGAAAATATTATTCCCTTCCAGCACCCCATGAGAATTATACCATAATACCACCAATACAGACTGACTCGAAGACTCGAAGTATTCCGTGTTCATAACCTCACAAAATTTAATTTTAATTTAAATTTATTGGTAATTTTTTGTATGAACTACAAGTACTATTTCAGTGACTTTCAACTAGTAATTTTATACATTTTGTATTGTATTCTCTTATTTTATTTCAGTAACCTAACCTAATTTGACCAATTGCAAGTTTGCATTATTATGTTATTTACAAATTACGGCTGTGACAAATTTTAAAAATTCATTTCTCTATTGTATATTGTGTAGTAACTACCCCTAATGTTTAAATGCAACTCAAAGGATTTATAAATTCTGGGTTTCCAACTTTACAAAGTGGATTATGTAATAAATTACAGGTAAGAATTTTAATGAATCCGTCACTCGGACTACTTTTTCGTTTACCTGAAACATCCCAGTCCCGATATGGGGCATATTTATCTCAACGGATTAAGAATTGTAGCGCACCTGAAAACCCAATTTGAGAAAGTTTTAAGCCACCATTTTAAAAAATACTTTTTTGTGGTCCGTATCACAACTTCATTTGCTCTTTCACTCGAAATAATTATCTTTACATGAACTTTTTAGATAACTCGATTTATAGTTTCAAAATAAAAATTCACTCACCTAAACGTCCACCAGATGTTAAAGCACATGGTGTTGAGCCAAAAGAATGCTGACAAGAAAAGAAACAGCATCGAAACGGCTGGAATAAAAGAAAATTATATTAATGATTGAAAACAGCATGATATAAACAGATCTACTATCATTTATTATTTTGAAACATTAATAAAAGTT